>NC_139344.1:374805334-375467834 GCF_055883805.1 Amblyomma maculatum | reverse complement strand
TCGAAAAATCTAAGATATCTCCCTCTTTTTCTTGTCGAGGAAACATCTCGAAGAGACGGGCGCTAGACATAACACTTCATTTCGTAAATAAACTTGGCAAACATCTTCGCCCAACGCGAATGCAGTTTGCTTGAACTGTGGGAGACCTATTGTTCCTTTAAGGCTGTCAAAGAGGTGACACCAAACAAAAAACGCGGGCCCGCGATGCCTGCAAAACCTGCCGCGCTCTGCCGAATGACCGCCGATTCAAGGTTCCTGAGATAAAACGCTGATTGAGCTGCAGTCCCGTTTTGTCTCGGGACTCCGACTGTTTCTGCTCGACGAATCCTACGTGCTCTTTTTCGAAAAGGTAGGGGTGATTATACTCGCATGAAGCCTTTATAAGTCAAAAGCCATTCTAGGCTCATAGAGCGAAGTCCCGTGCGCGAATGATTTACGCGGAACCTGTGCGTCGGGTCTGTGCGCTGATGTGTCACTTGCTTATAACGGCTGTTAGAGGAAGGAACTTAGGAATGAACACCATTGATGGTGCTGGGTGATGAATAAAAGTCATAATATTATCGATTGAGTTTATGAACAAGCATAATGACTAATAAAATGATCATAAAATGATTAAATATGACTACGGAATGATCAGTGTGTCAAGCAACGACTTGTAATGACCACAACTGGAAATGAGTAAACATGCTTAGGTATGAGTGGTGATGACTACAATCACTAGGCATGATTCAGCATTACTCAGCATGACTACGGAACGACTAGTATGTCAAACGACGGCTTGTAATGGCCGCAACTGACTTGAAACGGCTAAGTATGCTTAGCTATGTGGGGTAATGACTACAATGACAATGCATGACTCACCATGACTACGGAACGACCAGTGTGTAAAACGACGACCTGTAATGGCCGCAACTGACTAGAAATGAGTAAATATGCTTCTATCAGTGGCAATCACTGTAGGCTTGACTCAGCATGACCACAGCACGACGAATATGTCGAACGACAAATTGTAATGGCTGTAACTGACTGAAAATGAGTAAACATGCTTAGCTATAAGTAGTAATGACTACAATGACTAAGCATGGCTCATCATGACGACAAGAGGCAAACAATTAGAGGTAAATGATAGGCGAGGAATGACAGGCTCTAGCCGTTCACCTCTTAAGATACATCTAAGAGACCTCTAATTTTTTCCTAAATCTTTTCTGCGAAGTTAGGGGTTGCTTAGAATCGCTGTTTTAAAAGGGTAGTGTTGTTCGCATGGTACACGAGCTTGGGGCTCATTATGATTGTAAGTGTTTTATTCTGCCTAGTTTAGCTGTGCGCACGACCGTTCAAAAGTCTCAGTCGCACGCAGACGCATTCCTAAATTTAAGCAAAATAACTTTGTGGACCAGCCACAAAGTTAACAAAAACGATACTTTTATTTATAGCGTACGAGGCGTGCTCTTGTGTAATGCTAGAGACGAGAAAATGCAGATGCTGAAGCTACTGCTATGGCGAAGTCGGAAATTCTGTTAAATGCTCATGACTTCCCCCACTCAGAAATTCATAAGTCCTCACATTATGAGCAGGCAACTGACGCCGGCTTCCACTTGTGAAATGATTGGTGAATATTTTTATATAAGTCCATCACGGTTTCAGGTGTGACACAGTCGCCTGAGTTACTGCTTTCGTCGAAAAGCTGGATACCTTTCTAGAAGCTATGTTATAGTTTAAAACAGTTCCCTATATAGTATCATATCATAATAAGTTTCCAACAATATGCCTACATAAATTCCTCTTTTCATCCGTCACAGAACAATAGAATGAGCTGCAAGGGCACGTGACAACTGAGTGAATAACACTAAAGCGAAGAATTTATTTTTAGCTCATTTTCGTCATTAACAACAATTAATGCGCATTTTCTGCTCCTGATGTACAGGTCTTCCTCTCTTAACGTGGACAGGGTAGCTGCCTTCAAACAGACATTAGCCCCACGCGGCCGCCTTTGGAAGTGAGTAAGTAAAGAAAGCCTTGGATAGCGTGCTTCGCACGGCCTGTCCCTTCATCGCAGGACGGGCTTAGGCGCTGTCGAGCGTTAAGACAGCGAACGTGTTCAAACAATAGACGATGACCCTCTACCATGTCTGCTCATACACATTTTTTGCAGTTGCTTGTAGAGTACAGTATTTGCAGCATAGAGTACCCTTTTGCTCTCGCTTGTCTACTGAAATAATCACAGTGCACACAGGTGCGCGCGCACTGAACGGGAAATTCAACAAGGTTGACGACGAAGGTGAACGCGAAATAGAGCGCGCGAGCAGTCATAAAACCGCTTTCAGGCGCAATTTGTACTTTATTCCTTGATTCGATGATTGGACGCATTATATATACAATTTACACAGTGCGAGTAATGCAACCACGTATAATACGTCTTCCAAAGTTTCGCTCATTCAGTAGCTTATTGGGTGCTCTCAGTGACGCCATGCGTTCAATTCGGCGTACTCTCTATCTCGTTTGAGGCCCATTCACGCTGTGGATTGAACGTGTACCAAATTCACTCCGTCTGGATTTCTAGTATCCTGAACAGGTCTGGTCAGAAGTCACTTGAAATGGCCGCTGCTGTATTATGTACAAATCACTTTGGCGGAGCTTTTGAGTGAATTTTAGAGCGCGATTCAGTAAACGATGCAATAATCACCGCGATGAAAGCTTCAATGCAATAAACGTGCTGACTCATTATTATTTGATTGTTCCTCTTTTACGTGCGTAGCTCTCTTGTTCATAGATTTTAGGTGAACGATGGCTTCCTTGTGATATCGTTATGCAAAAAAAAAAAAGGAGCGAAAGTTGTGAAAGTCAAAATTTTGAAATTTGGAAGAGAGAATCCATCAGTCAACCTAATCGCTTGCCTCAAACGTCTTACCTCTGTATTACCGCTAAGGCTGCTGCTGTGAGGTGCATTTGTGTAAGTTCATAGCATCTTGTAGACCACCATAATTAATGCATTTAAGGCAGGTCCTGTCGGCTATTTTTGTTGAGTGCTTACATTCGGGCCATTCCAGGTGATGATACTTGACACTTAAGCAGCGTTAAACAACGAAACATTTCTTTGCCATTTAAGTGCGAGCAAATATTATATGTTCTTTATTGCATTCTTTCTGAAGCGTTACTTATTTCTGTGAAAGCTTTTGGTTCTGCTTCTCCTCCGGGTGCTCTATTTTTTTGCAAGCATAACCGTGTACCGTGGTACCAGCGTTGAAACAGGAACGACGAGTTCGGAGACTGGGTTGATGGTATTATTTAAGAAAAGCGCTGAATTTGTACAGTTGTTTCCACAGTAAAATGGAACAATGAAGCTGAAAGCAGAATGTAAGCAGGCCTCCATTTTGAGTCTCTAGAGCACTGTCTCGCTTAGACCAACACATCTGTGTACAAAATGCCCTGGTATCTTCCTCTCAGCCGGCTATGTCCACGCAGATACTTGGCACTGTTCGGCTGCAGATGCCAGACAGCTGCAGGGGCTAGGACCCAAAGCCGCAGGCATGGTTTGAAACCGACCGACACCAGCGTCCGCGCGTCTGAAGCGCATCGCGGCCATGCGTGCAGTGTAGCAGCACGCCACTACACTTGCTTCCGCTCGCTGGGTTCGCTCTCCTCCCGAAGTCGCAAAGAGGGGTAGTACGAAAAGCGGTGTAACCCGCAGTCTGGCGGAAAGCTGATGGACCGGTACAACGGTTCTTAAAATTGTGAGAGGGGTCTCTGTTTTATCACGTGCATACTGAATTACATTATGTTCTAAAATATTTTCTCGATGATATCGTGTAAAACATAGAACTTCCGTGAAAGACTACCTTGACGGAATTAACTGACGGAAGATATTTTAGATCCCAAAAATGGCTCCCGATTTCAACCAGTTGCCTGTTTCTTCGTCGCTCAACGTCTATATCCGTGATTGTCGAACCTCTTCAGTCACACTTAGACGTCTCGTGCGCTACAAAGTAGAACCATCGCGATACAAGATTTGTGAGCTCCTGAATCTTTGGCTGAATTTGTTTTCCTGCCTCAATTCTGGAAGCCCAGTTATCGAGAATAGCATGCGTATATGCCAATGTGGAATATTTCCATCCAGTTGAAATGACCGCCGAGCGCAACTCCTAAGTGCACGCATCTCCGCGTGACGTCACTAAAACAGTAAACAATAGGTCAAATGCTTACAAATCAAAGCAAGCAAAACCAAAAGAAAGGCGTTAAAGACACGACGATTGCGCCTAGTGTCTGCTAATGTATACTCCATCATCACTACTAGAAAAAAGTGGTATGTGCACTAGCCTAAATATCCCAACCGCGGCGGCTGCGTTTCGATGGAGGCGAAACGAAGAGGCGTCCGTGTGCTGTGCGATGCTGTGCTGTGCTGTGCACGTTAAAGATTCCCAGGTGGTCTACTCCGCATCCTTTTCTCTCTTTCCACTTTCCTTCCGCCTTCCTTCCTTCCCTTTCGGCGCGGCTCATGTGTCCATAGCTACAAGTGTGACAAATACTGCGCCTTTCCCTTCCTGTGAACCAATTCTTATATTATTAATATTACCCTAAAAAAACAAACATTTAGAGCCCTGCAGAGATCTCCACTGGAGAAATCCGAAAGCATGTGCATAACCTGCTGTATGGTAGGCCTGAGAGTGTCATGACCAGCACTTTTGACAGTTATGGCTAGGCACTACTCATGATTTACGACTTTGATCACTTGTCATGAACTCCATAGTCATGCACATTGGATCTCCTATCTGACTGACTCATGGAAACCATTATTATGCGAAGCATATTAACGTAGGTTTCGGGCCTTCGCGCGACGCCCGGCGGTGGCCACCATTGACGCTGAAGTGGGGTCACGTGACATGACGTCACGTGATGACGTCACACCGGCTGCAGATGGGGCCTCATATCGCGCCGTCGGTCGCCTCCCGGCGGTGGCCACCATTGACCTTGAAGTGAGATCACATGATGTGACGTCACGTGATGACGTTACACCGGCTGCAGATGGGGCCTCATATTATAGTGCTCTAGAAGATTGGGCAATATTCTAGAGCACTATACTCATATCGCGCCGTCGGACGTCGCCCGGCGGAGGCCTCCACGCTTCGGTTCGCGCCGTCGCGCGCGACGCGGCGGCGGCGCCACCATCGCTGCATCACATGATATGTGACGTCACGACAGGGATGAAGCAGCGCGC
Organism: Amblyomma maculatum; assembly: GCF_055883805.1. Classification (NCBI taxonomy): domain Eukaryota; kingdom Metazoa; phylum Arthropoda; class Arachnida; order Ixodida; family Ixodidae; genus Amblyomma; species Amblyomma maculatum. The sequence continues at coordinate 375,462,622 of NC_139344.1, read as the reverse complement.
GCCCGCCGTCGCGTCAGTCTCTGTGCCCGCAACCGCGCCAGCGTCTTTGCGCCGGGCGTGTATGCAGTCAAGATGCCTACGACGATTAACCTAAAACCACGTCTACGTTACTTAGCCCCATCCACACTGAGGCAGCTGCTTAACATGCTTCGCATCCACTGGGCTTAACCTTGACAAGCCTCCAATTTTTTCTAATGACTGAACTATAATGACTCACATCTCTTGATTGGGCATGGCATGAGATTTATATACCATTTGTCATTACATACACGTGTGACTACCATTTCGTCCTAATGTGAAGTCATATAACACGACCAATATGGCCGCCGGTTAGATCTGACCAGTAGGACATAGACCTTTGAGAGCGATTCGTTTGAGAGTGGTGCGTAATCCGGACCCTGGTCATTTGGTACAATACCCTATTTGGCTAGGCGCTATTTGCTGCCATATTTTGCTCCACCGTTTTGCGAACACCTCCCCGGCGGAGTGGTGCAGTGGTGAGACGCCCGACTACTGTGCCGGAGTTCCCGGGTTCGAACCCGACCAAGGCGGCTGTGTTTCAATGGAGGCAAACGAAGTGGCGTCCGTGTGCTATGCGATGTCAGCGCACGTTAAAGATCCCAATAATAATAATAATAATAATAATAATAATAATAATAATAATAATAATAATAATAATAATAATAATAATAATAATAATAATAATTGGTTAACAGGAAGGGAAAGGCGCATTATCTGTCACACTTGCTATGTGGACACCAGAACCGCGCCGTAAGGGAAGGGATGAAGGTGGGAGTGAAAGTGGAAAGGGTGGTCCACTATGGCTCCCCTTTCTCTTTTTCCACTTTCACTCCCATCTTCCTCCCTTTCCTCACGTCCAGGTTCAGGTGTCCACAAAGCAAGTGTGACAGATACTGCGCCTTTCATCTCCTGTGAACCAATTATTATTATTATTATTATTTTCGGAAACATAGCCAAGTAAGGCTTTCGTCTTAACAAGCCCTTTTTCTACGAACGAAGTAAAAGCTCGGCAAATGTAGTTGACCTATTTCCGGAATCGCTGGTTGGAAGGTGTGCCTGGAAATCTGGGGCAAGAACCGAATAAATTCAAAACCGACCGGCAAAAAAAGACAATAAGTTGGAAATAAAAGAGAGGCATGAACAGCTTTCGCACCATGTGTGTCCTCCGTGACGTTCGTGCCGACGTCGGAGGGCAGCTCCCAGAGACCGGATCATTGCCACTGAACGCGCCCGCCGCCTCTGGGAAACAATGGGCGCCATGGAACGCCCTGTTGGACGTGACAGCGCTTCGGGCAGTATAGCAGAGAAGGATGCGCTTACTCGCAGGTCATGAACTAGGTTTCTATTAGGCCACGGATGGCCATGGCGTAGGGGACATTCTCGTACTGAACCCAAGTGAGGGTAAATTTTCTGGATGACGCTCCTTTGAAAGGCGATGCCAGACAATAAGTTTTCGGGGAAAAAGTACACTTGTCTTGTTTTCCCTTTTCAGTGCTGCTGGTAGTCTGTGCTGGGCTAGTTAATGAAACGCTGGTTAGAAAAGAGTTACAATGTGCTGAAGGATTTAGAGGGGTAAGAAAAGTGTTGGCAAGGTCTCCTCGTCGGAAATTGGGCATTGCATTGATAGGTTCTCTTACATTCCTCAATCCCTTAAATTCTGTGTGATTATGGAAGCCTGTTCTCTCTTCCCCCTCATGTTTTCTTTTGTAAAGGTCCCGGGCACTTTCGGACGTATTGTTTTGTATTGTACGCATGTTATTCTTCCCTTACTCTTAATAATCAGCTGACGCAAATTTTATCTGAGCCTAGACATGCTAGCTTTGAAATGCCCGATTAAAGTTACAAAAATCAATATATTACGCGCTTCACGCTCATGTTTAAACCATTAGGCGTCAAAGCGCTATGAATAGTTCATTCGAAGTCGACGCACACCTGTAACAATCTACAGAAAAAATGCGCATAGAAAGCAAGTGCGAATGAATGGAAATAGAATGTTCAAGACTGACGTAAAATTTTTCAGCTGCTGTTTTTCATGTGCACCTTCACTATTTGCGCAACTGCTGACACATGCCAGCGTAAATAAAGGCAAATCTTGACCTGGTGTGCATGTAATTAATTTGTTTCCTGCAGAGGTTGCCTTCACGCTAATGCGGGCTTCTTATAATTTTTTAATAATAATAATAATAATTACTTCACAGGAAGGGAAAAACGCAGTATCTGTCACACTTGTTTCTGTGGACACCTGAAACACGCCGTAAAGGAAGGAAGGAAGGTGAGAGTGAAAGTGGAAAGAGAGAAAGAGGAGCCGTAGTGGAGGGTTACGGAGTAATTTAGACCACCTGGGGATCTTTAACGTGCGATGACATCGCACAGCACACGGACGCCACTTCGTTTCGCCTCCATTGAAACGCAGCCGCCGAGGTCGGGTTCGAACCCGGAAACTCTGGACAGTAGTCGGGCGTCTTACCACTGCACCATCCCGGCGGGGCTTCTTAATGGTACATTTTTGTCGCTTGAATTAGCGATGGTTTTAAATTTTTGGCACGCAATTCATGAATAATACACCTGGCCTTGACTACCATTTGTTTTTTGTTTTTTTTTTTTGTTTTTTGCGGATGACATAAAATTTAATAGCAAATCCACTTCCACAAATGAAATGGAAGTTTGGAAGGAAGTATAAATGGCGATACATTTTCCAAGCTCATTGTATAGAAACACATTCAGTACCAGCAGTACCACCTCTTCTTTTCTCCGTACTTGACGCAGCTCTAACTGCTTCCGCTCTATGCTGCTGTCGCTGCTCCCTGAAGATGGCTATAGATTCCTTTGTATTGACCGTCAAGAAAGATGAACAAGCTACAATAGAAAAATCTAAATACATCGCCTGCTCTTCTTGCAAGCGCGAACAGCTTGTTACCAGCACCTTTCACCCCGAATGCCAGTTCCGCAGATTGCCAGTATCGCGTATAGAGGCATCCCTCCGCTTTCTCATTAAGTGCGGCAGACGCGTCCTTAGTGTTCAACATGTACAGCTCCTTTTTTGCGTCGCAACGCGGTGCCAGCTGCCCTGTTTCTCAGACCACGCGAACACACCTCTCGACGGGCGAACGACGTTTCAGCATTCTTCGCCGGACAGCTATTGAGTGGCTGGTGACAATGTAACGGCGAAACTGGCTTAACATACACACTTTCTCTTTCTCTCTCTCGGCTATCGTTTTCTAAGACGTAGTTTATTTCTTCTCAGTCGCAACGTTCGTCACTGGGAATTTCGGTTTTGGATCATTGCTCGTATGTTTTCTTATGTATGGCAGAGGAACAACGTACTCCTTAACATCGCGCTACCAAGTTTCTGCTATCCACATCGACTGACGTCTACCTCCTTTCGGTATTAAGACAGCGCTGATATCCATCCCTGTGGCTGCCTATATATGGACACACGCGATTGCCTCACAACATCAGGTTGTTGTTTTTGCTGAAGTGCTTTAAAACAGAGGCTGTGCCACGATAGACATTTGTAATCCACATTTTGTAATTGATTAACTGCCATATCTAACAATAATATGTTTACTTTATATATAATGTTCATACGTGTACCCACCCCTTATGTAATACCCCTGACCTGGGGCTCTTTAAGGTAATAAAGTGATGTGATGTGATGTAATAGAGCCGATTATAAGCAAAGAAAAAAGACAAACATGACTTACCTGTTTGAGTAGAGCTTCCCGCTCCACATTTTATGTGTACTTGCGAATAAAAGCGGTACACAAATGAAATATAAATGCTGTCCCCCCCCCTTTCCCCCAACTGCTCTTCTGGATAAAAGTAATAAAAATAAAAATAACACGGGCTAACAAATTGGAAGAGTTTGCATCTGGGATTTTCGCGTGTTCTCCCTCCACTCACTTTTGTCTTGTGTGGCAGGCGGAGGAAGCACGAAGTTAGCGCCGAAGTTGAACCAGCTGCAACTTGCTTGACGATGTGTCCAGGAAGGTTTGCAGTGTACAAGTCGGCACCTACATGACTGCTAAGCACTGTCTGCAGTTTCTGTTCGCCTTCGCGAACCGTGAACCCAATATACCCTAACCAGCATGATGTCAGGCGCTCAGTGAGCATGATAACATACTTCATTTGGTATATTTATTATAGAGTGAATAATTCATTTTTTCTCTGAAAGTTTTTGCGCACGTCATTTGCAATAAATAAGTGTATATTACAAAAGCGAAGGGCCATTTACGAACTTGACAAGCCGAATACTTGCGTGATATTAACTCAGTTATAAGTACACATGTCCTCTTATTTTCTAAACAGTACCCCTCTATTTATCCTATCCTGGAATTTATTTTCATATCAGACATCACTATCTCCGTCAAAAATTCAGTGCGCAGAAGACTAACTAAAAGAATTCATGTTCTTTGTACCTGCACAGCATTGCGTTGGGTTTCGTCTTTTTCTTTTTTTTTTTTAAGGGGGGGGGGGTTATGGTTTCTTGCTTCTAGGGTTCCATTGTTCACCTGAAATGTAGAGGGCCGGAATCTCCAGAAGTCGGTACCTCTCCTGTAGTGCTGACAGGGAGGCCTGTCGCACTCAGCGGAACACGATATAAAATCGTGTTGACAACACGATAACAACAACAGTAGACAGCTACTATAATTGGCGGCGAATACTTGACGAAAGTATAAATTTAAAACATGGTTGATTTTCTTTTATAATAAGATGTATATTTTAGAAGAGGTTGGCATCCTGAAGTGGAACCGGTTGCTTCTTCCTTTGCGTTGTACACGCAAAAAGACAATGCGCTCAAGAACGGCGCGAAAATGATAACGCGACACTGAATAAATGTGCAAATATTCTGCCATAATCCGAGAGTTATAACATGGTCGAGAAGAATGAGTTTTTTTCTATAGGGCATTTAATAATGCTTAAACTAACCATTGGCGTAGTAAGGGAACAATTCGTTATACCTCATTCATTGAAGCAGGAATGAAAACGCGTATATTTTTTTCGCTTTTGTTTAGGGTGGTGTCAGCGCCAAAACTACGAAGGAAAAAGTTCACAAGCTTATATTAAATAGCAAGGAGAACATACACTGAAAAAAAAAATCTATATACGCAACGCGATATAGTGTTCATAAATACAGCAGTTGGCGCTGAGGTATTCGATGCTAATGTGCTGCTCAGTTAAGACGGACACATGAGCACTGAAATAAACCTAGGCCATTCTGTCGCAAAGAAACTATTGCCTAAATGTGAACGGATATAAAGAATGCAGCCCCACTACTGTGACACACCGTCAAAACATCTCATTTTTATTGCAAGAAACCCTATGAACGACCGCACCGTAGGATCCTGCACCTAAAATGTCTGATCTCCTTGATAAAAACGAGAGATGTCACCGGCAAGCATTCTGAACAAGAACCGAGGCTTCTACTCCGTGATAAAAATTTGGTAGATTGTTTAATAGATTTTAATACTATATGTAGCAATGTTCTTCATATTTAAGAAAATACCTTGGAAATACTAGAAAAACTCACGCTATACTCTCGCATATTCGCAGTCATCTGTGCTTCAAGTAAGCCGACAAGGCTTTGAGTTTTCTTGGAGGACCTCGGGCTCTATGGATCCCTCGAAAAGGAGTGGCGTTGGGTGCTATTAGGGAAAATAGTATTCATTTGGTATTTTTCTATCGTCCACTCTAAGGGAACAACGCAGCCTCAACATTTTATGCCACGCACATAAATCCAGCACGCATATAGTGCGGAACGCCGTGTAACTATCGCGTGGCCCGTACCTTTACCGCAAGGGCTGATCGGCGTGTTTCTTCTAGCGAAAACGCAACAGCCGGAGCGAGCGGTGGCTCTTGCACCCATTTATATAGTTTACACGCCCTTCTTTGGACGACAAACAACGAGAGATAAATACGGCATGACATTCGGAAGTAGCTATAGGCACTGTGCTCGTATTTGTGCGCGTACGTGGGTCTATCGCGTAAACAACCGAAAACGAACGCTGCCGCTGCTAGGGAGTCGTTGCCGATCGACATTTCACGGGTAGCCAGCTTGCAGAGACAGCTTCACATACGCACAGACAAGCCGAGGTGGGAAAAGAGGGGGAAGGGAGGCAGAGGAGACAGCTCAGCGTGAGAGCCCACCTCTAGCGCGGGGTCTGCGAGCAGCGGCTGCCGAAGCAATATTTCCGGTGAGCAGTACGGTGCCATTTTGGGAACACTCGTTTACTTTTCATACACCATCCAGTAGCCCGTCGTGTCTTTACACACAAAATGTGGCCTCCCGATCGCTTTTGTTTAGCACTCTTCACCGTCCTTCCGTGCGTTTCGTGTTTCACAAGGCGGTTGAGTAGAAATGTGTGTGCATGCCTGTGTGTTGTATGTGTGTGTGGGGGGGAGGGGGGAGGTAATGGGAGACGGCTGTTAGATCAGAGAGGATATTCGTGTTATAATTTAGATATTTTTTCTTCTCTGTATCAGCGAGGGATGCCAGTGCACTCCATTCCTCGTCACGATTTGGACTTTCGCTGAACTGCGTTCGGTCCAGAAAACTCAATTTCTTTGTTGTTGTTTGTTTAATTTTTCGTTTTACTGCAAAGCATAATGCTTGCAGGGACATATAAAGACAAGTAGAGTGAAAAGAGGATTTTCAAGGTAAGATATATGTGTTTGCTTTTCATTGTAATATCTTGTTCCTGTGTTTCACTTTGTCCAATATGCCGCCGTCATTGTGTTTTTCGACCGTCGTTGCTTCCTTCGCCGGGAACCGGCAAACTTTTCTGGTCAGTTACGATTGCCGAGCTTCGAGCTGGTTGCAATAGGAAATAATGTAAATATGGGCCAATAGATAATTTCCCTTCTGCTATAGTTGCGGCGTGATTTACAGTGCACGATTCTAAAAGGGAAGTTATCATTAAACCGGCGTCTCACCTACCTTTCTATCTAAGCAGGCACTTGTTTTATTACGGCCGAGTTTTCTTATGTGCATAATTCGCAAACCTCATGTCATCTAAGGGTTTGACCGTTTGGAAATGAAGATGGCGAATGAGAGTGCATCTTGGTATTTTCTTTTTCACCGCTAGTTTCGTGATAGATATAGTATACTTTCTCACCGAGGTCCCTGCAGCATGTGATAGAGGATAAAACAAAAATATAGTAATTTGCTATATAGCTCGTCCAAACAGAATAAACTTCCTTTAGATATAGAGTTAGCCGTACTTTCGTAAAAGAACGTTAGATATCGGCATGGCAAACCAATACGTAGTAGAGAAGTATATACTGGCGCTTTCTTAAACCGTAGGAATTTCATTCAGATCAACAGATCTTATTTTTGATTAATGAAATGGGCAAATGTTTTGATATAGAATGGCTGGTTCTGGCGAGGTTATGCTATTGTGGAATTATTTTGCAAGATTCTTTTCTGGGGGTTTGACCGGCCACACCAAACCACTCATGGGGATTACAAGACAACCTCAGTGATCTCGCCTAGTGGAAATTAGTTTTCAGACCATTTCTCCACACGAGGACCTTGTTTGGCCTTAAAAAAAGATTATTAAAAAAAAACATGTTCTTTCATTTTTTTTCGACTAAGTACTGATGTTAAATGCGCAAACGTCATATGTGTTTCTTTCTTTATATGGTATATTAGAGGGCACTGATAATAATATAATATTATTTGGCTTGAATCAACAGCGCACCCAGCCGTAATTACAAAGTGACTGCTGTACGAGAAACGAAACATTTTTATATGAGAAGGTTTCCTTAATTAGAATATTAATTATATGCGTCAACATTGGTTTTCGTCGCAAGTCTCAGGGGCTGTACCACAGCTACGCACACTTCTAAAGGATGGCAGCTCATCCACTTCGTTAAAAATGTCAAGAGTTAGAATCTGTGGAGGGAAGCATTTTTAAATGCAATTGCCTCGATGATAAGCACACCTTGTTTCTTTTTTTTCGTGGACAAACAGTAAAGCTTCTCTATAGAGGCATATAATCAGGTTTGAAAGAAAACACTAAGAGGATCAAGTTCATCTCAGTGTTCATTCAATGTTCAAGAGAAGTGCTAAAAAAATGAATATCTAATACCAAAAAGACATTAGTTTCAGTTCTCCCGTAACCACTCATTGCTCTCCGCGATTTTTAGCAAATACATCAATGCCGTCCGCGGACTAAAGCTTGATTGCGTAAAGAACCTCGATTTATATTAATGTGCTATCAAAAGGCGAAGTCGGAAATCGTCTGAATGCAAATGCGCTGAAAAATATCTATTATTTTTCTTTGATTTCGAGCAGAAAGAATAGTAGTGATTAGCTTATCTATGAGTAATAAATTTATGCAAATATACCATTAGCAAGAAATACGTTTTGCATTTCTTGCTAATGGTGTATATATATATATATATATATATATATATATATATATATATATATATATATATATATATATATATATATATATATATATATATATATATATGCATAATTTTTACAATTCTGCTATGTCTCGCTTCTGCATTGAAGCCTGCCTTACATCGATTGTTTCACCTATTTTGTTTGGTTTGGCTTAGAATGTTATATCTTATTTCCACGTCTGCCCCCCCCCTCCTCACTCCCTCCCCCACCTTCTCCCTTACGTACCCTCGTAGGGGTCTTTCAGGTTCCATAAATGATGATATATGAATAAAATAAAACGCTTTCCAATCATGTCATTTAAGAAGGCATATTCTGTGCTAATGGTCTAAACACCGACCAAAGGTTTTATAATAATAGCGCTAATAATAATACCAATATTTACTGTCTTTGCTATCATTGCATACATTTCGGTGGAGCCCTTGAGGAAGGTGTCTTATAGCAACCTAATGTAACCTCAACCTCTCACTTCAGTAATGGGAAACTAGCAGTCCGAATACATATGCTAAGGTATTTTCATTACTGCACGCTGAAGAAACAATGCAAAGCGACTATAAAAAATGGCGGTCCCAAATAAAAATTACTCGATGCAGATGCGTATAATGTATTGCTTTGCGTACACCTAATATGTCCTCTAACTCTATTAAAAAATATTTGCTGTAAATAAATTATGTAGGTTAGACATTCTATTTTCTAATATAGGCAGTTCATATATGCCGTTATATATTTATTTTATTTTCAATGCTACGCCGAAACTGAAGTGTTGGGAGCCACCAAATTCTTAAGCTTTTGGGCGAGGTCGATTATTCACGCCTTATGACTTCTCAGTGCTAGAGATGGTTGAAAGTCAGCAAAGTTTCTCATTCGTTCGTTTCTTTTTGTCGGCATGCAGAACCCTCTCCACACCCCTCTTTTATGGCTTGCGTTTTCCCATTGCACAAATTGGCTCTGTAATAGTGAGCTTGCATGTGTGTACCCTTTAAGTTTGAGGAAAAGTTCGCAAATGTACCGCAGTGACAAGCTACGCATATCTCCGGCGAGCGTGCCTAGTATAGTTCCTGCTTGTGAGGCAATGCAGGTATTTGCCCCGTCATGACATCCCTCGGCGATACTTCGAAGCTCGACCACTCGCAGTGATCGAGCAGCAAAAATTTGTTGTTTAGAGCTGGTTAAACCTGTATGGATGCGGAAGCTTCTTTTGCCTGCTACATTATTGCCCTATCGCGCCCTGTCAGTGTAGGGCGCTACAGTATTGGGGACACAAGCTCAGCTTTTAAGGGTATCACGCGAGAGCGTATCCACCAGCCTACATATAAAGTCTCGCTTTAACCAAGTCGAATCAACGTGTGTGCGTGTCCTAGGTGTAATGTGAATGCAAAGGGTTCTGGCAAGCTGTTTCTGATATCATCCGCCCGTATAAAAGGAGCTATCCAATTTGGCAGCTCCTGCCCCTGGCATAGGAATAACGTGGTTTCAAATGTCATGGCCGGCCGATTGTAATGTCACTCTCCCACATGAAAGGAGAGACCCCAGTTAGCGCTCTTTCAGGCCCCCACCGACACTGATGCTGAAGGCTCGAGCTGGCTGCCGTAATGAAGCTTCCTCTTGAAAAACCGAATACCCCTCTCTTGCTCCTTCAAATCAAGATCTGCTAGTACACAATTTGGTCGGATGATTTAATCTGTAGTTCCCAGCATCATCGGTCTTACGTATAGCAGCTCCACTCATCGCTACAAATTACTGTCGCGTTGCAGACAGAAAAAAAAAATTGCAAGGGTTCAACGCTGCTGAACCAAATATTGAGCAAAAGCCTTAGCTGCGTGTGACCGAGCGTTCTTCTTCTTCTCTTTTTCTTCTTCCTTAGCCCACATATAAAGCCCCGCTTTAACCAACCGATATGAACGTGCCTTAGTGGCCTATAGGGGTAACGTGAATGCCAGGGTCCTAGCAGGCTGATTCTGACGTAACCGTCCCATGTGAAACGAGAGACCCAAGTTGACAGCTCCTACCAGCTTGGGGTCGTCTACGGGGGTCGTATAAAGGTCAAAGGTCAATGGTGGTCATCACTGTTCCACGCTGAAGGCTCAAACTGTGAGAACTATTGCTTTCGCAATAAAAAGCTTGATGGGGATGCATAATTGCTGATTACCTGTGTCACAATCGGTTCCCACCGACATCCATGGCACAGGCTTCTTTAATGTGACTTACTCCCACAGACAATTTTGCAATCTGCGGTAAGAAATTCTGGCCTTGATTTCGCGTTGATGTGAACGCTCTCAGTTCCACATACGGCAGTTTGAGGACCTGAAATTTTTGCTGCAGTAAGTGCCGCCACGCCGGACGTGACAGCAAAACAACGCCGGGAAAATGGTCCGACGGGCATATCACACTACCGCGAAACAACTACCGACAAACAAACCAGCGCTAAACTCAGGGATCATGTTTTCGATCTGTCCTAAAATAGCAAAAAGCTTGATTTGGTTTATTTTGGTTTATGGTTATGGTTATGGTGGAAAAACCTCATGTTGTGAGGAACCTGAGGGGTTTCAATATGCACGGACGTCGTACAGCACATGGGCGCCTTCACCTCCGACGAAAAGCATCCGCAGCGGGCGACATTCGGTCCCGAATCCTTGGGCAAAGCAGTCGAGCGTCCCACCGCACCACCATGGCGGGCCACATAGCAAAATGGGTTACTTCGCTTCTCTAAGGCAGCGTCGCATTGCACTCCCTTCCTTACTAAACTTCACTAAGCAAGCTGACAAAAGATAAGTAAACACCCATCTGTTCACTCGCTCCGTACAGCATACCACGTAGGTCCATTTTTTCCTCCAACTCACCTGAGCTCGGCTGCAAGCTGTAGGCCGAACAGGAGAAGGTGAGACAAGGCGAGAACCACCTAACCGCAAATCCGGAGGCTGTCGGCGACCGCAATCAACCATCGGCAACACCCTAGTCTCAGCCCACCGCAGTCATTCCTCTTCTTCCAAGCCGCACTGGCCAGCAGCGGTAGCGGTAGAAGCGATGCAGAGTTTGCTTCGATAGCACCGAGTCTCGACCACATTCTGTGCAGTGAGGCTAAAGCTACGCTGCGGGTCGATACTGAGCGACAGGCTGAAGCTTCTGTACTTACACAATAGAGGAAAGGAGGAGTCACGTGACGCTATGACGCTGCAGAGGCATTACTATTTTCTGGGGAGAAAGAATTTGTTTAAGGGGTAATCACTTTATATATTATAAAACTGCAAAACAAACTCGGACTGTCTGAAAAGAAGCTCTCGACAGTGAACCAAGGTCATGCTTTCACGAAGCGAACGCCGAAGACAAACCATTGTTCATTGATCACGTGGCGTATGACGTCATAGAAGAACTGCGAACTCCTAGGAAAAATATTCTCAGCAATTCGGAAGGTAGGTAGCCTTATATGGTAGTGATGACGCTTCGCGTTCAGTTTCAAGTCGATCGGCGACTTCGGAGATATATGGTAACTTTTATGGCGTAGCGCTTGTTTTAAACGAATATTACGTACATTGTCTGACTCCAACATACTTGAATTATAGCTTCTACAAGCGACGTAGTGAAATCGCACCTACGTGCGTAGTAAACATATTAGCAAAATAGAAGAAAATGAATGAGCGTTATTCCGTGTTTCAAGCAGACACTGTGTAGATGAAACCACGAGCTAGTATTTGAACGTTTCACAGCAGTGCTAGTACTGAGATGATTTTAAATAAGCCATACAAGGTTCTGGTTTGGTTTGGTTTGTGGGGTTTAACGTTCCAAAGCAACTCAGGCTATGAGAGACGCCGTAGTGGAGGACTCCGAAAATTTCGACCACCTGGGGTTCTTTAACGTGCACATACAAAGTTCTATCTGGGCGAACTCCAACATTGTAAGTACATGAAATGCATAAAATTTAAAGTCCCACGGCATTACTAATTCTAAGGCTGATAATATGCCCGTTACCTACTCAAGCCAGTTAAGAAAATGTAAGTGCTGCTCAACTAATGTACATTTTGCACTGAATTGCGAAGTTTAATGTGTGGTATGCCAAGTAGAAAACTGAAAATCAGTACGCATATATTTTTTTAATTTTATTTCTAAACAAAATTACTGTCTTAAGATGAATCTTTTAACTTGCAATGCTAAATCATACAACTTCAGGGCAAACTTGCTTACACATGCCAAGCTACAAAACAGGTGAACTTGAATCAACAGCGCAGAGTACGTGAAAACCCAAAACGACCATCTTAAGGAATTGTTTTGTAGAACTAGATGGTAATTTGAATAAAGAAATACAACAAACTATGACAATCATTTAGTTATCTATAATACATCTAATTAAGAAAGCTTTCCACGCACTGAGTCAATGACCTTTCTCACATAGTTCCAGCACTTCGCACTAACTATATATCTGACAGGCGCAAAATCACGCTGTCATCTCAGTGCGGAAATACTTCAATACCCGCATGCAACATTTCCCTGCCTTGCTATTTGTCGTTCCGCATACACTGAAAGATGAGACCATGATAGTGGATATTGGAGCCTGCAAGAAAATCTCGTACTTATGACAATGCACAGAAGACAACCTTCCTGTGCAGTGAGACGATACAGTTGCCATTCTGTGCACGGAATTGCGCTTTAGGTAAGGCCCCGTCACACGCTCCTGTTTTCGCCGAGAACTCATTTGTAGATCCATTTGTATTCGGGCAGTCGGTAGGAGCAGCTCTTTTCGATCCAGACGAAATAAACGGGAAAAGAATGATGAAAACGAGAAGAGAAAAGAAAACACGACACAACCGAGAATACATACGAAACCAGCTGTCTCTGGCTAGAACCAAAAAGTTGGGAGGAAACGAGCTGCTGGAAGTCGTGTTCGGAATGAGGAGTAAGAAGTGACAAGACGGAAGAGGCATTGCCTATGCACATTTCAACGGCGAGTTGCAGCGCGTAATGCATGCATACACATGCATTCGTCCTTGCAGAGAAAAGAAGATATAAAAATTATCAGCAACAGGCAAGAGAAACAAGTTTTTTTTTCTTTTTATCCTTTTCAGAATGCTACTTTTTGTTGCCATCCGTGGTGCTCGAAGTCAGCCAATAATGACGTGTTCTAACATGAGATAGCACTTCACTCCGCCCCCCGCCCCCTTCGCCCTACTCCCTAGAAAGAGAAACAGAACATAATGAAAGTGATATTTTATTCACATGCTTTCTCGGTAATCTTAAACTGTCATTCACAAAACCGATCACATCGGAGCGATATTAGGGCATCTCGTTGATAACTTGCATCCGACCATTCATCTCTTCTTGTAGTTGCAGACACAAGCACGTACTCAGGAAATCCCGATACCATTCGCATTATACTGTGGGTATTGGATGCATTCCTAAAACTATTCATATGCAAAGTGTATACCCAATAGCCAACTTAAAAGCATGTAATCAGACTTTGTTTTTCGGGTGTTTTGGTGGCTTGCTTTACATTTTAGCGCCCATCAAGAAAATGAGAGGACACGCATGTGACTGTAATTTAGAGGGTTGTTACTTGTGATTCACCTTCATTAAATACATTGGCATATGTTCACACAGGAAAAAAAGGAGACTGAAAAGTAAAAAAGAGGGCTATGGAAAGAAAAATGGTAGGGATGAAGTTAAGAGATAAGAAACGTTCAGAGTGGGTCAGAGAAATAACTCCAGTCACTGACATTCTAGTGAAAATCAAGAAGAAGAAATGGGCGTGGGCAGGATATGTAGCGCGAAAAAAGGATAACCGATGGTAGCTTAGGTAACAAATTGGATTCCAAGGGAAGGAAACCGTAGCAGGGGGCGGCAGAAAGTTAGGTGGCTAGATGAGGTTACGAAGTTCGCAGGGTTCAAGTGGATGCAGCTAGCACAGGACTGGGTTAATTGGAGGAATATGGGAGAGGCCTTCGCCCTGCAGTGGATATAGTCAGGTTGTTGATGATGATGATGTAGAAAGTAAAAATGTAAGGAGGATCCGCTACAGTCGCGGCACCACACTACTCGTATTGGCGAGCGTTATTATAGAACGGAGAGCTATCATGGAGTGGAAACTGCGCGACCGCATCTATCTCCAGTTGACTAGGCGTCACAATGCTAGGGCCCGCAACTGACGCAACACGCCAGCGCATGAGTTCCTGCACTTCGCCGCGTGAACCTTCTGCCACGTAAGTCACTCAGTCACCCTGGACTCGAGCGCTGAACACAGCCAAGCGACAGTTGTCACTTCTCCCCTTTGTGTACAGCATCGTGCTAACAATTTTTATCGGGCGGCTCTGTGCATCCTCGTCCGTGAGCTATTGTTGCCGGGCCGTTTGAAACGCTGTACCCTCCCACCACCTAATAAACTCAACCTCTACACTCTTAAATATGCCGCCCTCTGTTTTGACAATGTCTAGCTAAAGCGTCTTTGTCCAATATTTTTCCCTGCAATTTTCGCAACCTCATCTCCTCACCCACCTCACCAATACCAATAACCGCTCTCATCGGCGGACGCTTCCCCGTCTAGATCCTGATTTCTGTGTTCACCGGCAACATGACTACGCATCCACAACTCATGCGTACCCGGCCGTTGACATTCCACCCTTCTATACGGGTTGTATACCACTCGGTTGACAAAAGTAGAAGTTCGTTTTTTTGCGCAGAAGGTGTCCGCTAAGACCAGCGCCAAGCTTTATCTCTCATAAATACGACATTATCAGATGAGCGCATCGGCTCTGATGAGCACTTCATGCCCCGGGACGTAACTAGCCTGCCAGCCACTGACTGACCTGAATGCCAATGGCACCCTTTCAAGAAATGATCACACCCTCCTTGCGCTGGTTCTTCGGAGCGGAAGCCCGCGACCACGACCACCTGTGCTTCAAATTCCTCTGGAGATGAACATTCACGTTTCCCTTTGAATAGTTCACCAGTCGCCCCTCTGACCATTAGCACACATTCACCTTCCCGCCACTTGAGCATCGCTTCCAGGACACCTCATGCTGTCTCTCTCAACTCGCACTTCTAGTGCTGCAAGCCATCCGCTCCTCTCAAAGCGCAGCGTTTACTTAATGTCTATTGTTGTGTTCGCACAGGCCACGTCATTGCAATGAGAATAAAGCATTGCCCCTGACATTTTGAAGGTTGCCCCTTCTGTGTTTCCCTCTCAGTTCCGTTGATAAGCTTAGTAGCTTTTCTTTAGCCTTAAACTCTATACTGAACGTCCACAATATCACTCTCGAGATTGCCGACATTATCTAGACGACATCACATAGAAATGAATGTCTTGTAGAGCGGGAGCCGGGTGGACGCATCGCGTCTCAGTTGTAGATATACTCCGCCTGGCTCGTGATCACCGTCAAGTTGAATCAATGTGAATGTTGCCACAAACACATGTGTATGCCTCCAAAAGCAGAGTTGTTTTATAAAAGAAAGGTTTTCTCTACACGGCTAGTAGTTAAATAGATTTGCTTGCTTGCTGAAAAATGTATGGTTTACATGGTGAACAACAATAAACAACAAAGGCAATAACAACGAAACTGAAATGAAACGTACTTACCAATGCAGTACATATGGCAACTTCATGTAATGTCGACTCTTTGTGACAAGAGATGAATTTAAAATATGTAACGAAATAGGAACACAAATTTCTGTTTACTCATGACTCAACTTGGCGAAGCCTCCCTAAGGGAATTTCGGCACCTTTAGACGCGATCAAATTTCGCAACTTGAGTGTTGTCTTTGCGTGTTAATTAAAACAAAACTCGTTTTGAACTGGTGCCACAATCCAAAATGGCTAATTCACATACACTTCAACACTATTTTAGTTTAGAGTGCTCTACAACGCCTTCTTTGCGTTTTATCAATGGCATGTGAATTTATCCTTTATTAGCTAAAACAGATGCTACAAGACCGTATTTGAACACAGTGGTCATGCCAGACAGTTGTTGTGATGCTCGAGGCTATTAGTGCGTCCAAAGAGGCAAGTTTTGCTTTCAGAGTGCCAGCATTTTATTTTACCGGATGTCCGTCCAAATAACTAGACAATAGGCAAAGCTTGGGTAAGATCCTGGAATTGTTGTGCCGAGATATAATGTACAATGGTTCAGTCGATTACCGAAGAAATGGCCGAGCGAATCTCTGGAAGCAGAAACACATGCTTTTTGTTTATTGAGTTAAAGCAAGTAAACAGAATATAATGCAAAGGTAATCATAGTACCAAACGTAAACTGACCACATCATCGAGGCCGTCTTCAGATCCATCACAGCATAAACCTTCCGACCTTGAAGAACGGGAACTGATCACAGAAGGGACAAAAAGGAAAAGCCTGCCACTCCCATTTTTGTTGGCAAACTATCAGAACGAAGGCCATCATTTGGGCGCATTGGCTTCCCCGTAGCCTTGGGCTATTTTTCTTATGTTTACAGCTTCATGACTCCTCGTTATGGAGCAGATTGTGGCGTCAATGGATGTTTCAATCAGTGACCGGGTTTTCCGGAAACGTTTACTCGATAGAAGAAATGGACAGTATTGTGGTCTTAAACGCTGAATATTGTGAGCAGTTTATTCTGACTCCAAGACGTTTTACTATTAGGCTAGAATACCAAAAATTTGACCATGTCGTTATATGTAGCTTCTGATGAATTCGGAACAGCGCAAAACACAACGCATGGAATATAGAGCCACTACAGGCACTAGCTACGACACTGACCGATTATTTGTAAACGTCGCTACAATAAGAGTAAACGCATTGCACATATGAAACGAACCATAATAATACGATAAGGGTTCACAATGCAGGAAGACAAAGGTAGTCATGGGGAATGTTTTGAATAGAGCAAGAGCAAACGTTTTTGGTCAGTAGAAATGCAAACTGATGCTGTGTGAATGGTACACTCGGGGTTACACTATGCAGCATTATTATCACTATCGGCACGGTTATGGTGATTATGTCCACCGCAGGACGACCTATACTATGAAGGACTGCATTCGGTTTTCTCCACTTCACTCTTGCTCACCCCGGCCACGGTCCACTCGCTGCGCCAGAACTTTGTTCAGGTTCCAGTGTTAAAGTGTCGCATGTTCTCTTAGTAGGTAAACATCCTTTTCTCTTGTTTTAAATAACTTATTATACAAGCTCGCTGTAGGAGGCAGTTTTCAATGCTTGTCATAAAGCATTTACGCAGGCGCTCAGGTTCAGGCCCCTGTTCAAGTCACACCACTTGTTCGCGGAGAAAACACATGAGCTGCATTCTCATACATTATGAATGTCCCCTCGTCTGGCGTATGCGAGTGATCGTATTTCCAGCAAGCCTGAAAACCTGACGAAAATAAGAAAGAGTACTACACCAAAGACAGGCGTCTAGACCGTAGCAAGATTGATCACGTCATAAATTTCTACTGCACTTCGCCCCTAGCATGAATACCGTTTTGCCAGCTCCCTTAATGCGCGATGTCGCTGTGCATTGCAACAGCACAGATTGATGGTCCAGCGTTGCTCAAGAAAAGCTAACGTAATCTCTTGCAGCATGCGCACAAAGCGCCACCGGCATTCGTGGTTAGACGCCTCCGCCCTACGTAATGGAGTGGATGGCGTAAAATGAACCCCGGCGCATGTGTGTGGTAATACAGCGCAGATATCGTCAACACGGCCGTTGTGGTAATAACAAGCCTCTAAAAGGTTTCATGAGTATGATATTGCCGCGATACCGCGATGTACCACTACATATTGGAAACAAGTCAAAACAAAAGCCTTTTCTTGAACATTATTTATTAGTTCATTTATTACCGCAATATATTTATCTCTAAATTGTGTTAGTCTTTACAGGCTGTTTATCCTATCTTACTATCCTAAATCCTTTTTAGATCTTGAGGAAAGTCCGCGCATCAGCTGTTACGTGCGTGATTCTTGAGAACAATGCGTAGAAATATGGGACCAAAGTCGAGTAATAGGAACAAAAATGTATGTTGCAAACGAGTAAAATAAGATTAAGTAATATTAAAGAGTACTTTGCAAAACAACGGGCCTTGGACAGTAATTATATTTCAGAACTATATACCTGTCACAACACCAAATGCAATTTGCTGTCTCTGGTATGACAAAGAAAATTGGATGATGTCTCAGTGAGAGGCGCTTGTAAATAATCGTCCTACGTACCAAAGAGTGTTCCGTCGAACAACGTCAAAAGCCCGCAAAGACAAGATGTCTTTCCACCTCTCCCGGTAGATCAGCCTCGAAAAAATCGAAAAGAAAGCGCAGGCCCTGCCATGAAAAGACCTTCTGGCTAAACCTCGCAACTCGAAGAGGATTTAAGTTCGCTTCATCTTGAGCTGGGCCACTTGCAGTTCCCCTCTCCCGACCCCTAGCTTTTAGTTCTCGCAATATAAAAGATCTAGACAACTTAAGGAGCCCTATAGCGACGCCTAACATTACAAACTTGCTCACTTGAGGGTTAGAAAATATTTTAGCTCTGTGAATCAGTGATCGCGTTGGGAACCTGTGGTATGAAACAAGCAGCTAGTTTATAGAAGGAGTAAGCATAACAACATCCCCCAGGTGCTTCTGAATCACAAGCTTGGTGTATACCACTCTATTACGGGCAGCACTCTTCAAAAATATACTGCAAGCCTGTGGGATTACCAAAACCTTTTATCTGAAGCATGCTGTTGCGCGCGTCTGCTGGTGAGCCAGTTTTTCTCGCAATCCTCTCGAGACCACTTTCGCAGGCTCTTGTATTTCTTTCCTTAAATCATTCTTATACTTGTCCCTCCCTCTTGAGTCAACAGAGCGGTTGCAAAAGCGAACAAGGTTTCTGGATAAAACTCACGAAAGACGAGAGAGAGAACGTTTCCTTATTTATGGGCCTACTTTGGGGCGGCATAAAGAGAAGTTTTCTTCCTATTTTTTTATCTCTCGGTTTCTTTTATCTCTTCTCATCATGTAGCGTAATCTTCCTTGTCTTAATCTGATATTTGTTGGCCCGGGGCTGACTACGTGTGAGCGTTCGTGTTGTTTGCAAGAGAAAGAAGGAAAGAAAGGTAAAAAGATAGAAGGAAAGACAAATAAATGAGAGACAAAGAAATATATGAAAGAAATAAAGAAAGAAAGAAAGAAAGAAAGAAAGAAAGAAAGAAAGAAAGAAAGAAAGAAGGAAAGAAAGAAAGAAAGAAAGGAAGAAAGAAAGAAAGAAAGAGAGACGAAATAACGAAAAAAATTTCGAACACAAATCGCTTAGAAATATAAAAACACGTATGCTAAAATTGAAATTTGACCCGCCGCGGTAGTTCAGTGGTTATAGCGCTCAACTGCTGATTCCGAGAAAGCTGGATCTTATCGCAGCTGCGGCGGCAGCTTTTTGGCAGCGACGGAAATCAAGGCGTCTGTGTACTGCTGCGATGTGAGTGCACACTAAGGAAGCCCAGGTAGTCCAAATTTCGAATTGCCTCCCCTACGGCTACCCTCATAGCCTGAGTCACTGAGAAATTAAGCTGGATAAACCATGCTAAATAAAGCTACATCAGGGTGCAAAAATGAACCGAATGATCAGAGTTCGATCTCAGTGAGGAAAGGTCCTCGACTGAGAAAACAAAGACAATCAATAGAAAGGAAATTAGCACTGCATAAGCCAATGTTTCAAAGGCGCCCCGGAGCCAGCAAACATGCCATGCTTATATCCACTGTCAATTACGGAAGAGGTAGTAATTGTTTTGTTTTTGCACCCAGATGAACAAATCAGGGCCACTTCATCGAATTTGGGATCCAATCCGCGAATCATCTTTCTCTTCATTACTTGGGAATTTTTCTTTTAGACATTTCCACGTATGAATTATCATAATGCAAACGAGAAATCCGTCATAGTTGAATTATGTTGATCCCGATGGCGTGAAACCGAAAAATTGGGCTAAGGCAACGGAATGCCTATTTGCACACTATCTGTTAGGGCTGGGTTGTTCAAGTGGCACATTTGCCTTGTAGCGTGAGACAGCAGGATCCATAAATCGAAAGAAGGGAAGTACGCCTAAGTACAAAGTACTATGCGTGAAAGAAGTTCTTTCCACCTATGCTCCAATGAGGGCAAACAACAGGACCTCAATGTGATCACTTTTCATGAAGCTGCTAACCTCATCCGCATGCATATTATAAAATTACGTGTAATAGAAAGAATTTCTTATCGAGGAATGCAGACCATCCCCCCTTTTTGTGCAAAGAATAAAACAAGTACTGTGACCATGCAAAGGCAGATGAAGTCAAAATAAAATGTTTTCCTTCATCTTCCTTTTCCTTATTGACAAAACGAGGAGAAGCTATATAGTGCTTCAAACCGATACTTGCTTAAATAGGGGACAAACAATTTGTATCCTCTTTCGCGCTGCACACATTCACCAGTCTATGTGCGCGTGCGTATTCGCGTGTTTTCTGTACTATCAAGCAAGTGCTTGCAAAAGGTGCCGGCTAAACAAAGTGCTTGAACACCTCGTATTGCAAATAGCTGTACAGTGTTCTGCAACTTTATCAGAACCGTTTTGAAAAATTTTCCCCCCTCAATCGGAGGCACGTTAGCTGCGAAGTCGGGCACAAAGCTTGCGCGTTGTTGGCC
Source organism: Amblyomma maculatum (assembly GCF_055883805.1). Taxonomy (NCBI): domain Eukaryota; kingdom Metazoa; phylum Arthropoda; class Arachnida; order Ixodida; family Ixodidae; genus Amblyomma; species Amblyomma maculatum. Next base: position 375,441,588 of record NC_139344.1, on the reverse strand, counting down.
TTTTTGTTGCGCTGTAAGTTTTACAGTGGTGCTTACCAGATTTTACCTCGCAAGATGAGAAACTAGAACTTTTTGTGACGAGTATGAAGGAGTGAAACACGCGAAGCAACTTTTCCGGCCAAAGGGCAGTAGTGGCGCCATGTAGCATCCGTGTAAAAACACGCCACGCTTACCTGGACGCTATTGAACTGCGGCACTTTCCTCTAGCGACGCCAGACGGCGCCACAGCTCCATGTTTCGGAGCTGTGGCGCCAGTCCACCGATCGCTGGATGGCTGATATACACGATGCCTCTAGAGGCGGAGCAAGAAATTTCTGGAACCATATAAGCTGGCTAGAAAAGAAGAATCAAAGAAAGCAAGATCGGATTCAAGATAACGAGGGAAATTGTTTAAAGGGAGACAACGCAGTGAACTACATTACATCAGTTATAGCCGAGTCATTTAAGAACGACGATAGGGTAATCTCCGCAAATCAAGAAGCAACACAAGGTAGCAGAATACAAAGCACCTTAGAACTGACCAATCTAAACTGGAAAAAGGCAGAAAAAAATATTCCTAAAAACACATCTACAGGAATAGATGGAATTCCGATCAAGCTGATTAATGAACTCGGTCCAAAAAGTAAGGAAACGTTGTTAAAAGCTTTGGAAACAGTCATAGCGAATAAGCAAATTCCGGACAGCTGGCGGCAGAGTAAAATGAATTTGATTTATAAAGGGAAAGGAGAAAGGATGCACATAAAATCCTACAGGCCGATTACCATAACATCTGTAATGTACAGGGTAGCTATGCAGGCGGTGAAATGAAAGGTGCAAGCATGGGTTGAAAGTAACAAGATACTCGGAGAACTTCAGAACGGCTTTAGAAATGGTAGGCGCTTAGATGATTGCCTGTTCGTGCTTACCCAATGCATCGAAATATCTAGAGTGGAAAATAGACCTTTGTATTTGACCTTCCTGGACATAAACGGGGCATACGACAACGTAAGCAGGGAACTCCTGCGGAACATATTAAAAGAAGAAGGTATCGGTTATGAGATAATAGAGTTCTTACAGGAAATATACCGGGATAACAAAGTAGAAATTACGTGGGAAGGGATAAGAAGTATGGAGGATGTCAAAGTATGCAAAGGATTAAGACAAGGCTGTCCTCTATCACCGGTGCTGTTCATGCTTTATATGATAAACCTGGAACAGAGGATACAAGACAGTAACCTAGGTTTTAACCTGTCATACAGATTAGGCGGAAAGGCGGTAGAGCAGCGCCTCCCCGGTTTGATGTATGCAGACGATATTGTGCTGCTAGCTGAGAGTCTGGAAGAATTGCAAACTCTAGTTAAGTATTGCGGAGACGAAGGGGACGCTCTAGGCTTCAGTTTCAGCTCAGTTAAGTCGGGTCTGATAATTTTCAACGGCTCAACTGATCAGGGTCTTAAAATTCAAGGCCTTGAAATACCTAGAGTAGCAGAATATAAATATTTGGGGGTATGGGTAAACGAAGGATTGGCATACATTGGAAAGCATGAGCAATCACTTAAGGCCAAAGGGCGAAGGAATGCCGGGATAATTAAGCTTAAGGCGTTGTGGGGATACAATAGGTATGAGGTATTGAGGGGTATTTCGAAAGGAATTATGGTGCCCGGACTTACTTTCGGAAATGCGGTTTTGTGCCTAAAATCACAGGTACAGTCGACATTAGAAACAAATCAGAGATCCGTTGGACGATTAGCACTAGGTGCCCACGGCAAAACTACAAATGAGGCGGTACAGGGAGATATGGGCTGGGCATCTTTCGAAGTACGGGAAGCTCAGAGTAAAATATTATATGAGGAACGCCTGAGGAAATTGGACAGTAACGGATGGGCAGCTAAGGTATTTAAATTCCTGTACCTAAAAAGCGTTCACTCACAATGGAGGAAAAGAACTAGGAAACTAACTAGTAAGTATGCTAGTAACAAGGACGGAGAAATAAAGAGCATTAAGCAACAGGTGAAAAACACAGAAGGTAAAAATTGGATAAATTCGATGGAAAAAAAACAAAGTGTGGAATTATACCGAAAGTGGAAAATGCAGATCAGGAAGAAAGATTTCTTTGATAACTCAAGAGGCAGTGCCCTACTTTTTGAAGCTAGATCAGGGTGCCTTAGAACACGCAGCTACAAAAAGAAGTTTAACAATGGAGATGACGCATGTGCTGTATGTGGAAACTCCAGTGAAACAATTGACCATGCTCGAATGCAATGGTATCCATCCGGAAGTTGATGCAGGCGCAATCACTGTTCCTGAAGCTCTGGGGTTTAGAGATAACAGTGGCCGGGTGAATAAACCGGCGGTGGAAACTAGCAAAAAACGGCTGTAAGATTGGTGGCTTAAAAGCAGAGAAGTGACATAATGTTAGTAATGTAGGAGCAAAATTTAATAAATAGAATGATGGTTTAGTTAACCATTCTAAATCAATAATTAAGATATAGGGAGAAAAATGAGCATGATAGCTACTGCTACCACCCCGTTTCAAAGGGGACGCTCCTATATTCCATCCATCCATCCATCCATCGGTAAACTCGCCTTTGGCATCTTTTGCTCCTCAATCTCGTCGTTGATGGTTCAGGTTCTTCATCATGCGCGACTTAACATGGTAAGCACCATGGTCAAACTTACTACCTAACAAAAGGGTCAATAACGTGGAAGGTTTGTGTGCGATTTCAGTGTATATGAGCATTCGGGTAAAACGGAAGAAATTTTCAAAACGGTTCCGAATAAGGTGCAGAGCACTGTATGCGTTGAACTGGAACAAGGAAGCGTATTTCCATAAGGCTGCTTCGGTGCATACTAGTATGTGTAGTATAAAAGTCCGGTCCAGAAACGCACAGGAAACGCATACCAAATGCATGGGAAACTTGATCATCTGAAACCTCGCCCGAAATAAGTTCAGCGTCTCACGGTTTTCCTCAACGAACTATGAAAAACCGGCCTAGTTCCCTCGAAGTGGATATGCAATGAAGTAGGGATGATCCTGAAGCCAGGAAGGATGCCGAGCCTGGAAAATCTGCGGCCCATTTAATTAACGTCTTGTCTCGGCAAACTCTACCAACGGATAGTCCAGCTTAAGCAGCAGAACCACCTACATGACAGTTATTTAATGCCAAATGCATAATTGGACTCGGCTCAAGGCCTTCAATGCAAAATCTCCCCACACTATCAAAGGAGGAGGTCCTGGGAACAGTCTCTAAATGTTTCCAGTATATTCCTAACTTTTTCACTAGAAGGCGGCTTTCGAGAACGTAAGCCACGACGCCATTTTTAATGACCTGAGCTACCTACACTGTGGAAAATGCATCTACGCCTACTTCAAGACGTCTCGAATTGAACTGCTCCCACTGTGACGGTAGGGGTAGATGACCTCCGAACGGACAAGCTGAGTATTTCTAGGAAAACACCAGAAGGGCCCATGTTTTTCCTTTTCTTCTTATTGCCCTCATCGTCGGCGTAGTGGCTTCATCTATCCCGGGCCTCCTGGTGCTCTCTTAGTTCTCGCTGTACTGTCCTTCAGTAGTTTTTTTTTTTTTCTTGACTCTCTTCACTATAGTCTTACTATGCTCCTTTGCTTTTTTTTTTTTTTTGCTCATGATGTATTCGTTATCATACTACTGCCATCCACCGCTTTGCTCCTGGTCTGATTGATGGTCTGATTTGCTGGTTACATCATTATCGCCACCGACGCTTAAATGAGGAGCTGGTGCCTGAGCGCTGCCCTCTAAACAATGTCCGGGAACTTTCACAGTTAACCAGAAGCAGATCTAACCTTCGAGCTTAGCTGGAATAGCTGTGGACCAGTAGCTGGTGAAGGAACAAATAATTTGAAATAATTGGAAGCTGCCCTTGTCCTGCAATATACTCCTATAGTAATCTCGAATAGTGACCACGGTTCATAATGGGTACAAATTGTGGGGTGGCGATATCACCGCTTTTGTGGTATCAACTAAAAAAAAAGAAAATGATGCGCAGACAAAATGAAGAGTTATGTAGAGGCTGTTCACACATCTGACCTAGGGGAAACGTAATATCACCTTATGAAGACTTTGAGAACACTCGCACCAACGCCTGTACACTCCGTAGCCTACCTACCTCAAACTATTTGCTAGCAGGCTGGTCTTACAACCCCATCATAATCGTCCAACTTTGTCGGCATGTCGTCGCAATCCAAAAGTTGCTTGAATGACCTCGTCTTTACAAATTACGAGTTGGGTTTTGCAAAGCAAATCTAGCTTGAATATGAGCTCGTGTCAGTACGCATTCAGATTGTGCCGAACATCTGCCCATATTTCTTCTACAGACGAATAAGAATAAATTCAACTATTTTGAAAACACGCCATCAAGGAAGGAAGGCAGACCGCGATCCAAGGTGATTAGGCGAGCTAACTTTACCTTTAGGGAAATAATATGCTCAGGAAAGGTTGACAAAGCAAAATGAATTGCAATGTGAATGGCATAAAATAAAAAGATGGAGAAATCTGCTTTCAGTGGGGGTGCTATTGCACGTATCGGTGCTTCGCTTGCGTTCGGACGCGCCCGTTTTCTCGTTTGTTTGAATAGCCGCATTCGAAAGAGCCAAAGCTTCACACAGCTCACAAGGGTTTTGTCGCCACTCTTGAATCACGTCTTTAGGGATTTACCGCCAGCGGCTAACACCAGCGACAGGACAAGCCGGTTTCTCTCCCTGACAAACTCAGCTCGAAACTCAGCCGGAACGAGAAACTGAGTTGTAAACACTGCCCCCCCCCCCCCCCCCCCCCCCCCCCCCCTCCCCGGTCCGTAGATAAGCGCTATATAAAGGCTTGTCGGGTACGGCGGTGGCCTAGAGAAATCCACATTACCGGAGCCTGTGTTGCTAAATCCTACCGGGCATTCCGGCGCGTGACAATTGCTTTGCAGAAAAGACAGTTATATACCGGGGTGCGGTCCTATCTCTGCAAGGCGAGAATTGCCTTTTATTCAGCTGTTTTTCCTTTTCCGTAATTTCTTTTTCTCCTTTGCGAGCGAAATCTTTAACGAATAAAGTTAGGTAGCACCTTAGAGCTAAAAAAATATTGAAGGACACGCCGTTCCGAGCGATTACTTTCCACGGTAAGGCCCACAATGGCGCTGTAATTCTCCTGTCAGGGTCTGCGGGCTGGCTGTCGGCCTATTGTTCGCGCGCAGGACACGTCAGCTGCTGGCTAAATGAAATGAAAAGAAAGAAGAGCGTAGTGAAGGAGTAAAGAGAGGAGAACCGGGTCAAGGATTCTTTTAGCTCTAATTGAAATTTGTGTATCCAGTCGTTTTTTTTCTGCCTCCTACCATTACCTTGTGGGCTAACCCTTAGTGTTTTAAATTAAGCTGCATGGTGCAAGCGCAGAGTCTGTGTTACTGCAAACAGGAGTCTGTACCTATCTATCTACTGGTGGTATGTTCAATGTGGACTATTGGGCGAGTTGGTTGCACATTATGTTAAAAAAACAGCGCTAGAAACACGGACAGATAGGAAGACAAACAGGGACGGAAAGGAAAACAGCGCAATGCGAGTTTGTCTTCCTATCTGTTCCTGTTTCTTGCGCTGTTTTAACATAATGATCCTATGTTCCTTTGCCTGCTTCCTGTGTTTTCTTTTTTTTTTTTCCAGTAGTGATAGTAGCGAAGTGGAAGGGCGTGGTTGATGTCAGGCTATTTTACAGTGCCGCTTACTTCACAGCAATATTGTTGACTTCTTATAACTTCTTTTGAGCAACGCAGTTAAGTTTATTTGTTCACTTTCTCTCTGTCATATATCTGAGCGAGAATAGACGAGCGCTTTTCGAATGGCGCCGAATGGACTTAGGTTCACTTTTGCACATTCACTTTTGCCTACTCAGGTGAGCGCATCACTAAGCAGGTGTTTAGGGTTAGTATATTTAGCGTCCGCGCTTTTCTTACAAGAATTGACACTACTTACAGATTAATGTGGATTTATAATTTCGAAATGAAACTTAATTTCTGACCACCACTAAAGCGGTAACAATGAATAAAATTACATTCAGCGTTTTTCCTAAGTGTAGCAAAATGAATGAACTTAGCGGCAAGAATTTCTCATTTGTTTCAGCTAGGTTAGTAGCCATAGTTACCCTGTATTTCTAGTGTAATTTGAATATAGAATACAGTATGTTCCTGGTGAGCTATTGGACGTACTCACCCAGTCATCAAAATTGAATGCGCATAGCTACGGGGAAGTGTGAGATTGATTAGACGTTTGTTTCCATTCAGACCCCTAGTTTTTCGCTGAGATGACGTTAAGTAGAATAACAAAGAGATAGACCACATGTCAACAGGTTAAGCGCAGCTAAGTGATAACAGGTAATGCGTTTAGAAAAGTGCAAAGTGGAACTCTCAAAACCAGTCACAAACAGTGCATGCTTTCTGCACACCGGACAATTGGATACCTTCGAGCTATGAGGGCAGCGTGCTTGCCAACTCGTAAACCTCTGCGGACATTATCGCCAAATCATCTAAGATAAAACTTCTGGCTATTTTCATTATATTGCATTCATTTATTCATTGATTCATTTAGTTTGGGCTTAATGGGCCTATATTCTCTAAAAACAAATCCTAGTCGTATCATGTTGTCATAGGCGACTTATTCAGAAGCTATTTCCCAAAGGGCGAAGTCCTCGCTCGCTCTTGCGCGACGGAAAAGCTACGTATGCTGATCGAGCAGTATATAAACCCCATCTGTACAGCTGGAACCTGCGTCTTTCGTCTTCCATTTTTTAGCATTTTTTTCTGGCACTCGCTATCGAAGGCACTCCGTCCTTGACCTACTTATCTGACTGCTCGAATCAGCACAGCCTTGTAAAGCGCCGAGCACCACATATGTCGCTGATGACCACGCACCGTCTGCCGCTCGGTTCGTTGAAAGATACAACACCTCTAATGACAGCCCAGCTTGATTTGTGTCCCGGACAACAAACAAAGGACGCCGATCGATCACTGGTGACATATGAGCGAAAATAGTTGCAGATCTTCGTTCGTTTGTAGCTATTATTATCGATGTTTTGCTGCAAAAGAAGGGTAGGAGATATTTTACGCGTAATGGGCTTCAAGAATTAACTCATTTAGGTTAGTTGTCACAAGTTCCTGATAAGCCAAACTTTACTAAATTTTCAGCGTGACAGCAGCAAATCCTGGTATTTCGTAATATGTAGTGATGAGACTATGACCATCAGTAATGCTCTTCTTCAAGCTGTTCTGATAAACACCATACAAAGTACTGCTTTGAAATCCGAAAACTCTTAGCGAAAGTAGGAAAGGGTATGAGCATGTCAGGCATTTAACGTTTTTTGTCTTCACTAATTGAAACGAAGGCATTTTGATTGTCTGCGCGACGCCAACGTGAGCTTTTCTGAGAAACACGTACGAGCAGAAAAGCAAATTAATGCATGCGCACTAGTACACGAATGTAACTTGAAAGTCAACAATGAAGCAAGGTATGAAGCAGCGCACCACATCAGTCAGCTGAAAGCGGAGGCATTTACTCACTTTTTTCTTTTTTCGTGCCATTCTTTGCAGGGTCCGCGTTTCCTCACACTCGAATGTCTAGAACTCATTTTTTTTAAAACCACATGCGATGCTATTACTTTAGATTGCTAGCTTGTCCACATCGTTGACTTCCGTTTGCTAAAATCCTTAACGGCTGCGATAAATGCGTGCGCTGTGCGGCAAATTGGAGCATTGTGTTCTTAGCCCTAACTATCCCTAACCCTTATCTCTCAACCATATTAGCCCTTCTCCGAAACTATGCTGCAGCTTATCCATGTTTATGCCTCGGGTCGAGGGGATTTACCAACTGTCGCCTTTGGCAATGTCTCAGACAAAATATGGCGAGTAGAAATATGCGCTTTTTTTGTTAAAAGAAATAGTGACAAATGCGGCTTATGTACGATGAAAAACAGACTCCCAAGCGTTATCGGGGACAGCGAGATATCAGCAGTGGCGAACAGACAACAGGACTCATTGCAAATTACAGTGCGGGTGAGAGACATTGCCATGATGCGGGCAAACAACTACGAAAATCCCGAATTTTTGTATTCCCGGCCTTTCACCTGCAAGTCGCAACTAGTGACAGGAGCGAACAGTTGTCTGTCTCGAAAGAAATAAAATGCTTTGCGAATTCAACAATCCGAGCTGCATCCCAGCAGACGGTGAAGGGATCAAGGTCGAAGGGACAGGTAATAAATCCATGCGTACGGGAGGTATTGTGGGGTATTCAAGACACTCAAGAAATTTGTTGGAAGTTCGCCTAATAGAGAGAGAGAAGTAGGGGACCGCGAAAATGGCTTTCGTTCCAGCAGATCGATTATTAAGGCGTCATTATGCGTCCGCCCGTGAAGTCGGTGAAGTCGGATTTGAAGCGGTGAGGCACCGAGAAGGGATTTGACTTTCTTCTTAGTGGTGGCTGTAAGTGTGAAGAAAAAAAAATAGATGGCGTCCAACTGAGTCAATTTTAATCGATTAACGTCGATCAACGAGAGAAGCCAGTGCTACACCGTAACGGGTCGTCCATGTTTTTACCCTTGCCTGCGAATGTGTTCCAAGATATGACATCATTATTGGTGCCGTAGCTCTAAAAACACCGAAGCGATCGCTTGCGCATTTAAACCTTTAAAAATACTGATGACATTTGGAAATGCCTTAATACGAGCGAAGTCAGCAAGGTCTAGAACGCTGCTTTGATATTTCTTTATGGCTATGTTTCGTGTAAAATTGCCTGGGACATAGCGTGTGCGAAGAAGGGATTTTGTACTTGACCTCGTATAGTATATCCAACACAAATACGAAACCTCTTTTAGATGAATATTCGAGAAGCACAACAGCGTTACATTTATAGAGCTATTTGCAGAACGCATTGGTTAGCACCTTGGTTAAGCAGCAAAATGATAGTTAAGTTTACTGGGTTCAGCATCCTAAAGGGACTCAGGCTATCAGGGTCGGCGTAGTGGAATACTGCGGAATTTTGACTACCGGGGGTTCTTTAACGTGCGCTGACATCACACGGAGCACGAGCGCCTTTCTTTTCGCCTCCGTCGCTTAGCGCCGGCGATCGCCGGAATTCGATCCCGCATCCTTGGCCTGAGTAGTCGAGCGCTCTAACCCCTACACCACTGCGACGGATCGCAACAGCCTTACTCATTTTATACAAAGGGTTGCTGCTGCTACCTTTTAGCAAACGTGTGTCGATCCGCGATGCTGTATTGTATCCTAACGCCTCTTCTGCATCGCTACGAACATTAATCGTTCTTATACGGTCTTGTAAGCAGCAATAAAAAAATCAATAGCTTTTTTTATGACAGTTTGACTGATCATGAGTTAAAGGTAGTTCAGGTTATAGCCTAATTGTCTTTTTTAACTTTCAACGCGCTTTAATTCTAACATATTAACGTAGTTTAAATTTGTTATTCGTTCAATCCAACATGGCCAGGTAACGAAAGGTATGCGAACACTGAACTTAATGGCGCCGCGAGGGCTAAGCTGTAAACACCCAGCGTTCCGTGGAATGAGCAATCCTTACCAATAGTGTGGGTTGCGCACATTCCTAAACGATCGCTTCTTAACAGAACACCACTCTCTTATTTTTACTCGAAGTTCCACCGCTTAAGTTCCTTGTTTTTGGTTTCTTCTTGATGGTAAATGATTGCTCGATCAAACTGTTTTTCTATCTTTCATTGCTAGGGCCAGTAAAGACGGACAACAGTCAAATTCGACTACTTCTGGCGCTGCATTGCCCATCACATACACACATACACAGGAGATTACAATATGAAGTCCGCACCGATGTTGTGCACACTACTGGGGATAATTACTTGTGGGATGAAGAAGAAAAAACATGACAAAAGAAAAAGGAAAGAAAAGGGTACAGTAAGAAGAGGAAGAAAACACGGAAAAAGTGTGGAGATAAAAATATTGAAGTAAACATAAAACGAAAACTATATTTAAACAGTGTCAAAAACTGCCTATCTTCTTGTCCTATTGTCCAGACGAAGCAGTATCAAATTCTTCTTCCTGAGCGCTACTGACGGTACACTCACGCACTTTCCCTTCCTGACCGGAACTCATTCTAAAGGCTTCAATAATCTCTCGCTTCAAGGTATCTTTTGCCCGAGGCAGCACCTAGGTTTCAGTGAATCTGTCATGTTTTCTTTTTCCTCATACCACAAATAAATAGCTTGTTTTTAGTGTGCGCATCACCGTTGTGGACGTCTTGTTGTAATCTCTTGCGTATGTGTCTATGTGATGGACATTGCTGCGCCAGAAGTCAACAAATTCATCTAACCAACTAGCCCGCACTCAGGTTCTACTTAATCAAATCCATATCATGTTGTTTAGGTCAGAGACCAGTAATAATGAAGCAAAATAAGCGTTTCAGTTTAAAACAGGTCTTAATATCCCCCACTCGCAAATGAAACAAGTTTAACACATACAAAACCAGGATATCAGTCAAGTGAAGATCAAGGCTGTACGTATATTTCAATCTTTTCCAGAGGTGCACATGAGAAGCTGTTTTGAGCCAAAATTTACAAAGCTTTAAGAATTCGCCTTTAAATCACTCTTCGGCAAAAATAAGAAGGAAAAATTAAAATTAGAAGACTCCTTTTGCTATAATTCATTTCAGGTTTGTTTCATATGCTCTTGACGTCAGCCGTTGCGAAAGCAACAGGTAGTGGGGAGTTACCTATCAATCAAACATATATATAGGTGGTCTGGACAAAGTGCCACTATAGCTACCCAATGCATTCGTTGCATACTGTCCTGGCTGGTCGCAGGCCCCAGATTGTAATTTATCGCGCAGCTATCGAACAGTTTCTTTCCTGAGACGGAATCTGCAACTTCGTAAGGTATGTCAACCATAATCGTCTTTCATCATCCGAGCTGTTGGCGCGCTGCCAGGGTTTTGTGAGCATGGGGAGCTTTATGCTAGTAGGTGGGCGAGTGCTTTTATAACAAAAAGCATGACGTAATCGGCGCAGCATACGTCATCGGGAGCAACAATCACTGGCGCAGGACCAGATCAAACGTAAATAAATGAAACCGTACAGAACAGGGCTTCTGAGGCACTGGTGGGCGACCGGGTGCGCATCCGGTCCCTCGATGACGACTAGCACCAAGCCGAGTCAAGCTTGAAGACCACAACACGAGATACAATGGCCATCCGCTGCGAAAACGCATCAACAGTGCCAAAAGATGGGCTATGGAGGTAGGGAGCAGAAAAAGAAAGAATGCATTCCGAGGTCACCGGGGAATGCGTCCTTCGGAAAAGCCGCCGTGGCGCCATTATTCTTGGATTTGGTTTCCATGGGATTGAGGCTTGTCGAAGCACTTCCTCCCATCCGGAAGCTGTGTTTTCAGCGAGCGGAAAGCAAGCTTAGTCCCTAATGCTGACTTCACGTAGATGAGTCAGGTTGCTTGTGCTATAAACGAATAAATTTGCTGTTCTTAGTGGTAGCCGCCTTGTATTGTGTTTGCCAATACGAGCGAAAAAGCCATCGGTCACTAAAAATATAGCTCTCTACGTGAATGATTTACTTCCCCTAGTGTGCATAATTCGTTAAACGCGCTAAGACAATGGCGTATGCGATTCCTCCTTTTGCCCCTCATAAGTTTTGAGCTGCATGCAGCAACTGAGAGCTCCCAGTGGGGGAGTGGAAGGAGAGCAGGTAGCTGGGACGACCATTCGACTTATATTGGCGATGTCTATACGACACTGTGTATCAGTTTCATTTCTACCCTGTGAGCCAGGTGAGTGAGTTTAGTGACTGGCGAGTGAATACGCGAGCGAGCAAGTGAGAGAGCTAGAAAGCGACTGAAGCAACGAAATGAGGGATGCTCATGCACGACTGAACTAATTTGCTGCGAAGAGTATTGGTAGGCCAGAAAAAAAAAATAAACTTGTCTACTTCATCTTGTACTACCGCACACTAAGGCGTCCCCGACCAGTGACTGTCATTGAGTTACGCCGCTGCAAAGTTGACAGATTGAATCCAATTACCTTGTATTATTCAGCTTAGTGTAATGCGCGATAGGCCTGTTAACAAGGTTCAAATCAGGCGCTTGAGCCTAAAGAGAAACAACACCTTTCCGTGTGTTCTATTATTCTGTTATAAAACAGCATGCACGTGAGATGCCTGCCAAAAGCTAAATGCGGAAAGAACGGCGCATTTCTCTAATTGTAATGTGCAAAGTTATCGGACATTATTGCGGGAGAGGTAATCGGCTGAGAAGGCGTTCGTGAATATATTCATCATAGCACGCTGAAAACAGTAGCTCATAAACACAGAGAGCACCGGTAAGATATTCATTACAATGCGCCCCGAGGCAGATAAAAAAAAAAAAAGCATTATTCAAGGGAGGATGATCCAAGATGATCCAATAATCCTTATCGACTGTCCGAAGGGATTTCGAACCTGCCAGGAATTCAGCATAGTTTTCAAGTAAGGTGTTGCGTTGATGCATTAGGAAGAATTCAAGAGACAAACCTTCATTGGGACACCACATGTAGCCTCCTATCTTCAACCCCTACGAAACAAAAATATAAAAGCTTTGACTAGTGTGGTTTCTACAGTCCCATTGGAGGCATTTGCATCACCCTTGCGCTTTCACCGGATCTGGAAATAACCAAGTAATTCAGTCAGCAGCTTCTCATCTCATGTCGCCGCAGATGTTTGTTATGAGTTATTTGTGCTCGTAGTGTGAAGGTTCATATTTATCATTGTAGTGGGTTATATGGTAGCCCGTATTTCCGAATAGGTTTGGTTGGCCTTCGATTTTAAGGTTCTATGTCCCAAAGCGGATCAGGCTAGGAGGGATGCAGTTTTAGAACGCTTCGTACAATTTCGAGCATCTGGGATTGCGTATCGTGCACTGACATGACGCAGTACACGAGAACTCTGCGTTTGGGCTCCAGTGAAACGTGGCCGCTGGGGTTGTAATCGAACCCTAGACGTATGGCTAAAAGGTCAGACGCCTTCGCCCTTGAGCTGCTGCGGCTGGCTGGATATGTGTGTGTATAAGCGGAGAGAGAAGCGTTGGGTAAAGATGAAGCGACATGTGTAACAAATATTTGACCGCGATTTCCTTTTTTTCTGCAAAAAGCTTGCCTCGAGACAGTTTCTACGTTTTCTCTTGTTTCTCTTTACTTCCATCGCAAGCTACAGCTCTTCAGTAGATGCTCCCGATGATGCTGGGAATGATGTTCAAGCTTATATCGTATCCCCCTTCTTTTATCAGAGCCAGACATTTCAGACCAATTTTTCTTGACCTCCGCATTTTCTTGACGTGTTTAATTGAAAATAGACCTCGTCATTCGTATGTGAAGCAAGAGCTGATGTACACTTGATAGTTTGATTGCTTTTACTTTCTGTTTTACTTTTGGAGCGCTTGATACTTTCAGCACCATGTTCCTTCTCCTGTTTTATCCGCAAACTAAATCCTTACCAGATCTTTCTACAGGTTTTGAATAGTTTCCATGACGATAGTCCTTATATTAAATATGGAAGTGCGCACAGAATACAGTTACAAGAAGCAATTATTCTGCTGATTTGTTTTTTGCATTTTTGTACACCTCCGCCGAACAAAAAATTCTGTTCCTACACCTTCACTTTCTAGCTCAATCGACAGCGTTCACTGCTAGACGACATTTATGGAGGTTAGGTTATCAGACTGGTAAGATCCCGTAGTTTGGACGCCTAACCATCTCAGTTAGTCCCCGCTGTATGTAGCATGTCCACCGCAGTGCTGCGTTTGCTTCACGAAGAAAACGTTGAGCAGCTACCGGAGTGCTTTCAATCGACAAGCGGGGAGCCAAGGATGACAGCGCCACGGTGGATATTGAAAGCAGGCAAAACAAACAAGAAAAGTAAGACGAAAACATCTCTCGCTGTTTGAAGAAGAAGAAACATCGTATCCACATTAGTGTAAAGTAGAGCATAGAGAAGGACTCAGGGTGGGAATGGGTGAAACCTTCTCACGAATCGTCTGTGCCCTTAGAGATGAAGGTGTTTAATAAATGATGCGCGTTCCACCCCTCGGACAGGCTGTTTCTAGTACGTACCATCCCAGCTGCTTGGCTCCGCCTTACCAGCGCGTATTGCTACCGACAGGGCATGGCCTCATTTTTATCTTGTATTTTTGCAGTTGATTTGAAAAGAATGAGAAACAACAGAATACGGAACGAATAAAAATCCAAGCGATAGATTTATAAGAACAAAACCTCATATTTTAAGAGTTTGTACACTGAGCACCCGCATTCGTCGGTTGGAGAATGGCATCGACATGTCTATTGCTCAAATGCCGAGCATCGCAACACGTCACAACTCTCACGTTTGAATTCGGCGCGCATGTGTTTCTTATTTTCCCCCCTAACTTTGCACAGACAGCACTTTAAGCGCGGTAATTTGGAGGCTCCCTGTAAAGAATTGTGATCTAAATTAGAAACCAATAGATAAAGATTGAGCGTGGATGATACATCTGGCAATGCTGACTACCAGTACTAGATTATCCACGGTGATTTTGCAGTTGTTTTATTTGTTTTGAATTCTGCTGACTGGGATGAATGCACATGACTGCGTTTATTTCATAGGAAGGCTACGTCGAGTGCTTTATGATGCAATAAATACATTAGGACGTGACATTTGAATATGGCGGTTTCGACTGGCCAGAGACATGGCTGGTAAAAGGCCAAATACTTCTTCTGTGGAACCTATTCCCCTTTTCCCTTCGGCAAACTTTCATCCCTCATCGGTTGTCGGCAATAATGCTCTCGCTGCCTGCCGTGCAAGGTTCATCACATTTCTCTATTTACCTTGGACGCATACCTCCAAACATGAGTGCTCGCTTTAGTGTTATAAGGCCTTGATTAATAAATGCAAACCGCATTTGCGAGGTTCTCAGGCCAGAATATTTTTAACAAGTTAGGCTACTAAATATTTTTCACGTTCTGGCTGCTTCGCTAGCGATGCGGAATGGCTGGCCCGTCAGAAACTGCGTTAATATATCCGCTTAGCTGGTCAGACGACGTAGTTTTGGTTCACCGTCTGTCCTGCCTGGTGTCTATCTATGTATTCGTCTTTGTTACCGCTGTGGAACCTGTCCTTTTAGTATTAGCCAGTACTTCATGTAAGCAAAGTACAGCCCCCCATGTGATAGTAATAAACTAGCCTTAAACTATCAGCCTCTGTAGAAAGAAAGCAATGTGTTAAACGACATACATTGACCTGCTTTATCGAGATGGTTTGATCATTCGTAATTCGTTTGGAGTATCGATGCCAGACTATATTGCTACATACATTGCTAATGAGAAACAAAGTTGCTGCCAGAGTTTGTGAATATATTGTTCTTTGGAATTAGCTACAGTAAAAAAAACAAATACTAACTCAAAGAACATATTCTCTGCCCAGTTATTTGTACGGTTCCAGAAATATTCATTTCTATACTGTTGCAATTTATCTGAAGCTCTGCTATGCTTGATGTAGCATGGGTGCTGGCGAAAGCAAACAAATGAAAAGAAAAGAAGCAATTCACTTTGGCACTAGCACCGCACCCTGCAACTTTACGGTATAAATTTTCTTCAGGAAAGCAACATAAAAACATTTCGTTTTTATTTTTATTTTAAAACCTTCTCTGAAAAGTCGGCGTTTGACTTTCCACCTATTTATTTCCGGCCTGTCCGCACGAAAACAACAAGGAACGTGCTAATAAAAGCCGCTGTTAATAGATGGAACTTCGCACGTGACAAGAGCCACCAAATTGCACTAACAACTCTCTTAAGGTTACACTAAAGCTAGCTAGATAATATTGCCTTGATAAGTAACTCAGGAGATGAACTGCAAAGAATGATTAACGATCTAGACAGGAAAAGTAGAAAGGTAGGCTTGAAAATCAATATGCAGAAGACTAAGGTAATGTTGAACAGGGAAGGAACAGCAGTTTACGTTAGGTAGCGAAGCACTGGAATTAGTAGGCGAATATGTCTACTTAGGACAGGTAGTAACCGCAGATTAGGACCATGAAAAGGAAATAACAAGAAGGATAAGATTGGGATGGAGCGCATTTGACAAGCACTCGCAGATTATGACTACCAGCTTACCGGTATCCCTTAAGAGGAAAGTATACAACAGTTGCATCTTACCTGTACTCACCTATGGGGCTGAAACGTGGAGGCTAACCAAGAGGGTTCTACTTAAGTTGAGAACAACGTAGATGGCTATGGAACGAAAAATGGTAGGGGTAACATTAAGAGATAAGAAGCGCGCAGAGTGGGTCAGAGAAATAACTCAAGTTGCTGACATTCGAGCGGAAAACAAGAAAAAGAAATAGGCATGGGCAGGACATGTAGTGCGAAGAGAGGATAACCGATGGTCGCTTAGGGTAACAAACTGGATTGCAAGGGAAGGAAAGCGTAGCAGGGGGTGGCATAAAGTTGGGTGGACGGATGAGGTTAAAAATTTCGCGGGGGTCAAGTGGATGCAGCTAGCACAGAACCGGGCTAATTGGAGAATAATGGGAGAGGCCATCGCCCTGCAGTGGGTATAAGTCAATGTTGATGATGATGATGATGATGAAAGCTAGCAACACATACAAAAGTGAACAAGTCACCACAAAAACAATTATAGATCATAACGCTCCCGCACAGGATTCAGACACCTAACAGCCACCCAGACGATGACAACGTTTGGAACACGAAAGACAAATTAATCATAAACGAGGGAGTTGGAAGTTGAAAATGGGAGGCAAGATCACAAATACTGCGTTTTCTCCCTTTACGATTGGCACTGAGTTGGTGCTGGTGTACTACGCGGCTACCGTCTAAAACCTTAGAGTATGGAAGGAGTCACGACTACGACCCAGAAAGACGCGGATACAGCAGTAGGCACAGCGAGACCAACCTGCTCGTCGCCACATGGTCACGTCAGGCGCTAGCTTTATGCTGTCACGGCTCTCTTCTCTTTGAGCCCCAGCGCAGCTGATCCCCTTTGCTTAGCAATCTTGTATCATCTTATTTGTTTTCGCTTAAGGATTAGTCTTGCACCTATCAGATGTGGTTGCGTTTCACTGCTTGCACTCTTGAATTAATCTCGTGTTCACCAAGTAGTTTTGGTTTTGCATTGAAGTTTGTTTTAAAAGCACGGAATTGCAGTTAGTTCTTAAGGTTTTCCTTGTTCCACTCGAATGACGAAAGCACACAATAAATAATGCATGTTTTAGTGAAACACTAATGTGTAATAATGCGATGGGAGCTGTGTATAGTTGGCCTTTGTAGGAGGACGGCCGCACTAGGGTGAACGTTGCTAATCAATAAACCCCTGATAAGTGAGAGCTTTAATGCTTCAGCATTAAATAATAACCGACTTCTAAAAAAATAGTATCGTGCTTCTTTTTTTTTTTTGCAGCAACGGGCCACTTGATGCTTACACATCACTCCCGCTGTCGGTTTCCGCTTGTGTTCTTTCTTTCTTTCTTTCTTTTTTTCTTTCTTTCTTTCTTTCTTTCTTTCTTTCTTTCTTTCTTTCTTTCTTTCTTTCTTTCTTTCTTTCTTTCTTTCTTTCTTTCGTCTCTTTCTTTCTTTTTTTCTTTTTGTCCTTAAAATGTATATTGCCCTAAATTCACGAAATGCTTCCGGGAGGCAATATTTTCTACGAGGCATGCTGGCTTCCACTCGGCGCTATTTTCAATTATTTTCAAACTTCCAATTGTTTCCTCCACCCATTTTGAACTCTGACTCCGATTTTCCAATTTCCAATTCTTGCGACTAAAGTTTCGCACCACTATTTTAGCTGGAAGCCGTTCGGCCCATTTGACAGAAAGCTCGCGGACCGTCGAAGGAATAATTTCGGTAACTACGCACTGTAACTGTTCCTTTCTCTGCGCATTGCCAGTCGCCTGGGTGTCGGGCAATTTGCTCTTGATCTTCCTTTCCAGCAAGGCTATATAATGAATAAAGAGTACGTCTGTCGGCGCCTGTTCCATTGCGATAGAGAGATAAAAGCTGAAAAAGCAGAAAAAGAGGGGGGGGGGGGGGGGGGAGGGGGGGGGGGGCTGTCTAAAGCACTTTCAGGTGCTTCTAACATAAGAGATAGCTGCGGCAAGGAAATAAAAAAGGCTAAGCGCATTTCATTAACTTGAAACTCCGAAGTGCGGCACCATTTACAGACAGAATATATTATGTATCAGCAAAGAAGAATCGGCTTCATACTGCTGGAGGGTAATTTTCCCTTTTGCACTTTTTAAAGCAAGCTCAACACAACAGTCTGGGTTACTGAAAGCCGTTTTTTTTTTTTTTTTTTTTTTTTTTTTTTCAGGTAGCAAATATTAAATGGACGATTTTAATCATCGCGGTCACGGCAAGAACAACAAAGAGGTGCGATGCTGACAACAGCTTACCAATTCTCAAAGAGAAGCTCTTTTGGTTTCTAATATGGTGACAGACTGTGCGCTGAAACCAGTTTTATTTTCTTTGTGCAGCCTCCACTCTCATTATTGCGGGTCTCTTACTATTGACATGCGATTTGTCAATATTTGATACCTTCCACCTAATTGACCATGCTAAGGCATAATTGCGATGGCGTCTCTGATTTTCGATCCCTATTTTCAGGAGCGCTCAAGCTCCATGATTTCCGATTAAGCTATATACTACTTGTGTTTCGCTGTACTGATGAGATTGATTTGTTTCGATTGGCCTCCTTCATTCGTTTCTTTTCCAGTGTGACATAAAAAAGAGTAAGGTGTGGTGTGTAAACACCTTTTCTGATTTTTTACAAAGATACCACAAAAAACAATACTTTTTCTTACTGCTCTTTTCAAGTTGTTTTTGTACGTGAAGAAGTCGCGATGCAATGCGCGTGCAATGTTAGAGGGAAGACGCGGCCAGAGCAAATATTACTTTCTTAAGTGTCCGCTTAAGAGCGCCCGTAACCTTTAAAATTAAAAATGCTGTATGAGAAAGGCACATTTTTTATGTCTCTTTCAGTGTATTGAAACACATTGTCTCCCAGATGTAGCCCTTTAATTCGCGTTTATTGTGAAACACAATTTGTTTTATATGTTTTATCACCTTTATTTCATCACCAATATCTAAAACAATTCTAGTTTCTTCGCACTGCATCAGTTATAATAATAATAATAATACCTTTATTTTCCATCAAGGTGATGGGGGAGGCAGGGAAAAAAAGCCGAGCAATCGGCTTGACGAGCTCCCCCCCCCCCCCGAAAAACATACAAAGTAAAAAATACATAGGCAGAGCAGTTTAGCGTCCACAAAAAACAGTAACTTAAAAATAAATAGAATTACATTCGACGAGACATCGCGTTCAATGATAGCACATAAAAAAAATTGACAATATTTATTTTCAAAGTGTAATGTAATCACCGATCTATTTTGCTGGGAAATTTTTCTCATTCCCTGTAGTGTTGTAATCTACAGAGCGAGTTTCATGGGGCCTTTATCAATTGCTGTTATCATTGAAGCTAAGCAGCCAGAAGCCAATGCGGCTTTCAGTACTGCTAGTAATTAGTTTTTCTGATGATTGATTCCGAAAGCTGGTCATTATTCTTATATCACTGATGTGGTACGAAAGAATGTATCCTTCTGTTGAGTTGTCCGCACACAATTTTAAAATAATCCGAATTCTAAAATTCTACGCCCAAATCTAAAAGACTTGGAGCCCTCGCTAATCTCCAGCTACCCGACTTACGTCTACTCCAGCAGTAAACCTATTTCTCAATGCTATTTATGTGTTGATCATTTTTTCAAGCTTTCGATGTGGAGTGCCTCAAATATTGCTATTTCTTATCAAGTAAAATATATGTGCAAACTGTTTACGCCAGTAGCGATTTTCACTCTTCTTTACATGCCTGTTTTATTTAATAAGTATTTTTGTTTTTGTCCATGTTTCATGCCTTCCGTTGTTCTTCCTCAGAACAATGCAGTTACTTCGACTTGCACTAAATGCTGTTCTTCAAAATGAAAAAAAAAAAAAAAAAAAAAACAGGGAAAGAGTAGCAGCGGTCGCAATCTATGTATCACGCCCTATTGCGCCCTTGTTCTTGCGTTAGAACTAACTAAAACATGTATTCTCACGTGTATCCCAAGTCGTCTTATTTGTTAGCACGAAAATCTGATCTTCGGTGATCACGTTTCTCGTCGGGTGCACTGTGGAGTTCCTAGTAAAGACGCTTTTAGTACGAAGACCGACGCCATGGCGGGCAGAACATGCGTGTAGAAAGGATTAGTAATAAAGATACCCAGAAAAAAAAAGCAAAATAAGATAACGTCTAGTGATTGCGGGAACCCGAAGCACAAAGGATTTTGAATGCAAAAGCAGGAGGCTAAAAATGCGCTAATATACGCCTTGGCATCCCAGCTACGGTAGAAGTTATGCAGCAAAAAACGATGCTACTCGTGCAGGCTTTCCCTGATTTGATGATAGGTGGAAAAGGTCATCACAGCCATCTACGTACTTTGCGCAAACACAGGCGGAGAACGAACTGGGGTAACCGTATAGCCAGGGCTTGATTAAAGGATAGGTTCGGAGAGAGCGGTACTCTTTGGCCAAGGGCGCTTTCTAGAAAACGCCCAATATAGAATTGGCCAACAGAGTGTATTCACGAGAAGCGAAATGAGACGACGGCAGAACAAAACTTTCCCGCGCATGCGCTGCGTATCATGTTTACAGAAAAGGACGCTTATAGCGAGCACCCACGCGCGCTCTCAGGAACACGAGTGAACCAAATTGAGAAAAGCAGCTACGCCCCCGGAGAAGGAAACGTGAGGCAGCGTCCATTAACGCAGTCAAGCTTTAGCCTCCTGCTGACTCCACTACACGTGAATATAGGCACACGTGGTGCTGATTTTCTGCTTTAGAACAGCGGCTTAAGAAGAAAGAAAAAATAAGAGGATAAAAAAGGTGGAAGGCAAGCGAAGGTGTTCCAAATGCCGGATGGGAAGTGAGTAACCGCAGCGCCTAGAGTAGGCATATGCACTAGGATCCCCCGAAGGGCCCAGCTATCAGCCGTTTCAAGTTCTGAAAAACAAAAGAGCAATGAGCGAGAAAGGATTATATGCCAGTTCGGTGGAGACCATTCGCGGCTGTCTGTGGCATGACTTCAAGTGACCTTTAGTCTGCATTTCTAGAAAGGCAATGTCGGAGGTTTTTTTAAAAGAGCTTTCGTTACCCTAAGATGCATCGCCGTTAAAAAAAAAAAAAAAAAAAAAGCACACGCAATGCATTAAAAGCACACGCAATGTGCAAAATCTTGCGTCCGTAGCGTAATGAACCATTACAACATTATGGTGTTCCGTGACCCACATAGGGCGAATAAAAAGCCCGAACTTTGGCATTACTGAATCTCATAATCGCAGTTAAAAATACATTTCTTGTAGCCGCAAAAAAAAAGCAAAAGAAAAAAACAACAACAAAGGTTATAGGTGATCAACCGGAGTGATCCGAAAGGAATGCGACTGCATTTTCTCTACACTCTTTTCCTTTGTTGCATAGTTCTGGAGTTCAGAGCTCATACGACCGCTGTCACACTTGGCTACTGGCATCACTATCACCCAATTATTCTCATTTGTCGCTTGGGGGTCCTTTCGCCGTTGCTATAACCTGTGTTCTCATTATTGCTGGGGCGTTAGTGTAGGGACAGTCTCAGTAGTGCCGGTGTGTCTTTGTCACCGCAAAGACGAGCCGTTGACAAAACAAGGGGATTGGATACTTAAGGAAGTTGCACTCAAACGTATCGATCTCCGCATTGTTGCACCTCCTTTCCCGCTCCTAGATAACCTCGGAGTAATCCCCATTCTAAAGAAAAAAGAAATCACTGCAGCTGATACTAGCCCAAACAGACTTTTTGTTCGCGTTTGCAATCATGTTATTCCTACTGAATCGACAATTGTCTACGCAGATGCATCAGGAATTGACATCGGAACGGCTGCGTGCTCAATTGAAAGCGGCAGCGAGGTAGTAACGCATACCCTCGGTCCTTACATAGACCCTCCTCCTATAACGACTGTAGAGATTCTACCAATAGTCGCCAGCATTCAATACTTCGCACCAGCACTCCTTAACCCTTCAGGATATATCATATACGCTGATTCAATACAGGTCATATGCGCCATCTATAATGGTCGCATTCCCGAAAAACTAGAGGTTGATCTATGTGAAGCTCTTACCAAGCTACGCCCCCACACTTACACTGAGATGGATTCCTGGTGACGCTGGAATTTTAGGAAATGAGGTAGTGCATCGCCTTGTCCGCGAACTTCACCATCGGGCAGCTCGGATTCCCACCCCTGCGTGACGCAACCTTTTACTACAAAACGAAATTTATGTTGATTATCACAACATTAAAGAAACTCTTCGTAGATTTACAGTACTGAATAATTCCCTCACTGCAACAGAAATACGCATTCTTCGCCGCACACACCAAATACTCTCCTTAATCCTGCCCGATTGTTTCTATACCGCATTAGATATTCCCACGCCCGCCCGAATTCTCTTGAATCCTATGTTAGCTTAGAACACTGGATGTATTCATGTCCTGTTGCAGTTCAGTCATCTTACTTTCACAGCCTTCTCCCTCAACGTGGTGTGCTTTGTTAGCCTCTGAGTAACTGAATGATCAGTTCGCCTTGGTGACCCTGGCCCAGGACATTCTCGACGCTTAATACTGCGTTTCATTAGTTTTTCCTCATCCTTTTTTATCTTTTTTTTATCGCAGGCGTTTTAGCATAACACTTTTTAAGGTGAAATCGTTACTAGGTTATTGCCTCACAAACTTGTTCGAGGCTGAAGTCCCTCCCTAGCGACCACAGCACTCACGATCAGAAATGAGTTCTGATGCAGGGTATAAAAAAGTTGAAATTAATATCGAGTCACTAGTCATTATGGAACATAATGAATGGGAGCAACGAATGATAATAATTAATTATGGCGCTAATCATACTAGCTAATTATAATAATTGCGTGCTGCTAATTAGAATCCCAAAGTATAACTGGACTGGATAGTCAACGAAAAAAGCAAAAATTAAAATAATCAGAAATAACCAATCAAAATAATGAACAGATCAAACTAGAATAAATACCATAAAATGAGAAACAACAAATGCACTAACAATTAGGAAATGAAACATTAACAATAGAATCAAAAATTAAAAATAAATAACACAATATTGAAAAGAAAGAAAACATCAGAATTACAAAACGTGGCGGCTTTGCTAATGATTTCGCATTCTACCAATGCAGTTCCAGCACTGACTTCTAATTTTTCGATATCACCCCGAGGTTTTATACAGGCAATTATGCTGCAACTTCTGCTGCCGATGCTTCAATTCCTTCAAAATAATTGAACTCGTGTCAAAGACGTGTAATGAATTGGTAATGACACTTAACACAAGTAAATAAATATATATGTCGTTTCATCGCCGCTATTACCCCCTCCTGTTCAGCTACAGCATATCTAACGTTCCTCTCACCTTGTCTAATCATACACATACCTTGGTGTTAATCTTTGTCATGATCTTACGTGGAATACGCATATCTAACACAAAATATCATCCGCTAACAGAATACCGGGATTTTTAAAGCACCACCTACGCTCTGCACCTCAGCATGTCAAGCTTCTCGCATACAAATCACTAGTTAGATCAAAATTAGAATGTGCATCTCCCATTTGGTCTCCGAAACAAGCATATCTCTGTAATTCAATTGAAGCAGTTCAAAACCGAGCAACTAGATTCATTCATTCATCGTATTCTTTTTGATATCAGCATATCATCCTGAACATCACAGTCCAACCTACCTACCCATGCTCATCGTCGCTACATTGCTAGTTCATGTTTGTTTTCCAAGTGTTTTTACTCAGAGCTACAACAGGAGCCTTACAACTGCGCACCCACACCCCGTATCTCCCTCCGCGCCGGTCATCAGTAGCAAAAGTGACGACCTCGCGCCCGCACCACTACAATTTCATCATTCTTTCCCCGGACTGCCGACGACTGGAACGGCCTTCCCCGAGAAATTCCTGCCATCACATGCCTATCCTTATTTCTCGAAAGAATCGCGCGTGTACTTGCTCTGTAAAAATCTCATATTTGTATACCTCACTTCCACATATCTGTTACCTATTCTGTTTTTCATTTCTGTGCGCCCCACCCCATATGTAGTACCCTATAATGAGGATCTTCAAGGTATTAAGTTGAAGTGAAGTGAAGTTCTTTTTTCATAGAGATCAAAATGTCATCGAATTAAAAGAGCTTTCGAGACTTGCCAGCTTTATTAGCCCTATCTGCTTGTAACACCATGTTAAGATTGCCTACAAGTTTATATATTTTCATCTGTGTTGTTTTACTCCGGCAGATGTCACCCGCTATAGTGAAGCAAGCGTTCTCCGATTTTAAATCATTATCCTATTCCAAATCGACTCCATTACAGGGATTTGATGACCACGTAGCGGAAGCGGTGCCTACGCAGCCTGCCCTCTATAAAACCAAGCAAAACTAGCAGCGAAAAAACGTCTATAGATCAAAAAGCAGGCATTAAACCACTTCTTCCCGTTTGCAACTTGTACCTTTGATCAAAGATCAAGGCTTCGCGGAATTCAATGGAGCATGCTGTTTATGCATGACACAGACTCGTGGGTAGCACATCAGTCGTGCTCACCGCCTACGCGCGATAGAAAAGGGTACTTGGTGCTCCACTCGTTTGATGCCCTTTTATAAGTCAAGGGAGATCGATTATGCTTCGCTTTGTGTAGTCACAGAAACATGAGACTTTAAATTACTGTCGCTGCGTAAACAAAACCTGGCATTTGATGGGTTTTATCCGAAAAGTCACTATTCTACCGCCTTCTCTCTTTCGAAAAAACAAACAAATATTAAACGTTGGGTGCTTGTCGGAGGAGGGAAGGTACAAATCAATACGAGCAAGCCTACAACTTGAAAAGTCTGTGCTTTCAGGACTGTGCGTCAATGAAATGTAGTGGTGAGAAACGCAGATAGCCTAGCCATTGCCACCACTGCTCCTTAGTCGCGAGTGCCAGTGCGGGACAATCTTTTGAGGAATATACTACTGCTAGCAAACTAAACCCCTTATTCAGAACCCCAGTGCGGCGGCGCAGAGGTTAGGGCACTCGACTGCTGTGCCCAAAGAAGGAGAGTAAAATTCCAGCCGTGGCGGCCACTTTTCAATGAGGGCAGAACGCAAGGGTGCCCATTAATTGTGCGACATCAGTGCACGTTAAAGAATCCCAGGTCGTCAAAATGTCCGGAGCTCTCCGCTACGGCATCTCCAATAGCCTTTGTTCTTTTGGGAAGTTAGCTCTCGTAAGCCAAACCAAACCATTTATTCAGAGTATTTGTCCCGTTTTCATTAGTGTTCGTCTGTGCCAGAAACCTGTGGGCGATTCCTTAACGCGAGCGCATAAAGAAACAGGCTGATGGCAGTTGACAAACTAAAAGCATATATTACTAAAATCTTCGTACACACGTCAAAGAGGAGGTGCTGAGTGACTGTCCCAATATGGAGAGTGAATCGCAAAGGACTTGCTGTCACTCTCCACCACCCACAAAGGTTCCTGAAATGTCAGTTGCGGTAATAATCTAATACAAGAAAACATACAAGAAAGCATACAAGGCAAATTTAGAAGCTTTACGTGGAGCATGAACTGTGGCGCCTTCTACAGAAACTTTGATAACATTAGCGGGACGACACGGAGGACTTGAGGAATTCGAAACAAGCTCCGTTCTTGCCCCCGGAACTGCGACTGTTAGTTTCCCTCAACGGTGCTGGTAGAACGTCGCAGCATTGGAGAAAGCGATCGGCGCCGAGGAGAATGTGATCGACGAGTGGCATAGGTTTGGCGATCTTGTGAGACAAATTGAGAACCGGGCGGAATCATTTGCGAGCGTGAGTCGGTCTCGTACGGGTAAAGTCGAATATTAGGCTGTGAAGGTTGGAGGCGCTGGCGACAAAAGCGTGCAACATGGCCCGGCCGACCGCAGGCATAGCAAATCGGAAGGTTGTCCGTAGTACGCCAAGGTTTCATAGGATGTGGGCGGAACCTTGAGGGTGGGGCTTGGAACGAAGGCTCAGCATGCGGCGGTGAACGGTAGGCAGGGACCTGCACAGAGGAGCCAGACGGGGGCGAAGGTGGTGGCCTAGCCGTTACTTGGGCATACGTGAGAGGTGCCGTCACAGGCGGCAGCACGGGGTTGGACGGCAAGACATCAGCGACGTGTTCTTGCACGGCACGGCGTATAGTAGGGGCCAAAGATGAAGCCAGTTCAGGAACGAGGCGGCCCGAGTCTTGAAAATGGGGAAGGAGTGAGATTTGACGTGCGACCTCTTCACGAATAAAATCTTTGATCTGTTGATTCAGCGGGCTCCCTACAGAAGTTGGCGAACCACCCAGGGCTAATGCGGATACGCCTTCGTCGCACACACTGGAGCGGCGCCTAGAAGCGCGCCGCTTGCGGAGCTCGTCGTAGCTCTGGCAAAGCTTCACGAGTTCACTAACGCTGGTGGGATCTTTCGCTACCAGCATCTGGAAGGCATCCTCAGAAATACCCTCGAGGATGTAGCGGATTTTGTTCGCTTCCGGCATAGCCGGGTCGACTCGTTTGCAGAGATCAACGATGTCTTCTATGTAGCTGGTAAATGTCTCATCAGCGCGCTGAACACGATCATGCAAACGTTGTTCGGCACGAAGCTTACGCACTGCCGGGCGACCGAACACTACCGCGAAATTCTTTTTAAAGGTCGACCAAGATGACAGGTCAGCCTCATGGTTGCGAAACCAGAGGTTCGCCACGTCCGTAGGATAGAATATGACGTTACTGAGCTTGTATGAATCATCCCACTTGTTGTAGCTGCTTACTCTTTCATACGATGACAGCCAGTCGTCGACATCTTGGTCGGCCGTGCCACTGAAGAGGCAAGGGTTACGCTGGCGCACGACGCCAGAACACATGATCGTGGGTGGAACGGCCGGCAGCGTAGAAGTGGACTCGTTTTGCATGGCGATTGTAGAGGGTAGTGTACGGCTTCGCAGTTCCAGTTTGGATGGGATCGTACCCCGCACCTCCACCAATTGTAATACGGCGTTTATTGACGCTCAGATGGAGAGCTGTGAGGAGAGGACCTTGCAACGGCGAGCCCAGCGTACTTCTTCTTTGTCTTCGTTGCACAACGCACTGGTGCATGTCGATGGCTGAAGTGCTGACTATCACAGTACATTACAAATAATTTTTAAAAGTACTCTTGGCGACCGTTCGCAACTGATTAAGGCGAAACATCTCGGCGAGCGAACTCTCAAATGTCGTCACTGGAACTTGCTGGGCGCGCTCACTCATTGGACATTCCCAAGTTGCTCGAGTGATATTGGGCGTGGTGAGGCCCCGTTGCTAAGTGATTTCCTTTGTTGCGAAAGCAACATTACTTCAGGTTTCGGCCCGTCGCGTAGTCCATAGCCGCAGTCTCGAATTACCCTGAACAGTCGCGAAGAAGACGAAGAAGAATAGGATGAACACTAAGAAGAAGACAAAGAAGGCTAAGAGGAAGAACACTAAGAATAAGATGAAGAAGACGACAAAGAAGGAGAGGAAGGAGAATTCTCGGTTACCCGCAGCTAATGCTTTCGCTCCACATTCGGTTCAGCTGCGTTGAACCATGCTTATTTTTTTTTCTTGCGCCCGGTGTGGGCTGAGTTGAAGGGGGAGAGGAGAAGCATCATGTTTGGTCGCCCATATGTTCAGTGCTAATGAAGCTACCTGAAAGATATAGCATTGCTGAGATTATCGATGGGTGCCTGTAACTCATGCACATTTCTAGTTATAGTAAATGGGCCCTTTGAATATCTGCCGCGACTGCGTGTTCTCAGGC
The DNA here is from genome assembly GCF_055883805.1 of Amblyomma maculatum. Classification (NCBI taxonomy): domain Eukaryota; kingdom Metazoa; phylum Arthropoda; class Arachnida; order Ixodida; family Ixodidae; genus Amblyomma; species Amblyomma maculatum. The sequence goes on along the minus strand of NC_139344.1, from coordinate 375,413,653 downwards.
ATCTTCAGAGAGGGCAGGAACTTGGGCGGCGGGAGGAAGATGAGAGGAGGAGTGCCATGCAGTTCAAATTTAATTCTATATTTTCCCCATTCACGGTTCAGAATGCATTGCTTAGTCGGCAAAACCCCCTCCAGGAACTCTCCTTTATAAGGCGTACTTGTACACACCTGTTGCGCGATAAAAAGTTTAACCTTATTCGCACTCATCAACTTGCTTGCTGAAGGAATTGTGCGTTTCAGACATCGTTGAAATAGCCCAGCACTGAAAAATGAGAATGATGAAAAGAGGACAAGAGTTTGTACTGTCCGTTGAGCCGAATCTTAGCGATAGTGGTCATTACAATGGTAATGATGGTAGCGGTAATGGTGGCTGTCGTGGTGGCAATCAGTCATTGTCCAATGGGGCACAAGACATTTAGTTTTCTTCTTTCTGCCGCTATCAGTTAGGGAGTCAGTGCCTCGCAACAATAGTTCATGAGTTGCAAGTTAGTTTGGTAGGTAGTGACGAACGATATTTACGGAGATGCTGATCGTGACACTGTAGATGCATTTGTTAAGGCGAATACCTTTCTAGACTTATGGAACGAAATCCCATGCCCGAGATGAAAGCGCCATAGTCACTACATATTGCAATGAGTAAAGTTGTATACGCAAACTTTGCGCGACATGGCATTCATTCGCTATTCACCGGCTTTTTTGAAAGACCTGCTAGAAAATTTGAGGCATTGCAAAAAATAAGAAAATTCGGACGACCTCAATTATTGCTGGAGTAGAATGACCATGTCGTTATTTCTGTTTTTAGTTTGCATTAAAACATTTGGCGTTAACAGTTTCATAAAAAACGAGAACATCGTAAAAAACGAAAGTGGAAGACTGAGTAAAGATTGGAACAAGGAGCAGCATTACTGACCCCATTGTCCACAGACAAGCCAATAGAAATAAAGATAATAGATTTGGTCACCACGATACTAAAAAGTACCATGCAAGTGGCGCGCGCGCGCACTCACACACACACACACACACACACACGCGCGCGCGCACGCACGCACGCACACACACACACACACACACACACACACACACACACACACACACACACACACACACACACACACACACACACACACACACACACACACACACACACACACACACACACACACACACACACACACACACACACACACACACACACACACACACACACACTCTCTCTCTCTCTCTCTCTCCCCAGAGAGAATTTTAAATGCCTACCTTCTGTTCATCACTATCCATTTACGCCATAAGATTACAGCATCGAAATTATTGATATGGAATGCACCGCATAAAAACAACAAGACAGGGAGCGGTTTTTGCTTCTGGTTCGTTTCCAGTTCTGTAGCTATTTGTTTCAACGACCAGCCCCTCCCGCTAGCGTATAAAATTACTTCCATTTTTTACGTCAAGTGGCTTCTCCACATATAAAGTCATTTAGCAAAGAAACCTGCTTTACAGGCACGAAGTTCCCAGTAAGGTGTAGACCCCACCCATCGTTATTATATGGCGAGGAAAAAGCGTCACTGGAAGTACATATCAAATTGTGGTTGTTCGGGATTCAGGCAATGATATAACTTCAGGTACAATCAGCAAGTTTTCTGGGAAGTTCTCGAAAATTCTCATCTCATAGCAGAAGGTCTATTACAAGTAATACCTTGGAAATCATTGCGCATATCGCTTGGGAAACTGCACCAGATACGGAGGAGCCCAACCGCGAATTGAACCCGCGACATTCATGACTTCTGAGTGCTTATTTGCCACATGTTTCAATCGCTGTCTTGGTGTTTCAATTATTAATGTTTTAGGCTACGGAGCAAATATTCTGAAGTTCGATATCGGTCGTGGCATACAGCACCTTGTCGATGAAAGCGAGATGCAAATGCGCTCTTTTACAGTGATTCCTGGGTGTCAAATTAGTCCAGAACCTTCCACTTGGTAGTGTCTCATAACCAATATTCTGCTCTAGAATCCATTAAGTAATTGAATGAACAGGTGCTCTGAGGAAACAGCTTATCGGGTATTTCTTTTTGCGTATCTCTTTCCATCGTTTATGTTATGGGAAGGGAGGGGGGTGCCACTAACGAGATTTAGGAAGTGTTTCTTGCTAATTTGCAATTCAGGAATTTCCTTCTTTAGGGACATTGTGTCAAGAAAAAAGAAAAACGCTAACATCTCTTAATGGCTTGCCACGCAAGAAATGTACATCCCTCTGTATGTATTGTATTCTCATTATTCTTGCTTCCAAACATCAAATGAGCGAAGCGTCTGAAACAGAGATTTGATGTAATCCTTACTGCTCAGGACGGAAATGAACATCACCATCAAAGGTCTTCAAATAGTAGAGGAAGACGCTACTACATGATAACGCAGGCAACAAGAAGCATGCGTCAGGTCAGTACCGTATATATCAGATGAACTTCAAGAGAGGCAGTACCCTACATGTGCCAAAGAAAGGGTGCAGTATCTGTCACAAACTTTAGCCAGTAGCCAACATTAGACAGCAGCCAAGTAACCAGTAGCCAGTAGTCACAACTGCGGCGGTCTACATTGCGCATGCGCAAAGAGTGGCGCCACCGCCGCGTGGCCCCTTTCGTTGAAAGACGTCCCTTGGCAGTCGATGCAGCCAGATGCCTTCTATGCGCGCTCTCGTCTCCACATCAACGCTAGCGTGCTGCCGAATACCAATGCAAGTGTCGAGAAACTCAGCGTTCGAAGAAACTAAACAGATCACTTGGCACTAGAGCTAAAGACGCCGAGCAGAAACGTCTACAACGCCTCAACTGGTGTCCGAAACCAAGGGTAATGAAGCTGAACGGAGACGTTTACAGCGGCTCAACAAGTCTCCTAGAACCAAGAAAAGTGAAACAAAGAAAGTACTGAAAAAGGCAAACCATACGCATCGGAGAAAACGAGGAAAACAGACAGAGGCAAATAATAAGAAGAAGAAAGAGGAGTAGTAGGTTTTCACCGTTCTGCTCTTAAGTGTAGCTAAGAGCAATGCTATATTTGTTTTGGAATTATAATTTGTAGTTAAGATAATTTTTATAAATTACTAAATAGTGGCGTTAGACATAAATGTATTATTCAAAGTTAGAGATGAGATAGCCTTCAGAAAACCACCTTCCATTTATTTGCGATATATAAGGCCTCATTTGTATTTGCCTTGTGAGCTCCAAAGAAAGTCGGCAAAAATAAAAATATCATGGAACTAGCTCATTCTATTTATTTTGTTCCAATACGTATCATGTGACGTAGAGCGGGGATGTCTTTAACTTAAAGTAATTCGTGTAGATTATTGTTTTAAAGGAACAGGAGCAAGCTCCGGCTCTTAATGTCGTCCATTAGCCACAACTGCAGGTCTTGCTCCCTTGTAGCCGAAAAGCCTAACCTCTTGTAGTCGTCTTATTTTTGATGACTTTATTCCTTGGCATGTTCATCCATAAAAGATGGCGATGATCCACCTCAGCAGCCGGGCTTGGACACTTAGGGCATGGGCTCTGCCCTGCAAGTTCTTCAGATCCCCAGCAGCACGTCACCGAAGGGGTAAGGGCCGCCCCAGTGCAAGTACTGGTAAGGGACACCTCCTGCATCCTCTTTAGGTCATGAGGGAGGGCGTACGTGCACGGGGGAATCAGGCTACGTGCACGTTTTCTTACAGAAGATGACAAAATAGGGAGAGTGGAGCGGGTATCAAATATGAGGCTTGTGGACGAGGCACTAGCATTAGGGACATTTGCACACCACAATTATGCTCCTAATCTTTGTTTGAGTGAATGAAATATGCTGCGGTCGTGACTCTATGCCCCGGTTCCAGCGGTAAGCTGATATGTTGGCGATGGCTAAAGTAAGTTAGCTGATCTCGCTGCAACTTAGAACATCACGTGCGCCAACGGGCTGGCGCGGCAAGGAAGCCATTACAGACATACCGGCCTGCCACTGCGAAGGGGCTGAGGGGACTGACTGACTGACTGACTGACTGACTGACTGACTGACTGACTGACTGACTGACTGACTGACTGGACTCACTCACTCACTCACTCACTCACTCACTCACTCACTCACTCACTCACTCACTCACTCTCACTCACTCACTCACTCACTCACTCACTCACTCACTCACTCACTCACTCACTCACTCACTCACTCACTCACTCACTCACTCACTCACTCACTCACTCACTCACTCACTCACTCACTCACTCACTCACTCACTCACTCACTCACTCGGCCGCTTTTAGATGGAGACGAAGAATGTATGAAGGGAAGTTAAGGCTACCTACGTGCTGTATAGGCGAAAGACTGAAGTCTAATCGTGAGTTAAGATGTCGTCACATAGAATCCATATTGTAGGCTGCAGCCTCCCACTTGAGTGCAAGCTGTATGCCAGGTGCAATGAGAAATCGTATTACTCTGACGGAACGCTATGCAACGAACGGTAGTGGCGCAATTTATAAATGTAAGTCTAGGAAAGGCGTCACATTAAACGTGCAGTCTCCATCACAAACTAGCCGTCAACTCGACGAGTCGATAGATGGTAAATTGGAAATGAAATGATTGACACCTCCTTGATGCACCACAAAGTGTGTATTACATTTTTATAAGAAATCATGTAGTTTTAGTATCATTTCCTGCCCACACTCTCTGCTCGTTTCCTGCTTATGTCATCCATGGCGCAAGTAATGTCTTCGCCTTAAAGCCAAGGCGCCCATGGTCTGTGCGATCTCATAGTACGATAAAACACCTGAGCGAGTCGAAGTCTTTATATTATAGATACCTACAATATGCCCCCCTTAATAGCCTGACCAGCTTCTAGCCCTAAAACCGTGCATCGTACACCAAAATACAATAGACTATCCGCAACAACCTTGATTGATTGTTCGCTTCGTGACATAGCAGCTCTCCTTTGCTGTTCATTCTTCAGCCTCTCAGTGAGCCGTCAGCCCATAATGCGCTTAACATGCATCGCCAACTGCCGCTTCTCGCGTGAAACATTTATCCGGATTTCTCTGAGAGACAATGTCACGCAGGAGCTTTAAGCCTATGCTGAGAACCGAGGTACGCGACGTTTCGCTCAAAAGAGCGCCCTTTGGTCGTTATGTGGAGAGCGGAGTCCCGCGCACGCTCCTGTCGTGTTCATGCTTGGCGATCATTAGGCGTCCTTGCGCAAGAGGCCACTTTCAGTCCCGTCGTCGTGCGCGGGCGTGCGGAGGATGTTGATGCCTTTTCGCAGTCAGCCTGCGTAGAAGATGCCGAGAGAAAAGTTTTGAAAGGGCGGAAAATCCCAGAGGGAGCTGAGCCTTATAGTTTCGCAAGCGCCCAAAAGGATTCTCGCAACCAAATGGCTGGATCGCTGGGGAAAGAAGACAAGAGAAACGTACGCAGTGAAATGCAGAGTCTGCGAAAACTTGATAACGGAGCTTTACAAAAAAAAAAAAAAAAAAAGGTACTGCAAGTGCTAAGTGTTTACCACTTTGGTAAGGTAAGAGACGAGATGAGTTGCATTCGGTACGTGTGACCTCACGTCTTGCTTGTCGCATATATTTCATAAAACGATCCTTCATTGCTGCGACGTCGGGAAGACCACGCCTGTATTTCCCAGCGCTACCATCACATTTTTTTTGGCTCATCTGTACTCATTACCAAAATGCTATGCAGTGACTCTTCGGGAAAAAAGCAGAGATAACCAAAAATACAGCCGTCCATGTGTGAGTGCGTTTTGCAGGCAATCAAAATTTGCGGCGGTTGCTGCGAGCTTATCTATCCCTAAATGTCAACGCCGCAAAATAACTTTTATAGTTGAGGAAGGTTGACACAATGCTTCGTGCTTTGCACAGCCTGGTCCCGTCGTTTCGTTCCAGGAATTTGGTGAAAAATATTTAAATCTTATACCGTAGCAAAACGGCGCGCGCGAACGTACTTCAATAGGCAAAACGTATTATCAGGCTTAGAGAGGCCAGGCGCACCTAAAACACAGTGGAGAGACGAGAACATCTCAATTTCAGAGTGTCGGCGCTATTGGCATAGAAATTGGCCTTTAACTTCTACCGTAATCACACTGCTGGTCATATACTCGACATAACTGGCCTTTGTTTGCAATCTTACGTTTTAGTTAGACATCGCAAAGAATTGCTTGAGCATGCTGCAAAATTAAGTGGTGTAAATGGATCACTGACTCGTTACTTCGGAGATAACAAAAGCGGTTGTTTTTATGCATGTTTTTATTCCATTGGATCATGTGTCAAAATTAAGATGCAGAATATGTAAAGGAATCGTTATATGCCGTAGAATTGTTTAATGGTTCTTCTACAGAAATCTCTCGAGCGAAGAAGGGTAAGAGAAAAATGAGTTTGCGTATCCCTGAGCCGAGGTAAGTTGCAGTCAGCTCGGAATACCTCTTATCTGTGAACATTTTCAGAAATATATTCTTGATCACCGGGTAGTCGGAAGTACCATGCCTACCTTACCCAACGCTACAGTAACATTTATTTTGGCTCATCTTTATGCCCTTTCGCTTATTAGTCGCTAAGGTTACGCCCCGTGGTTTTACACAACAGCGTTGTCTAAAAAACTGGACTAAGGTGTGCTAACCTATTGAATCTTTTTTAAGCAAAGCCATGGGTAGACTTTTTAAGGACGTTTTTATCCAGGCAGCAGCTTTAATTACGAAATTCCATTCTAAACTGCGCTCTCAGAGCCTTCACTATTGGCACGGTTAGAATTGCGAAGTTGCGCATAGAAGCCTATGTTATGCATTTTCAAGTTAATTGTTCTTTTGTGTGTGAAACAAGAGATTCGAAAGTGAAATTATTCTCAACCCAAAGTCAGCATTACCGCTTGAACGAAATAATGCCTCTATTAATGAAACTTGAGTGAGACCCACACTTTCTAATGCTGGTGCCGGTAGTTTCAGTAAAGACAAAAAATAATCAAGGTAGTTAATTATACCAACACAGTTAGGCATTTGAATAAATATAAATTTTGTGCCCTAATAGTAGAGTTGTGCATTACTGCAAATTTAATACCAATACGCATAAAAACGATTAGCGGATGTAAGTCTTTGTGGAGAGTTTAGAGCCCAGGGTCTTGCCGACGAGTGACACCATGCGGGTCGTAACTTATTTCCAGTATAACAAATCTTTCGAAGATAAAATGATTTTTTTCCTGCGCTCTCCAATGAGAATTTCTTCCACCAATACCACAGCAGCGCCGCTATACGGATTAGAACTAGCTCAACTGGGCAACAAACGTTTGGCAAATACTTCACATGAGCAACTGCGACTAGGGAATGCAGTGCTGAATTGTGCACTGCATCTCTATTGACGTGGCGCCGAAAGTAGATAACGGTTAAATTTATTCAGTAAAAATTTCGCTGTATTCACCTGCCCATATCTCATAAAGACCGCGGAATGAACGTCTGTCCAGTGCCAGCAAAGAAATGTATTTACGGTGTCACTTACGAAATTTCTAAACCTATTCTTATTGGTCAGCGCGTCCGATGCATTCGCTCTGAATGCCACGTTTTTTTTAAACGTTGCAAGCGAAATAGTTACAATAGAACCAGATTCCTTTGGATGTATATACCGACCACATTTTGTAAAAAAAATATATGCGGGGTGCTTATGAAAAAAAAAATCATCTGCAAAATAAACAATGCAATGCCATGTTCGCGAGGAAAAACAAGGGCTGTAAATATAGATATTTTCGAAATCGGCTCTGTGTCCCCCGAGACTAGCAGTATATGCATACCCAGTAGTGTTCAGCAATGTGTTTTATATCTCATCTGTGCTAGACTCAAATCGAAAGTAAACAGCACGAATGGGGCCCACTAATGATTTGCCTGCTACTGAAGCAGCCGGTATTTGTATTTGTGATGCAAATAAGTAATGTGAGCCATATTAGCGAACCAGCTTATCTCCGTTTTAGATGCAAACGCAGGAATCCGAGGTGTACAAAGCTCTCTTAAAGGTAAGAACTTCAGAAGCAAATTCTCCAATATCAGGTCTGAAAGCGCACCTTTTATATACAGGGTAAACACGGGAACTAGAAAAGCAAACTAGCAAATTAATCGCGGCAATCTGAGCCGTTCGAGTTCGAGCGTTCAATCATGGAGAACGTGAGCTGTAGCCCGTACGTTTCGTACAAAAATTCATAAGGTAATCCACATGCCCGTCTCATCTTGAGCCGACAGACACCGCAGTGGACGGCTGCGGAGAATTCGGCTACCTGTGGCTCTTTAATGTCCACTGGCCGGGTGAATAGTCGGGGATATAATTGCTTCACCAGAGCTGGGTTGATCAATCTTGCCTTGGCTGAGGTGCGCCAAAACTCGAGCGCAAGGTAGACATGCTTAGCAAAGCTTACGCTTGGATAACTAGGTTTAACCGAGATAAACCTGCGGGATTTTTTTATTTATTTCTGTCGTCTTTTCGGTGCATATCATTTCCCAAGCCATTGTAGAGAAACCCGCATAAAATTAAATTTGTCATAAGCGCTTTCCTGTGTGTTTTTTGGCGGTCTTCCATGTACATCCTTTGTCGAAAATTTAGAGTTCAGGTGGTCTGATTTTGAGCAATATATATACCTTGTGATTAGGTTAGGTGTCCTCCACTCTGTATCCTACCCTCTGTAACAAGAACTACTTTTATGAATGTTAAAGAAGCGCCACTACACGGCTGAAAGCAAAAACTCTGGGCTCAAAACGTTTGACAAAAACAGTACATGAGTATAAAAATAAATTTTCTTTTGGCTTCACTGATATATATTGTCACATTAGGCGGTGCTTGCGCATAAGGAAAGAAGAAGACTCTCGTGAGTTGGAGAGAAGACGACGTTCAACAGTGTCGGTTGGTGCCCGGTTGACGCTGCTGTGTTTCCGCGTGCCGTGTGCGGTGTCATCTTACCTTGCCACGTATCAATATTTTATTTTGCTCACAAAGCCACGAAATGAAGATTCTGTGTTTTACTCATTCCTCTGCAAGGCATATTCGAGTTTTTATTCTGCCTGATTGTCAACTCTGCTGAATGTATTGATGTGCGCTCAGTATCACAAGTTTTATACGAGACAATCACCTGTAAAATAGCGTACATTAGCCAACACAACAGGAATTGGCAGAATTTTCAGCGGATCTTTGTTTCAGCAAAATTTGGCAGAATTTTCAGCGGATCTTTGTTTCAGCAAAATCTGAAAAAAAAAAAGAGCGAAGCCTAACGTTCAATGGTTAACGAAAAGATCTGTCGCTATTTCGGAGGTTGCATGCATCTTTAACGTACAGAACACTACAAATAAAGTCAGAACGAAAACTTTGCCTCCTCAATGTGTATACAGGAGGTATAGAAGGGAAGAGTAGAAGAGCTTATAATGGAGGAAACCTTTATTTTATTGTAATGCAAAACTTTACCAAGAGAAATTTGAGAATTTGTCGGCATGTCAGTATGTTTGAATAACTAAGAACTGACGGGAGCAGAAGCCTACTGGTCCGCCGGATCTCTGACCTCCCATTGGTAAAAAAAATATGTATTGAAAAATCTACCTTCGAAAACATTTGCTTTTATTCACGTAATTTTTTCTTCAAGAAAAGAACGAGTCATTGAGGATTTTACGAGTTGAACTTATTCATTGCATTTTGTGTTGCCTTGTTCGGCGTCTGATCTCAGAGAAGCAAAATCGAAGGGATCCGTTTCTGGCATTGCTGGGTCGAACAAAAAGTCAGCGTCCGCCCTGTACTGTTTCGCGACGCCTGATTTATCGCGCGTATTGAATATCTGCCGCGTCTGCGATTTCGCTCGAAGCAGTATGGATGCACTCGCCCTTTCGTCATCTATTGCGATACTTTTCCCCGGGGGTGCAGTGGCGAGCCACGTACTGTTCCGAGACAGTTTTGGGTGGTCGCTTTGAAAAGGCCCTGCTTCAATGCCCCGCCGACCCGAAGGGGCCATATAAAAGGAGCCTGGGCATTTTGTACTGTATGTTCTGGTCGTTTCCTTTTTATATTTCATATTTATGTTGTTGCATGATAAAATATTACGTGCGGAGAGTGTGAGTTTTGGGTGTTTTCTCTCTTTGCGTATCCAAAAAACAGCAAGAAAAATGTTTTGCTCCTTTCAAAGTGTTTATTTCACAAGATATGTCCACTACTGTGGACATCATGCACCCGAGCTCTGAAGGCGGAAGTTCAGAGTAGTGTTTTTTTATTCAGCAGTCAAGGTTTGCTTGTGCACGCATGGATGCCTGAATGCAATAGGCTAGATGCGGAGTTACTCTGCCTTATAATATAGAGACAGACACTTTTGCCGCCAACGCACATGTACACATTGCATCTTCCTCAGAGATACGTAGTCTTGCTCTTCCTGTCGCTCATCTCACATCATTGAGCAGTATATGCCTGTTTACAACGAAAATGACACAGACAACATGCACATCGTTGCAATCAGTACTTGATTTCAGAGATGTCCTTAGTTTCACTGCGGCAGGAACTGCTTGTAGCTCCACAGAAAAATAAGGTTCATCAGTTGTGGCAATTGATTCGTTTTTTATCACATCTGTTCCCATCTATAACTTGAAATACCAAAGTTGGATGGTGCACTCTGCTGCTGTGAGACGGTGGTAAAACAGCAATGCGTTGATAACCGCCAAGTCGAAGAAACGAACGTCACATTTCGTTGACTTCGGTATCAAATAACGATTTTTTCGTTGCAGCCCGCTGCAGTCTACTCAAAACAGAGGGATTGTGCATAACACACACACACACACACACACACACACACACACACACACACACACACACACACACACACACACACACACACACACACACACACACACACACACACACACACACACACACACACACACACACACACACACACACACACACACACACACACACACACACACACACACACACACACACACACACACACACACACACACACACACACACACACACACACACACACACACACACACACACACACACACACACACACACACACACACACACACACACACACACACACACACACACACACACACACACACACACACACACACACACACACACACACACACACACACACACACACACACACACACACACACACACACACACACACACACACACACACACACACACACACACACACACACACACACACACACACACACACACACACGCACGCACGCACGCACGCACGCACGCACGCACGCACGCACGCACGCACGCACGCACGCACGCACACACACACACACACACACACACACACACACACACACAAACACACACACATTACAAGGTATGCGTGTGATGCTATAAGTGATAGAGCACGGAAGGTGCATTCCTGGGCCATATTCCGAGTTTGTGTCGTTATCGAATGTGTCGCTATCTCCCTTACACCGAGTAATCTGTTTGGTTGCAACGCCGGAAGAGGATGTTGACACTACTTCCGGTTCTGTAGTGGCAACATCCGGTTCTGGCGTTTCAACCAATCGGATGACTCGAGGTCACTGAGATAACAGCACTTTCGATAACGGCGCAAACTCGGAGTACTGGCCATGTTCTCTGCGGGCGGTTTATCCCGCCATGCATGATGTCCACTGTAGTGGACATTTTACAAAAGTTGTTATGGAAAATTATCTCCACATTACTCAGCCACAGTATTTTTTTAAGTCGATATTTATTGCCTCAGGGCATGAGTAGATTATGAGATGAAGGATGAATAAATGAATAAAGGAATGGAAAAAGGTTGGCTGATTTTATGAAGTCCAGAAGTGAGCGATGATGAGGTAGGTCCCTGCGTCCAAGTGACGTATGAGGCAGGATTGGTTGCTGAAAGGCCAGCTATGCTCAGGTGCCGGATTCGTGTTGGCTTGAGTGCTGGGCAGTCCCACAGCAAGTGGTGGATATCGGCCTCGACATCTTCGTTGTTACAGATCGGGCATCCTGGGCGAGGATATAAATGTCGGAAGTATGACCACGCCCTAGTCACAGCTGGTGTAAGGGCAACACCTATCCGGATCCTCCTAAGCGCAACCTCGTCTGCACGGGTGAGACCGCGGTGAAGGGATATCGCACACGGAGGGATAAGTGCACGTGTACGGCGCCGGAGGTGCTCCTTTCTTGACAAAAGGAGGGTAGCGTCGTCGACTTCGAGAAGCCGTGGGATTGCTGTGTCTTGGTTCACGAGGCGGGTTGCAAAATCAGCTTGACTTTGGGAAGGGAGCAGATCCCGTGGGACCCACTAAATGCGTATTGACTGTGGGATGCGCGCCACAAGCTGGTGGGTGTCCTGGCAAATTTTAGGGCAGTGGCTGACACGTCGGAGCAGACGTACTGCATGAAGTGCGTCAGTGCGGATGACAACGTGGGCTGTAGGGAGCATGGTTATAGAAGTCACGGAGCAGAGTGCCTCCTGAACTGCCACAAGCTCAGCGCAGAAAGATGTAAGCAGTTCCGAAAGCTGAAACGTAGTTGTCTGATTCACCGTGATATCATCTGCGTACTGCAAAAACTTGATTTCAGGGATATCATGTAAGCGCCACGCCAATGGGATGAAAGTAATATTGAACAACGTCGGAGACAATACTGATCCCTGGGGCACGCCACGTGTGAAACGAATGAACCAATAGTGTCACCGCTGAGGCGTATTGCAAATTTTCTTCCGTCCAAAAATGATGCGACAAAAGTGCGTACTCTCAGAGGGAGATGAAGCATATGTCAATGGCATTCAGGATTGCAGCATTACTGATATTGTCATATGCCTTTTCAACGTCCATTGCTAATATGGTACGTACATCGCGGCTGCGGGTAGATGATAGAACTGCTGATGCCAAGACAGCCAACCCGTCCTCTGTACCTATGTATGGACGAAATCCAATTTGAGCAGGGTGATAAAAACCGTGCTGTTCAAGCCAGCAAGAAAGTCGTGTGGCTAGCATTTTCTCTGCGAGCTTGCAAAGCGTTGATGTTAAGGAGATTGGTCGTAAGTTGGCGAGGTCCGTTGGAGGCTTCCCAGGTTTGGGAATAGGGATCACGACAGCGGTTTTCCAGCTCTCGGGTACGACATTATCAAGCCACACTTTGTTTATGGTGTCTAATAGTTGAGGAAGTGCAGCTGTACTAAGGTTCTTGTAAACCTCATACTGAATTTTGTCCAGGCCTGGCGCTGTTTTCCGTTTCGCATCGTCAATTGCAGCCAGCAGCTCGCACATCGAAAAGGGGCTAGCAATTCCATCTGCGTCGGCAGCAGATGGTAGTTTCCATGCGTCTGCAGGGATACCTGCCAAATTAAGATTTACAGCTGAAGGAGGCAGTATATCGTATTTTGGGAAATATTTTCGAGCAGCTTCTTTGGCGAAATCGCCCGGCGACAGATTAGCCGCAAAGCATGCTGATGCTGCTGCGTCAGTAGAACGACGACCGTGTTCCATTGCACGAAACGTTCGCCAGAGTGAAGCATTCGATGATTTAACAGAAAATTGTTCACACCATGCATGCCACTGGCGTCGCGAAAGGTTGCGTTCATATCTCTGTGCCTTCGCGGTAAGATAATTCAGCCGTGTACGTGCCTGCCCCGAAGTAGGGTCTCGCGTAGCAGCCAGCTCAGCTTGACGGCGGGCTGCCCACAAGTTAAGCAGGCCGAGATCTGGTGCCGGTCGACCTACATCAATCCAGGAAGTAGTCGTAGCGCTGTTTAGAGCTCTCTGTATACGGTCAACAAGGAGTGACGGCGAATCTGAAGACATACTGTCGAGACATGAGCGAAAGCTGTCCCAGTTTATCACAGAACATTTGCGGCGTATAGGGCAGAAACGGGAGGGATGGAGACCGATGAGGATAGGGTGGTGATCACTTCCCCAGCAGTCCGGCTCCATGTGCCATGAGTGAGTTCCTGCGCCCAACCACCACGTCAAGTCTGGAGCACAGGCAGCACTACGTATGTGACGCACAGGCCGTGTTGCTGTCCCAGGGTGATTAAGCAGAACAAACAGGGCATCAGTGAAGGCGTCCCGCACACGCCGACCACGAGGGCTTGCAGTCGGATACCCCCAATATGGGTGAGGGGCGTTAAAGTCGCCTCCGACTAAAATTGGACACCCGGGGTATTGCCGACGAACACTTAATAACCAGCCAAGATTAATACGGGAAGAGGCGCCTCCAGGTGGCAGAACGTAATAGGAAACAAGAACAACGGTTCCTTTCAGAAATTTCGCAGCAACTGCTACTACCTCTTGGTATGATGTGCACCAGTTTTCGAGGGAAAGGCGTACATGAGGAATACGCGTTTCAACATATATCTCCGCCTTTCCCGGGGGAGAAGCAGTCTGCACGCGACGGTCGGTCATTGAAGGAGACACGTAGCCGCTGAAGCCCGTAATAGATGGCAAGGCGTTCGTTTCCTGAAGTAACATAGCCCACACCCGAAGCTTGTTAAATCGCAGTCGAGTCTTGAGCTCGGCCACCTTCGTGGAAATGCCTCTACAGTTCCACTGTAGTACACCAGGACGACCGGATTTCGCCATTTTTGTGTGCTAGTCCAAGCGCTGTAGTATCACAGATGTCAGGTTGGACAACTGGTTGACCATATAGCGGAGCAGCGATGTTGCAGAGTTATCATTGGGCGTTGTGGCACTCTGGGAAGAGGCAGCAAATGGCCCTGTTGCGCGGGATGAAGGCGGCAGTGTTGGGCAATTACTAGATTTGACGGGGACTTCTGCAGCTCGCCGACGTCGAGCAAGCATTTCGCGGCGTTGTCGGAGCTTAGAGACCTCTGCTAAGAGACGATTGATTTGCTCATCCACTACAGCCATATCGTCGTCTGGTAGATCGGTACGCTGCTGTATTGGCTGTTGTCGACGGCGTTTCGTGAGCACCCTATCATTAGACTTTGTCTTAGCTGGAGGTGCATTCGAAGCGGGCTCAGGAAGCTCTGGCCACTCATCATCATCCCACTGGAGAGCTGCAAAGCGATTTGATGTCTGCACCGGTGTCATGTCATCTATTGGCCAACGCTTAGTGTTCCGAAGACGAGCCTTCTGCGTTGCCTTTTGCTTTGTCGGGCAACTTGGAGATGTTATCTCGTGGTCGTCCGATTTACAGAGGCCGCATCGGTACGTAACTTTTCCATCAGACGCACCTTCATCGGCAGTAGCAAAGGGGCAAGATTTGCGCATGTGCCCCGCCCGGAAACAGTTATAACAGTAAACCACACACGGTTGATACGGCCGTGGCCTTAATGTGCAGCCGTAGTAGTACAGACAGGCTGGGAGTGTCGGAGGGCCTTGCAAGGTGATCATGCAGGAACGCCCCTTTCCTATGTGTCGGGCCTGTATGACTCGGTGCGTTGGGCAGTACAGCTCACATTGAAGGGTGGTTTGATCTTCGTTTATGTCAACGTTGTAAACGACGCAACGCTGCAAGTCGGAGCCTTCAACTAGATACATTTGCACAGGCACTGAGATCTCACTTGTGACTGAAATATAACTAAGCGTTTGGACACGTTCCACCGCAGTAAGTGTCGGGAGCCACACAGCTATAGTGTTTGACTTCTTCCTTGCCGTGAAGCCCCGAAAACCTCTGATTCCGAGACACGCGTCCAAGTTGACCTGGATGATCCTGTTTGGTATATCAGTGAGGCTTTTGTTGGCTAGACATTTAATCGCTCTTTATAAGATGACAATCCCGGTGTAGGTGCAACCTGGTTTTCGATAGTTAAACAGGAGCGCTTTCCTTGATAGCCACCACTTGCTGAGGACGAATTCGGTTGATTATCTTCCGAAGGACGCTTGTGAGGGGCACGGGTGCTCGTTGATACTGATGGTGGAGCCGATAGGTCCATTGGAGAGCTTGTCTCCTCAGGTCGCACTGTTGGATGTGCATCTCGTCGTGTTAGCTGGGTGGCCATAGCCGTGCTCCGCCCAGAGAACAGTTCACTTACGGGCTGTTGTCCATTTCGGGAAGGCTGAATGGGCGCTGGTGCTGAAGAACCGGGAGCACCAAGCTGGACCTGAGGCCGATGGTCAGGTTGAGGTGTCGACGGCAGGGCAGGAGTTGCAGCGAGCAACTCCGGCGAAGCTACCTCTGCCAGCGTGGCAACGGCAGCACTAGGCCTAGCCTCCGTCCCGACCTGAGCTGCAATCATACATGAGTAGCATGCGCCGGAGGTCTCGCAACCTGACGCGGAGAGGACGTCTGGAGCTTCCTCGGAAATAGAAGATTACAAGGACGGCAAGAATTTTCAGAGGAGCGATGAAGCCACCTTGGCAGGAAGACACAGTATTTAGAGCACTTTTCTCTGAGTGCCTCTTATATCGCTTTTATATAAATATATGCTTCAAATTATAAGAAAAGGGGAGTTATAATAAAATTATTGGAGATGGACGGCACTTATCCGCTCTAACTGGATGCACCCATTATTAAAACTACGTTTTCAAAAAAGGGCGGTATCGCGGCGCCATCTAGAGTGGTAGAAGGACAGATTTTTATCCATTGTTGTTACCAGTAAGCACAGGGGTATCTGTAATGCGCTCAACTTTCTCCAAAAATCGTAAAAATTTGTCCACTGTAGTGGACAGCATGCAACAAAGGGTTAAAGGGTACCTTGCATGTATGGTGCGATGCTTGTTATGGCCCGCTCGCTCAAATACGTGCTGCTTCTCCAAACTTGCCTACGCATTATATATATAGAGAAAGAAAATTGGGGGGTTATCCTTGCTAGACGTATATATTTAGCAATCACGTCTAAGATAGAAGAGACATCTGGGCAAGTTGGTACGGTGACAAGATGAATAATCAGCGCTAAAGACTAGGACGTAGCGCCCGTCCTGTTTGCTTCTTGCTCTTGGTCCTAGTCTTTAGCGCTGGTTATTCATCCCTGTATAAGAACAATGAATGTCTGCAATATGACAATGTCATAAAAAGACGTGGTTTAGTATCCAGCGTCGCTCCAATGATTAAGAATACTATGCCTAGGCGATAAAAGAAATTGTACCACTTTTTCGCATTTTATTCGAACCAAGGTTTATGGTTACCGGTCTGAAACAGAATCATGACGGACACCTAACCTCCATCTCTAAGGGCATGACGTGATAGCAAACATGCAATCATCCTGATTTCTTTACTAATTCAATAATTTATGACTGTGATATACCGCCTATTCTACCAGGTTATTCACGCATCTGCCACAATATCAATCTATTGGTCGTATGCCACTACTTGATGCATAGAGCCCAGCTTTAATGGAGCCGTATGAACAGGCCTGCATGGCCTAGGTGTGGTGTTCCTGGCTCCGCATTTGAGAGCATTGAAGGGCTGATTCTCATTCCACCTTCCTACCTCAGACGAGAAACCAAGCTGGCAGCTCTTCGCAAATTTCTGCACCATGCGGTCTCATTAAAAAGCACAAATCGTCGGAAATCAATGCTCGGCCACGTCAGCTACAAGGTACCAACTGTCAATGGAGTGCCCGTGACTCTGCGCTCACAACACTGACGCCGCTACCAGATTTTCTGAACAACGAAGCCTCGAACACCATCGCTTCAAAAAGCTTCACATTGAGCTTGATAGTGACTAACGTAAGATGTATATAGTTGTGTGAAATGCGTTGTGCTCGGGCACGCACTTCGTGAAAGTGACTGAGCGACTCTGGAAAACGTCATCAGGCTTAAGGTTATTAAAAGCGATGCTGTTTAGGCCGGAGTTCCGGAGATCATGAGCAGCCGCATGTGTTCGCAGCCGGATGGATGGATGGATGGATGGATGGATGGATGGATGGATGGATGGATGGATGGATGGATGGATGGATGGATGGATGGATGGATGGATGGATGGATGGATGGATGGATGGACGGACGGACGGACGGACGGACGGACGGACGGACGGACGTATGGATGGATGGATGGATGGATGGATGGATGGATGGATGGATGGATGGATGGATGGATGGATGGATGGATGGATGGATGGATGGATGGATGGATGGATGGATGGATGGATGGGTGGGTGGGTGGGTGGGTGGATGGATGGATGGATGGATGGATGGATGGATGGATGGATGGATGGATGGATGGATGGATGGATGGATGGATGGATGGATGGATGGATGGATGGATGGATGGATGGATGGATGGTGTTCGCAGCCGCATGTATTCGCCTGATGCCCCCTGTCGGAGCGGACGAAAACTAATACTACCACCGACACTCTCGGGGGCGTGCTGTAGCCACGTGAACTTATTTCGACAGAACTTGAAGGTGACTTTCGTGGTACGTGGTTCCGCCCACCGCTACCGCAGCCTTTCCCGAGGAGGCGCAAATCATGTAGGCGTTGTTGAGGTAGAGCACGGTTGAAGCGGTTGTAAAGGTCAATGGGCTACTTCAACACGAATGAATGATGATACTCAATTGTACGTACTGAGTATGACTGAGTGTCAGTTCATCAAAGGGGGAAGGGGGGGGGGGGAAGGAGGGGAACGAGTCTTGTGTGGCACCAGACTTACACGAGTGTGTAATCTGCCGTAATGTTTTATCTTCGTTTAGTAAACACATCTCATTCGGCTGTGAAGAAGTTGCACGTTTATCAGCGATAGCGCTAAACATCCCCTTCTCCAGAAAATGCTGTGTTGACATTGTGAGGGAAACATCACAGTAACACCTCTGGCAGGTGATGATTAGTAGGTGAGACGGCCGTGCACATAGGGGCCATCGGATTGTGTGACGTCTTGATACCACGATACCGCGTAACATGATCTCCTTTCAGGGAAGATTGGAATCCGGACTTCCAGGACCCTTGGCTTCCTTGGGCACACAGGCACGTTGTAACCGTATGTACGCTATATAGGATGTTCAGAGGAAGCGGGCTAACGGGAGCCATGAACGCTGTCGCTTCATATTTTTAACAACTGAGCCTAAATGCCCTCCAGTATTTTCTAGAATATTAAACTCACCTGATTTCGGCGCGCCGCTTGTCGCTAATGCCAGCAACAACTAGAAAGCGCTAGTTTTTTAGCTCCGAAACTATGCAAAACAAACAAAAATTTCATCTGTTGAATGTCAACCCTACATGCCTCACCTATGTAATGAGCAACCAAGAATATGTTGCACCAGAAATCATACTATATTTTATGTGCTTTATGGGGGACTGCAGCAGCTAAGTGCGCTTCGACTTCGAGCTGAATGCCGTGAGTTGTGCTAGAGCTAACTCTGTAGGTATGTTGCTGAGCGAGTTACGCGTGGTAGTTTATTAAAATGTGTCCATAAAATCTGTTATTAAAGTATGTCGCCGGATGCAACGTCATCACTTGGTGATGCCATATGGACTCATTTTTCATTAGTAGCAGTGAATATTTAAATAAAATGTAGTCATATAAGGGCCAATAATGATAATTATTGCTAGTGATAACAATTAGTCTGAAATACGTTCAATGATTCGTAGTTTGTCATTGTAAAAACGTTGCGGGAGCGCTTATTCTTTTGCATGTCTGCCGTGGCCTGAAAGTTTATACAAGCGTTGACTATTGTGCCATAATGTAGAGCATAGAAATTATGCTGAGAGGTACGATTTGTTCCAATTTGATGACGAGTCACAGAGCATGAATTACTGTGTTTGTTTAAACGCTGCGTTTTCTGCAGTTCCGTAGAGACGCTGTCTTCAATGTTAGACTCGATTATTTAAACATTTTCGGAATAACATATTGTTTTACACCTTGAAAAATGTAATTAACTGGCGCGCTCCATGAAGAAATTCTAGAGGACATCAGCTGCATGTCATCGTCATTATTGTCTTCCTGCAATCAACTTTGTGAAGCCATGTCATTTAAATCAGAATTCAGACAGTGTACTGTGTGTGGATGACAACTCGACAGCCGATCACAAAGTGACACCGTCCTTCGGAGCTTGTAGTGTCCTCTGACATTAAAATCTTAATGTTACAGAAATTGTTAAAATTGTTAAGGTTACAGAAAGTTCGAACCGAACGAACTGCAGCGAAGATAACTTGATCTACAAGAGTGGTAACAAGCCAGGACACGTATTTCGAGTTTGCGTCGTTATCGAAATGTCGCTATCTCACGTGACCTCGAGTGATCTGATTGGTCAAAACGTCGGAACCGGGGGTTGCCACCACGGAACCGGAAGAGGTGGCAACATCATGTTCCTGCATTTCCACCAATCAGATAACCCGAGGTCGGGGAGATAGCGACACTTCGATAACGACGCAAACTCTGAGTACGGACCCTGGTCCAACACCCTGCGATAGCGATAGCTGTGTCTATCAGCCAAACGAAATGCGGCAGGGAATATACCTTCAGAATGCACGATAAAATGAAATATTTTTCTTGTAACGAATGCGTAAACTTGGATATTGTAACGGAGCAGAAATGCTGCTCTTATCCGACTGGCCGTGATAATTTTTGACCATCGATATTATTCAAACAATTTGGACATTCAAAACTGCGATATTAAAAAAAATATTTCAGACCTTAAAATTTTTGGAATATTTTACTGCTATAACATAAAAAGCGCTGAAAGTTTAAACGATTTTCTGGAGAGAAGAATAGGATCATGGTGCGAGTAAGTGCAACCCAAAACGTTAGTAGGGGAAAAACATGGCTTACTTGCTACAAATGCGAACCACGTAGTTGTATCAAGGTGATATTACTAGACTGAGCTAAACAGGAGGTGGAAGATATTCTGCATTATTGTCCGTTAGAGATACTGGAACAATTACGAAAGGAAACACATGCGTGCATAAATATCTACACAGATTATTATGATTTTGTTTGGTCGAAGGTAATCTGCAATCATCCTCTAGAATTTTTTCTTTGCGCCTAGATAGCACATAAATGTCTAGTGTTTGGTATTTGGGAAATAACACAATGCAGCGACACATTGGCCGCAAATAACGCGGAAGTTGTGGGCTCCGGTGTAATTTTGATCGCCAGGAGTTACTTAGCCTTCGACTACGTCACACAGCCCACTACGCCATTACGTGGGCACCACATTCTAGGTTAAATTTTGCGAATGTGTAATTAGCTGCCCAAAGCCGAAGCTGTTAAAGTGCTGCGGCTGGTATGCACTTAAGGATCAGTTGTTTGGTTCCTTACCGTAAAGGGATGGGAAAAATACCTATCGTGGCAAGTTTGACTTATTTATTGTTCCGCCGAAGCTAAGGAGCCTTGAACTACATATGCCTGCGACGCACTTTCATCAGCTGCAAAACATTAGTTTGCGAAAATACACACCACTCATGATAGAAAAACGTGAGAAAAATAATAATTACTGATTCTCAGCGCAGAAACGAAGCTATTTCGGATGATGTTTTACGCAGAGGATTTAAAACGCATCGTTGGAAAAATGACGAGATTTTCTCAGGCGTCACCGTAATACCGCATTAGGAAATGTGCTATAAAGACGAAAAATGCAAGAAACTAAAAGGCGCATCACGTGAAAAGGGAAAACACTCTAATTCCGGGACAGATTAGAACGGAATGTCACTCGGGAAAAGCTTGGAGCCTACGTCGTTCGCTCGGCTTGGAGTTTGAGACGCTAAGGAAAATTCGCCGGACGTGGGGTCATAAAAGGAGAACCTAGGGAGGAGGAGGAGAGATTTCATCGCTTTATGAAATAAACAGACATGCGCCATCCGTTCTGATCTATTTCGTGCTTCTGTGTTGTTTTTAACATATTCGAGAATACAGCATTAGAAAAAAGAAAAGCAGAAAAGTCGAGAAACGAACCAAAGGCACTTTTGACATCGGGCGGATTAGCAGGGCGTCGCTCTGGATTAGCAGGGAGTCGCTCTGGATTAGCAGGGAGTCGTTCTGACAGACGAATAACAAATTAGCGCCCCGCAGTCATAATTGCTGCTGCGCTATCACTCGGCCCAAAATTGAAATGGTATGGTAAAAGAGCAAAAAATATTATAAAGAAAATAAGGCGAATGCGACAGGCACCACGAAGGGATCCAGGAATGCGGTCATGTATATTAGATCATGCATGAAAAACCAGCGAATACAAAACACACACACACACACACACACACACACACACACACACACACACACACACACACACACACACACACACACACACACACACACACACACACACACACACACACACACACACACACACACACACACACACACACACACACACACACACACACACACACACACACACACACACACACACACGCACGCACGCACGCACGCACGCACGCACGCACGCACGCACGCACGCACGCACGCACGCACGCACGCACGCACGCACGCACGCACGCACGCACGCACGCACGCACGCACGCACACACACACACACACACACACACACACACACACACACACACACACACACACACACACACACACACACACACACACACACACACACACACACACACACACACACACACACACACACACACACACACACACACACACACACACACACACACACACACACACACACACACACACAAGGCGTAGTCGTTTGTTCACGGCCGTTGGGAGAATAAAGATAACAAATTACAGACATCAAACAAGGACGAATGAAGGAAGAAAGAGGTAAAGAAGAAATAGGAATAATACAGTTTCTAAAGAAGCAATATTAGCAAATGGAGTAAATCGAAACAGAAACAAGACCATCACAAATGGCAAAAAAAGATGCAAGGTATATAAGAAAAAGCACGAGTACGAAACAGCCATACCTGAGCTCGGCACCATGTCTAGAGAGCCATCCTTTGCAAAGTTTACGCGTGAATAAGGAAACCTCATCTCCCTTCAATGTCTCGCCCTTGTGTGCACAGTGACTTTCCTATTACTCCTTATGGATGCGTCTTTTTAAAGCTGTAACAGGCACCTCGGTGTGAGGTATGCAGGTTGGATTTGCAGCAGTGCTGACTTTATTGACGTCACAGAATTTAGCGATTAAAGAAATAAAAAGGTCGAGTTAGTGAATCAAAGTTTTTTTTTTTTTTTTTTGTACTAAGGAGAAATATTGCTATAGTAGAGGCTGCCACTGTTAAATGTTAGTCCCCGGTTTAAAATTTCGTAATCGGCATTGTGGCTTGAAATAACAAGTGCATAGATGCGATTCTGAAATCTGGTTGAATCACCTTCCGTGCATTGCGCATTTGCAAAATGATTTCATTGCGCGTGATATTCTCGCCAGTATCATGTTAACGCCTTCTCCGTTGTCAAATACACAAAAAATGTCCGCATTTATTGCATAAAAATGCAGGCAACGTTCGTTCGTCAAACTAAAATGAATGAAATCCAAGTCAACGAGTTTTAAGATGCGTATTTTTGACTTTTATAGTTTCTTTCACGTTGCCGATTACGAAAATTTAATAACTGTCTTACCTATGATGTTTACAGCGCTAATTTTCTGAACGTAATATTGGCCTTGAAAATGAAAATTAAATATCTTGTTGCGGTAATTTAAGTTGTTTATTCATCGAATATAAGTAAACCTCATATTCACACATCACAGCGAAGTGTACATCACCGCTCATAAAATACAAAACTGAAAACCGTAAAAAAAGAAAAAAAAAGATCGCCTGGCGTACGCTCTCCCTGAGTGCTGCGAGGAGTAGAGAAGGGCCGCAAAGGGGTACAGAAAAACAGAATGCGTGATGTGTTTGGAGCTAGAAGAGAAACAGACACCAAGTTCGGAGGTTCCGGGCTGCTGGTGGCAGTAATGGTAAGGCAGAAAAAGAAAAAAATGGCGGCGTCGAAAGGGCGAAGGAGGCGTTACAAATCACAGGTCATTTGGTTGCCTTTAGGGTCGTTATCATTTATGCGGGCACAGATGTGAACGCCATCACAATCTGCTCATGTAGACGTGCCTTGCTGGTGCTGGAAAAGCCTTCGTGATGTCATATATTCTTACGGAAAAAAGGAAGAGAAGTAATAATTATGATTGTATATAGAAAGTAGCGAAAAGAAACTGAACCATTGGTCTGTTAAGAATAAGCGTTGTGAAAAACCAAGAAAATGCAAATAGAGCGTAATCACAATGCTCAGCGCTTAAACACGTTAACAAGGCCCTGTTTTTGCGAAGGGGTTATGTTCTCTCAGGTTATCATTTGCGACCAAGCGAGTGAGCTGGCTGTGCACTTAGGAGAGCACTCGCAAGCGGCAGGCTGCCTGACACAGGAACCTCCGCAAATGTCCGCTTTCACGGAAACGATCAGAACATCGCTAAACGAGGAGGCCAACAAGTTAGCCATTGTGTACATTTTTTTTTCTGCAGTAAGGAGAATGGCGTACCGATTGCATAATACTTTATCACGTTAAATTCTTTGGGGTATAGGCATATTCTGCGTAGCTCTCTCAGAATTCATCACAAGTCGTCATCGCTTAGGAACAGTTGGAAGCACTATTTTTTTTTTTTGCATCAAATTTTTCAAGCTCTCGAAATCAATTTCACATTTCTATAAATATTAAACCATTCTTCACATTAAGTTTATGCTTTCTGGTACACTGTGAGCTCAGAGTCCACCAAAGAAAGTGTGCGTCGTCTGTTCAGATTTGTAAAGGCGTCCTGACTGGAAGGCAAGACTTCAGCAGCAGTCACTCTACTTATCAGTTAGTTTTGCGTTGTATTTTCTTACTCTTTTCATTTTCCCATCTGCTTTCCTCTCTATTTGTCTGTGATGACCTAGACAAGAAAAGTAGAAAGGTAGGCTTGAAAATCCAAATGAAGGAGACTAAGGTAATGTTCAACAGCCTCGGGAAGGAACAGCAGTTTACATTAGGTAGCGAAGTACTGGAAGTAGTAGGCGAATATGTCTACTTAGGACAGATAGTAACCGCAGATCCGGACCATGAAAAAGAAATAACAAGAAGAATAAGATTGGGATGGAGCGCATTTGGCAAGCACTCGCAGATTATGACTAGCAGCTTACCGGTATCGCTCAAGAGGAAAGTATACAACAGCTGCATCTCACCTATACTCACCTATGGGGCTGAAACGTGGAGGCTAACCAAGAGGGTTCTACTTAAGTTGAGGACAATCCAGAGGGCTATGGAACGGAAAATGTTAGGGGTAACATTAAGAGATAGGAAGCGTGCAGACTGGGTCAGAGAAATAACTCAAGTTAGCGACATTATGGGGGAAATTAAGATGAAGAATGGGCATGGGCAGGACATGTAGTGCGAAGAGAGGTTAACCGATGGTCGCTTAGGGTAACAAACTGGATTCCAAGGAAAGGAAAGCGTAGCAGGGGGCGGCAGAAAGTTAGGTGGGCGGATGAGGTTAAGTAGTTCGCAGGGGTCAAGTGGATTCAGCTAGCACAGAACCGGGTTAAGTGGAGAAATATGGGAGAGGCCTTCGCCCTGCAGTGGGTATAGTCAGGCTGATGATGATGACTGATGTCTTTACTGTGCAGAATAACCATTAAGGGCATCATCCTTATCGACTTTCCGGGGTTTATCTCTCATCTTACTGCGCTACTGTCTTTCTGTTCAGCACTTTTTGAACCCTGTGATTTTATCATACAAGAAAATGTGAATCTCGTCTTAACTTGATATCTACCACTTTCTAGCGCTAATTAATAGCCAGCACCACAAAGCAGTGACAGGATAGGAAAATTGGACTGGAAGCTAATGCGCTTTAGATTGCTTCAGCTAACTTCTGATGTTCAGTCTCTCTTAACGCAGTTAACTACTAATTTGGTTTCTTTTGGTGGGCGATTTGCTTGGCGCTTCTGAATCCCACGTTTTCCTAGGTTTAGGTGAATTTCTTCAGCAAATAAACTTAATGTGGTTAAAAAGTCGTGATCCCTCTGTGTTAGTGCAAGTTAATTGGCAACTGACAGCGAGCTCTTCGTGTAGTATTGCTCTACACTCCTGCAGAGCTGCGTAAGTGAAACACTTCGCCTCACGCGCATTAAATTTTGATTCGCGACATCCCATGTCCAGTGGAAACGATATTATATATGTCTCATTGCCAATGATCCTACCTGGTACTGAATTTTGTGCTGGTGTGTGTAACTCTCACCCTTCAAAACACTTACGTTGTTTCTGCCTGAAATTACTGTTTCTCCTACTTTTTTTATTCAGGCGAAGAAGAAACTTTGCGTGTATGTTGACTGCCAGTGATCTGTAAGGTCTTTCACCTCCCATTTCATGTGTGTAATGCGCAGCTCCACATGTGCTGTTGTAATATACGAAATTAACCTTTATGAACGTAGTGAAAGATAAGGTGTTACAACACCTGTGGTCGCCAAGCACGTGTGTAAATTGTTTAACGCCTAATGCGCCAATGCTTCTTTTCAAAGTACCAGGATGACCTTCAAAGCGGCATCCTTGTCTTTACACGCCCCAGTATTGTTTCTTAAGTCCAAATATGTGCTTTTGTGTTCATGAGATTAACTCATTCTGATTATATGTGCGCTAGACGTATGTAGTGAGCCACCAGCTACTATGTCCGGACAACGTGCCCCGAGAGCTAAAATTTCTATTAGCATGCAGTTTGAGCTGATCGGAAAAGCAACGCTTAAGTACTGCATCAAATATTTTCACGCGTGGCAAGGGTAAAAGCATTATAATATAGGTCAGACATTAGGCGTTTAACGTGATAGTGTAGCTCAACATCGGCGTTGTGGCTGTATCTAAAAAGTCAGAACAAAGTAAACAAACTTAAAGTTTTGCGCAAACCCGCCGAATCGAACACGCTTCCTTCACAGTATAAGGTACAAAACCAAATTACTTCTCTCCGAAAAAGGGGGCCTAATGTATGCAATGTGTTATGATTGTCAGCTAACGTTTAGATGCGTCACTAGAAAAATCTAATTGCGAAAGTAATAGTTAAGCGAGTACAAATAACATTTCAGCTTTGCGTACCTGCAATGCGGCGCTCACTGGAAAGCTTGTTTGATTGTACGGTGCTGCCGCAACAGATGGTATGAGCCGCTGCCCGACTTAAAGTCCTATACAGCCATTCACCGTCTTTAAAGAAATGGGGTTTAAAGCTGAGAAAAATAGACTACAGACTTTAAGAGGAAAGGAATAGCACGTGGATGTTATCTGGTTGGTGGTTAATATCAAGACAGGAGTGAAATTCCACCCTGCGCTAAATAAAAACGAGAGTAGTGTGCGATGAAAAGTATGTCGTTGTGAGGCTGGAGAGCATGAAAAGGCGATGTGAACGAGGCCCAACAACGCTATCGCGTTGAACTTTTAAAGGCTAAGTTTAAGCGGCCTTCAATTTTAATTATGAGGCCGATGCTTGGTAACCTGTAGAGATCTGCATTAGAGAAATGCGAAAGCATGTGCATTGACAGTTCTTTAGTAGCTCCTTGAGTGTCATTAAGCAGCATTTTTAAGAATCACGAATGAACACTTTCGAAAATCATTACTATTTTTAGTGCCATGACTTGACACAAGTGATGGTTACGACTTTGACTTACACAACTCATGGACTCCATTTTAATGCACATTGGATCTCCGATCTGACTAAATTATGGCAAAACTATAATGACTCACATCACATGACTACGCATGACATGACACTTATATAACATTTGTCATTACGTACACATTCTTGACTACAAGTCTTACTTTAATGAGAGGTCATATCACATGTTACATTTTGATTTCCTGTTTTGCTTCCACTTTTTGCGCCCTTGTTTTGCGGACGTGTTTCTGCAAACATAGCAAAGTAATAATTTCGCCTTAATGACTCCTACATCCGCAGTGAGTCCTGTATTTCAAGCAAATGCTTTAATACTAAGTTGGAAACTAGTACCACTAGTAATTGCTAACTAGCATACATAGCTTTTGGGATAAAAAAACAAAGCTAGATTTAAAGAAAACCATGCTGGGGAGGGTCATTCAGGTGATGCAAGTAGTTCTTTCTACGTGGTAAAGGTTTATATATTCTTATAAATTAACTCCCAGACTTGCGTTTTCTTCGTAGTTTCGTTGCTTTGCCAGCCTCTTGATTTCCTCAGCAAAAAGATCGCAAGTGGTCTGGAAAACTGTTACAAATTATGTGTCTTTCCTTTCGGTTAAGCCAGAAATAACAACGGTGCAATAATCAGAGGGCGATTTCGAGACGCAATTCAGTTTTCCACAACATATCTGAAGAAGAAATGGGGTCGCCCAAGCGGTTTTTGGTCGGTCGCATTGACACAATGTTTGAGAAATGCTGAATCGCAATAAAAAGGCAGCAAGTACTGGCATAGAATTTTGATCAGATAATCTCCTGAATCATACTGGCCTAATATTTCAGTTTTTGTAGATGATATTCTGAACTGAACCAAATAAATTGTGACAGAGATAATAATAAGGATAACAAGTTCGTCTGGCGGTAAACATAATCGGCTCCATCTGCTTTGCTTTGCTTTGTGGGGTTTAACGTCCCAAAGCGACTCTGGCTATGAGAGACGCCGTAGTGGACGACTCCGGAAATTTCGTCCACCTGGGGTTCTTTAACGTGCACTGACATCGCACAGCACACGGGCGCCTTGTTTTCCACCGCCATCGAAAAGCGGCCGCTGAGGGCGGGATTCGATTCCTGGCACATGTTTCGTGGGGCTTCATTTCGTAGGCAACGATACGTTTTGACATAAAGTGGCAGGTGATCAGGAGTGTTCTACACCAATCAAACCAGATTAGAGCACTGAATGTATTGTTTAGGATTGATTGATTTATAGGAAGGGAAAGGCATGGAAACTGTCTTCTGTGGACACCTCAACCATGCTGTAAGGGAAGGCAGGAAGGCGGGAGAGAAAGGGGAAAGAGAGAAAGAGGAGCTGTAGTGGAGGGCTTCAGAGTAATTTCGACCACCTGGGGGTCTTTAACGTGCGCTGACATCGCACAGCACACGGACGCCTCTTCGCTTCGCCTCCATCGAAACGCAGCCGCCGAGGTCGGGTTCGAACCCGAGTACTTAGGCACAGTAGTCGGGCGTCTTACCGCTGCACCACCCCGGCGGAAATTATTTAGGACAATGCTGATGAACGAAGAAAAGACAAAAGCATCGATGGCGAACTTGGAACCTGTAGACACCTCTCGAAACCGCGTCCTCAACGACGCACAGTAAGCTACCATCCCAATCTGTAGTGTCTTGTGGAAACATTTTCTCCGCGAAATAAGCTGCCTATCTTCACACTCTATGCAAGCGTGTGTGCCGGTATGTTGTCCCGAACAAACGACTCTACTCTCCGAAAGCTGCCACAGCAATAGAAGGCGATGGGCATTTTCCAATGTTGCTAGATAGACCGAACAATTTATGAGGTTTCGTTTTGGGTTTCGGAGACCCGTGCCATCTCCAGCCTGTATTTCGACATTGTAGTCGTTAGTTTTGGCGCCTAGAGTGGAAGCGATCCACCCCTCTTAGCTTGTCTTGCGACACGCCGTGTGGAATTGCATAACTTCCTATATAGGTCTCAGTTCAGTTGAGTCGTTGAGTCGTGTCCGACTCTTCGTGACCCTATGGACCATGTCACGCCACGCTTTCCGGTCTCTCACTATCTTCCTAACATCACATAACTTCATCTGCAGTGCCTCGAGGATATGCCATCTAACCATCGCGTTCACTGCTTACCCCTTCTCCGGCGACCCTCAACCTTTCCCAACATCAAATCTTTCTCCAGCGACTCCTCTCTTCTCATCAGATGACCAAAGTAGCTGAGCTTTAACTTTAGAATTTGACCCTCCAATGGGCAGTCAGGGTTTATGGTCGACAATATCGACTGATTTGATCTTCTGGCAGTCCAAGGAACTCTTAAGAGTCTTCGCCAGCACCACAATTCAAACGCGTCAATTCTTCGGCGGTCAGCCTTTTTCACAGTCCAACTCTCGCATCCATACATCACAACTGGAAAGACCATAGCACGAGTTATACGGATCTTGGTTGGCAGACTAATGTCTCTGCTCTTTACTAGGCGGTCAAGACTAACCACTGCTCTCTTTCCCAGAAGCAGGCGTCTCCTAATTTCATGGCTGCAGTCTCCTTCCGAGGTAATCTTGGAGCCCAAGAAGAGAACCAATCCATTAAGCTTTTCTCATGAGAACAGCTGCTATTATTTATAGCCGAGTGGAATAGATAACAATCAGAAACTACCTGAGCGTGCGAAAATATGCGCAAAAAATGCGCAATTTTCACACGCTCAGGCAGTTTCTGAGTGTTATCTATTTCACCCGGCTATAAACAATAGCAGTTGTTCTCATGAGAAAAGCTTAATGGATTGGTCAGCCAAACGCCAATAACGGGAACAGCGTGATCCACAGCTAACCTAAACTGAATCTCGTCTTTCGTTTTGCCTCCCCCTCCGCATCGTCCCAACTGCGGTCTAAAAAGCACACAAAAAAAAAAAAAAAACACCGCCGCGTCTGCTGTGGTTTTTCAGCTGATTTTTTTTTCCCATATAGGCCTACCAGATAAAAAAAAAGTCAGCTGAAAAACCACAGCAGACGCGGCGGTGTTTTTTTTGTGCTTTTTTAGACCGCTGTTGGGACGATGCGGAGGGGTAAACAAAACGAAAGACGAGATTCAGTTTAGGTTAGCTGTGGATCACGCTGTTCCCGTTATTGGCGTTTGGCTGACCAATCCATTAAGCTTTTCTCATGAGAACAGCTGCTATTGTTTATAGCCGGGTGGAATAGATAACACTCAGAAACTGCCTGAGCGTGTGAAGATATGCGCATTTTTTGCTTCATCGCTTAATTTCTTTTCTGTTTTTATTCCTATAGACCTTCCCCGTGTCGTCGATAGTCACGGTATTTGGAACCACAGTATGTTGTCATTTCTCTGACTTCCTTAGAAAGGCGTTCTCAATTTCTTCAGCGGGGAACTTTTTTGCTTACTTCGGTGATTCTCTGTATTCTAGATCGTTTCGGCCTTTGCTGGATTACCGGGCTTAGAAGTTCGTGGCCCAGCTTCTCTTCAAAAAATGGACGCCTGTAACTGAAATCCGCTTTCTGAATAGCTTCTCATTTAACTCCTGGGGAAAATATTTACAGCTGGCTAAAACATTTGCTACGGAAGCAAAGTATCGACTTTGGAGCTTGGCAACAAATCACTATCAATTTCTTTACTTGATAACCCACATCTAAGGTGAAGACTCCCTCCGAAATTTCCGCGCCAACTAGAAACTCTTTAACACACCGACTCCGCCTGAACTGTGCATATACAAATAGCTTGCGATACCGTTTGGTCAAATTAACAGTCCGCTTGTGACAACTGTGGTTCGTTTGAAACAGTGCAACATATCCTACTTGAGTGTCCTGCGTACGCTGACGAGCATGCGTACTACGAACATAGTGTCACGTATTGGTGACAAGGCCATAGATACCAAAGCAAGACACAGGCTTGATGGTACTGAAATTAACTCTCTATTGGGCTTACTTGCGCCCGCAAAAGAACTAAGCAACTCGGCGGTGGCGATCGCAACAAACGTGCTCGTCCAACAAAGAATGCCCGTCACACTCGTCAACGTTCAATTTAAAGGCTGCTCAGAACAACCTAGATAACGTCGCAAACTGCTACTAGCACAACCTGGAACATTGTAGAAACATACGCAAGTGATCGGAATCTTCGAGACAGATCTAGGCGCACCGTTCGCGACAAAGAAAATGATAACGCGTCGTATCGCGGCAACGAGCATGAACAAACACGGGATACTGAATTGATACGCGTGCCAGAATCACAGTGATAAGGCCTCATGCCGGCGGCTGTTAAAAACAACACAGTTTTGAAGGTTTCGCGGCAATAACATGGAAAAGCTCTTACCAGTGCCTTTAACAATGAACATTGTTTTAGGTCCCTTAGCCTGCCCTAGGGAACAGAAACTCGCAATGAATTTTTATTTACGTATTTAAAAGACATTGGACTTTTAGACAAACTTTAAGTTCACCTTGAATGCTACCCTTCAGCATTTTTCACGCTGTGAACTCTAAAAGCAAATTTATCGGACTATGCATTTCATCATTTTGTTTTATACCATTGCTCCACGATGCACGTTAGAACGCACTTAATGGCCGCATTTTATCTCCCCCTTCATTTCGTTTGATCTCCTCCCGACTTTTTTGCCACCTTTACCTCCCGAATTCACCTTCCTACACAGAGTAGCATGCCAGCGAAATTTACACGCCGGCTAAAATTGTTGTTCTTCATTAAAGGGTCTCTCTCTCTCTCTGCTGGTAATTCTTGCAGTTAATTTCATGTGCGTCTGTCGCTATTAAAATTCGCGGCTTTTAAAGCACAATACAAAAAGTATTACAATGAACTCTCTTGGAATTCTCTACACAGCGCACGCACTGAGGCTAGCCATAATTGATCCCGGCCACGGTGACCGTGTTTTGCTGCACACGAAAAGAAATGCATAGGTGTGCTGTGCAATGTTAGTGCACGTTACAGAACCCCAGGAGGTCGTGCTTACAGGTACTCTTTGATTACAGCTTCGATATAACATGCGTGTGTTTGAGACGGTAAAGACCATGAAATAACTAACCAAACCAGTTAAGAAATGCTCTGTGTGTGTGAGAGAAAAATATTTTTACAGAAAAGCACTCAGGTATGCTCTTGAGTTCGCCGTTAGAAGCATACTCCAAAATACAGCCTAGCGTGAGTCACCCCCCCCCCCCTCGCTCCGTCTGCAGAAGCACAGTCCCGGTGCGTATTCACGTGTGAGGCCAAATGATTTGTTTTAAGATGGGCAGCATGCACCTCTTCTGGGTGAGGTTGGTAAGTTGCCTGTAGACGTTGTAGTGTCCCACGTAACGAGGCGATATTTTTTCGCACATGCCCTCACGTCTGGCCGGGCGTCAAAGGAGTGCGAGGAAGCCAGAGGGTAGAGGGCGTCAACATGGTGAAGATAGCAGCGACGCTTTTAAGTGCGCTGACACGCGCCAGTCCGGCGCTGAGGAAAATGGCAGGTGGAAGCAACATGGTCGATAGGGTCAGAAGCCGAACTGCAGGAGGTATGATCTAGAAGAAGTAAGCTGTCGAAGGGAAATAAAGGGTCACGATCTAAAAGTAGATAGAAGGGAGAGTATCCGGACGTATCACGGAGTCATCGGTAATGATGGAAAATAAATAGACGTTCTATTAACGACGATTGTCAGGAATATATTACATTGGAAACATGTCAGTCAGTGTACGATTAATGTGATACCATTAATTTTGGGATGATAGGAGCCGTTAATAACTTGTGACAGATAGCGCGTGAGCGGAAAAGGTCGTGGACAACTTGACAATGAAAGAAGCCGCGATCTGTGAGAATTTGACGGGAAGCGCCATTAATCAGGATGACGTCATGGCAATAAAGTCTGCAACACCGTAGGCGCTGTTGGTGGGTATAACTCTATTCATAGCATACCGGGTAATGTCAGCGGTCGTAGCCGCAACCCATCTTATCCCGGAGGCCCGTGGGGAAAGGCCTAAGCAGGCCGAGGCTAGCAAAGGAAAACGGCTCTCTCGAAACCTCGATTCGTCAAAGGGGCCCGTAACCTAAACTAAAGTGAGGTGGTCTTACTGCGCTGAGACAGCTAGCAAGCGGCAACGTAGCGACGCATAGAGCAGCAAACACCCGGCTATGAGAATCGTCGTCGTACATTATTGTGACACGCCGGTTGGCCGACAGCTGGTACGTCGTGCATCTGTGCCAGGACAAAAGAGCGAAGATGTTTCGGCATAACTAGCAGGAGGAGCCATCTGGGCGCTTATTTCGTCGATATAATAATACATAATGAGAAGATGTTTCGGCATAACTAGCAGGAGGAGCCATCTGGGCGCTTATTTCGTCGATATAATAACACATAATGACACGAAATGGAGATGTTAATCGTAACATCGGTAGAGCTTCTGCGGAAACGGTAGGTAAGGGGGTACCGAGACGAGCCACAATTGCCGATGTTTATTAATTACGACACGGAGTAGATCCCCCGCTGTCAGCGTTTGGACCATGAAAAATGGGAGGCAAGACAGGGTGGCGGGGAATCAATCAACGTCATGGTGGAATCGTCCTGACTTGTAGCACTCTCGTAAGCACAAGGCTCAATGATGCAGATGGCCTGTAGGGTGTTAATAGAGGACAGCCAGGATAAAGCATGACTGTCCGTAATGTCGCATAGGGGCCGCCCAAACACATAAGCCCATCAGACAAGCACGATACATTCTCGCTCAGCAATCGAATAAATGGGTTCAGACTGTCTCAGCAGGCGGCTGGCGTAGCCAATGAACGATGGTTGATCGCGCTTCCGCTTGGCAAGTATGGCTCCAATATCAAGGCTACTACCGTCGGTACGTAGTTTCGTAGGTGCAGAGAGATTGAAGTGCTGCGGGACCGGTGGAGCGGTGAGGGCTGAAATAAAAACTGTGGAGCAATGAGCTTGGTTAGGTGCCAAATCAACTGCTGTCGTGGAGGAAAAATGGGTAATACGGGAAGAAGCTGTTACATGGGTATCAGACAGAGGCACTAGGGCAAAAGCAGCAACTGCGCAGTCAGCCAAGGAAAGCAGTTCTGAGCCTGCCATTCCATAGAGGTGGGAATGGTGAAACGTATTTATAGCGGATACCTATGAGCGATCCGAATGCCCGAATACCTCTCCCCCCTACCCTCTTTCCCCTCTCCATGGCATCTTCGGCGGAAGCGAACAGACTGGATTAATCGGAGCCGGCGTTGGTATCTGTGTTGTCAGAGCGGAGGGCAACTACTATGGCGAAGAATGCCGGTGGAGCCTTCAGGGTAGCATCAGCCGTTTGAGCCGTTTAGAATTTGATTTCGACGATCACATCGGGGAGGAGGGGGGGAATCAGATCGTCCGCTGCTCACGGCAAAGGACGATGAAAGTGAAGAGCACAGGCCGCTCTTCTAGTGCTACCGCTACTGCTTACGCGTGCAGTGCACAGACTCACAATAGCAACGATGCTTCCATGGGGGAAACTAACGACTGATGAAGCGGCTGATGAAAACGATGGGCCGTTCGTCTGGGGTTCGCCATTGCGCAGGGTTACGGTAGCTCTAGAGTGTCGGGAAGTGCGTAGTATAGATTCGCAGCAGCGACCAGTGGAACTGCGGGTTGAAACAATGCTGCGTGGAAGGTCGGTCAGAGTTGAGGTCCATGTTTGAAAACGATAGTGCCCTAAAAGCTAGGCCTTATAAGCATCGAGTTTTCGTCCGATTGGCTTGTTAAAAGATTGCGGAGCATGTCTGTATATATACTATGGCGTCAGGACTTTTTTGTGTCTGAAACCAGACGAGCGCGGTTGCCGCCAGGTAAAAAATGACGTTTCAAGCATCAGGACATTCCGCTTGATTCTACTTATAGACGCTCTTGTACATGGTGAGCTAGTCTTCGACGTTAACGTCATCGGTGCTGCTAAGGTGCACGAATCATTCATGTTGCTGCGGTGCGCTGGTGGTGTTGCTAGGGATGGTACCATGTCAGACGTCATAGTGCTAGTCCCAAGCTGGCGAGCACTGCGGAGATATAGGTTGTGGTCGCAGTACCCAGAAAGCCCACATGAAAGTATTACGGGTGTGAGCCTTCCATGGATCTTCTTTCATTTGTACATACCATAATCTTCTTCTTTCTTTTGTACATATCATCGTCATCGTCCCGCGGCGCCGGCTCCAGCACGCGCCTGGGTTCTCCACCAGATTAAAACGCTGACACGGCGTACCTTGCCTTGCCGTCACGACTTTGGCGTCTCGACCTGGCCTTCTTTCACACGGGGAAGTGCTAATAGGTGAGCGTGATAACTGCCGGACAAGAGCATTCTAAAAAAATCCAGCATAGATTCCGAGTCATCATTTTAGATAACAGTGCGCCGAAACGACGCACTTGTCTGGTAAAAACGGACCATAAATATATATTCCCTTCCAGGCAGAACGTGCGTGTATCCCTTTTCAGATTAATGCGTACAAAACGTGCCTTATTGCGCACGTGGACAGATAAGTCACTATGATTTCTGAAAAAAAAAAGAGAAGAAAAACATAAACGCAGAAAAAAAAATAAAAGCACTTCCTGGTATAATATGCATACATGTTGAAGATTTATAGGATGGTCCAATAAAATGATTAATGTCATACGCTCGTTTTTATCTTTCGCGTTTTGTTTCGAAACAGGCTGCTATAGACTGAGTGCTCGGTTCGAACTATTATTAAGAACAGTCCTCGACATCTGAATCAATTTTGTTTTTAGTTTTTCCTCGAAGCCGCGCAGAAAAAGGTTCATAAATGTTCGCAGAAATTGTGCACTGAAAACGCACACTAAATCACGACGCTCACTTTTCTTCCGATGATATTGCCGAGAATGCGAATCGAGACAAAAAGATACCAAGCTAAATAACTGTACAGTACGCCCCAAAAGTTGTTAGTTGGCTAGCAACTGTTCTCTCATAAAATAGTTCAAGAAATCTAGGTAATCGCGATGCAGCGTTGCGTGTCTGGCTAATATGAGAAACCAGACACGCGGATGAAATCTTTTATAATGAAGAATTCAGTTTGATATTCATTTATTCTGAGTTTTCATTTTCGTTTAGGCCTGCCATATCTTGCATGCCTTAACATGGCTTCAAAGCATATGGGTCATTCCTCGCACCCATCTAGGATATAACCAAAAATCCAGACAAAATGGTGAATATTGTCGATGTTAATAACGTAGAACGGAAGCCATGCAAAGATGTCCGATTCGTAGGACTTAACGTCCCCTAGCGACTTCGGCTATAATGGCCGCCAGCCGGAACATGCATTGTGCTGATCTGTTCTAACTACGTGCTGCGTTTTCTTCGCACGAGCAATTTCAGACTAGCCGCTTTTATGACCAAAACGGGACTGTAGTTTCTATTCTTTGATTTATATCGATCGATGATTCAAATAAATTGAAAAAGAACCAAACAATTTTGAAGCTGTGGTAATTGGCGGATAGGCAATAATAGAGGTCCCTCTTGAAAGAAAATAAAACTGACAGGGAGGGTAAGCATGGAGTGCTGGACTATGGTTCGACACCGCAAGCGCGAAGTACAACGCGAAGAAGTCCTTCTTGCACTTTACATTGCTCTTTGCAGTACGATAATGAAAGCTGTTGTGAAACTAGAGTTACCCTCGATGATTACCATGATTATTTTACTGAAATGAATGTCTTTATCAGGGTGTAGAAACTAACCTGCAGTGTTTGCGTATCGTTCCGAATAATCGGTTGTTTTTACAGCATATGCGTGGCGAAAGCGCGTTGGCCTGCATGTTTTGTATTATTCGTAGGGGCTCCACAATCAAATTTATATCACGCCTTTTTCAGGAACCTTCGGCCTAAAATGTATAGTTATTGAATGGAAGATAGGTACTAAACACCCTTTTTATTAAAACACGTTTTTTACAATATACAGATGCAAGAAATAAGCTCTTATTCTACGTTGGAACGGGACTAGCTTAATTTTTATCAGTTACAATGAGTGGTTAGAGCACATTGCCTGACGTTTTCAGGGCAGCTCTAAATTTTATTTAGGAAATGTAGCTCTGCTTTTGTGCTGCCGGAGTGTTAAAAATGATAGGGCTACCATTTCAGCAAGATAATGCTCGAGAGATTTTGGGCGGCAGTCAAAAGGGTAAAAAGGCAAGCATGAATCAATTTGATAAAAACTCGTGCTAATCTCAGCCGCTCACTAAATGTAGGCAAGGAACTGTTAGAACAGATGCATTAGTATTTACACACCTAATTCTTCCGCTTTCTTTTCGTTTTCTTTTGCCCTCCCTTTTTTGTGAGGAAGGGGGTAACAACATTATTTTGTTTCATTTTATCCAACGCAATTATTGAAACGTTATCAAAATATTTTACAAACAAGATGCTACTTTGTATGTTGCATTGACTTATTTCTTCAGTCTTCAAGCTGATTTAAACTGCCACAGTCGAATTTAGCCCATAGTCTCTTAGTCTCACATGGATGCATTGGCGTTACTGGGACTCTACTTTAGCAATTGCATACGAGGAACACTTTCTTAAATCTAAAGCAGTCCTCAATAAAAATACCCGAATCATTTGTACCATCCTGCGATGTCAGTGTACGTTAAAGTTTAGGTGGGGAAAATTTGTGATCTCCTCCATTATGGCGTCCCCCAAGCCTGACTCGTTGATGAAACCTAATGAATTAAAATATACTTTGTCGCACCGCTGTCTTTAATCTTTGTCCTAAAAAATACGACACTGGATGACCGCTCTCTGCTATAATAAACTAAGCTACTTAATACTAGCTGACAGTAAATTAACCACATCAACGAATGCAGCGCTCCATGGGGGAACTCAGCAGCATGAATATTAAAATCTTGCTAACCAGCATTCTCAATAAGTAAAACAAACAAGTCTCAGCGACCGTGAACGTTCTTTGAGAAAAATTCTGAGTCCCTTCATATGAAACAATTCTAACTACACACGACTAAACCAAAAGCTTTAAAACACTGGGATAGAAAGGTGAAAAAAAAATTCCCCACAAAACTTGTCAGGTCACCAAGGATTGCCTTACGAATAGGCGTTTCTGCCAGAATTGGGATGCAATCCTTGAGGCATATGGACAAGCATTTATAAGGCTGCGATAACGAAGCGTAGTGCGAAGCTGTGAGATTACTGTGGCTGGTTACGGCACGTGGAGGGAGAAGGGAATAACTTTAACACCACATTATTATTTTCCTGGACACAAACACGGTCCGTTCTCACTGAGTGTCATATTCTTGCTCTTTGTTTCAGCACCACTTTTCTTTCTATGATTCTCTGTAACGTTTTCCTACACCCAATACCTTTACTAAAATACTCTCTACACCTCTGGTAATTTTACGACAGAGATTACTGCAGCGAATTATCATAACGCGTGCTCGGATGAAACGAGTTATTAGTTATGCCTGTGATTATTTGCACATTGTCGCTTTTGTTCCCAGCATGCGAAAATGCAGACTTTATCCCCAGGCTTAATTAGTCTGGGCTCTCATGAGCGGGCTTCAACGCTGTTCCTAGCCTTCACTGTTCTATGGCATACAGCTGCCAAATGCTATGCGCAGCTGTTGCAGGAAGGCGTCCCAACCAAATTCCCTTAGAAGCATCTGTATTCCCTCTAGGTTATCTTCTTTTTCTTCTACTACAGTTACAGCGCATCTGTTTATGATGCGTTCGTCGGGTTTAGTTCTGACTGTAGTTTAAGCCTAGAGCAGGATTAGGAAGACGCCAGCACACGAGATGAGAAGAGAGACAAAGCAACATTAGTGGAAATAGTTTCCACCGGATAGAAGGCGTGCCTGAAATCATGGAGGAGCAAGGCACGTGTATGAGAAAATTTTTGTACGGCAGAGGTGTTCTCAACATTTTACACTGGGTAAGCTGTCAGGACATATGCGAAGTATTTCCTGACAAATTCTCCCCATATTGATTTCCGTCAGTGCCTGCCGAGCCATACCAAGCCATGCCGAGGATACCGGTAAGATGTCTAAGGAGACGAAAGATTTGATTAAGAAACGCCAGAGTATGAAAGCTTCCAATCCAACAGACCAGATCGAATTGGCCGAGATATCAAAGCTAATCAATAAGCACAAGGTGGCCGATATAAGGAAGTATAACATGCAGAAAATTGAGCATGCTGTAAAGAACGGGGGAAGCCTTAAAGCGGTAAAGAAGAAATTGGGCATAGGCAAAAACCAGTTGTATGCGATAAGGGACAAGGCGGGCAACGTCATCACTAATATGGAAAAGATAGTCAAAGTAGCCGAGGAGTTCTATACAGATCTCTACAGTAGCCAAAGTAGCCAGGACCGTAATGAGATTGGCGGTAGGGAAAAACAGTCAGACGTTCCACCAGTGACGAAGGACGAGGTCAAGAAAGCACTAAAAACTATGAAAAGGGGGAAATCAGCTGGAGAGGATCAGATAACTACAGATTTGCTGAAGGACGGGGGGGATATCGTGCTAGAAAAACTGGCCACCCTGTATATGCAGTGCTTGGTGTCATCGACGGTACCGGAACCATGGAAGAATGCAAACATTATCCTCATTCACAAGAAAGGGGACTCTAAGGACCTTAAAAATTACAGACCAATCAGCTTACTGTCTGTTACGTATAAGGTGTTTACTAAGGTAATCGCTAATAGAATCAGGACAACCTTAGACTGCAATCAAGCAAAGGATCCAACAGGGTTTCGGAAACGGTACTCTACTATCGATCATATCCATACCATCAATCAGGTGATAGAAAAAGGCTCGGAATATAACCAGCCCTTATACATAGCATGATTGCGAAAAAGCATTTGACTCAGTTGAAACCTCGGCGGTGATGCAGGCATTGCGAAATCAGGGGGTAGACGAGCCGTACGTGAAAGTGCTGGAAGATATATTTAGTGGCTGCACAGCAACCATAGTTCCTTGCTAAGAGTTGCCTTGCTAAGCAACTCGGGGGATGAACTGCAAATAATGATTGATGACCTAGACAGGAAAAGTAGAAAGGTAGGCTTGAAAATTAATATGCAGAAGACTAAGGTAATGTTCAACAGCCTCGGGAAGGAACAGCAGTTTACATTAGGTAGCGAAATACTGGAAGTAGTAGGCGAATATATCTACTTAGGACAGGTAGTAACCGCAGATCCGGACCACAAAAAGGAAATAACAAGAAGAATACGATTGGGATGGAGCGCATTTGGCAAGCACTCGCAGATTATGACTAGCAGCCTACCGGTATCGCTCAAGAGGAAAGTATACAACAGTTGCATCTTGTCTGTACTCACCTATGGGGCTGAAACGTGGAGGCTAACCAAGAGAGTTGAGGACAACCCAGAGGGCTATGGAACGAAAAATGGTAGGGATAACATTAAGAGATAGAAAGCGTGCAGAGTGGGTCAGAGAAATAACTCAAGTTATCGACATTCTAGTAGAAATTAAGAAAAAGAAATGGACATGGGCAGGACATGTAGTGCGAAGAGAGGATAACCGATGGTCGCTGAGGGTAACAAACTGGATTCCAAGGGAAGGAAAGCGTAGCAGGAGGCGGCAGAAAGTTAGGTGGGCGGATGAGATTAAGAAGTTCGCAGGGGTCAAGTGGATGCAGCTAGCACAGGACCGGGTTAAGTGGAGAAATATGGGAGAGGCCTTCGCCCTGCAGTGGGTATAATCAGGCTGATGATGATGATGATGATGATGATGATGATGATGATGATGATGATGATGACAATGTGTCTCAGGGAAAATACCGGAAAGCCCGCGTGCTGAGCCACCAGTCTCGAACTCGTGTCTGAGGGTCATAGCTTCCATCAACTTGCATTCGTCAGCATGTCAAACCAAAAGCAAATGCAAACGGGCATTCACTCTCACAACAAAACTGGCATATTTGACACCACAGGGAAGTTTTTTTCCCTCTCTCATGACTGTTATTTGGATAAGATGTGCAAAGCAGACCTCAAAAGTGTAGCCAAACAATGTTAATGTAGAAGCTGGGTGTGCGAAAATTGAGCCTAAAGCATTTAGTTTCGAATGCATTTTTGTGGCAAACAAAAATAATAAAAGAGAGAAAAAGTAGGCGTTCACCTGATTTGCTTAATTAACAGGGTTTATCTGTGAAATTATTCGTGCCAGTACGGAGCCTCTCTCTTAAGGACACCTTTCCCGTTTATGCGGCGTGGACGTCCGTGTCATCAGCATATCACGCAAGGTGCAACCGTTTCGCTGGCTCTTGAAGTCGGATGGCCGTTGCGCATGTCTGCGCATGACTACGAACCGTTGCGCATGACTACGAACCACGTCAATTAGTCAGTAAGAAATGACGTCAAGTACGAAGTTAATGCGCCACGCTGACCGGTCATAGTGTCAACCACCGATTGGTCCAGCATACGACATCATTATATATTCACTTAAGCATCATTGATGCACCAGACGTTGTAAACCGGTGCATTAAATTATTGAACACTCCCGCCAGCATCACCTCTCCAAACCATACCTGCTGTTGTTGAAATTCGCAGTATTACAGCGGCGAAAGTATGCAATCATCTCAATGAAAATCAGCCATAGAATGTGGTGTCACCGTCACCACATTCAATAATAGCACAGGGAACGTTATTTGAAGCGAGCGCAGTATTTTGCAGTATAAAGTTTCTATAAGCCCCGTATTGGTGCACTAGAATTAAGCAAACGCTATTAGCTAGTTATGGGTACGGTTCCCGGCAGGTAGTTATGTAGAGAGTAAAGGAACAATCGTTATCACACAAGGGGTAATTTTAATGATTTCTGGATGACAGCTCTCCAGCTGCTTTCTCGAATTACAGCGCAGGCTATAACAATGTTTTTGCGCCATCTCCCCTACACTACTACATGAAAGCAAGATTCCTGAATAGCCTCTTGCAACAACAGTGGAAAGCTGCTGTAACTATAAGGCTGACAAAATATCCGGGATATTTATTTACCACTTCTTGTAAAAGTTTTGCCCAGCAATACGAATGAAGTCAGTAAGGTGTCACATCATTTTACTAATCTGAATACTGTTTCTGCGGCTTTTACATCATCCGACGTTATATACATCAAGAGTGGCTAAAAAAAGTGTCGAGCGGTATTTTTCTCCTTTTATTAAGTAGCCAAAAAGCACAAAAAAAAAGCTAATTAGAACAAATCATGAAAACCTCGAGTTCGATTGAAGGAGTCAGAAACTGTGGTACAGTAAAACAAAATTCTTGCAAAGCACAAAAACGATTTAAAAAATGTGCCTAAAATCGGCTACGATTCGGAGGAACTATTTAGTGTCAGCAGGTAGTACTTTTTAACTTCCTCTTCACGTCTGTCCCATTGAATTCGCCCCACTTCCTCTACTATTTTCTTCATTCTCGTTTTTCTTCTGTCTCTCCTAGCTTGGCTCTTATCTCGGGGTCCCATGGCTTGGACCCGAAGAGGTTGAATCAATGGTAAAAACCGCAACGCTCTTCAACTTTGAAGTGGTCTCACTTGAACTCCCAATAAGAGCTGTTGTAAAAAACGAAATGAAATCAAAATACCGTGCTTCTGTGAGTACTGGATTCCGCACATGAGTGTCCGGCTAGGCGTAACGTATATATCGCATAAACAATGTCGTCCGGAAAGAAACTGGTCGCTGAGAAATCCGCCGGTCCGATAGACGGCACCGGTGGGCGCGACGAAGCGAACTCGAGCACGAGGGGTCGTTGGGTTCTTACATCAGGGATACAGTAAAAAATAGAAATAATAATCAATGAATCGCTTTTACTAAACAGAAAAGATCGATGGTGAAGAAGACAGGCGGAAGGATGTAGAAAGTAACGTGTACGAGAAAGGGGCCGACAAGCGTTTGCGTGCTGGAGATCTCTCGTTAGTACAAGCGCGCCAGACGCCATTAAGGCTGATGAGTCCACGCAGCCTCTTTCCTCTTTCATCTTTCTCGCGCTTCACGAACGCGACACAAAAAGGGTTTTTT
Source organism: Amblyomma maculatum (assembly GCF_055883805.1). NCBI lineage: Eukaryota > Metazoa > Arthropoda > Arachnida > Ixodida > Ixodidae > Amblyomma > Amblyomma maculatum. The sequence goes on along the minus strand of NC_139344.1, from coordinate 375,370,232 downwards.
GCCAGATTGCACCTGGTCAGCCCTTTCAAATTGACGCAGGCCAACACCGAGAAAGCATAATGAAGGTGGGGTAGGAAGTTTTGGCTACTTTAGTTTATTTTGGGTTGCTTTGATACACCATGTACTCCATCCACTCTATTACTTGTTATAGTATGAAATATTTTTCTGCATTTCTGACTTTCGTGTGAGTCACGTTCAACAGTTTTCTGATTTTTAGATTTTGATTTTCACTAGGTGTGTATGGAGAGTGTGACGTTGCTAGCGCCAACTTTCGATGTTGAAATACAGTGGAAACAACTTGCCAAAGAGTACTGTACAATGCTAAACACTTGCGCGGGCTCAGGTAATGATCGACCATATTTTGAATAAACTCGCAGTTATTGCGTTGTAGAGTGTCATGCCATATTATGTACTGTCAAGTCATCCTGCATTTCACATAGCTGTGTTGTGTTTTCTCGTATTTTGTTTCATTGGATTAAATATTGATGATTTAGTCCCCATAGAAGTGTTGCCCTTTCTCGCTTCCATTAATTCACTTCGTTTGTTTTATCTGCGGCGTTAGTTTAAGGGGGTAAAGCTGAAATCTGGGCGAGTTGACATGCATTCATATTGGGGAAGAGGGCAATAAAATCGGGCTGTCTCGTCCTTGTCTCGTCTTTGTTGCGGTGTTCCTCGGAATGAGTTTAAGGGAGCGTTTCCATTTGTCATCTTTGCAGGAGGGCGTATTCACTGCTTTCAACAACAGCGTATCTCCTAGCCTGAGTAGCTTCGGGACGTTGAACCCCATAAACCAAACCAAACCAACAACAGTAGATCCGTCGAAGAGGTAAGGTCAAAGTTTCTTACATTTTCAGCGGCGTGACGCATCTGTAGTGCCACTGATTAAGCCAGGCACAATGATAAATTTGGAAATCATGAAAGGCGAATTACACTAGAAATATGCGGAATCTGCGGAGGAGGACACTTTCGGCCCATCTGGAAACTGTCCATGCAGATAGAGTCAAGAACAGCAGCCATGTTCTCGTCTTTTTTTAAATCACAGATTTTGATGCCTTGTTTTGTAACTTCCTGACAATGTATTCAGCGTATGCGTGTCCATGTTTATTTCTTTTTTCGTGTCTGATGTGGATGTTCGTGTTGCTGCGAAGCTTCAGAGAATATAAAAAAAACATACCCGCTATAACAATTCCCTCGTGGTAGGGAATCTGAAAGTATTTTTGATGACAGGAAAAGAGTGAAGTTGAGCTCTGGTATTAGTAACATCCAATTCCAGCTCTGAGTCTATAAGGTGATGCGTATCTTTCATCGAACGAAATCGAAGCATTAATTGGCTACCGTCGGGCCGCAGGACGTGTGTGCCGCGGAATCGAAGAAAAACGTATTCAGTAGACACGGTTGGAGCGGACATCATAGGCAAATTGGGAATATTGTCTGTAGACCGCACGGACAAAATTAGGTGATTAGAACAAAAGAAAAAAAGAAACAGTGCATTCACGTTCACTTTACAATTCAGCGCACAAATTTTGTCTTTGGTTTCAGCGTCAGAAATGCGAAAATGTTTCCGTTTTAGGACGCTGAATTCCCCGCAGGTTACCGTGGCATGCATCTGTGGTCGAGCGTAGAGGTGTCTATTTTCTTCCCCTAGCAGCAACCACATCGTAAACCGCGAAGTGTCGTGATAACAATTCGTACAAACCTCAATTACTAGAGATGAGCGGATCGAAGATTTGGGGAAGGAGCGAGAGAAAGAGGATCATACCTGTCAGGCGGGGAACAGCACTCGACCGCGCAAAGCGGCCAGATGAGGCTCTAGGGAGTGTTTAATTGCAGGGTTTACGGTCTGGGCGTCGCCTTGCCAAGGCTGGCTATCCGGTTTTGGAAGTCACGAAACACGCAGCGTCGTCCTCTTCTTGATGCGCTGGGCTGGCGGTCTATTTCCTCCCTCTTCTTTCTGTCTCTTTCATTCTTGTTCGTCTCACGGAGTCTGGTTTCCAAGCCGGCGGGAGAGCTTTTCATTTTTATATTTTGTGTATATGAAGAAATTGAAAGCTGTCAGGCTGTGGCGTGATCTTCGGGATACGGCGCTTATGCTACAGGCTATGTCTTATGTCCTCACAGCGGTTCGTAGAGAGCCTATTCCTTGCGGATCCAGTAGAGAGAATTGGGCACATGCACTTCTCTGCTGGTAATAGACTTGGGATCGGTGTTGACGACTATCAGAGAGCTTGTTCTTGTACCGAACTTCCAGCGTTTAAAGGTCACGCCGGGTGTAACTGCTTCGAGAATAAATTGTCTGTAAAAACTTCCAAACAGTAACGGAGAAAATCCAAAAGTGAATAATACCATTAACACTGTGACGTATGTAGAGTCGAAAATGGAAGCTTTAAAAAGTCCAGTTTACAACTATAGTTAATCGGCACAATAAAGAAAAGGCGGTGGCGTAAACTTCTATAGGAGGTCAGAAAGAACGCATTGATAGCAAAAGTTGTACTTACACGTTGATTCTTTATGCGGTCCTTAACTGCTTCCCAATGCTCATCGCGGCTATATTGCTCCTATTAGTCGTACAGATAACATTCAGAGCATCATGAAATCATGTGACTTTTACCGGCAGGTTAAGTGTATTTCATAGGTAAAAGAGAGTTTAGTGTATTGCGATCTGCGATCCACTACCATAAGCGCCACCGCGCATTCCACTGCGCCTGTCCAGATCTCTTTGACGCCGATAGATGGCGCCACGGCCTAGAAGTCGGCTGATCTAAAACAGTAATTAAGATATAGGGAAAACAAATGCGATGATAGCAACTGCTGCCACCTAGTTTCAAAGGTGACGCTCCTATATTCCATTCAACCATCCATCGGCCCATAGACCTGCCGCGTAGGGGAATCGGCACGTGGGCACCACCCGCATGCGGTAGAGAGTCACGGTGTCGGATCGCTGATCACGGTATACTGCATCTCTGTTGTGAACGAAACGGTTTTAATACTTCATTTTGAGCAATTCCTAGAAATATTGAACTGTGAATTTCACTATTTGATATTCGAAGGTCTGGTGTCAATCATAATAATGTTTAAACTGTGGGCCTAGTCCAGCTGTTGAAATAATGTACTCAGTATGTCAATAAACAAAATCTATAAGTTTATTGCTAGTAATCTGGCTCATACTAGACGCGTTCGTTTCGTCAAATTACAGTTCACGTATTGATGCACCCATAGAAATTTTAAAGACCAATCCTTGTTATCCCGCCGTGGTGGTGCAAAACCCCATCTGGTCGAAATTTCCGGACATCCACTACGGCGATTCTCATAGTCTCAGTCGCTTTAAGACGTTAAGCTCCATGAACCAAACCAAGCTAGAATCCTTGTTGCAGTCATGCTTAAGCTACAAATATGCATTTTCCTTTCGGAATTGGCCAGTGTTGTTATAGCTTTCCTCTTAACCCACGAGACAGGAAACGCTTGGATGGAAAAGATTCGAACCCGGTATTAGACGTAAGAGGGGATTAAAAATAAAATAACACACTCACATGTAAAGTTGAGGCGGTCTTGCTTGTCGGTTTCTTGTCGAATACGTAATTAGGACCGTACACGCCTACACTTGTCTCTATACGTTCCTCAACAATGAGCCAACTTATTCCTCGTTTGGCAGAGCCTGACTTCCCATGAAACTTGGTGTAAACTGCGGCTTACGCCCTTGGCTAGAAATAATGCCTAAACAATTCAGAAATGGAGCCTAAATATGTAATTTGTAAATGGGTGGCGAGGCTCACAGTGGAAAATGTGCAGATGACCGGATAGTACATCCTGAAAATGGGGTTCTGAAGTGGAGGAGAAAATAGTAATACGCACACAAGACGCATGTGCGGCCAAGGAATGCGTGCACTGGGCTACGTCACCTGGGCGAAAACTACACCTTTTGTCTCGTTCTCACCCGTTAATAATAAGGGAGGTATTATTAACGATGCGCCCTTAACGGTGCGCACACTCCCAGACACCCTTAGAGTGAGTGGGGGTAGCTGTTCCGGCCGCGAAGGAGATGCCCTCGACCTGCGTGGCAAGCTCAGCCGGAATTCAACTACCTTGTAGTGACAGAAGGGGGTGGTCGTTTGGTGCCCAGCGGTCGCCGGTTCAAACCAGAGTAAGGATCGGAGTCAGAAGTAACAAACAAAACACAATTTATGCACAGCAAGAAACGATACACAGGAATACAAAAGATCACTTGAAATGCACAGACGAGAGGTTCCCAGAATACAAACGCTAAGCATGCAACTACAGAATGATTCAATAACACAGAGGCTTTACAACAGATCAAACACGAGAGAGTTACATAAACTAACACCAAATTGTTCACCGGGCACTGTTGCAGTCCGACGCCTCAAGAGTCACGTTGTGGCCGCCATACGAGACGAGCGCCGCTCCCTTGCAGGTCTGTGGGCTTGCCAGCAGCGGGTGATCCCCGGGAGTCCAGCCGAAGCACTGGCGAACACGCCGCAACCACTGATGAACTGACTGACTGACTGTCTCAACAATCTGCGCGGTCGCTTTAAATAGGGCGGACCGCGTCCGTTTGTTAGCACGCGTCAAAGCTAGCGCGCACACACACTTAGCTTCGCTGGTAATAGCTCTCTCTTCTCCTCCCGTCGAGCCGCGCGTCGTCATTGGCTAGGTCCCATAGAAGATTCTGGAATTTTCTGGCGTATTCCAGACCGATGAACCACCGTCCTCCCCGGGTAAAGGGAAAAACAGTGACGGCAACGCGTACAAAGCTACGCGCTCTCCCGCGCGGGGAAGGAGGCTTTTCTCTCCATGCTTTTGCACGCAACGCCGCGCGGGCCTCGCGCCGTGCCGGCTTGATGAAAATGTGCGCCGATTTCGTGACACTCGTTTCTTGGTAGAATATTAGTTACTGGTTGCTTTTGCGGTGGTCATGCGTGTTCTACTCAGCTGGTCCCCACAGACCACGACATGACAGCTTAATACGAACGTCCGCCTCAAGGGGATTTCTTGTTTGGTTCTTTACGCACGTGACAAATGTTTGTGGGAGCTATTGTTCTTTCGGTGCGCGTCTTTGTGTGTCCCTATAGGCGCGGGGTTGAGAACAACGAGTGAGTACAACAATATCATAAGCTATAACTACGAACGTCTACCACCAACAAAAACAACAACAAAAAGGAGTACCAACGACCGCAGAAACCACACCCACGTCGGCAACTGCCGAAAACCATCAGCAGCAATTATGAAAACCAAGAAACGACCATAACAACTCCAGACTGATGTTATGTAATGGGGCTTGTAAATCTTCGGCAATAAAATCTCATTAGCTATCCACAGAATAAGAGTGAAGCCGTAATTCACTAAATGTAACGCATCATATCATCAGCAATTCATAAAATCAAGAGAAATCATTTGGCGCAACGTTCTCGCCATATAATAAAGATATAAACGGAGAAGTATCATACTAAGCGGTTTTCATGCTTCAGCAATTAACCCGAGGTGAATATAAGGTGGCCACGTTAATGGTTACCAAACACTTGTGAAACCTACTGCCAGCGTTGTCAGCTAAAGCATGTGATAAAAACAATTAAGGTGGAACATTACTTTTTCAAAACAATTTATAACATAAAAGCAGAAAGAGATATTATCATGCACATAAAGGAAGGCAGTTGAAGATTTCGGCTCAGAGAAGAGCGTAACATTTTAATAATATTTGAATTTGGTTTTCGGGTCCTCTTTCAGTCATGTACGACCGGCTGAGGCGGCGCCTTTTTTCATGCGGCAGAGGCTCCGGTCGAACGCTGCCGTGTTGCATTTTGCAAGCGTCTGCTGTTTCCGTAAACTGGGAGGGCAAGGTTTTATGACCGTAAGGCTGCATGTCGTATTCCGTATAAGGAACAGCAGCAGTTTTGTGGAAGACTTCGTACGGAGGGAAGCTTAAGGAATTAAAAAAATATATTAAATACACGTGTACTACGAGAGATGACTTTCATCCATTTTTAGGCGCAACATTCTCAAGAAGCGTCTGAAGAAAGGGTCGTAAAAGCTTTGAACGTTCTTGGACTTTAGGATAATTATAATAAAAAATTGAAAGTAGTTTAGCTCTGGTTAAACCTGGTAAGTTGCGAAAGCAATACTGAAATGGTTGTGCTTAAGGTTCGGCATGTATAGTGTAGCTGCGGGTGTAGCTTGACGTGTTTAGCCACGATTAAAGACGCGATACACAATGAATGACGGGTCTTCTTCTTTGTCTAGCAGCGTCTTTCGCTCGCCGTTTTGCTAGCCGTTGCTCACGTTCTTCAGCAGTTTCTTGAGCCCGTTGCTGTTTTCTGGCTTCGGCGCATCGCCGATGCATCTCCTCGTAAGACCGCATGGCAACTGGTTTTCTCCTACGCGAACTCCTATTTCTCTCTTTCCACTTTCACTCCTGTTAGCGATCGTCTTTTTTTTATTACCCCGCAATTCCGTAGCGTGAGCGGCGGCCGTCCGCTCCTTGGACCGTGAGTGGTGCGTCCCGACCTCCGCTTTGGCGCACGTGCTTGGATTTCGACGCGCGCATGCCACATCGGAGCAACATCGGACCTTGCTCGCATCGCATGCGGTGAGAGAGTGCGATCCGGGGAAGTCCAGGAGTGCGAAGTACGTGAGGACGCTAGTGAGCGGTGCGTCAGCTTTCGTTCTAATGCTAACACTCCCCCCTTGCTCCCTTCCCTTACGGCGCGGTTCAGGTGTCGACGCAGCTGCGACTCAAGGTCAAGCGTGGCGTTTGCCGGGGATACACGACGGCTCAAAACCTGGCGCAGTATTGCTCGCGCAATAAAAAAGCTCCAAAGCGCATACGAAATATCCACAATACTCCAAAATATATCACATCAATAGAATAGTGGTGATGTGATATGTTTCTTTCTTCCTTCCTTGAGCTTCCTACAGTATACTGAAGGAAGCACATTTATCAAACCCATTGCAACAGCCCAAATATCTTCGTTTGTGAGCATTGTAGTGAACTCTGGGTCAAGGCACGACACTGGGGTGGTTGTAGAGTTTAAAACAATGAACAATGCGCTGCTATTATGCTGTTTTGATTATGTCTTCATAAGTATTTTTAGCTCTCTTCCCTCTCGGGGAATATTGACAGGTGCTTTAACCCGCGCGCTTACTAGTAAAAGCCGTGAAATAAAACCTAAACTATGATGTACGTTGTGCAAGACGTTAAGACACCCTTGTTTTATAGAGAGGGGGAAAAGAAAAAAAAAAGGGCTACAAGCGAGCTGCTGCTCGAGTTTCCTGTCACTTTGGCGGCGGTTACATGGGCATGAACTTCCTAGGAACTTCGATTCGATTCACATTACCCGGACAGTCGGCTTGATGAGAGATCTTCGCACGCACGCACGAAAGCACACAAACACGCATCTACACAAGCACATGCACGCGCACGCGCGCACGCAAACAAGCACACACATTCTCGCGCGTACGCACAGAAAGAGAGAAAGAGATAGTCCATGCACGAGAAAAAAATAAGCGTCCAGCTGGGAGCCAATCGAGCTTTGGTCCAAGCCCACTGCGAAAAAAATGAGGCATAGCGCGTTGGCGGATTCAATATTTCGACCGTATCGTATACGCTTTGAGGAACTGATTTATTTTTCATACAGCAGTTCTACACCACTCAGTCTGCGAACGGGGAGGTCTCCTTTTGTTTGCCATTCTTTGAAGGCGTTGTTGTGAGCCGCAAGCTCAGTAGAAATCATGAAATAGGGGTACGGGGCGGGAGATTCTAGTGTCGCCCTAGTGTACTTGTGGACACTAGTTCAGTCTTCGAGTGATTTTCCTCACATTATACACCTATATTTTCTCCTCCAACCCCTCCCTTCCGCTTCCTCTACACGCTTTATTTGGTTCCTCACAAGAGATTGCGTGTGTATTGCTTCCTTTTTGCTCGCTTGTTTTCTCATCGCCCTGTTCTTTATTTTCCTTCAGAATGAAGCCGTTGAAAATGCGAAACACTTCTTGACAGCATGAAATAGAGTGGATTCTTCTCGTTTTTATGCGCCTCCTAGTCGAAGACCACTTATTCAAAGGAAAGAAATGTGCAGAGCCGAGCTCAGCTTTGCTGCGCCACGTTTGCGGGATGATTTATGATCCAACGTTTGAAAGAAGTGGCGTTCATTCCACCAACTTGCCCCTCTGGTGGCTTCCCATTTCACCTCATACATACTGAAAAGCTGCTCATTGTATTCGTATTCCGTACATTTCTTCATTTAGATTCTGTTTGATGTCATCGCGACTTCCTGCTGAGAATGTTTGCTCTTGACGAAGTCTGTTTTCTTGCGCTTCTTAGCACTGCGGCCGTTGTTTGTAAATCAATATGATGTATCCGCTAAAACTTTCCCTTCGAACAGGGTCTTTCTGGAACTAGGACTATGAAGCGCATCGCCGCATTTTCAATACAACACTGAGTTAGATAGAATAGCAGCTTGGGCATATTGGTTATGCATCTTGAGGTAACAGCGCAGAACGTGGACGGGAGCAAAATATTAGAGGACGACACAACGAGCGCTGACTTTCAACAACGTTTGTTGAAAGTCAGCGCTCGTTGTGTCGTCCTCTAATCTTGTGCTCCCGTCCACGTTCCGCGCTGTTACATCAAGAACTGAGTTAGAGCTTGACGGATGTATTTCGCCGCCCTGACAGGATACTAGAATGTCGACCATGTTCATCACCGAAACTAAATTTTTCTGTCAATGAAACACGTATTCCTCAGAGAGAAAATAATTTGCCTGGGGCAATTATAAATTTTCAGAAGACGAGTGTCATGTAAGTTATCAAAGATTGATGCTTAATCCATTTCCGTCATAACAGCTCTATTTGAGCACTGGTCGCGGTAGTTGATCAACTAAGCCATTCGGCTGCTGTATTATAGGATACGAAGTTTTATGAACTAGGCCGGGTGGCTATATTGAAGACGATATTTGACAGCATGCACCTTTGGTGAGAAGATTTGTTATAAACGTATTCGGCAGAACAAGATGTGGTTATCAGCTGAGTGGTCAAATATAGACTGATCAAACGCCAAAGAACCGGGCTGCTGGGACTCGAGAACACTGTGATTCAGATCTTCCTCCTCAACCAACCGACTTCCATAACCTGATGCAGGACTGCAGAAAGAAAAATCATTAATTACAGAGATGATGGAAACAGGCAGGTTGACCAGCGGGAACTCTATCTATGGGCCAACTCTCAAAGAACAATGCTTGGAAAGAAAACGCCCAATATCTGTCCTTAGCAAGCCATGAAATATGATCTGATGGGTGACCAAGCCCGCAAGGGTCATAGCGCCCCAAGAGCCACATCTGCCTCTGGAGGCAGACACTAACACTAATCTCGTCTATAAAAGTCTGAAATTGAGCTTAGCACCAAATACACCATCGACTTTTATGCTGTAACCTTTAAGACAATATGGTTTAAACTGGCTCAGACATTCAAGAGAAAAACATTTTTTTTTAGAAGGAAGATGATTCAGCATTTCGACCATTCAAGGGGAGTTATCTGCAGTCTCCTGTTCTTCCGTGGATGACATATCGTCGTAAACAAATTTGTTCACGAACCACACCGCTTTCTTGTGGTTTAGTAATGAGGTTGTGAACTAGCTGCAGATATGGCCATAAGTCATTAATCCGCAGCCTCCCTCCCCCTCTCTTACTTTCCTCTTTGAAAACCCTGCTTTAAGATGAACTCTGTACACTTCACACCCTTGCCAATGCTATTGGAACTCACTCTCAGACACTCCTCGCCTCTTTTCCTTAAACGAGTTTGCCTTTTTGCTTGATTATAAATGAAGCTTCACAGTTCCGTTTCTGCCATCCTATATAAAATTTGGCTATTGTCGTATGCCGTTATTACATACTCTGGCTTTTTGTTCTTAAATTCCTGTCCAGCCCCTTTGGGCTGCAGTCTGAGAAAATTGTTTGTACGAGGGTTCCTCTGTTGATATAGAGTTTGACTCAGGTGAAAATCACTTGAATATAATAGTTACTTGGCTCTTTCGTATATTGTGTAAATATTTACTTCGCTTTCGGTGCTTAAGAGGCGGCAGATAATCCCAGGAGGGTGCTTCAATTTAACAGCAAACTTTCCTCCGCAATTTCATCATAACTTGAAATGCGGTAGGCCACTTTTTATTCTAAACGCTCGTCTTATCCTCACCGGCCTACGACAGCTGTTGTGGTGAACATGGTCGTATTCGAAACGCCGTTCTTTGTTTTACACCTATGAACGAGTTCGCCGTATTTGTATGTTATTTCGGCACAAATAAGCGCGTCCCCCTTAACCTGGGGTTGAAGGATAAATGGCCAACTCGACCGCAGCTATGTATTTCGCGGCTTTTAAAAAGCATGGAGAGGAATATTTCTCTCTTCCTTTCCTTCAACTCCCTCGAATGGCTCATTGTGCGTTTACTCTTTGTTCTGCCTCGAGCTCTGCTTCCTTCTGTCACGTAATGACAAGCGTCCACTGAGCTTAAGACGAGGGCTTTTTTTCTGTGTTTTGCAAATGTGATAAACGTTGCAGTGCTGGATAGAAACAAGCGCATCACAGTTTTCTCGTAGCTCCGATGATGTAATCGGAGCTAAGATTTGTTGGTTGCAGTTGTAACAGTTTTTAAGCAAACAATGCGAAAGCTTAATTTCGACATTCGTTTCGGTCGATCATTATATATTTTTTGCTGTCTACGCTTCTAGATACATCCATTCATTGGTCTTTTTTTTTTTCAATGATCTTTTCTTCTTTTGTCAAATGTTTTTATTATAAAGCATAGGAATAGGACACTTGGTACCTTGAGTCGGAAGAAAAAATATCCAGTAAATTAAACGGGATATAGCAACCTCTATTCTGTTAGAACCTATGCCTTCCTATCTGAACCGGGCCAAAGAAAAAGAACTTCTTATAAATCTGAAGTTCAGTAATATTGCATTTAGCTTAATAATATAATCGGGTAAACAAACACAAACACTAGTTAAGAGACCTTGTCGCCGACCATGATGTATGTCAGGTACGGTGGAGTTCTGCTTAAATAATAATAATAATAATAATATTTCGGCGTTCTCTGCAAACTTAGGAGAAGAATTGAAAGCAACATGAAGGTGGCAAAATATTAAATTACGCCACTCTTAAACAAACGCGCAAGGCAAACCTGGGAAGTCAACAATGCTTCAAATATAGGCTAATGTAACGGCAAAAACCTAACATCCGTTCAGCTGATGAATTCTAGATTTTGTTTTCTTCATATCTTATTTCCAAACCCATTGTTCCCTAGTTCGCAAAACTTCTCCGCATAAATCTACAAGCAACCACCCGTGTTCCAAAACTCATGGAGTAAGGAAGAGCAAAGGCTTTACAAAACAAGCAGCGAACCTATCTTCATATGTGTCAGGTGCATGTTGTTTTCCATCCATCATCGCTCTTGTCGGCTTATGTGCTTGTCTTTCGGTTCCCTTCCTTCAGATTGGTCGAAGATTCTGAAACGCACAATTTGAAGGAAGCAAGTCACGAGCCAAAGGGTCTGAGAAAAAAGATGATGAATTATATTTACATGTGTCTGACATGTGCACAGGCAGTTGGAATGGTAATTTTCATAATTTTCAGTGGCAATATTAAGTATTTCGATGTGCAGTTATGGTATAAGATTGTCTATTATACTAATGTATGTAAGGCTAAATGCTGGTTTATTTGTCTAGCGCATACGTCCGTCGAGCTTCTCCTATGCAGTACAGGCTTGTTTACTAATGGGAGCCCTCATCCAACATCATCGAGATCCGCAAATGGCCTGTCTTTTCATGCACAAAACAAGCGGCTCTAAAACTTACCGACCTCTTTATCATTACCGCTCTTTTGCTGCCTCGAGATAATTTTCTAATCGCCCCTTCTAAAATCGCTGTAGCCGATACCAATGCAGACAGACGTTCTGCTCCCGTTACCAGCCTTAATCATCCAATGGTTCGACAGTCGTTTACAATGATGCCTCTCAAACCCGGATGGAAGCAGTTGCTTATTCACTTGTGGATAGCAGCCAGGCTGTGACACATCCTTGGGTTTTAAGCAGACATCCATCGTACAGCTACTCTTGAGACGCTCCCAATAATAAATAGTATCTAGGGCCTTGTGCAAGAAGCCCCTAACCCCTCAGGATATACTAATGCATCGAGTTTCTACAAGCTATACGCATAATGCATAATGGTCAGATTCCTGCACAACTACAGGGCGATCTCCAAGAAGCATCGCCAAACTACGTCCGCACAGTGTAACACCGAGATGGATTCCCGGTCCGCTGGAACTTGAAGCAATGAAGTAAAAAACTGATTGATTTATAGGAAGGGAAAGGCGCGGTAACTGCCTCACTTGTTTTCTGCGGACACCTCATCCGCGCCGTAAGGGAAGGGAGGAAGGTGGAAGTGAAAGTGAAAAGAGAGAAAGAGGAGCCGTAGTGGAGGGCTACGGAGTAATTTCGACCACCGGGGGATCTTTAACGTGCGCTGACATCGCACAGCACAAGGACGCCTCTTCGTTTAAATAATAATAATAATAATTGGTTCACAGGAAGGGAAAGGCGCAGTATCTGTCACACTTGTGTCTGTGGACGCCTGAACCGCGCCGTAAGGGGCGCCTCCATCGAAACGCAGCCGCCGAGGTCAGGTTCGAACCCGGCTACTTCGGCACTGTAGTCGGGCATCTTACAACTGCACCATCTGTTTTGGTTTTCCTGAGAGCTTTTACAAAGGGCTCCTAGAATTTCGTGCCCTCTTCCTCCCTTCCCTTACGGTATGGTTCGGGTGTCCACAGAGCAAGTGTGACAGTTACTGCGCCTTTCCCTTACTGTGAACCAATTATTATTATTATTATTATTATTATTATTATTATTATTATTATTATTATTATTATTATTATTATTATTATTATTATTATTATTATTATTATTATTATTATTATTATTATTATTATTAATCTGCGTGGGAAACTGCTGTACGGTACATACGAGGAATGAATCTTCATTATGACGATATCAGCGAAACGTTGTTGCCGTATGGCTTCGTTTAAGTGGATGCCAGTGAGAAATTACAAACTCTACTCCATATAGGAATTTCCCCAAAACTTTGGACTAATAAATTTCCTACTTCAATAAATTCACTCTCGCCCAACCATCTGCCAGCCTTCCTAGTTAGCTCAGTTAGTCGAGGAACTACTCGTAAAGGCGGTGGTCCCGGGTTCGAACCCCTTGATAAGGACGAAGAAAGCTTCGAAGATTCCGAGTCAACAACATAGATTTCGTTTGTAGCAGTATGACTTTTCTAAGGTGGAGGCCAATAATTGCGAATAAGTAATAACTCACTTATTACATTAACTACGTACGCTTCCCATCTGACCACCGCGCTATAGCGCATTCTTCGACTCATAGTCCTCAATAGCCTCCTCATTCCTTTCCTGCTCATTTCTGCACCGGATACAAGACTCCTCCTGTACCCACCTACGCTAATTAAAAGCATTCGCTTTTCTCCCGCTCCGTTGTCCTTCGGTCTCCTCATTTTTCATACCTTTCACCCCAGGCGTGGCTGGTTGGCTAGCCTCTGACAGGCTGACGGGCGGTTGGTTTTCGTGGCCCTGGCACAGGACAGACACTGCGCTCAACATTTCTGATAAATAGTTATCTGAATTTCTGAATTCAATCAATCAATCAATCAATCAATCAATCAATCAATCAATCAATCAATCAATCAATCAATCAATCAATCAATCAATCAATCAATCAATCCTTTTGATTTTTCTTGTGAAAATGAAGGAAGGGACAATGTAACAAAGCTGCAAAAAGCAGCTTGTCGAAGCCCAACCCCCTTCGGTACAGTTGAGTGCAACTAAAAAATGTAAAAGCGCTGTAATTGAGGTCAAGACTCTACAGAAACACTTTAAATACAAAGTTCAATGTCAAAGTTTGCACAAGGAACACAATGTTAGGGAAACGATGTAAGGTGTACACAACACAACACGCTATCACCCCAGTATATGTATAGGAGATATAGAAATGCATTAAAAGCATGAAAACGGAGAATGATATGGTCTGGTGGCTGCATCCAGCGAAATAAAAAGAATGAAAAAAAAAATGCGGGGGGGGGGGGGGGGGGGGGGAGGATTAGCATGGCTTGAACCTTGAGATAGAGCGAGAGCTGTGAGTGTCGCAGCGATAGCGTCTGTAACACCGGCCTTTCAATTCGCTGTGTTTTTCATAATTTTTATCTAAATTTGATTCTGACATGCCTGGCTTGGATTTTCACTGTCATCCACACATGTGTTGATGTAACATGCTTTTTTAATCCATTCGAAATAATTCGCCTCAATGCCGTAGCGGTACCATGTCTCACTCGCGAATGTAGAGCCAGGGATTCGATTTCACTACTAAACCATCAAACTTGTTTTTCGAACGACGTCACTGCGTACGCACTCACGACCACATCGGGGAATCTCTCGGTAATTCCTAATTTTTTGGAAGTGCGGATGGTGGTTATTCCGCGTAACGACACCTCTGAAGCTATCGCTTTCGAAACGTGTCTCAATACATGCAAATTCGCCGGCTGTAAAAGCCAGCTATCTCAAAATAAAACGAGTTCTTGCAGGTTTCTTTAATACCTATTTCCTCCCAGGAAAAGATGAAGTGAAAGTGTTGACTTCCAGTTAAGCTCAAAAGATCAAATGTGGATTTCACGTTGAGCTTCTCATTGCTGAAGTACCCGCAACCCGGAAGGCACCCAGAATCATGCCGGCTGAGGAAATCTTACCCGAAGTGAAATTTTAGTACCAGTTAAGCGTCTCCACCTCTTTTCTCAATCCCACTTAGAGCCTCATTCTCCCCTCCGTCGTTGCTCAGATCCGCATGCTCCTGAATTTGGTGGAAAGACACTTGCTCCTTTAAGTCGGTCAAGGATCAGCGGAGACTCTATTTATGAAACCTCCTCTTAGAGAGAAAGAAAAAAGAACTCAGTGGACTTGTAGCGTTCTTACTTTTAGTTTTACGTCATTATGCACTTCTTGGCTTGTATTACTCCCCATTTTCTTGTTCGTTGTCTCTTTTTATCTCTACATTCTATTGTTTTGTTTGTGCTTACGTATTATTGCACTGTGACATCTAGATGAGAGCGTTCTGGCGCAATTGTTAATATATTTCAAGATAAAGAATGGTCGCGGACGGTCGGCTTGCACAAAAAAAAGAAAAAGAAGAGACGTACACTTTGTTTACAAATTATAATAGCAAAGCAAAGAAGTCTGGAAGGAAACAAAAGAAAAAAAAAGAGAGAAGGGAGACTCATTTTGGCTCGGCCAAATCTCAGGTTTCGGCTCTCTGCCACCTGTTACTCGACGATTTCAATTCACTGCTGATACCTATTCGTATTCTTGTAATACGTACACGGTAGTTAACTTATCGCCTATTTGTATAAATATTGAAATTTCGCACGCCTATTATTTTGTACAATAGACGACTTGTAATATTTTCACTGCTGCTAGAACTGACCGCACCTGAACGGGCCCTCCTCCTGCGTAACTTTCATACATAGGAATAGACACTTCCAGCGCTATTTGTTTAGCCCAAGCTTTATTCATTTTTGCTTTGTCTATTAGAAATTTGTTAATTAGGGTTCTCCAGCTGAAACCATTCTTTTCCCCGCCTTCAATTGTTCGCAGTTTGACTCTTTTCATTGGGTTTGGACGTCAATTTATGTCGAATATAGCTTTCATATCACCTGTGCTTACTTGGCAATGTAGTTTTTTTTTGTATTTTTGTTTGCCACAGCAATGAAAAATGCTGTCTCCGAGAGGAACGTTCCCTTGAAGCTGATAGTTCTGATAAAAGCGAGTTGAAGCTACTGAAGACTTAAGTACACGTTTTGAACTTATCGAGGTGATGTAGTGATCAGGTCGCTCGACTGCTGTACTCAACGATGCAGGACCGGATACCGGCCACGGCGGCTGCTCTTCGATGGAGGCGAAGCAGGGCGGCCGTGCACTGTGCGATGTCAGTGCCTGTTAAAAAACCCCAGGTGGTCGAAATTTCCGTAGCCCTCCACTACGGCTCCCTTCATCACTGGAGTTGCTTTGGGATGTAAAATCATACAAACCCATCAAAACCAAGTACACACTTCGAATGAATTACTAAATATAGCGAAATATTAACAAACTATAAGCTGCAAACTTTATTCTGCACCTCCTACTTATAAGACCTTATATAAAGCGTTTTCCTGCTTGACTGCGATGACAACAAGAACGCATTACCAGCCATTGTTTTATAGTCATCATGCTTTGCTGTCTCCACCACGCATTTTAAGAACAGTGAATAAGCAAGCACGGAAACGCACGCGCTAGCGCACGCTTGTGCAAGTGCATGCGTGCGTGAGTGCGAACGAGCGCGTGTGTGCGTGCCTGCCTGCCTGCACGGATGTATCATACACCGGTGAAAACGAAGTTTTTTATTTTGACATGCAAGCTGTGAGTAGGAGACAAAATTTTGTTTTATATTTTCTACCCGTAAGTGTGGCCTATGTGAGATCGCGCATAACATGAATACATAAATAGGAGTCCTTCTACCTACTCACTCTTCTTACCCAACGCCGACCAACTTCAACTTCAGGTGGTTCAGCTGAACATCCATCGATTTCTCGTTAGCCTAAAGGAAAACAAAAACTCGCAGAACATTATTGCAGTGATGATGTTAGTTGCGTCGCCGAAATACTAGTGCTCGAGGAAACAAGCCATCAAGTCGCCCGCGAAACACATCTCATATCGTGCGTGTGTCCGTGTGGAGCAGTGCGGAAGTGAAAAGCATGTTTTGGCGTGGCCGGCAACCCATTGTGGGAAGGATGTATAATTAGCCTACCGAGGATGCATGTATGGGAACTTTGCGTACATTACTACACTGCCGACGACTAATTACTTGACGGGAGTATGTAGACGCACCAGCGACACTACAGGCAGTGAAAGAAAATAGTTCACGCTTGCGTGGCCGGTGGGGTACGGAACAGTGAATATATCACGTTGCGTGTCGCGCAACTTAGCAAACAGTAGGCACCGATGAGTTGCAGGACGAAAACCTTAACACCTTTGGAGCCCGCAAAGCAGTGAAAACAACGCGTGACGCAGCCTGCCGGCTTTCCATGGAGGCGTAGCGGCGTGCGCGTTTGGTAATGGGCACTCAGCTAAAGTTACCAAACCATTGTAAAAGAAGGAACAATAATAATAATACTTTGTTTACTTCAAAGAAACAATACAGGACGCGGACGCGCCGAAGCCGCAATTGGGCTTGTAGGGCGCCGTCCGGCAGCAGCAACAACCTCTGTTACCAAATCACAGAATTATTATTTTTTTTTGTGTGTATGAAAACAGCATGAACAGCATGAAGCATGAATGTTCTGGCATGATCAAAGAAATTCAGTAGAGTGCATATTTTCCCTGCGCAAAATTACAGACAGGACAAAAAGAGGAGTTAGACAAGGGAAGAACGCTGACTTCGACTGATAGTTTATTAAAATCAAAAAGTGTACAACGCCATCTCTTAAGCGCATGCCCCAAACCTTTACCTCTTCTTTATCGTACAGATTAGTGCCTCACCAGAAATCACCGGTGCTTAGGTGCTCTTACAAAATTCCAGCTCTTTGGATGACAACACAAACGAGGTACTGCTGTCTCAATTATCACATGATTGTGAATCACAAGGGTCTCGAAGATCTCCCTGCTCAATTGCTGCTTGAATCTGCAAAGCACACGTCTGTTGCTCAACGTAGGAGTGCATGATGGACTAGTAGGGCTAAGGCAGCGGCTGCAATGTAAGGCCAAATGGCTACTCTTTACAAGGGATCCGACTGCTTCGGTGCTTTCGCGCTGAGAAAATATGCACTCTACTTCTCAATGCCAACTAGCCCGTCTGTCTACTTAAACAGATTCAAAAATGTTGAAAGTCCACTAGGCTAGTCCGCAGTATTTCTTTCGTTCTACGGTGTTTGATATCAGTAAATATTAATTAAATATTTCATTACTGGCTTTAGGAAGGGAGCGTAACTTCGACAGTTGTAGAAAGTCTATGAAAATAGCACGCTGAAATGTGTTTACAAAGCAACACCTCACGTGAAGTAGTTATTTACTGATCCTAAACGATAACTCACAAAATAAAGAAGGCTTTCTTCCATTTGACAGCGGTGTTATTTCAGCGTCCGAAGGCAGCTCAGTGACCACACGCCCCTTTCTCGTGAACCGGTCTCCGCGATAGGGCTTTGCACTGGGCGAGAGATGTGCGCTAGCTGCTGATGATGTAGCATTGTTTTAAAGCCAGTAATATATAGCTCCCTAAATTGCACATGGTGCGAAGATTGCGACTGGCTGCTTTCCAGTGCAATCTGCAACATCTCAGTCAATACTTTCGTCCATAACTGTAATCTGGTTTTATCAGAAAGGAAAGGCGTAGGATCTGTCAAACATTCTCCTTGGACACCTGAACCCCACCCTACGGGGAGGAAGGAAGGTAGGAGTAAAACCGTAAAGCGTAGGAGGTGCCGTAGTGGGGAGCTGCCAGTAATTTCGATCATCTGGGGATGTTTAACGTGTGCCGACGTCTAACAGTAGACGGACGTTTCTTCGTTGCGCCTCTATCGAAACGAACTTTTATATTTACGTCCACATGTTTCTTTAAATATAGAAGTGGAGGGATTTGGAAAAACGAAGGGTGCATAAATGCCCTATGGTAGCGGTTGGACGATGCCGAAAAGAGGCATCTTAGAGCTGTGGAGCAAATGAGGTTGCTAGGAGTGGTGCTGTAAGCAAACAGAGACAACGGAGACGATAAAGAAACTGGAAGGACAGGTCACACAAACGACAAACATTATAAGGAGAATAGCTAATAAAAAAGCAGGCCTTAAAGAAAGTAACCTATTAAGGCTCATACAGGCTTTCGTAACAAGCAGGTTTGGGTATGCCACGCCATACTTAGACCTGAAAAAAAGTCGAAAAAGACAGGATCGATAGCATGATCAGAAAATGCATTAAACGAGCTCTACACCTCCCCTCAAGTACCTCCACGGGCAGACTAATGATGCTGTAAATACACAACACATTAGATTAAATAATTTAGGCAACAATACCTACAAAATAAAGAAGGCTAGAGAAAAGTAAGGGTGGAAGGAACATATTGAGGGAAATACATATACAACCGAAGGAATATTGGGACAAGACAGAGGAAATGAGAGGGGAGGTCCGGAAACGAATCCATATCCCCCCATTACCAAAGAACATGCACCCTGAATGTAATAAGCAAAGACGAGAGAAATGGGCAGAAACACAGACACAGAGATTCGAGGCAAAAATTCAGGTAGAATTGCCTATTTAAACGTTGCATATTGCGGCAAAAAAAAAAAAAAATGAATGCAGCCGTACCCAATGGTAAGGGAGAAATGGTTACAGCAGTCTCTATTAAAACAAAATCGACACAAACAACGGAAGAGGCTGCAATAGCGCTGGCTTCTTCTCAGACCGAGGTAAAATACATAGTCAGTGACAGCAAAAGCGCAGTAAAGAGCTACACCGCAGGAGTAATAGCAAAGATCGCGGCTAGAATATTCGATTAAAAGCGAATAGAAAGAGACGTCACCCTTGCTTGGAAACCAGCCCCCGCAGGTGTGCCCGGAAACGAGGTGCAATTTTCATTGAAATAAGGGGAATACTTAACTGTGCTATCGCATTTATAAAGTGAACCTATAGCTTCCTCGTAATGTTTTATACAAACATTACAGGTTGAAAACAAAGAAGAAATGGGGCGAATATTCGTATAACATATCTGCTTATTTCATGTCCCGTTTAAGCATGTAGGGAAAGATGTGTGCATTTTTATAAGCGTTTTCGAGGCTTTTTACGGATGAGCTTCTTGATGAGATCTTTAACGTTGACCCGTGTGAGAAACTGCACCTCTCTCAGCCGCAGACGCGGCTGTCAGCTATGAGCACTCATAATCTAATAATTTCGACCTTTTGTCGCCGCTTACACTACTTACGCCCATATTAATAAAGCACTCAACTGACCTCCACAGCAGTAATGACAGCTCGGACGGTTACTTTGCTAGCTGGTACGAGCAGGATTCCAACTGAAGGTCGGCTAGAACCCATTAATTTCACGTGACTACGAACGGGGACACGCTGAGTTCCAGCTGGTAGGGATCTGGAACAAGTTACCGGTAGTTGAGTGCCAGCTGAAACCAGCTGAAACCAGTTAGTACCAGCTAAAACAGTTTGAATTTTAAAATCTACTTTGGCGAGAACAAAGTTGTGCACTTTGACACGCGAGCTATGAGGCTGAATATGGGATTGAGCATACTATGCGAAAAACAGCTTCGGAAGTATTCGACATTGCAGTACATAAGCTTTAAATTTAATCATGCACAGTCAGGAAGAAGATGTTCTGGTTTATTTTTATACCAAGCCTCAAATCCCACTTTTTTTCAAGCTCTCAGGAGCCTCTGAGAACGAAGGGTTCATTTCTTCTGAACCCTTTGAAGCATGGATATTCCGGCTCTGCCACGCATCCACATTTTTCAGTCGGTGCAATATAAAAATGTCAGTGTGCGGTGCGACGTCAGCGTACGGCAATTGGCCCATGAAGATAAATGAATTTGAAGCCATCGATTGGAACGTCTGTCTCTCATACCACACGTGTCGGTTCGGTATGTTCGTTGCAAAATTCGCAATTAATTGTTAGGCGGCAATTGAAAGTAAGAGGGTGACTTTTAAAAATAAATCTCGCCGACACCGTCACCGTTCCTTCCGAGTTGATCTCTAGTAACTCAACCTTGTGTTCGAATGCAGCGAAAAGGATCACCATGTTTTTGGCAAGAAAATATTTTCATACTGCTTGTTCTCTGTTTAAAGCATTGGCTAAAAAAAGAACATGTACTGCTTCTGCAAGCCTCCAAAAAGTCCTAGAATGTGTCGGAAACAAATCGACAAGAAATTTGCAGAACGTATCTCGAAAAACTGGAAGATAACCACCCTTGCATGCATATGTCTCCGCGAAGATGTGCGTGTCGCCAGAGTACAGTTTGTTAGTCTAGGCTCCATTGCCAGCGAGTGAACTCATTTGATGGCTCCACTGAGTCAAATAAATCCAAGTGGCGACCATGAAAAATAAATTGGTATTCGGGGCGAGATACCATAGCATACGCAATGAAAAGAGCTATAGGGGAAAGACAGCCAAATCGACTTCTCCGAACTTTCTTAGCCCTATCTAAGCTTCCCGCTTCAGCTAGACTGTTCAGCAAGAAAGATTAAAGGCTTCTTTGACTGAAGCGTACACTCTTATCTTTGTAGGACTGCAGTTGCCTCCTAATGGCCTGTCTTTTTATCCACGGCACGCAGGATCTCTAACACACCTTTGTCAGCCTCGCTGTAATGCTAGGAAAAGGCGATAAGAGTGATGACCCGCCCTTTCAAGCAATTGGCCACCGGTCTCGGATCGGCTACTGCACCTCGGTATCTCTCGCTGCAAAACACGTTAATGGCAGTTGTAGAGAAACGATAAGGTGTCTGCACACTTCAAATGTATAGTCTCATACATTTCCTCGAGCTTTAACTGCATTGCGTCACTCCCAAGCTTCTTTTCGACCTCCCACACTTGACACCTTTCAGAAAGACGCAATAATATTACTCTATATTAATGGCTGCTGCCGACTATTACACTTATTATGACTGTTTGCAAAGAAACGTTAAGAACATGCTAAATACGGCATATATAATCACAGTAAGTTATTTCATTCGTACTTTCAAACTGATTATACTGTTGCCCATATCAGGCTAAATAAAAGTCCAGAGATTTCTGATAAAGCAGGTCGACTTTATCTTAGCATATGCGTGTGTTTAGATCTGCGGCCTTACTACGTTACACTGAGTAAATCGGGACGTCATCCTTGTTTGGAAGCCAGCCCCCGCAGGTGTGCCCGGAAACGAGGTGCAATTTTAATTGAAATAAGGGGAATACTTAACTGTGCTATCGCATTTATAAAGTGAACCTATAGCTTCCTCGTAATGATTTATACAAACATTACAGGTTGAAAACAAAAAAAAAATGGGGCGAATATTCGTATAACATATCTGCTTATTTCATGTCCCGTTTAAGCATGTAGGGAAAGATGTGTGCATTTTTATAAGCGTTTTCGAGGCTTTTTACGGATGAGCTTCTTGATGGGATCTTTAACGTTGACCCGTGTGAGAAACTGCATTGTGTTGCTTGCCTGTGATGTTCAGTTGCATACTATGCTTTGTAATCAATTACTTTAACCTACACTGACGCAATTCCACCAGCCACGGAACGTAAGTGTGGCCGTTCGAAGTAGAAAAGGCATTTTAACCTTTTCTACCACCCGCCTAATGACGTTTAAATGTGAGTCGTATTCATGTATGAGCCGCATCGAATGAGCCTATCCATTCCGTGTAGCTCCTGCGTCTGGATGAGATGGCGCAGGAAACATCTGGTCACACACAACAAGCCTAGCTCTATGGCATTGTCCCGAGGGCGGACAACTGGCAGGCAACGCCCACAACTGATTTTTCTCGGTCCACTGCTATCTCAGATGTCCGAGCTTTCACCCCGTGGGTGTGAGAAAGGGGAGAAGGGCACAAGAGAAGTCGCCTTGTTCAAGAACGTTGTTTCGGGAAAGCAGGTGATTTTGCAAACCGACCATGCAGCCATGATTTGGACCGAAGACACTCCTTGGGATTTGGTGTCTGTGATGCACTCCAGCACCGGGAATATTCCGTGAGAAAGAACCTTGACCAAGGGGGGTTGAGGTTACAAGATAAATAAGAATGTGGTTTAATTTCAAGGTAGCCGGCCAACCGCACAGTGTGCTTTCCCATTAGGTTTTCGTTGCTCGTCCTCCTACGCAGTCTGTCCGCTTCGATGGCGAAAGGTCACGCTTGCATCCTTGTATTTATTTTTGTTTTTATTTCACTCTTTGCGGCAACTGCCGATTGAGCGCCTAGATCACCACTGTTTCTTATTTACTAGCGAAACGGCGTTTCGGTGCCCAAAATGGAATTCTACCAAAGCGATTTATTGCCTCACCCACTAGCGAGAAGCGCTTCCACATGGGCCGATGTTGAGGTTGATTGAATATAGGAGAGTACAGCGGGCCTTAATGATGTAACATTTCCTCGACATCGTCCCGCTAATGACACCCTCGGCATGCATGCTTCACTAGCTTGCAAGGAACCGCAGAAGGGCATATAAATGTTCCTGGTACCCAAACTAAAAATAACTTATGAAAACAGCACCCAAGGACTAGTACCACTGCTGAGATGTATACTTAGGAAAAACGTTTTACTAAAATCATTGTCGTTCCCTGTTTATGAAAGAAGGGAATGCTTCAAGTTTCTACGTGAATCAAATTCTCGGTACTTAAATTGACATTAGCTAAAGTAGTTTTTGTTTCCTTATGTATATTTATTTATTCGACAAAAATTTCATATTAATATTTGTAATTTTACTGCATTTATATTTATTCTCACATCATAGAATAAACAGAATTATTACCGACACCTCTTGCCTGCTTATTGGTGACACCGTTTACAACGAATGGAACGGAATAATGTATGTACCATAATTTATATCGTTTTCCACTTTCTTTTCGCTAAGAGTGTAAAAATAGTGCTAGCGTTAAAATCACTCTCATAGAGCTTTCACCCCTCTCCTAGCTCTCTGCTTACAGCTGGCTTTGATGCGCAATAAGAGCTTGCATCAGTGGAATTCATCGTCCGCAACGGTGAATGAACTGAGCAGAGCAAAGAGCAAAAATTGCAAGGTATGCTTACTACTTCTTTAAGATGGTGAAGGCGAGTTTCTTGTTAGACCCTTCGCTAAACGTTTGTAACCTTTATTTATCCTTTATGTTATTCAACTCTCCCAGCACGCACGTCAGTCTCCATAGCACATTCCTTAAAATCCAATTCCCGGCCGCAGTTGAGACGAGCGGCATTTCATACGGTTCTACTTTCTTCCGCCGTTGCGTACTTTTTCGGTCTCGGTCATTCTATCCACGACTAGGGCCCGGTGC
Source organism: Amblyomma maculatum (assembly GCF_055883805.1). NCBI lineage: Eukaryota > Metazoa > Arthropoda > Arachnida > Ixodida > Ixodidae > Amblyomma > Amblyomma maculatum. The sequence continues at coordinate 375,346,123 of NC_139344.1, read as the reverse complement.
GTCATCTCCCATAGCGATGTGGAATGGAGCTCTATGCCCGCGCGGCGACGTATACAATACTGGAGAGCGCGCTTGCCGTTTCCTTCCATCCATTCCATCGTCGCTGTTAGCCTCTCCCTCAATGCCACCACGTGCCGCCGCTGGAATTTCGCTCAACTCCGACAGAGCTCCGTCGCCCTTTGTAAGAGTACACATCTCGCATTACTGTTTGTTTTTTTTGTACCTCACAACTGTGACCTTAAAACACAGGTCTAAAGCATTCGGTTAAAACTGCGGAAGCCAGGTTTTACCGACGTTGTCTTGTCTGCGCTCTCATGCTACGATTGAGAAGACCAGAATAGTTTTGAGCAGGTGGAATATTGCACGTAAAATGGCAGTTTTAGTTTAAACTGGCATTCATAAAAATTCATTACCAACTAGCTACTGAACACTAGTTAATCTTTATAATTCCTTCCTTGAGACTCAAGAAGTTTGGCTGACCTTTATTGAAATGGTCCGCATTTATAGATGCAAAGTTTGTCCATTTTTCACCCGTTAAAGTAAAGAAAACCTCGCCAGGTAGGTCTGACGATGCCTGGCCTATCTGACTTGCTCAGGGCTGACTGTGGGATAAAAGCCTTTTTGAGTTACCAAACATGTAGAAAATATAAGAAGCAGGTGATAAAAAAAGGACGAAAAGCAGTGATTTCAGTACAGTTAAAACGAACAACGCGCAGCCTTCTTCCTTTTTATCAGCTTCATGTAGTTTTATTGCAAGCCATCTTCATAAACCTCGACAGATTACTCTTGCTTGTGTTTATTGCTGTGCTCCCCGAAAATAAACAAATTGAACGCATAATAAATTGAAAAGAAAAAATCTGGAAGATATGTATTGTTCCCAGAGAACAGCTGAAGGGCATAGAATCCTCATCAGATGTTTTGCAGAGCAAAAAGTTCAGACACTTTCTCTCCCCTTTGTTACTGCACTCCCTCCAGCGCCTGCGACCAGGCTCCCACGAAGGGGGGCTCTTACTACGCGCCGTGATTGTCAAACCACCTTTTGTTCTCCTTGTGCGTAAAGGGAAAAAAATGCAGTACTTTTTGATAAAGATATCTTTTTAACAAATGAGGCAGGTTCTATAATCTGCACTCAGAGGCAGGTTCTATAATCTGCCCTTTATTTTTCAGGCCTATATAAGTGCCAGCGATGTTCACCATTGATGCCTTCTAACACATAAGCGGAAAAAAAGGGCGCTGAGAACGTCAAGACCTTGATAGCTCGTATAAATCATCTACTCAGTGCGCATATTGGTTTCATACCTTCTAATTTTACCCCGCCGCTGTGGCTCAGTGTTTAGCGCTCTAGGCTGCTGAAACTGGAGCCTTGAGATCTAATACAGGCCGCGGCGGCTACTCTCCCCTACAGAGTCCCTCATTGCCTGTTTTTTTTTTTGTGATAATAAAAACTGTAAGCCAAACTCAAGCTTCTTATTTTATTGTGAAATCATTTCTTGTGTCATAACTGACGTCAACAAAGCGCGTCGGAGAATATGTTCACGTAGTGCGGGGACAGAGCCCTCATCAGAGCGCATTTGCACGAACTCTCAATACTCCATTGCACGGGTAAATGATATTATAGCAACACGTTTGGTATGCAATTTGTTTATGATATGATCAACACGATGGTGACCTCAAAACCTGGATGCCCCACCTCAAAGTTTGACCCCCCCCCCCTCTCTCCCCCCCCTGTTTCGTAGCTCCAAAATTTGACCCAGTCAAAATTGCGCCAAAATTCACGTGTAACCTGACTTGTGTATGACCAGTTCAGTGGTGACCTCCAAAATTGAAGCGGTGCCCCGAAATTTGATCCTGAATTCCCGAAACTTGATCTCGTTAGAATTTGTTCAAAATCAATGTCTTGCTTAATTTGAGTATGAACAATTTATGGTGACCTCGAAATCAAGATGAGACATCTCAAAGTGTGGCCCCCAGGGATCAATAAATTCAACATCTTCAAAATTTGACAATTATCGTCCAACCTAATTTGAATACGACCAAATCAGTTGTGACTACCAGTTGAGGTGGGCTACCCCCATACTTTGGAACTCTGACCACGATATTTGATGTCCGCATTTGACTGAAATTGCAGTGCAACATAATTCGACGATGATGCAACTCAGTGATGGGTAACACAACCTGCTGAACAAAAGTACCCGGCCATGTAACCTGCCATATACCACCTGGCAGAAGCGCGGCTCGTGGTACTCCGAGGCCAAATTGCCTCATTCGGTCAACGCCAAGGACAACGCGGGATAATTTGTTTTTCCCACATTAGTATAGTAGCACCGAAGTATTAAAAATCTGCAGTAGGGAAGTGCACCAGGAAAGGAACGGCGCATCTCGCTTACTATGTCGAATGTCACCACTGTTACTTTGTTTAATGTTCAGAACGCACAATGGAAAAATTTTCCAGCAAATTGAACCGCGGAATGGCCGGCACGACGACCAGAGAAGGACGTTGAGCGGCGTAAATGCTGCTGATTTGCTTTTACAACATGTGCTCTTGCATTGACAGTATTATCAAGGTCGTGTGGGATCCCACAGTTTCCGGTGCTTTTCCAAAGGCCAGGCATATTCCAATGACACAGCCGGAAAAAGCAAGCTCATTTGTGTCCATTTGAGCACGCGCTTAAAAACTTTTGGTACTTCTTAGGACTAATAATGGGAAGCAACGCACAAACAGAATTGTGGAATGATTGCGATCACCTCTTCCGGTCTGCTTCGGAAATTTCATACCTTTATCCACATCGCACGAATTCCAGCACACAGCGTTAAGCTGAAAACAGAGTTAATATTTGTTAGACTCGTTTTCAAATCAAGTTTATATCCCATTAAGTTTAAAAATAAGTGACAAAATGCACTCTCATCAACTCGGAAAATTCACAGCTCTGACGAGATAAAAGGATAAAAGGCCAGCCAGATCATATAAAGACGCACTGAGATTACGTGACGAGCACTGAGAAGTAAATTTATATATTCCAAAGCGTAGTCGGATGCCACGACCATGAAGTAGACAAATGAAGAGCCAAAAGATTTATTTAATAAAGAATCAGAAAACCAGAAACTGGCGTACGTCAGTTTCAAATCGCCAGTGATTTGGCGGCCGCACTGTTGAGAGACTTGTCGCGAGAAAATACTGTACCTGCCTTCGCTGCGAAGTAACAAAATGGCGATTGTGCTACCACGCCAAGTTTAACTCCTGATAATGAACACCGGAGACAGCGAGCATAAACCAAGACCTTCCAGATATTACTACTTAATATATTCCCTTCTCCCCTCCTTTTCTCCCTCTTTTCGTGTGCTTTTTTTTTTTTTACTTCTTTTCCTTCTTGCAGCTAATACGACTTTATTTAGTGAGAAACGAATTATGGCCTAGAACGATTCATTTGGCCGGTTTTCGGGCCATACTAGTTTCTGTTCACTTAACCGAGTGTTGCTATGACAATAAACAAGCCTAGTTTTGTTTTCTGGCTAGGAGACAACATGACATGACGGATCCGGAAGGAGCTACGGGCTTCGTCTTTCAGACGTAAGGCAAGATCGGGATCTATCCTTCCAGGATATTTGTATTCGGAGATAGGTACTCTACCCTTGGTCACGCAGGCGTATTCTTAAGCATTTTGATAGCGGTACCGGGTATTTTTTCATATGATAATGTTTTATTTATGAATGTAGACTGGTTTGTGTGCATCTACGTATGGGTCCACGCGCGTAATTCGAACCCTCCATTCTGATTGTAGGTATGAGAAGCAAATACAAGGAAACTTGCACCATACGTCTGCCTAACAACTCGACGTGCAAACTTCCGCCAGCGTCATAAATTGTTGTTGTGAAAGGAATAACAATTGGTATGTCCCACAAGCGTACCGAAAATTTATGATAATTATTGGGAAAATTAAAATATAGTACAACAGTTTCATCGACCGTAAGAATGTGTTTGTGGAAGTGATTGATACACCAGTGTCAATGTTTGACTGTGACCTGTGCAGGGTAGAAGTTTGAATCAAGACTGCTCAACCTTGTGATTTCTCCGTGTTCATCATTGCATAGCTAAATCCTGAACGTTGTATTTTCCATTAACTGTGCTAAACAAACTAGAACGTACCTATTCTAGATGAAGCGATGGTAAAGCTGGGTTGTGACATGTAAACTGTGCTTTTAGCTAAGGCGCGAGCAATGTCACTTTCTTTTCTTCACTCATTCTAGTTTCCCTCTATTGAATTCTTTATGTTATTTTTCTTTTCGCTTCTTCATCACGGCGCAGACTCTGTTTTATTCCACGAATGAAGCATTATGGATGGTATGAAAAAGGGCGACGGGAGCACAAAGCACAGAGTTCTTCGAAACAGTCAGACGTAGTGTTAAGAAGGAAATAGCAAAGAAACGTCTATGTGATGGTTATCTAACGTCCACTCGTTTCTTTTTTCCGCTGCTTAATCTTCATTCACTTTGTCATCTAGTTCTTTTATTCCGCAGCCACCATTTTTATCTGGGGTAGTGTCCACGGGTTTACTGTCTTGGAACTGCGAGTGCGTGGTAAACGTCGCAGCCCCGCGACTCTAGCTTGAGCCTAGCTGTCCTGCGGGACTAGTTCGATGCCAAGCACACGCGGTCGCTGCTTTCATGCGCCTCTGGACCGCTCCAGGGTCACGTCCAGAGCACATATTTTGTCCGGTCCCGTGGCTGAAAGCTGTTCTTGAGTCTGAGCACTCTGCGGGAATAACGGCGAAATGGTTCTCCTAAAGCAACGTTATTTTTCAGAATGTTTTGCACATGCGCCTGACCCGCTGAAAGCACCCCTCTCGTGGCTCTGGACGTTGCTTTTTCTGCAATGGCAGCCATTGTTATGCAATGACCAGCATATTCACCTCCTCAAACTTTTCGCCCAGACAGGACGGTTTTGAAAGACTAAAGGAATTAGCTGTCGTATTCAGCCTAAGGTTAAGTGCTGAGAGCCTGTGTATATGTGCATTAATCTGGGAGTTAATATCTTAGCCTGATTGATTGATTTATAGGAAGGGAAAGGCACGGTAACTGTCTCTCTTATTTCCGGTGGACACCTCATCCGCGCCGTAAGGGAAGGGAGGAAGGCGGGAGTGAAAGCGGAAAAAGGGAAAGAGGAGCCGTAGTGGAGGGCTACGGAGTAATTTCGACCACCTGGGGATCTTTAACGTGCACTGACATCGCACAGCACACGGACGCGTCTTCGTTTCGCCTGCATCGAAACGCCGCCGCAGAGATCGGGTTCGAACCCGGGTACTCCGGCACAGTAGTTGGGCGTCTTACCACTTCACTAGTTTTGTTCTTGAAAGTATATATTATTTCGATCAATTAGGTAATTTAGGAATTTGTGGACCGCGCTACTCAAGGTAGTTATTAGCAACGTAAGTTATGCATATTACTGCGTCGAATTCCGTCGATCGTCTGTGCTTTTTCTTGTTCGTCCTGCGCTTACGCTTCCTTTCTTTTCATAGTTTCCCACGGCAAGAAATGAAAATGGATATTACCTTGCCGCGATGGTGCAGTGGTAACACACCCGACTACCATGCCGAAGTTCCCGGGCTGGATACCGAACGCAGCGGCTTCGTTTCGAAGGAGGCGAAACGAAGTGTCGACCGTGTGCTGTGCGATGTCAGCGCACGGTAAAGATCCCCATGTGGTCGAAATTACTCCGAAGCCCTCCTTTGCGGCTCCCTTTTTTTTTATCTTTCCACTTTCACTCCCACCTTCCTCCCTTCTCTTACGGCATGGTTCAGATGTTCACAGAGCAAGTGTGACAGATACTGAGCCTTTCCCTTCCTGTGACCCTTGTTGCTACTTAAATGACTCTGTGGGTTGTTCCATTTTGCACACGCCTAAGCGACATGCTCCTAATGAGAGAACATAAAGGCAATTTTCATGCGTGTTCACGTTTATCCGTTCATTCTCATATTCAGTTTAGCTAAATATTACTAGAGAAACTTATACAAACAGTCGTGATTCCACTTCAGCATCGTTCAGACCACGCTGATAACACATCTCCGTTATTAGGCACTAAAATGCACTGACGTGCACTACAGACCCCCTGTAGTTGCTGGGGTTCCTTTAAATACTTTCGGAGCACTCCAAATAATTCATCGAAGTGAGAAAGCAACTCAGGGCAGCTTATTTTTCTGCATCAATAAAACCTTGGCGTCGAGCAAGAGCGTTGCACGGCCAGGAGCTGTTTACATGAATTATGGGAAACGTTTCTTTCGCTAACGTAGGGAAGAATATTGCTGATTTTTGTAGGTACGGAGAGATTTCGTTACGAAGCTAGAGATTAAAAAAAAAAAAAGTTGGAGGCGCCACGTTTATTTAGAGGACTTCAGACTTCAATTCCATTTTCAAACTTATACCTATCTTATTTTTTTTTCCTAGGCTGTAGCTACAGGCAATTTCTTTCAATACTGGTTGCAAAGGAAGCTTGCTTTAATGGCATCTGACAGCGGTGCTGGCACGCGTGTTATAAATGCAATACCTTGATGGCGAACATGAGTTCTCGTGGACAACTGCTATCAACTAGACTTTTAAATGAGAAAGTGAGATGGTTTCTGCACGCTGCCTCCTCTTAGTACTAAGCTTCATGAAAGCTTCTTTTTGGAGGAACTGTCGTATTACGAATCTAAGAAATTGAAGCGCTTGTGTCGCGTTGTGTTCCCTCGTCTTGTATGTGCGTGCTTCCTCGCTGTTACATTCTTAATACTTAATACTGCGCACGACATAGAATTTTCGCCCTTGCGAGAGCAAAAGACTCTGGTTATTCAAAACCACCATCAATGTCGAGTGGCAAACGAAAAAAAAAGAAAAGGTATTCAGTAGTCCGAGAATCGTTGCCTGACTTTGTTACGATAGCTGTAATGGACGAGACGCCCGATCAGCAAATAAAGAAACAGAAAAGGCATTATGCTTGAAAAATGTCTTTGATAAACACTACAAATGGTCGGTTAAGTCTTTATTTGGCAATATGTTGCAAGGGAATGTGCCCGAGAAATCAAAGGCGCCTTCCGGCCGCTTCATATTGCAATCCTCCCCTTTTGTGGTATATCCTTTTTTTTTTTTCAAGGAGCCACAGCGGCCTTGCCATTCGTAAAAAGATGTCAATTTCAGGAGTGAAACATCACCAATACCACTCTGTGCCATTAGAAGTCTTCTTTCGTCATATGCATTCGTTTCTTGTTCATCTTGTAGTTTGTCTAAGCCACCTTATTCAGAGCTCAATTCGAGGCACTTCCATTAATATTACCTCGAACACGTAACAACGTCGCATTTATGAGCATGACCCAGAAAAAAAAATTAAAAGCAGATTCTTTTGTGCTGCAAACACTCGCACAAAAAGCTGTAAAGCTACAAATGAATTGAATATTGTTTCCTAAATGATAGAAGGAAAGAGCACAGCGAGCATAGGTAAGGAGAGATGATAACAAAAAACAAAAACGCATGCGTCTAGAATTTGAAGACAGAAAGGACAGGATCTACACGAAAAAGCAGCAGTTAAATTCAGCCCCTCTGGACATACTAAGTTCAGTGCTGTCGACTCTTCAACATTTCTGCCCTTTCGTCAACTACCTAACGGCACAGCATGTTCCTAAATTAACTGCGCACAGACGTATACCCAGTGATCTTTATATCCGGTATTCTCATTTCCTACTTCGATGCCTCTGCTATGCTATAACCTATCAGGCTTGCTCTACGGGAGCTCAGTACTCTTTCTACGAGGTTCGTAGTGCGAGTTTATCCTGCCCATGAGAAGACACGAAACAAACGAGCAAACCGAAAACACATCTTTTGCCATTTATCTGCGGAAAAGACTTTTTTTCCTTCATAAACGGGATGGAATAAGTGAAACTGTGCAAAGGAACTGCTCTTATTTCCGCCAGGTTGTTTCTTGCTTAGAAATTATAGACTTCAAAACGCAAAACAAGTAAACCAGAAGGGGAAAGCTAAACCGAAGCAATATACTATCGCGGTCTTAATTCATTTCAGAAGTGTACTCTGATATCCAAGGGAAGGAAACCGTAGCAGGGGGCGGGAGAACGTAAGGTGGGCGGAGGATGTTACGAAGATCGCAGGGGCCAAGTAGATGCAGCTAGCACAGGACCGGGTCAATTGGAGGAATATGGGAAAAGCCTTCGCCCTGCAGGGAGTACCGTCAGGCTGATGATCAAGATCATAATGAGGTTGACTCTGATGAATATCAATTGCAAGGGGCTTCATTCAAAGAAAAGTAGCTTTGTTTAGGCACTTGAAATGACGCAGCTTTGAAGCGATTCGGGCACACATATTCATGCTATTCCTCAATTGGGATCATCAGAACAGAATGTTCTAAATAGCTTTTTTTTTTTTGTGCCTCACATGATGATGAGAATTTGGATATATTTCTCCGCTGTATTACGTCTGCTTTGTGAGGTGCGCTTACGAGCAATGCGTGTAACGACTACTGAATTGCGGCCCTGTAAATTGAATGAATTCCTTGCAAATTTCATGTCGATAGAATAATTTGAGTGCAGTTTTTCCATAGCGAAGTTCTCGATTGAGGCTAACCCCCTCTATACACATCGATTACTCGAGGGTAATTTAAGACGTCTCACGCGGTTGGGTCTTTATCTAAAACATTTTGTAGTCTTCCACTCTTGAAGCTTTCTCTTATGTTCACCTACCCCGGCCTATCGACATCATTAGCTTCCAATTCCTCCTCTCATTACTAAATCACATAAAAATACGTTTAGCCTATTTTTTGTTACCTAAATGCACATGCAGGCGCATACTCATGCATGTACACGGGTATTCTTTGCTATGCACACGACGTTCATCCGTGGGTGGACACAGATGTGTCGACACGAGGTGAGCGAACACAGGAGAGGGAAATTGCAAGTTCATAATGCATTAATACATCATAGCCATAATATGGGGCTGCGATGAGGCGGGGGGGGGGGGGGGGGAAGACAAAGAAAAATATGGGAGAGGAAAGACTGAAGCAACGACAGCACGTACCACTCTCCAATTAGAGAAAACACAAAGATGACAGTGGTCTGCCAAGCCGCTCACGTATCGCGCCCAGCGCGTGGTACAGCTCTGAAGGCTGCCGCAGTAGCCGGGGCTCAAATCAACCGCTGACTCGGTCGCGGCAGTGCAGTCACGTTCTATCCTATTTTGGGCAGTGCGCATACGCGCTCCCATACATCTGCGTTCAGTGTAGCTTCTCTTATTTCACTTTTTTTTTTTTGTTTCTCGTGATCGTTGCCTCTTTTGTTTCCTCTCTGAACTAAGAGCTTCTTTTCTCTAGTCGAGTTCGTTATTGGAATAAGCGTCGTCAATGCAACTTAGCTGTAAATTGCTAGGATAGTTTATGGGCGTTTCATTAGTAAAACCAACAACAAAAGACATCGACAGTCTGTTGATTTTTATGTTTAATTCTTCTATGTCGCCGCATGACCAGAATCAGTAGTAATGTTCTTTTTTCTCAGAGGCGAGTTGAGTGGAATTGCTTTTAAATACTGATGGGACCCTTTGATGACACCTGCACATGTAGCTATAGCACTTGGCATGCCATGAGCTACCTGTAGATGCATTTATTTATTTAATTTCGCTCCAGAGTAACCAATGTCGACAAACTTTATTCATATTCTGGCTTAGGAGGATGCTTCTAATGTTCATTGAAAAATTAGGAAGAAGAGGGAGGGAGGGAGGGAGGGAGGGAGGGAGGGAGGGAGGGAGGGAGGGAGGGAGGGAGGGAGGTAGAGGGCATATTTATGTCCCGCTTCAAATGTTAAGACGCGACAGTGTCAAAGGCTGACGTCCGCGACTTTCCTTGCATGATTCCCGTTAACAGAAGAACGGTACCATTCGCCTAATCACTATTGAATTCGTTTGCGCTCCTATTACTCGAGATTTAAAATCTACAAACTCAATCTACCGAATTACATGAAAAAACACCCGACCTAGACATAAAGCCCAGCTTGACGAAGACGTACGGTAGTGCCGGCGTGGCTTGACGGTTGGATTCCCCTTTGTCTTCCGCTTTGAAACGAGAAAGCAGAGTTGGCGGCTTCTACCGAATTGGTCATGTCACGTGTTCGCGTGACGCCGCACAACAATATGACCAGTCAGTGCTCGGCCATGTCAGCTGTCAGCTATCACCTCTCAAAGCCTTGCTCGTAATATTTTGCGCACTGGCGACGCCGGCAACGCCGACGATCAATTTTATAAAGAATGGGACTTGTAAACGGTATCGCATTAATCAACTTCTTCTGGTGCAGAGAACCGGATCCGGCTTGTAAGCTCTAACTCTGCGTTTTTTTTTATTCCTTTTTCATTCAAATGGAAACAATGTTTCACTTCATCAGTTCAACTGTTACAACTTCGTTATGCTAACTGAAATAAAAATTCGAGGACGCTTTGGCGACTAAAGTGATGAAAGGCGAAAGCCTGAGAGCTGCATTCTGGTACACGACTGTAGCGCTTGTAGCAATGAATGCTGCTAGGAGTAAAGCGAGTGATAGTCTTTCACATTCTGCGGGAGCATTTATTCAGTGAATTCTGCTTGGCAGCGACGAGATCGTGCTCATTGTATCTTCGCAGTTGTTTTACGTTTACTGTTGTGTGGTTGATTTTACCAGGTGTGCGGCATAAATTAGTAAATAATTAATAAACATTTACGCGACGGTCACTAATCAGTAAGTAATAATAAATGGGTAATAATTGGTAACTATTTAATTAGTAATTAATTTCTCAAGCCCTACAAAATCCCGGCCCTCAGTCACCAGCGGCTGCGGAGCAACTGACCACGGCGGCGGTCAGACGTGTGATGCAGCGGGGGGTGCTAAGAACGCAGGACCGGAGTAATTAGAAGAAAATGGAAGAGGCCCTCGCCCTGCAGTGGGTATAGTCCGGCTGATGATGATTATGACGGTGAAATAATTATAAATAATATTCAGTAAAAATTATTATTTAATTAGTTATTATAATTTATTATTGATTGGCGTATGGCGTATGGCGATATAAAGTAAGCATTCGCGCATAGTATGGTGGTGCTATGTGATTCATCGAGACCTCCACGACGTCATCCCGTCTCGACCGATCAGAGCCGCCGCAAGAGCGTGACACTCTTGCTGACAACAACAACGAGGCAATAAAGGCTTTCGCCTTATAAAGTTCAGTTTTAAGTTAGCGCTCGTCCTGTGAATCCCAAAGAGCCCAAATATTTTCCTGCACATTCCTGCATACACCACTCTGATTTGTCAGCTTCTTTTTGATGCCTGAATCCTACTCTAAGCTTTTCTGTCCCATACTTCCTACCTGCTCTTCCTCCACTGGCTCTCTCCCTACAAGCTCGGCTTTATTCTCCCTTCCTATGGTATGGCACGCAGTTCCTACTTCGCCGTGCGCTTGCGCTATTCCCGACCCCACTCGGTGTTTGCATACTGTCTCGTCGCTAGCTCCTCTAAAAACAATTTAAATGCGCCTCAGTGCGAATATTGTGGGTGCATCAGCCCAGCAGCAATGCATATATGAGTTCACCAGTGAACCTAGAAGTATAGCTCAAAACACTTAATATTGTTACGGACGAGGAAGGAGGAAGAAGTGGCAGTGGCGCGGGCAGCAGCGCTCGCGCTTGACCCGCCAACATTTCAATAAACGTCCTTTGATGGTCATCGAACATTTTCTCTCTGTCCTCTATTCTCCTATTTTCATCGGCTTGCCGCGCCATAACATTTGGTTGCAGGTGCTGGGTATTCCGTCATCAACCCTTATCTTGGTCCGGAGCTTCGGCGCCCTGTGACTTCTGCGTCTTCGGCAGGAGGTTAGGAGTCATCGCATGGCTTGTCCCCAGCCAAAAGTGTAGATGATGCCATTGTTATCGCTGACGTTTTTGAATATAGCCAGTGGTGCTGCCATTTGTAACACGGCAGATTATTTTGCTTCTTGATCATTTATATGTAAACTATTCCCGAATTTACACTGCAACCAAGTAGTCTTTCTTCGGATGTATAGTTTTTGCGTTTTATTTTTCAAGCTTTACCACCATTTACTTAGTTTCTTTACTCGCCTACCCACTTTGCCGATTTACTTGAAGCGTTCAGTGTGTGCATGTATTTTGGTAGGAATAATAATCAGGTAACCATCACTTTTACTGTAGATTCGTTGTGTAAAGAGAATGGGCATTTTTTTTCTCGCATTTTTATGAATCTTAATTCTGCGCAGCACTGTTATTGTTGAAACCCGTGGAAGTTCGGTTAATTTACACCAATATTTAATCCACTTCAGATCGGCCGCATTACAAAGGAGTAATTGCGTGCGGCTAATTTCTAAGCCAACCCCCGGCTATTCGATGATTGAAACCAATAAACGCCAGGATACAAAGACTACACATGGAATACTAAAACATAAAAGGGTCGTGGTGCTTTTATCCTAAAAAACCCTGCGGTTCTGAAAAAAAGGTTAACCCACTTGCTTTGGCCGCCTAGAAACAGACAATTGTAGTTTTCCGCCCTCGCAATGCAGTGTGCATTTGAAAAATAGCCTAAAAGAAGCCTAATTGCTCTTCCTCGTGAAACTAGTGCAAGCCTTCGAAAAATGTTTCCATCTTTTTTTATTTCTTTCTTATTTCCATGTTCAGCCTATGTGGCATGCACGCACGAAGATTAATTACCCCTTCTTTGTATGGCGCCAGAGAGAATAACTGTGTCGGTCGTCGGCTTCGGAAACGTTGGGCTCGCCGTCTATGCGTAGCGTTTCGCTAACCGGCTGTGTGGAAGGCCGACTCTAACGGGCTTGGCTGCGCCAGTCACCATTGATTTGTCTGCTACAATCGAATAACGCCTTGTGCGTGAAGAACTGTAGGCGCGCGTAGGCAAATTAGAGAAGATTGTCGGCGCGTAAAGCGACTTCCGAGAAAGTGCCTGCTGAGAAAGCGCTTGATATATTAGGACGACCGCGTTGCACAGAAGAGGAGCTTTTCTACGCAACCTCTAAATAATGCAGAGTGGAAACTTTGGGCCGTTTGCAAACTCAACATCAACAAACACGCGAATGGTTTTCGACCGCATGTTATTTGTTCACGCTGAATATTGTCAATACTGTCAGGGCTCTCCACTTGATTCCACTGGATGGGCTCCATTCGATGGCTCCAGTGGATAGCTCCAGTGGATGGCTCCAGTGAATGGCTCCAGTGGATGGCTCAGCGTGGCATTGTTGATGTACTGTATTTTTTTGCCATGCTCACTGAATTTGCGGTGACGAAGGGCAGTTTTACACAATTTCTGACAGATTTCTCTTAAAGTTAGGTGCATTAATTACATGATAGAGAACCGTAGAAAATGCGTTGGCATCAAGCTCTTAGGAGTTATTTTTGGAGTTGAACCTTACACATCTCATGAATCTTTAGCCTGCCAAGTTTTCAGAGAATAAATAGTTAGAAATCCTGGCTAACGTCATAGAAAAAGATATTTAGGCCGTACTTTAACCTTCAAGCTACTCGTTCATCCATCCATAGTTACAATCGTTTACTTGATCACTAAACCCATAACAAATCCCTCAGCCGAGCGGAGCGAACGGTATGAACATATTACAGCCGCAAAATACATTAAAGTTGTATTTATGTCTTAGCTTTTATTCTCGTTATTCATCTCCCGCTTGCAGGGCAGCCGATCTCTTATGCTCTCATATCCCGACTTACCTGCTGTTTCTTCACTCACTCACTCACTCACTCACTCACTCACTCACTCACTCACTCACTCACTCACTCACTCACTCACTCACTCACTCACTCACTCACTCACTCACTCACTCACTCACTCACTCACTCACTCACTCACTCACTCACTCACTCACTCACTCACTCACTCACTCACTCACTCACTCACTCACTCACTCACTCAAAGTTCTTCATTGTGCAGTCACAAGCTTATTTTCTTGTTCTCTAATTTGGTCATAACAACTTCACTGTCTTTCTATGCACGTACACGCTTCTCCATTTGTTCCAGCTGCCCCGCCTTCTGCTTGCTCACACTTCTTGCCTGCCTCCAATATCCACAGACCGGTGTCGAAAACAAATTCTCACCGGTTCTTTCAACTACTTGTCTACAAAAGACGAACGCCGAAACAGACGTTTTCGCTTGAAATCCACCCCCGCCTCCTTTTCTCTGTCGTTCAGCCGCGTACCGCGAGTGACCCTGTCGTCCGCACGCCTATAATCGTTAAGCTTCCTTCCGCAAGGGGCCGCCTCGAATTGAATTGCGTCCTGTGTACGGGCGCCACTGTCTGCGGTCGTTAGGGGAACGAAAAGGTCCCTCGTCTTTTCGTAATCAGCTTGCTCGGCAAATGCCGCGCCAAAGGAAGGGAAAGTGCAAAGAGGTATAGCGAAGCTTCACTTTCACAACCACCAGAATGGGCGGTTGCTGCGAGATAGGGATGGAAAAGAGAGAGAGAAGAGAAGATGCATGCAGGTAAAAGCTGAGTCAGGGAGCTTGAATTACAGCGCTGTAAGCAAAAAAAAAAAAAAAAAAATCAGTTAAAAGAAGCAAATTGCACACGTGAGGAGAAGCAATGCTGTGCAATGTTTTTAGGAGCAGTCAGTCTCTCAGAAAAAAAACAAAACAAAGCACGTCGAAAACAAGTATGAACATTCTCGTACACAGTTTTACCCTTGACTAGAAATGAAAACCGAATAAAAGCTTTGTAAGCATCATTATGATTTATTTAGTTCAATGCTAGCTAGCATGGTCGAATTTCTTACTTAAGACAGGAAGTATGATTTCTGAAATCTGCAGAGCAGTTGCGGAAAGGTCGGATCGTAAAAACATACGTTGCATAAAATGATAAAATGTGTTTATAATGAGAGGTTACCTTCCTGCATGTAAATAGCAAAAACTAAGACGGCTCTACAAAACTATAAGTAAAAGCAGAAATAAGCAGTAACTGAACGGGTACAAGGATACAGCACATGCGCGTTGCGGAATCATCAAAAAGAATGCTCTCGTCGGATCTTTCTGATTGACTTTCCTGTTTCTTTTTCCAACCAAACATCACCTCTCAAGCGAGGACCGAGCCGTTTCCCAATAATGTGCCGGATAGTTAAAGCAAAACTTCACACTACGCGATCGTTCCCTATGCCCTCTTGAAACTCCTTTGCCAAAGCCTATTTAACACCGAATATTAACTAAACCGGGTCACAGCATACACGCAAGAACGTTTGAAGGATCTGTATTCCGTCTTCTGGAATTAAGGAGGACTGCGATTACACAGAATAAACATGGAACGTATTCACTCAAGACAGTATTCGATAATTACTGCGCCGAACTAGCCATCTCATTATTTCAGAATTTCGCTGAAAAAGCGGAGAAAATTGCAACTGTCACTAGGCCCATGTGACGCTGTAAAACTACGAGGTCCGTGACCGTGGTACAAGGAACACGTGCCCAAAACGATGAGAAGAAATGACAAAACAATGTTTTTAAAGTGCTGCTCTTATGCGCCTGCTCGGTAGCTGAGCCGGCGCACCGTTGTGGGCGTAACCGAGAAAGAGAGAATCACGAGCCAAAAAGAATTTCTCCGAAGAAAAAGAAGAGCCACGAGCTCTGCGTAGCTCGCTCGCTCGTGACTCTTATCTTCTGAGAAATTCTGTTCGGCTCTTGGTTACAAGGATAAAACGCTTATTTAGGACGACAACAATTTTGACAAGGAGATGGCTGATCGGCTCCCTAGGCCGGAGCATTGTTGGTAAAAGCTGCTATATGCGCCCCTTCGACGACACGCCATCGTTTCTGAGGTGCGAGTTCGACAAGCCTTCCTTCAAGCAGGCACGATTCCTTTCTCTCAACGGCGGGTTTCTGAGCAGCGTCACCTGGCGGCAAATAGCATAAATGTAGTTAAAAGAAAGAAGAGCGCAATTAAAGCCCGATGTTTTCGTCATAACCGGTTTTAGTTTCTCCTCCTCGGAGGTTTTCCCCTGTAGTAATAAAAAAAGAAAGCCTTCTGTGGTACTAAGGATTAATTCTGCGTTTCCGAAATGGTTCGAATCTACTTAGTAACATATCTTTTCTGTGCTTATCATTTCACAGCTGACAATAATGCAATAAATTACTACCATTTTCTATGGAAGTGTTTTCCCTTTTATGTTGCATTATGCGACTGTTTTGGTTATAAGTAGCAGCAAAATCAGTTATAAACGGGACGAGAGGCGATGTAAAATGCTGGGGTATGGCAATAATAATAATAATTGGTTCACAGGAAGGGAAAGGTGCCGTATCTGTCACGCTTGCTCTGTGGACACCTGAACAGCGCCGTAAGGAAAGGGAGGAGGCGGGAGTGAAAGTGGAAGGAGAGAAAGGGGAGCCGGTAGTGGAGGGTTGCGGAGTAATTTCGACCACTTGGGGAACTTTAACGTGCGCTGACATCGCACAACACACGGACTCCACTTCGTTTCGCCTCCATCGAAACGCAGCCGCCGTGGTCGGGTTTGAACCCGGGAACTCCGGCAGAGTAGTCGGGCGTCTTACCGCTGCACCACCCCGGTGGGTCACTGGGGTATGGCAATGCTCACAATATTTTATTCCGTATTTATTTTTGTAATTATTTCACGCCTCCAGTGGGTGTGTTTTGCATTAGGTCGTGTTCAAGCGAACTTTCTCGCCACAGTCACCGCTTAACTCACTGACGTACAACCAATGAGGAGGAACAAAAAGTTGTAGGACCCTACATTTGAAAGATCGGAATTTCACGTCAGCTGATTTATTATGTCAGTACTGCTATTTTTTTGACAAGGCCATACCACGTCGTATAAGTGTGGTATTTCGCAGCAAAATTTGTCCTACGCCGAAAAGAAGTGGGCCCTAATAATCTGAAGCGCAGCTGGAATAATAAATGGCACTGTTTGTAGCCTTCAAAAGAGACACGTAGTCTTCTGATCTATTAAGACCCTTAGCATGCCTCGTAAATATCTATCTTTCAAGACGCAAATGCTAATGGGTCAAAGTAATTTAAGCGCAAAAGAACAGAATAACGACTTGTTGTTTCCACTGCGGGTGAAAATTGGGGGAAAATGGCCCCATCTGAATGCTACGATGCATATTCCCATGATGACAGGCCAATGTGAGCTGTTTGTTTTTATTTTTTTACCCGGTTGAACCTGTCCCTTTGAATTTGAATTGTTTTAACAAATATACAGCTGATGAAAGCAAGCCCTACATGGGGCAGTGTACCTAAAAGAAAATTTTGTCAGATCTGTCAAATCTAGCAATGCTGCTTCGATCTCCAGGACGCAACGGAAAAGACGAGAAGACCACATCTGCGTAATTTGTCTTTAGCATAGCCTCAAAGCATAGGAACTGAATTTATAGGATATAACTGTTATAGTTCTTCAGTCCGTCGGAAGTAATTAAAGCCAACTTGCTTTGCCCACAGCCACAACCCATGCCACAGTTCCCTTGTTTGTGGCTCTCACAAGATAACAGAAAAAAAAAATGTTAAGGGAGCCTGCACCGAACTAAGCCACCGCGAGCTTAATCCAATTAAAGTTGAAAGCAGCATGGGCTTGACACTGGCGAAAAAAACAAATTGTAAAATGAAGCAGTTCTAATAAAGGAAAACATTGAGACAGGGTAGAAAGATTCATATTCGCGTTATGCACAGCTGTTTTTTAATTTATGACGTCATGTATATTTTTTACGTAGCCCAGATGCACTACAAGAAAAAAACAACTTAAGGCTCGGTGCAAGTTTAGGACGGGCCGAGAGTGTCAAGACATAAACAGAAAGGAAAACTTCTAGAATATACTTGAAGCATCGCACTTTGAGCTGCGTTGGTAACGGTCCTGAAATAAGGGAAGGCGGGACAACTGTATCATTCCTGCGAGCGGTGAAGGCAGCGACAACTCAATACGACATCAGCTATGACCTTGACGTAATATGACATCAACCACTACCTCCTCCTATTGGCTGCGTCGCTGCGCATCTTATTTCTGCGCTTCTTCGTAAATTGTGTTTGTAGTAGAGAGCGCGCAATGGTCTGTCGCAATTAAAAACGCACGCTCTGTTAACGTTACATTGAGTACATTGCTTTAGGTTGCGTATTGGTTTTCGAACGATGAAAGGCGGCTGGTGAATGTACCCGACGGTGATGCATCTGAAGGTGCATGAGAGTCCGTTTAAACACCCCTCCCCACCCCAAGACTATACTAAGACGCTCTGTTTATTGCTCGTGTCAGGCAGCCCCCAACCATATATGATGCTCAACGTACCTCGGCCTTTGTCGAGCGCATCAAGATAGCAGAAACTCTTTGTGAAGGAATAGAAAAAAACAGAGGTGTTTATTATAGGGTATTCACGCAAGTATACTAATTCGAACATTTAGACAAGAACTTAGTTCGGGAGTTTATCCATAGTGTTTCGTAAACACATGGTCATTAGAAACGTTGCTGCAGCTTTCTCAGAGCTGTACTTAGAGTTTTTCACAATGCAGTGAAATACCACATGGAAGGCAGCTGGCTTCATAAATATGATGCTCTCAACAACTCGCCAGCCAACCACACAACTCTAAAGGCAGCAAACGGTCGTCCACAGCGTCACTCAGCAAAATTGTGGGAGTCGTTGCAACTCTAGAAACCGCACTCATACCATCCACTTCTCTGAAATTAAGTTGTGGCATGCAGAGTAGTGGAATAATGTCTTGAACGCAAGAACACAGTTCCTGCTTGTACGCGTGGCTCAGTTTATTTCGTTCGCGCAATATTCGTCGCGCATCGCGAATCTCCGCTAAAGTCGTAATGAACCTACTGACATTATTGCTGCTTCTTACCTTCCGTTGCACACCCAGCTTATGACATCGGTATCTGCTCTTATGAATTAGCAGTACACTTTATCTTCAACAACTTCTGTAAAAACCTATAAACTACATTAAAATAATAAAACTAAACACGTAGAAACGCAGGATGAACAGTTCATAAAACAGACGCCTCAGGAAACACAGTTATCGGATGCGCGCGTTTGCTGCTACGTACGGTCTCGAAGGAAGACATGCACTTGATGCCGAATGCGGTAAATTCAAAACTGCACAATGTAGCTTACGTAACATATTGCCTAATATCACAGGGCGGCATTAAAAGACAATATATTTTTCACTGTTGAAGTCAGCTCCAAAACCTGTGACCAGGCAAAGAAGTCGGAGCAGACGAACCGATTTGAAGGCAGCAGAGCATGTCTCGGAACTATTGCATCTTTGTGGCAAAGTCGTCCTGATCCTATCGAAAGATTGTCAAATGTTTCGGGGCAAAAATATTGCCAAATTGTCCAAAGAGCAGAGTCTTTATAGAGATTTCAGAAATCCACGTGCATACTTAATTTTGATTAAAACAAAGACAAATAGGACAGTGTTGGTCAGTGCTAGATATCGTGTAAGATTATGAGGTGTGATTTAAAAAAGGCTCCGACACCATGCACTTCAGCTGTTGATTACATAACCACGAGACACACTGCTATTGCGTCAAAAATCTTGCACTTCTGCGCAGCTTTTGCGAACTTCGCCTGCAGCGTTTTTCTGTTTTAGCATGGAGGTCCATTGGAGCCATTGGATCCCGAAAGAACCAAATGTTTAAACCAGAAGCAAGCTAGAGAAATGCTCACTCTTGTGCGGGCAAGCATAGCTAGGGGTAAAAAAAGCTGCCACCAGCCCAAATGTATATAATGTGTATAGGTACATCCTTCAGGAACCGTCAATGCAGCTGAGGTTTCATGTAGAAGCCATGTGCGGAAAGAAGCAGTTCAGGCAGAAAGAAAAAATACAAGGTAAAAGCGCAGTTACAGAGTGAGGACAAAAACGTCTCTATATACACAAACAGGATACGAAGCGAGTTCAGTCGAAGAACAAGCACTTCTTTCTGGGATTCATATTGTCATCGACGTCGCAGCGAAATGTTGAAGCGAACTTGCGCGAGTGACGTAGAGGAACATTGCACTCCTCGCCATTGCTATTGGTGGCGCACGTCATGAGGCAGTACGTCATAAAGAACACCTGGTCGTCGGTGTAATCTTCGAGGCCCTGCAGCGATAACACTTCCACGATGCCTTCGTCCTTAACGGCTTTTCGATATGCCAGGTAGGCAGCGTGCAAGGCCGGAATTCGCGAAGAAAAGGGGACGAATGCGTGCGACTGAGACGAATCTGGATGTGAGGGTCTGTTGGCAGCGTCTTCTAGGTAGCACTTAACGCGTTCCTCGTATCTTTCGTGTCCCGCAATCCACCAGGGCTCCTCCTCGCCTTTCTCATTGAAAAGAATGCCGCGTTCATCGAATGATTGGGCCATTGAGGCGGCAAGGCTTGCGCCCAGGGAACCGTACAAGATGGCAAACGTCGCGTCAGCGTAAAGCATCGGTGGTTCCAGAGCCCCAACGTCCATGGACACGCTATTGTAGTAGTAGCTGTAGATGCTGGTCACGCTCCCTCCACCCAGACGCTTGCTGAAGATGCGGACGTAATCATCCCGAGCCAATGTCTTCCGGAACGCCTTGGCCACGTTAACGACGTTGTCCATGAAGGAGTTTCCAATCTCTGGAAAGTTCTTATACAGCGAGGCAAGGCTGTAGTTTGAAAAAAAGCGATTGTCTGGCAGTACGCTCTCCCAGATGCCGTCCAGCTTGTCGTAGGCACTTTTCTTGACCACGTCGTCGATCCACGAGGAGTGTTTGAAACTAAGCTTCATATGCTCCTTCAGCTTGATGAAAACCTTCGATACATTTTCGCGAATTTCCTTGCTGAACCGCTCGTAGATGTGCCTTGCTGACACCGCCAGGCCAAACGTGCTTTCGACATGTGATAAGCAGGTTCTCTTCTTGAAGGTGTAAAGTGCACTTGCGTCGCCCTTTATACGTATCTCGGGCTTCCCCATTACAATCCACAGGTACATACGGATGAACAGCCAGGAAAGTACCCTTCGAAATGATGCTCCCGAAATCTTTTCTAGCAAGCCGTCGAGGTAGCCAAGTATACCAGGGTGCTGAATCATCACAATATCATCTAGACTCCAGGTGAACTCAGGCTTATAAATGTCATTCAAGTACTGCCACCACCGACCTCTCCAAGATACCGTGAACTGGTCGATATCCTTCAGCGTCCGCTTCTCCTCCTCCCTGGTGTCTGATCTGTACACCGGAGCCCCGGTGGTGACAACTTGAAGGTGTTTCTTCAGCTCCAGGAGGCCATCAGGTGGAGGCACTCCCAGGTAGTCGCAGTTCTCTTTGACAAGTGCCGCGAACTGCTCGTCCGTCATGGCAGCCCACTTGTACCAATCGCCGCGGCTGAAGTAGAGCGACTTCTGTCTGCCCATATAACCAGGCATGGCGCGCACTTTGATAAACATGTTGATGTTCCAGTTCACTGTCATATTCAGCAGGATCAGTAATGGGTCTTTAACGAACTGGCCGGTCTCTGGCCATTCTTCGGGCCATTTGAGACCTAGTCCACCTTTGAGGCTCTTAAATTTCTCGATTTCACTTTTAACCACAGCATCGGAGCGGTTGGCCATACAACTTTGAAAGTACAGCGGCGCAAGCTTGACCGGAGCAT
Source organism: Amblyomma maculatum (assembly GCF_055883805.1). Lineage (NCBI taxonomy): Eukaryota > Metazoa > Arthropoda > Arachnida > Ixodida > Ixodidae > Amblyomma > Amblyomma maculatum. Next base: position 375,324,509 of record NC_139344.1, on the reverse strand, counting down.
CGGTGGGTTCTCCCTCGAGTTCCCGAATGGCGATTTCTTGCGACTTTGCGTAGATTCGCTGTATCATAGAACGCTCTTTTCCAACGGGTTTCCAAGAGCCGCATACGAAGCTGTAGAAGTTGGCGCACGGCTTGACCGAAGTGTTCATGGCGCTCTTTAACTCTTTGGCATGCCTTATGCACGCAGGCTTCGAACATATTCCTGATGTTTGGGCGGATAATATAATCAATATAACTATTGAAAAGAAGGCGAATAAAAATCCCACTGCGAGGACGATGGCAACGATGGACACCAAGTTGCATCGCAAGCGGGCCTCGTGTGTTGATCTCGACAAATCCTGGAAGTGAGAGAAAACTGCTTTAGCTACACTTAAAGGTCGGGTAAAATTTTGCTTGGACAGAAGTGACGACTGCATAAGGGTACACTGAAGATGGAGCTCTAAAATGTATATATCTCTAATGAGGTAATGAGGTACAGGACATACAGATGTTACGGGGCTTCTTGGTTTAGCAGCTGCGACTACGGAATTTACACAATCAAAATCATGTACAAGAGATCTGTTCTAGGTCCCAACCACATTCTTCCTCTACCGGGTTCATCTACCCTCTTCTTCTTCTCTCGGATCTTTGACCTCCTATTGCTTGTTAGAGAACGTTTGCGCGCTATTGGTAGTCTATTTTTAACCAGCCTCCGCATACTTCTCATTCCGTATAATCTCATAGAGGCCTGAATGTACTTCCACACTTCCATGTATGTACTTCCACACCGTCTCCCCATGGTATGTGTAGCCACTAAACAAATGTTTTTGTCTATGAACACCTTCCGGTTCAGTTCGTTTACGTTATAAAGTATAGTGGGCCTACATGCACAGCCACGCGGTTATTTTGTCAGCAACCGCAACATCCGTCGCAATGATCACAGTGTTATCTATAACGCACATATAATAGGGACGTCGTTCATGTATGTGTAAGAGCCAGGTGACTGCGAAAGTCGGTTTAGTGCTAAAAAAACTATAGCTTTCTTGCCAGAGCCTGTTGTATCTAGAGGCCGTTAAAGCGTAATACCTTCCAGAGAGGTTAGACCTAGAATTATAACCTGCAGTCGAGTATATATAATTTCTTTTCCACGATCGCAAACTTGCAAACACCCGATTCTCACAGTAACATACAAGGCTATCATGGGAACTCCGACCTGCATGCCACCGAACCTTTTACTTCACTTCTTGGTGCAGTAATGTGTCAGTTGCTTAGGACAAATGCTCTATCGTTTTGTCCGTACTTCCACCCGACATTAGTACAATATATTTATAAAATGTACTCAGCCGAGTGCAATGAGCGTTATTACCACACTGCCCGTTGCAAACAGATTTTTCTTCTGTCGTTTCAACTTGTCACTCGCTTCCATGCTTCCTGAATTATCACGAACCCGTCAGTAAACACCAGAATAATTACTATTTTCCGAAGCTGCTATTCTGCTCTCCTTTGCTATAGAAGCACTTCTCATCTTTCTCTTCTAGCCACTAATAAGTTTCTGCTGTGCAGATACCGAATACAAGTGCATTCTGTCACTGGAAAGGACTGTTTTTTGCTTTCACCGCTGTATCTATATGCATGTGATCATTGTGTACTGTACACTGCTGTATGTAAGTTTAATTTTCAGTTTACAGTAAACTAGTACTAAAAAGCTGCGTTATTGGTTTTGTCCCGCCAGATGAGCCCACGCCAGATGAGCCCACAGATGCCAGATGGTGTCAGCAAATGAAACTATTAAAGCAATCTAATCCTAAAGATTAAAATTCACAAAGCTTGGGTCACATTGACGGCTCAGGACTTAACTAGCTTGCAGAAGTCAATGATGTCAAAAGATGGACGGCACGAACGCCGTAATATTTGGCTAAAAAAAAGTATTTCACGTGCACACTCGTTTATCAAATATTATACGTTACCTCTCACAAACGCCGCCAGGCGCAGGCGTAAAGACGCTCGCTACCGGACGGCCATTCCATGGGCGTGTGCCGGCTCTAGCAGCGAATGTTTGCAAACTACAAAAACCCGCTTTCCTCGGTTAATGTGTCTTAGCCATTACTGCCGTACATTCTTTTTTTTTTTTTAATTTGGCCAAGCGTGTGAAAGTGCGCGCAGTAGGAAACTTAGGATTCAAGCTGCAACAAGCGGGAACAGGTGACGCAAGTAGACGCAAGTAAACGGAGCAAGCGTAAAGCCAATAGCTTACAGGCGTGGCATAGGGTGACGGAAGGCCATCTCGGGCCCTGATGTCTTTGGGAGTCTGTAAGGAGAAACGTCGAAGCGTTAACATTGGTTACGGTTATTCATCATTCGAGGCGTTTTCTCTGGCGTAGCGTAGCTAACGTGGCGCGCACAGAATGTAACGCTTCTTCTCGATTAATAGTTATTTGTGCTGCAGTGAAGCACCAATTCTTATCTCCTGCGTTTAAGGCGGCCCGCGCAGTGTCTCATACCACACGTCGATTATGCCAGACGCGACCGGAACGGCTTGGAGAAACCGTGATGAGGTGCAGTTCTTTCCGTGATATTCTAAATGTCTGCCTTTCTTTTGTGCGGCGAATGTCAAAAGCACGATGGAGCTTTTAAATTGAGCGCCACCGAAGCAGGCAGCGTTGTAGTTTTCGGTGTCGCCAATTGCAGTATTAGCTACAGTCGACTCCGTGGTTATCAAACGGTTTGGTTGGTTTAACGTCTGTTTAACGTTTTAAAGCGACTCCTGCTACGAGGAAGATCGTAGCACAGGGTTGTACAAAGTTCGACCACCAGGGGTTCTTTAATATGCACGGATATCGCACAGCATATACCAACGCCTTTCCATCTCACCTCTATCGAAAGGTATGGCGTACGCTGTCGGAATTCGACTCCGAGATTTTGCGTTCAGACTCGGGTGACCTAACCATTACGCCACTGCGGCGGGGTGATGATTAACTGCTTCTGGAAAAAAGTTCTCCAAATAAGCAGACCAGCCGCCCATCTTTCATCGACGCCATTGTCCCGGGCAATTATTATACCTCTCATTGCAACCGACCGTTATACCATCGTAGTGGGAGAGGCTGTCACTCGCAGAATAATGAGATAAAACAACACATAAATAAGCACGATATAATAATAATCAATCAATCAATCAATCTTTATTTAATGTGCGCAGGAACAACCATGTGGTCTTTGTGCTGCAGCACAAATAAAAAAAAAAAAAGAAACAAAAATGAAAAAGCACAAACATGTTTACACACACAGAGAGAACACAACAAAAGAAATAAATAATACATGAAATGACAGACGAAAAGTATCACGGAAAGTAAGCAAACAATGAGTAGCATCACTTATATACACAGTGAGAGAATTTTTTAGCACACCAGGAAATAAAGAAAAAAAAAGAACGGTATATAGAAGAAAAAAAAACAAATAACTGACATTGATTATAGTAATATAGAAATATACATAAAATAAACAACCCTTCCAGGCGCAACAAGTGCATGGTACTTAAAACACAGGCTAGAAATACAGAATAATACAATAAAGAAGTAAAATTGAACAAGGGGCAGTAAGATTCGAATATAAAGTTTAAAGTTGAAATATAAGTAAGAAACGGATAAAAAGTAGTTCACGATACAGACAGCATTGAACAGGAGAAAAAGCAAAAAGTGAAGTAAATACAATTTAAGGCTAGAAAGTGGGAGTTTTAAGTGATAAAGTACTATTTAGAATACAACGCTACGAACATCCAATGTAAATGAACAGAGAGAGTTTTGGAAGATGTCAAGGTGAGGACAAAAAGAGTTAAATAACCACTGCATCCTGTCCAGAGGGGAGTGGGAATGAAGAGGAGAAACCTGAAATGGTCTGAATTCCCTCATGCTCTTTCGCGGAACGCGCAGTAGGATGTACTCTAAGAGCTGAGGGCACATAATGTGGCCATGAAGGAGTTTGTACAGAAATATGATATCAAGTCTGATACGACGGCAGTGAAGGGAAGGAAGATTCAGTTGGGTGCTCCTGGTGGAGCGAGAGGGGGAAGTTGCGCAAGGAAAGCGATAATGAAATATCCGTAAAAATTTTTTTTGTACTCTGTCAACCTTGTCCAAGTTCGATTTGCAAGTGCCATTCCAAACAACCGACGCATACTCCAAGACCGGCAGGCATATGGACAGGTACAGTTTTAGGAACGGAAGTGGAGTATGGAACTCTCTCGAAAGTCTGCAAACGAATCCGAGTGTGCGCATAGCCCGCTGAGCAATGCGGTTAGTGTGAGAGGAGAAGCTGAGGGTGCGGTCAAAAAGTACACCAAGGTCATTAATTTCATCGACCCTATCCAACAGCACAGAATTCACAGAATAATGGTAGAGAAAGCTATGTGTTTTACGAGTAAAGGACACAACCCTAGTTTTGGAAGAATTGAGGGTAAGTCGATTCATCGCACACCAATCAGAAAAAGCAGATATGTCCGATTGCAACAACACGCAATCTTGAAAAGAATGTATTACCTTGAATATTTTTATATCATCAGCATAAAGAAGAAACGAGGAGTTCTTTATCGCCGAGGAAACATCATTAATAAAAACGGAGAAGAGAAGCGGGCCTAGTACTGAACCTTGAGGAACTCCACTCGTTGCAGGGTAAACGAAAGAAGTCTGTCCATTGACACTGACAAAGCAGAAGCGATCAAGGAGATAGTTGCGTAGGAGGGCTACGAGTGAGACTTCAACGCCAGAGAGTAGAAGTTTTTCAAGAAGTAGTGAGTGAGTAACAACGTCGAAAGCTTTGCTCATATAATAATAATAATAATAATAATAATAATAATAATAATAATAATAATAATAATAATAATAATAATAATAATAATAATAATAATAATAATAATAATAATAATAATAATAATAATAATAATAATAATAATAATAATAATTTATTTTCCTTTACTACAAGGAAAGGATAGGAGCAGCCGCTAAAAAGCTGCTTCGAAGAGCAGCTTGACGAGTGGCTGCCCCTGCATATGACGGCATTTCACAGCAGAGAAAGTCACGCCCACACAGTGAATAAACAATTAATTGAGAAATAATTAGACTACAAAAAAGCACTAGGTAAGTCAGGAAAATACATGAAAATAAAACAGGAACGCCGCAAGACAGAACATTTTTATGTATTCATAGAAACATTTCGCAGAATAATTTAGCGGATTAATTAACGATATGGGACGTCGAATGTGCGTTAAACGTATAAAAACCTGGCGGGCGCTGGAAATTAAGGTACAAATCTTTTTAACCTAAGCGGTAAAAATTCAGGCCAGAACCGGGACGGACAATTTATTATTCACAGGCTATCAATACTACGATGTCAACATGAATGCGTTAGCAATTTGGTTCCGATTTCGCGAGGGCATTATACTTTGCCTATACTTTTTTTCTGTAGCGACAGAAGAGGATTCTTTTTTGCATGAGTTTCCCTGATAGCATTAGCATGCTTGTCATTTCCTCTTGCTTTACGTATATTTTGCCACATTTGTTGAAAATCGTATCAAAATATCTCCAAAAGGTTGAAGGTCTTTTTTGTATTCTTTCAGGTGGCTGCACAAGCGATCTTAAGTTGTCCGAAGCTGTCTGCTTTGACTTTAATTCGTAAACCATGTAAATCTTTTTAGTCGCCCCTGTAAAGTAACCGGCCGGGTAAATCTCCTTGCAAGGAGTTCTATCAAGATTGCTCCCCTATATACACTGCGCACTGCTTGCTTTTGTGCATTTTCGCCTATTATCTACAATGGTGCGGGACAGCCGGCTTCGGCGACATATCGTCTTTCTCTGCAAATTTTGGAAACCTTTGTCATACCCAGTGGAGTGAGCAGGTTCCATATATGGTCTATACAAACACCTGCATGCCTTCTCCCTACAGGTTCCGCCAGGGATGATAAGATGTTCTATAATGCACGCGAAACAAGGTGACGGAGATACGATGGCCCTGGAGGGCATCTGCTTTAATCACGGAAAAAGAACTATCACAAATACGATCACATTTTAGAACACTGAGGTGTTCAGTCTGTGTACCTACGGTCTCAGGGGGAGTTTTTTTTAACATGACCGGCTGCTTGAAGGTCTGTTTACAAATGAGTTCCAGCCGGAAAGAAACAAATCGTCAAACATTCCAAAATCCAGTTGCTCATTGTGGTTGCCAATTAACATCGTGGCAAAACGGAATAACATCACACGTGCCAAATTGACAACGCTGGGACCTTAAGTGCCCAGTGGCGCCATCTTCCTTCAAATCCGCCCACGACATCTACCAGGATTATATTTAATAGAACGGTAGCAATGCACGGACGAAGAATAAGACGTACACAGAGAAATGTGTAAGTAAAGCCCGCTACTAAGGCAAATCGTCTCAATTCAATGTAGCTAGGGAAGCCGTTCAAGTGTTTACAAGCCACGAGCAAAGCCAACAGACTGAACAGTTTCCATCGGTGATGCTTACCTTGGCTCCTTCATTGTCCGCACCAGGAGAATCTTTGGGATCTCTTCGCTTTTCATGTTTGCGGCGACGCTTGCGCTGGTCCATGATCCACTGCGTTCAAGTAAAAGTAATTCAAGCAGGCAGGATTCATTGTAGTGAGTTTTAGTGTTAACAGAACAAGTAATGCTTTTCGAAATAGCCGCCCTAAAACTGTGTGCAGCCGATAAAGCGGGGCGGGTTCTACGTTTCATAGATGAACCGCGACGCAAATTTGAATTCAATAATGCATGTTACAGCCATGGGGTGATGCATTGCGGATGCACGAATTTTAGCGCGCATTTATCGCGTGCCTGGCATGTATGTAAATACCAGTGCGGACCAAACGGGCTGCTGTCTTGCCTCATCGAGCCTTTCATTAGACCATTAGCCTTTCATTAGACCTTTCCTCATGAACAAATCCATATCCAAGCCTTTTAATCCCTATCTTATATTCCAGCTCTTTTGGCCCGAACATGCAGCAAGCAGCTCTTTTGCAAATTTCTCCCCCGACATAACCTCTTGTCCCCGACATGCGAGTGTCCAATTCTTCTAATCATTTATTCCTCATAAAACAGATCCGCGATCACTGCTTGGCCTATGTTTATTCAGCCGCAGCTCTCTACTTGTCCTAAGCACACGCTGAAAATAGCTCGATATAACAGTTTTAAGTAAACAATTGATGGGGTAAAATTCTTAGCACTTTCACCGAGTAGTTATGCTTACCGTTTGGAAGTGACTAGCTTTACAGGCTGGCTTCCGAAATCAGCTTCAAGAAACTTGTATCGACGCAAGCATTTTAGTTGCAAAAGCGGTTATTGGTTGCACTCGTATTTTTTTGGTCTTCACTAGAATATAAAAGCTTAACGTTTGGGTTAGAGTATCGTTTGCGATTCGAACCTGGTACTATATTGGTACATGCTTACAACAAATTAATTCTCCTCTGCGTACGTTTATACGGACCTTCGTTCCCCAGACTGTCAAGTATTACTTTAGGTTGCCAGTTATAACCGGATTACATCAGCCTGTGCTGAAATCCACAATTTACTTCCGTAGCTCCATAATCGCGATAAAAAAATGTTTGGTGATTCTTTAACGATCAGAAGGTGCACCAATATTAGATTAAGTTGCAACTGGGTCCTAAAAATCACGCATTATCATGAAACGCTGTTTCGAACTGCATGAATGTCTTTCGTAAGGTGTACAAGAGGTGAAGAAATGTGCGCTCGGCGTCATTATTTCCATCACTCAGTAAAATTATTATTACACCTCTTACAATTAGAAGCGGCCTGAGCGTTTAGGTATGCGAATTATGGCATCCTTGAAGAAATTTAAATGATAAGAGTCAAGATCCATTATTGGATAATATCCTTTCTGAATGACAATAGCCAGCACATGTTTCATCCTAAGGAAGTGTTTTTTGTAAACTTTTGTAAGATCGGCGCATGTAGCGGAGCTATCAGCTGATTTTCCTCTGTGCAACTTGCTCGAGTTAAGCAAGGGAAGTCTCAGAGGTCAGGACTAAACTACATAAGCGTTAAGGCACCGACGCCGAACTAGCTGTGTTAAGAAAAGTCTAAAGCACCGACAAAGACGCTTCTGTCCCCAGTCTCCCGTCGAGAGTACCTTAGGACTCATCGGGTGAGGTTTGTGCTTGGCTCGCCTGGGCGATGAAGATCTTCCAGGAGATCCGTGCGGTGTCGGCGATCCAAGCATGGGGGGCGATGCAGGAGGTCTGTTTGATCCTGGCACCCCGTCAGGTGATCCAGGCGGGTCTCTGGTCATGGTACCTGGTGATGTGGACGGGTCGCTGGTCATGGTGCTCGCGGGCTCAGGCGGAAGTCTGAGAAAGAGGACTGCCGCTAGTGTTTCTGCTGTTGCAAGGGCCGGAGACGGAAGACTGTTCAAAGCAGAGCTGCTGATTGAGAACGGGTCCCAGAAGCCACCTACTGTCGGGAAATCACGGCTGTTTCTCAGAATCTCGGCTCGAGCACGCCTCGCGAGCACGGCAGAGGAAAGGGTAGCACGCGTGCCTCAGCTTCTTCTGCCTCTATTTAGAGCGCTTACGCAACACCAGCACTCGGAGAGGAGAATGAATCGAGGCTCAGTGGCTTAGACGTTTCGCGTCTGTCGAACGCCGCTGCTACTAAAGCGGATAATACAATAATCGGAATTTAAAGTCTATCCAAATCTGAACTTGTTTATTAGTTCCCCGTGTCTCTTGCGCTGTTGTTTACTAGGAGAGCTCCGCACATGATTTCGGAAGACTGCACATTGAAGAATGGAGTGCTTGACTTGGTATCTCGAACCAAGCTGAGCCTAGTTTGCACCCCTTTTGAGTTTTTGCGTCACCACCAGATAGCCGCCCATTGTTCATATACGGTGACAGATTCGATTCTAAGAAAATTAAAACGCAGGAGGGGTTGATATCAACTTATGTTGGTGGATGACATTATAAAGTTTTCGGGCATTAGCTAGAACGCCACAGCTGGCAGGCGAATGGATTAAGTACAGAAAAATATGTTAGATGCCTTTTTTTGTTTATGGACGCCGTCAGGCTCATGATGATGATGATGATGATGATTTTGTTATCAAAGATAGGCTGTTCAGTAATTTGAAACTACTGACGTGGACATCGGTCTCGCCTAAACGCTATCACAGCCAAGACAAACAGAAATCCAAGAGCGTGTCGTCCTAACATATTGCGGTAATAAAGTGATGTCACGGATAATTACAGTGGCAGCCTCGCCGCGGCGGTGCAATGGTTAAGCCGCTCGACTGCTGTTCCCGAGGATTAGGGTTCGAATCCCGGCCTCGGCGGCCGCTTTTCCCTGCGGGCACAAAGCAAATGCAAGGTGCGCCCCGCCCCCTGTGCTGTGCGAAGTCAGTTCCCAATAAAGAACCCCAGGCAGTCGAAATTTCCGGAGCCCTTCACTACGGCGTCTCTCATAGCCTGAGTCGCTTTGAGACGTTAAACCTCGTAAACCAAACGAAACCTAATGAGAGTAGCAGTAGCTCAGAGCAACCAGTCGTCCCAACGGTAACAAAGAAGAAGTAAAGGAAACATTAGAAGCAATGAAACTGGAAAAAGCAGCTGAATAAGATTCAATATCTTCAGGTCTATTGAAGGACGGTGAGGAATGTCATGCCAGAAGGGTTGACTACCCTTAATAAGCAACGCTTATTAGCTCCGTAGTTCCGGGATATTGGAAGAGCGCTAGCATTATCTAAATCCATAAGAAGGGGGACGTCAAGGACTTGAAAAATTGCAGACAGATTAGATCCGTCACTGACGTGGTATTTATAAAGGTAATCACTAATAGAATCGGGGCTACATTTGACTTCGATCAATCTAAGGACAAGACATGTTTGCGCTGACCCATGGAGTTGTCTAATCATGCAGTTTTCTTTTTTAGCAGCATGTGGGTGCATGTATGGTTAAGTCCCAATGACTGTAACAGCCGCTTTATGATTCGTTTATGCCTTCATGTTTGTTTCTATTTGTTTGACCATGTACCTTATCAGATTGATCTGCTGACAGAGCCAATTGTCTTATTTAGGGTGATGACATCTCTTTCGTTGTTTTCAAAACGCATCATTAGAAACTTTATATTTGCCCTTCTTGCACTCGCATGATGGTTACCTCCCCCTTAATACCTGGGAAGTTTAGTTACTTGGCTGATGTCTAATTTTTGGAAGATATGACTTTTTAGAGTAGCATGAAAGACCTCCTGTTTTCTTAACTTGTGACATTTGGTCCCTCCCTGCAACGAGTGCTTCTTCAATTTCGCTATCACCTCCGGTTCCTAGTCTTGATAGTGTTACCTTGTCTGCACATAACGACTGTCCTTGTCTCGAGATTTTCTTCAATTTTCAAGCTAGTGGGATAAGCGGGGTGTTGATAAAGAAAGGTGATAAAAACAATCCTGGAGGGGTGCTCCTGATTCGGAGATCAAATGTTTGGTATTCGATTTTCTTGGAATCCTTGAATTAGATTACATTAGAAGGTAACCGCAGCTGGGGGTGGCAGAAAGTTAGGTGGATTGAGGAGATTATGTTGTTCGTGCATATTATGCGAATCCAGCTTGCATTACAAAGAGATATTTGGAAGGGTATGGGAGACGCATTTTGGCGGCATTGGGTGTATTGGGTGATGACGATGGAAACAAAGGACGCTTTTCTTACTGCTGTAGAAGGAGGAAGCATATTAAAGTTTATTTACAAATAGTTTTTTACAGCAAGAATGTATTGCCCGCCTTCTTCAATTTTTCTGAAGTGGCTGGGAAGCCTGTTTTTTTCTTTTGGGTCTCGAATGAAGGCCGAAGTCAAGAAATCAGCATAGCTGGTCGCTGTGTCTGACAACAGCACCGTCTCGGGGACCGGTTTCTTCACGTCGTATGCTGCCAGTACTTGACGCTACGCTTATGATGTCATCGCTCGCCTCCTCTTCATCTCCTCCCACAAAGTTTCACTAAAGACCCTAGTTAGGCTTCCTTCGTGAAAGAATTTCAATACATTAACGAAGCAAAACTTAGCTAAATGTAGTAAGATGTAAGAAGCAAAGCAAAATGAAGTAAAATCTATCTAAACGATTACTTACCATTGCTTTTGCCTCTATACCCATGCTTAGCCAAGGTAACCTGCTCCTCAATTTTTTTTCTTGAAAATAAACCGCGGCAGTAATTACCAAAGTAGATTATGTCATGAAGCAGTGCATATTTCATACTGCTCTTTGCTGTCCGATGGCCTTAAGTTCATTCCAGCTTTCAATGAGCATATTTGTAGAAGCCACCACCGCAGTTTCCAGAAACTCTTTTCAAGCCAACAGTGTTAGGAATATGTTTGTTTCTCTGCTCTCTTGTTAACAGAACTGTGAAAAGCAAATAATTTCTAAGCTTGGAAGCTCTGACTAAACGCTATAAGGTTTCATAATGCGGTGAGGAAGCAACAATCCACGCTTACATGCTGAGCTCTTGTCGGCAGATATGGTTCTGCCACTGATATTTTAAACCGTTTCAATTGAATAAAGGCAAGGACTGCAGAAAAGATTAGGGAGTCAAATTTTTTAATGCTTATGCACAACCTTACTGTTCTTTGCGTTGATCCGCTTTGCAGAACACGGAAATTGTACTTTAGATAGCGACGAATGCAATTATCCTGCCCTGGCTCTTTCGGTACAAATCAAATTTCCTCTCCGCCTTAATATACCATGATAGAATGTTTTCAGGAATATTGCGTACTTTTATTCTGGACAAAATGTTGAGGAGATGTATTAAATCTTTCACTTTCATTACATAACTCCCGCATACGTTATATAATGTCCTTCGGCAGGCATTCATTTCTTGCCTAACGCAAGGCTTTAAAGGTATACTGAATAAAAAAATTGCCGCTGAGATTTCTACCGCAGATGGTAGCTATCGCATTGGGAGTGACCAAAACAATCCACTTAATGAACAGAAATGAGTGCAAAGTAAGTATTTTAATGAATATTTCTCAAATCACCGCACCTAGCGGGTTCTTGTGAAATCTCTGACAAAACCGGATATCACGTCACAACTACCCCAATGGCGGTCGGTCGCACCTGTTCATTTTACCTCTCCCCCGTGGCGCTCACAAAGCGCCGGGACGGACGTTTTTTATTTTTTTGCTGCTTGTGTTCCTGCACACAATTCATCATTCCCTCCCAGCGCGTGTCCCCCTCGACCTCCCTCGTGTGCATCATTCCACACTTCGCAGCATTGTGCACGGCGCAACGCGGGGGAACCGACACTGCGTGTAGCCAGTCAACCAACTTCAGGTGGGAGGGAGGCGGCGGCGGCGGGATCGCCGGGCCATGACGTTGCTGGCCCGGCGATCGTAGTTGTGACGTCACACCCGCCGGCTCACAATCGGGAGCGCACTGCGTCTGACTCGGCGGCCGCTCAGAAAACTTCAAAAATACAGCCATCCGCTCAAAACTAACCAGAAATATGTGTCTGTACTAGTGTAAGCGTGTCTTAAGAATGCAGTTGGGGTGCTTTCTCAATATAATTGGATATTTGTTCAGTATACATTTAAAGCGCTGAAAGAAAAGAAATCGTAAGGAGGCATCCACATTCGTCCATCAGACGTCGTAACCAGACGGAAGCAGCTTGCGTAAGTTTAAAAAAAATAATCAAAATAGCAACAAAACACCTATTCCAAAAAACGGTTCCTTTAGAAAGTCCTCGACTCGACAAGACGTATATTATTAAGGTATGACCGACAATTACCGCCCGTGTCGGCAAAGTACTGCAAATAGTAGGCAAGAATCGAACAAACGTCCGACTCCGAATAACAAAATATGCAGTATGGCACCTGTAGGAAGGTAAACACTGCTAGCTTTAATAAATCGCTGAATGCACACTATAGGGCGCTTACAAACAATTGTGGCCGCGCGATTTGCGGAGGAGGAGGAGGAGGAAAAACTTTATTTAGTCCTATATTATTTGGCGGTTTTTGGACGTCTTCAGAGATGTCTGCTTGTTGTATCCACAAGAGTCTTCTCCGTCGACTTCGTCCACTTTTTACAATGGTCGGTTGCCCTCAGTCCAGGGCTCCGCTGGCTGCTGCCGCCCGTTGGGCTCGCTGTACCAGACCTTTCTGGTCTTCGCAGCGGTCGCTGGACAGCAGAGTCTCCCATTGCTCCGCACTCGGGTTTCGAATTTTGGGGACCACATCTATGTTTTGACATGCCCATGTGATGTGATACAGTGTTGGTTTTTCATAGCACCACGGACATCTGTCAGCGTATAAGGTAGGGTGCATTTTGTTTAGTATGTGTAGGTTTCGGTATGAACCCGTCTGTAATTGTCTCCATATGACAGTTTCCTCTCTGGTGAGAGAACTGTGCGGTGGGGGATATCGCATTCTTCTTCCTCTATAGTTTTCTAGTATGGCCGAGTATGCCTTGGGTGCTGGCAAAAGTTCCGCGGACCCGTCGGATGCTCGGAAAGTAGTGTATGCTCGAGCTATCCTGTCAGCCTCTTGGTTCCCTGCCACCCCCATGTGCCCCGGTACCCATATAATTTTGTGTCTGGTCTTGTTTTCTTCGTGGTTTTTAAATCTGTCGCTCGCTTCGAGGAGTATACGAAGCGCGTGACGACCAATCCTACCATTCATGAAATTTCGACAGGCTGTTTGAGAGTCCGTGAGTATCGTTAGCGACCGCCCAGCTCTGTAGCCCTCCGCCACCGCTAGAGAAATGGCTACTTCCTCGGCCTCTGCTGCTGTGCAGTGTCGGATAGAGGCGCTGGTCACTTCGCGTAGAGACGAATTGACCACCGTGGCCACTGCAATTTTGTTCTGTCCTCCTCTCGAGGACGCGTCTGCATACACAGTCGTGTCTTCAGGAGCGTATGTTTTTTGAATAAAATTGGCCCTTGCTTCTCTTCTACCTTGGTGGAGGTTAGGGTCCATGTTTCTCGGGATTGGAGCTACCTTGAGGGACTTGCGAAGTTCGTCGGGGATCGTTACCGTCCTCGCTATTTCTCGCATCTGCTCACAGTATCCGAGTCTCTGTAAAAGCGCTCTTCCAGTCGTTGTCTGCAGCAGCCTGAGTTTTTGCGACTCAAGCTGCGCCTCGCGTAGTTCTTCGAATGTGTTTTGCAATCCAAGCGCCATGAGCTTTTCTGTAGACGTGTTGCGCGGTAATCGGAGCGCCGTCTTATACGCTTTGCGTAGCAGGGCATCAGCTTGTTGTATTTCACTCTTGTTGAGGCACTGGTAGGGCAGGCTGTACATAATTCGGTTCACTACCAGGTTTCTAACTAGTTTTAGTGTGTCCTCTTCGCGCATGCCATGCCGCCTGTTGGTGATGCGGGTGATCATGCGTGTCACTTGTAGCGTTGTAGTTTTGAGCATGGTAAAAGTGTGACTACTGCGTTGGTTCGATTGAACCCACATACCTAATATTCTTATTTTTGTCTTTTCAGGGATGGGCATTCCTTCCAGGTAGATGTTGAGTTTCAGGCTCTCACTGGTTGGGACGGTCCGGTTTTGTTTGCCTCTCCACACTCGAAGCAGTTCCGATTTCTCGGTCGAGCATGCGAGTCCTCTTTCTCCGAGATATTTCTGTACACAGGAGGCCGCTTCCTGTAGTTTTCCTTCCTTCTCCCCGAGGGAACCGGTGTTCGTCCAGACTGTTATGTCGTCTGCATACATGGCGTGCCTGATGCCTTCGATTTTCTCTAGTTTTCGTGCTAGACCTATCATAGCTATATTGAAGAGGATAGGTGAGATGACTGATCCTTGTGGTGTTCCTTTGTTTGGCGCGTGAATTTTGTTCGATCGAAGGTCTCCCATGCCGATGGTGGCAGTTCTATCTGACAGGAAGGCTTTGACGTACCCGTGGATTCTGCGTCCGCAGTTCAGGTCGTCTAGACCTCTAAGGATCGCTTCGTGACTGACGTTATCAAATGCTCCCTTGATGTCAAGGGCCATTATGACATTTTCACCTGTTCGGGGTACGTTGCGGAGCACATCTTCTTGTATTTGAAGCAGCACGTCCTGCGTCGAGTGTTTTGCTCTGAAGCCGAACATGGTATGGGGTACATGTTCATTATCTTCCATGAAATTTTGCAGTCTTTGCAGCACCACCCGCTCGTAAAGCTTGCCGAGGCACGACGTGAGCGATATGGGCCTGAGATTTTCAATTTGGAGCTGTTTGCCAGGTTTAGGTATCATAATTACTTCGGCGTGTTTCCACTCTTCGGGAACCGTCTCCGCCTCCCAGTGTTTGTTTAGAAAACTTACGAGCTCTTGTATGAGGTCGTCACTCAGGTTTCGGATCAGGGCATTGTCGATTCTGTCGGCTCCTGCTGCCGTGTTTCTGGTCGTATTCCTTATGGCCGCATAAACTTCTTCCACAGTTATTGGGCGGTCGAGTCTCTCGTTTTCGGCTCCGCGATAGTTTCCTTGGTATCGTGAGGGGTTGCGATCACCGAAACATTTTTTTCGTGCCTTCTCTAAAAGGTCGGTGTCCGAGCCCTTGAAGGAGTGGATGAATCTGTGGATGCTTTTATTGTTTTCTGATTTTGTTTTGGTCGGATCGATTAGTGCTCTTAGGAGATTCCAGGTTCTGGCCGTACCTAAGGTTCCCTTAAGCGAGTCGCTGAATTGTTCCCAATTTTGTCTCGCGAGTTGCGCTGCGTATTCTTCAGCTTTTGCCGTAACTTCTGCTATCTTTAGTTTTAGTTTCCTGTTGTGTTTTTGCTTCCGCCATCTTTTGGTGAGACAGCGTCTGGCTTCCCATAGTCGCAGAAGGTGCCCGTCTACTTCGGGCGTTGTTGTTGTTCGTCTTACACTTTTTGTGCATTTGTCTCGCGTTTCTGTCAACATGCCGCTCCAGTCTTCTAGTGATTGAATGCCGCCTTCAGATTTTTTGCAAGCCCCGCGGAACGCGTTCCAGTCCGTGAGTTTTGCTTGTCCGATCCGGCATCTTACCCTTTCCGATGCTATTCGCGTCCGGACGATAAAATGATCGCTACCTAGGTTTTCCATCATGTTTTCCCACTGTGACTCCTTGCTCTTCCTTACGAACGTGAGGTCCGGGCAAGTGTCCGTGCTCACACTATTACCGATTCTCGTTGGGGTCGCGGGATCTGTGATTAGCTTACAGCCAAAATATTCGGCTACGTCCGCTAATGTTCTTCCCTTGATATCTTGTTTCCGGTATCCCCAACTCGTGTCCATGGCGTTGAAATCTCCCACGATAATGAGTGCATTTTCTTTGGCCAGCTTGTGCGCTCCGTGGAAGAGTTCGAAGAATTTGGCTTTTCTTTGTCTTGGCGGGCTGTACACGTTTAGTACGAATGTGCTCCTTTCCTTTCGCTTTTTCGGAATGATTTCGACAAGCGCGTGCTCGATGTCCGTGTCGGCGATGGTATCGTGCCTGATTGCGGTGATGGCTTTGATGACTAGAACGGCTGCTTTACCTCCGTTTTGGCTCTCGTAAACATCGTACCCCTGTAGAGAGGGCCTGGTTCCAGTCTCTTGGAGCGCAATCACATCGGGGGGTGTGAGCTGTGTGTTTATGTATTGTTTTAGTAGGGCCTGAAAAAGTTGAGATGAAAGGTGGTCAAAAGGAGGACAGAGGGAGATGTGGAAGAGAGATTTTTATCTTGATACGAGCACGAATAACCGGGCGCTTCGATTCTTGACTTGTATCTTATTAAAAACCACAAGAATAAACTAAAATAGAGCAGATAAATAATAGATAAAAACGAGATTCTGTCGAGGGTGTCAAAGCTGCTGTTCGGGACTACAGAAACCAGTGTGTCCTTTTATTCAATTCTGGTTCAACGCCGTCTGTGGCGCATGATAGCAGGGGTCCAAAATTAGAACAGAATTCATGGATTAATACAAGAAAAATGGGAGCAACTGTCAAAAACAGTGTTTTGAAATGAATACGTTGTCATGAGGATATAAACTGGTGGTTGAAAGGTTGTAATGAAAGCTGTTGTATCGGCAAAGCGTATTTTAGCGTGAGAGGATAAAAGAGTTTGTTACGCTAAAAACCCGTCGTAGTCGGCGGTGGCGGCCGTCTAGGACAATAAATAGAGAATCTGAAGGAGAAGTCATCGAATCAAGGAAGAATTCAAATGAAGTAAATTTGGTGAGGAGCATCCTTCATTGAGGATACTTTAGAAAACGTCTAAAGTCTCATGGAATGAAATTATGTAATTATCTTTGTTGGGGATCGAACTCCGGCCCTCTGCGAACAAAGCGGGCGCCCTGCGCTTAGGCCGTAAAATCTTGGTGTGTATGTGTTAGAGGAGGTCATGGTCGTGAACGTGTGTAACATTTAATTAAGTACGTTGTAGTGTCGTAACATGCGTACCGTAAATTGTCTTTGAGGACTGTAGTGATGTAGCATGCATTGTAGTGTAATTAATGAATGACTGCTGCAGTGGCGTAGTATGTCGTACGTGAAATTCATGTATGAACGCTGCAGTGCCGTAGTATGTCGTGTCGTGAAATTCATGTATGAACGCTGCAGTGGCCGAGTTCGCTATATAGTGTAATTCGTCTATGAATCGTGTAGTAGCGTAGTAAGTCACGCATTGAAATTTGTGTATGAGTACAGCGGTGATGTAGAATGTTGTGCAGCATAAACTTTTCGGTTATTTGCTATCGGCGATTGGTAACCGACTGACTGTAGGACCACAAATAGGAGCTCAGAGAAAATGTAAAAAGACGCGCCATGTCGTACCATTCGAAACGTGAAGGTTAAGCAATCGGATGTTTATGTTTTTCACAACAAAAATAAGAAAAGCATAAAGACAAAAAATTGCCAGCTAAAACAACAGCAGAAAAAACAGAAGAGACAACATAGCTTACAAGTGAGAATACGAACACATTATGTGTCGAGGGGGAAATTTCTGATTGATCTTTTCAGCATTTTCTTTCTGTTGGTATTGTATCCAGTGTGTCCGCGTGAGACGGATGAGCAGCCTCGCAACCCTTCTGAGAGGAACTTAAAATTGCTATCGCGTGAGCGCTGCCGCGATTGAATCTTGCAGCAGGTGGTCCGACGCGGACGCCTTCTTTTTCAGACGCTCCGCTCTTTCTCTCTGCCGTTGCTACTTCCTCTACTGTTTCCGCTACTCTATCTACCGACGCCATCTGCAGTCCTCTTTCTCGCAGCTCCTTTCATATCCCTACCCGTCGCAGTGGCCCAGTTACCAGGCCACCCATGAGCCGGAGTACCCGGGTTCGATCCCAACCACGGAGGTCACCTTTCGATGAAAGCTAAATTTTAAAAAATGCGTTCGTCTACTCTGCAATGTCCGTGCATGTTAAAGATCACCAGATGATCGAAATTACTCCGCAGCCCTTTTTTACGGCACCTGTTTCTTTATTGAAGCGAAAGCTACACTTTGCTCTGCACAGCCAAGATCACCGTGGCGGGCGCAGTCCACAACTGCGCATGCTCACATCTCCCATCTCCCATCTTCTTCCCTTCTGTCTTCTTCTCGGCGCCTTCCAAAGCTTCTTGCTTCCCGGCTTTTTCCCCTTCTCTTGTCTTCTGTATTTTCCTTTTTTTTTTGTGTGTGTGTTTCGCCTTTCGAATTTTTTTTTATCCTTTCGACCGGCTTCCTTTGGAAATAACGAGTTTTACCACGTGTAACCATTATCAATAACGATTTCACTTACATGATGAGTTTGATCAAGCTAAACCATCAGTAATTTTTTATTTCATTCCAACGTTCTTCCTTTCCCTTGCTACCCAGTTCAGGTGTTCACTGAGAAGTGTGACAGATTCAGAGATAGAGAGAGAGAGACAACTTTATTTGCCCCAGATGTCGTGAATTTGGACAAGTATAATAAGTATAAATAATTTTCTCTCACTCCTCCTATGCTTCGAAGATGCTATGGTCGCTTCCCTCTTCACTTCGTAGAGCCTTGAAAATGGCATGGAGCAGAGGGAGATTTTTTTGAGCGAAGGTGCCGATTGCAACAACAATTTTTACCCTAATGAAGTTATATAAGCAGAGGCGTAGCCAAGGGGGCCAGGGATAGCACCCCCTGAAAAATATTTATAGCTATCGCAGCGTAACTAAGGCTTTCGTCTTAAAAGAAAGTCACGCTTTACGTGATAAAGGGGTACTGCAGAAGAGAAGAAGGAAAAGAGATTTAATAGAAGATGGTTAGCGTCAAAACGTAGATAAATATTCTTTTCTTTTTCTTCTGACCTATAAAAGGAAGTAAACAGGCTGAAAAGAAAGCGAGAAAAACAAAAATCTTGAACATTCACAGCGAGAAGTGTTCAAAGAAATAATCAACTTGTGATTGGCGGCAACACAAGATGCCAATAAATCCATGCTTTAAGCCACAAAAATAACACAGCGATACAAGGACGCTATCCCAGACAATGACAAAGGTAAGAAGTGTGGGCAAACCAGCAAGACAAATCCGCAGCAGAGTGCGGGGCACTCCGTGGCTGGCTCGTCTCGCATGCATATGAGCAGCTTTGCAACCATGGTGGGCGCTCCAGTGATGTGGCAAGTAGCAGGTAAGCTATAGGCGAAGTACGTACATACTCCTGTAGGCACACGCTATGAGAAAAAATTTTCTCAAAGCAATCTAGCAAAAACTAGAAGAGCCGGCGCACAGAGAGTTTCGTCCAGTAGAAAGCCCAAAGACAGAAAAGGTATAAAAAAAAACAAATAGAAAGAAGATCCATCCCTTGGGGGCAGGATCGAGTGCACAAGTGAGAGGGGAGGTGGAGGAGGCACCCTGAAAGGGAAATGAAGCTTTACAAATGAGCGGTCGTTGGCACGCCTCCGGCGTCGGTATCATTTGTTCGTGCCGACAGAGCAGGGGTACGACACGGAAACCGAGACGGCCCTGGTGACTCCTATCATTGCGCCGTACTCGCCTCGGGCAAGACCATCCAAGAATAGAGAGAAAGATATCAAAGAGCGAAGGTATATCAGTGCGAAAGCATTTCTTGTCTTATGAGGGGCGTGGAGAGAGCCTGTGGACGTAGCTTGTATTAGAGCCTGTGGACAGAATGTGTCCGCATAAACCGTCAGTCGTCATCAGTTGCAATGATCATTAATATAGCAGTTTATTAAGGACATACGTGAAGAGTAGAAATTATCAATTCAGGGAAATGTTTAAACGATTTATTGATTAATGCGTTTGGCGAATTAAGCTTTGGACACAACGTGTCTGAAAGAACTGTTGTGAAAGCCTGCCCGCTAGAATAACTAGATAAATTGAACAAATTTAGTTAGACTATGGCCAACTCGGTGGCGCCCTCCAAATTTGGAGGAGTCACCCCACAAACATCGCACACTGGACACCAAATTTGACCAAAATCGATGCCTAACCAATTTTTACTATGACCAGTGCAGTGGTGGTCTCCAAACTGAAATGTAGAACCTCCTAAATTTAACCAATACACCACCAAAATTTGAGCTCCTTAGAATTTGACCAAAATTGATCATTAACCTAATTTGAGTATGACCGTTTCGATAGTGGCCTCCAAATTCGTATGAGCCGCCTCCAATATCTGGATCCCTTCATCCTCAAAATTTGAGCTCTTTAGAATTCGTCTGAAATTGGTTACAATCCTGATTTTTGTATGGGCACCTCAGTAGTGACTTGCAAATTTAGGTGGGCCACCCTCAAAATTTGGCGACTGGACCTCGAAAATTTGACTTCATCCAATTTTGACCAAAATTGGTGCATTTGAGTATTGCCAACTCAATAGTGACTTCTACATTTTAATGGACCACCTCCAAAATTTGCTCTCTCGGCCCCCTAATGTGACCAACATAAAGGGCAACTAAGCAACTGTATTAAGCAACGAAACGCAGAACTCATAACGAAACTAATGCTAACTAATTACGAAACAAATAACGGAAACTCAATGCTTTTGCATTTCTGCACGCAAGCAGACTTAAGTGCACCCCTGTGTTTTCGCTTAATTGGCTGGGTTAGGAATTATGCTGCATATTCCTGCACAAGTGAGCAGTAGCACCATTCTGAAGAGACAGTTTGGCCTTTATATTGTGACGCCTAGATTGAGATGACGATAAAGGGATGATCGTGAAAGAGAGAAGAGGACGAACGGTCGGCTAGTGCTGGGGCCTCCATGCAAGCGAACCCAAGCTTCCGCTGCTGGAAGAGATACCCCCGCCTGAAGTCATGCTACGGAGCAAAGTTCACGTGCTAGTTTATGTTGTGCCACTTATGGCTTTGGTGGATACTGGCACCACCATATCAATTATGAGTGCTGTGTCACTATGATGGATCCTTTGTCGTCCTTGCCTAACTCAGCGAGCTCAATTACCGCATCGCGCGCCTCACGACCAGCGGTCGTCGTTCCGCAAAAAAGAAAAGTCGTACTCGTTGCTCGTCTGATGCCCTTCTCATCCCGCGAGGTCGTTTAACTCGACCTGTGGGCTTCGGCTGCGTAGGGGGAAGTGTAACGCCCAGAATAGAACGATGAACAGAAAGGGAAGATTGTGAAAATAAAAGAGGACGAACGGTCGGCTCGTGCTGGGTGCTCTAGCAAGCCGACTCAAGTCAAGCTTCCTACTCTCCTCATACAGGCAATAAAACCTCGCTCGTAACAATATTATCTTACAAGTTTGCACTAAAGATTAATTTAAAATGAGAGCGCAGAGGGCACATTGGCAATCATTGAACTATAGAGCCGAGTAGAGGAATATGAGCTGCATATGAGATGATTGGTTGGTTCACAGGGAGGGAAAGGTGCAGTATCTGTCACACTTGCTCTGTGGACACCTGAAACGCGCCGTAAGGGAAGGGAAGAAGGTGGGAGTTAAAGTGGAAAGACAGAAAGGGGAGTAGTAGTGGCCCCGCCGGGGGGGGGGGGGGGGGGGTGCAGTGGTAAGACGCCCGGCTACTGTGCCGGACTTCCCGGGTTCGAACCCGACCACGGCGGCTGCGTTTCGATGGAGGCGAAACGAAGTGGCGTCCGTGTGCTGTGCGATGTCAGCGCACGTTAAAGATCCCCAAGTGGTCGAAATTACGCCGTAGCGCTCCACTACGGCTCCCCTTTTTCTCTTTCCACTTTCACTCCCACCTTCCTCCCTTTCCTTACAGCGCGGTTCAGGTGTCCACAGAGCAAGTGTGACATACTTTCCCTTCCTATGAACCAACCAACCAACCAACCAAGTAGTAGTGGAGGGCTACGGAGTAATTTCGACCACCTGGGGATCTTTAACGTGCGCTGACATCGCACAGCACACGGACGCCACTTCGTTTCGCCTCCATCGAAACGCAGCCGCCGTGGTCGGGTTCGAACCTGGGAACTCCGGCGCAGTAGGACTGCACCACTCCGGCAGGACAGAGATGCCGTGTTTGGTTGATTTGGTTATATAGGGTTCAACGTTCCAAAGCGATAACGGCTATTAAGGACGCGCCCCGCCGGGGTGGTGCACTGGTAAGACGCCCGACTACTGAGCCGGAGTTCCCGGGTTCGAACCCGATCGCGGCGGCTGCGTCTCGATGGAGGCGAAACGAAGTGGCGTCCCTGTGCTGTGCGATGTCAGCGCACGTTAAGATCCCCAAGTGGTCGAAATTACGCCGTAGCGCTCCACTACGGCTCCCCTTTTTCTCTTTCCACTTTCACTCCCACCTTCCTCCCTTTCCTTACGGCGCGGTTCAGGTGTGCACAGCTCGCGTGGCAGATACTGCGCCTTTCCCTTCCTGTGAACCAATTATTATTTTATATATTAAGGACGCCATGGTAGAAGGCGCCCAAAATATCGATCACTTGGACACTCTTTAACGTGCACTGACATCGCGCCGTTTACACTGGCGCTTTCGTTTCGCTTCCATGAAAAAGCGGCCACCGGCACCGGGATCAAACCCGTGTTTTTGAGATCGGTAGTCAAGCGCCGTATATCCACTGAGCCACCGCGGCAGGACATCACGTCATTTAACGTTCGGGAACGTTGTAGTGGGGGCTTTTACATTTAGTCTACTAGAACCTATGACAGCATAGTTTCATTATACTACCCCTGCGTAGAGCCACAGGCAGCTACTCTATTTAAATCGTGCTTTCCCTGTAGGCCAAAACTTGAAGCTGGTGGTTTACCATCAGCGTTTGACCTGACTTGTTATGCGCGTTGTTTTGCTGGCAGAGCAATAAGCTAAATCAGTGTGATCCCGTGTAATTCACCTCATAAATAGCAACATTGTGAAGTCAGGGCTGAACATTGACATGGGCTGTCGAAAAGTAAAATCAATGCCACAACACGAAAGAGGCTGAGCAGTTTATCAAAATATGAGAACACTAGAACGCGTTTGATATAACAGCTCGTATGACGTCAGTCACGAGGAGATTTGTGACTGCACAGCAATTAGCTGCTGTTTGAAAATAATCGTATAACGCTGGTTACACGGAAAGTAAAACCTAATCTAGGCAACATAAACAGAGAGAACGCCGTTTACTCTCCAGCCATATTACAAATTTACTAAGTGTATACTCGTACCGACCTAAGTGTGCCGACAGTCAAGCAGAAGGGTTTGTTTTTCAACTTCAATTTAGTTTTACGGCTCCAATGCCTTGAGCACACTAGGTAAGTAAATTATGGCTCCTTCTATGGGAATACAGCGCAAGTAGTCCCCGCTATTTTCAACTCTGTGTCATCGTTTACTCATCACCGAAGGCTGGCGAAAAAACCAATTAGGCAGTCAAAGTGGCAGACAAAAAACTGGTGATGATTCCGTTGCTCCCTGATGCGAAATTTGAGCGTAGTGCAGTGAGCTGTTACCATTTGAGGCAAAGATTTTGAGCAAGACATGCACAGTTACTGTACAATTACACACATATTCCTGCAAGAAATACTCCACTAACAAGTCTTAGCTGTCATGAAGAAACCTTCGTGGTCGGGGAAATGAGGAGAGCAATTAAGTTATCCGGAGATTGCGGGAGGCAGCGCGTGGGCTCGTAGGAGCGTTGCGCAGCGAAGAGATATCAGCGTCTGACTGATGCTGCTGACGCCGTTAAGACAACGTAACTCTCCGTTTCGGCTTGGGATGCACGCACCGTGATTCGCTGATAGCAAGCTGGCGCTTCAACAAGCGGAGATTGATTGATTGATTGATCTATAGCAAGGGTAAGGCACAGCAGCTGTCTCACTTGTTTTCTGTGGACACCTAAACCGCGTCGTAAGGGAAGGGAGGAAGGTGGGAGTGAGGGTGGAAAGAGAGATAAAGGAGCCATAGTGGAGGGCTACGGAGTAATTTCGACCACCTGGGGATCTTTAACGTGCGCCGACATCGCATAGCACACGGACGCCTCTTCGTTTTGCCTCCATAGAAACGCAGCCGTCGAGGTCGGGTTTGAACCCGGGTACTCCGGCACAGTAGTCGGGCGTCTTACCACGGCACCACCCCGGCGGGGCCGCCAACGAGAGATTGATTGATTTATAGGAAGGGAAAGGCGCGGTAACTGTCTCACTTGTTTTCTGTGGACACCTCAACCGCGCCGTAAGGGAAGGGAGGAAGGTGGGAGTGAAAGTGAAAAGAGAGAAAGAGGAGCCGTAGTGCGGGGCTACGGAGTAATTTCGACTACCTGGGGATCTTTAACGTACGCTGGCATCGCACAGCACACGGACGCCTCTTCGTTTCGCCCCCATCGAAACCGGCAACCGGCGAACACGGTCACCGCCACGCAGGACGAGGGGGAGGGGAAAGAGTACGCGCAGCGGCGAACGGTAGTGGCAGGAGCGCGCCCAGCAATCGAAGAACACGCGCGGTCGCCGCCACAGAGGAAGAAGGGGGTGGGGGGAAGTGGGAGCACGCGCTGCCCCGGCTGCGGAGCTGATTACGAGGGACAACGCCAACGGCGACGGCGACGACGACGCAAAACGCAGGAACGGGCGCCAAGCAGCTGCGTTCTAAAACACGCTGTACGCTCCCCCTTCTTGATTTACTGCTAGCCTCAACACAGGCACCCGCCGCGGAGGAACAGAATGAAGCCCCTGGCCATGTGTTCTTGCCATTCTTTCTTCGTTTACGATTAGTGAAGGGCGTGTAAAGTTATGATTAAAATTTTTCATCTTTTGAAAAGATTTGGCCAACTGGCCAGGCTTAGGGACATTAGTATACCTTACATCGTTTCAACAAGGAATAAAGCATTTTGATTTCGGATAGAAGAAATATGATGCACAGCACGGCGCCCATGTGAGTGGAAGTGCCACTAGCACTGTGCCTGGCTACTGCCTGTCTAGAGTTTTCCGACCCACTCGACGTGATGAAAGTGACCACTGACTTCTACCACGCCATAAGAAACGAGCCCAAAAACAAGCTTCATAAAAGTTAGCGAACAGACATGTTTGTTTTATTCCAAAACGCATCTTATTGCGTCAGGAGAGCCATATATAGCAGAATTTTATTCCGAGATGGAGGGGGGGGGGGGGGGGGGGGGGTTCCTTGTGGTATGATCATTTATTCTTGAAAAGCGCTGTTATGAAGACTGTCTTAATAAATTAGAAATTGCGTGCCTGGGCATCATTACCGCACTGCAATCGCCTATTTCGGTCAGTGGAAAGCAGGGTAGATATTTTTTAATTAAGCACTATACCACTACAACTGTCTGGCTCTGTACCTCTCGCTTGTTTGTTTGTTTGTTTGTCTTGTGGGGTTTAACGCCCAAAGCCGCTTGCGACACACTCTATCCGCATTGCACGCCACACACTTTATTGCTGCGAAAAAAGAAAATTACAATTCACATCCGCAAGAAGTACCCCTTTTCTTCGTATAGCTTATATTTTTTATCGAAGCACGCCATGAGGCATATGATTAAGAAAGGAGAGCAAAGGGGCTATTTAAGTTTTCAGTTTCTTGCTCCCGTAACCCAGCATTATTAATGGCTGATGCTATCTACGGGGTGTTTTTTTTTTTTTTTTTTGCTTATCTTTGTGCCCACTAACGCAGAGGCCAAAGTAAGTAAGTACCCAGAAGAAATTATGCCGTTTCGCTTGTTTCACAACCTCAGTTTTTTCTGTTTTCTTCTCTGCCCGCCAATATTGCTTAGCGTCATCAATGATGCAGCCGGTAGTGTTTCCAACATTACTGCACTAGTTATTTTATTACTATCTTTCAAAGAGGTAGAAAATCTTACGGGTCCTTGCTTTCCCTTCAAAATAGGAGACCTCTGCATCGAAACTTTTGAAATCTGTCCCAGCTTAGTAAGTCCGTGTCTAGAACTGACTTCTACACATCGACTGACCTCCTCTCATCCTTAGGTTTCGTTTCCATCAGCATTCATTACTAGCAGCTGACGCTTACTTACGTCTTTTTCGTGACGACAACTCCTAGGCTGTAACGATGGGCGTTGCCTTGTTTCTTCTTCTTGGTAAGGCACGGACTAAGATAGGTGTGCCGGCTCTACTAAGCAGTGGGGCTTAGTAATGATCCATAAAAAAAAAATTAAAAAAAATGCGTAGAATCAGCCAAATCACGCTCAAAGTTGGCCAATGTTCTTACACAGCCAGCCGCTTCACCACGCCGCTGCTTAGGCAATTCCTGTCCGGGGTGTGGAGGCTTCCTCCCTCATGCGCATGCGTCAAGGTTGTCATCTGCTTCGTGGCATTGAACTGAAGGGTCCCCTATATTGCCGCTGAAATAAGCCGTTTGCATTAACACTTATCGGCTGCTTTCTATGCTTCATAAAGCTGCCTTGTCTAGTCGGGCTGGCTCCTATGTGCCCGTTCTCTCAATGATATTGTTTCGCGTTTGTTCTTTCCATCTTTGATCTTGGCATTCAAAAATTCAAAACGTTTCACATGGCCGTTGCTCAAATGCCTTGCAGTGATTATTCCTACGGAATCGAATAAATTGTATGCTATTTAACGTCCGGCCGCCGCGTATGGTTAAAAGAAAGGCCGCTTAAGGAGACATTTTTGGACGAAGTAGAACTAAAATGTGCTCAGTCGTAGAGTAATCATTATGGGCGATTAGGTTTTCTTTTCACGCAACTAGACTTCAGGAATGCAACATCACCTCATATTGCTTTCTTTCTGTTCTTAAGTCTCCTTCTTAAAGTTCAGAGCACAAATACGAAGAACGCGTCGGAGTTTTTAGAGGATTATAGGTTGTTATACTTAGTAACATGAGAGTTCTTCAATGCTGATATTCGGGGTTCTTTTCTCGCTATACACAGGCAAGTCTCCCACAATTCCGGTTCGCACAAAGTTGTTTTGGACTTTCTATATTTTAGGAGTACATGCAAATTGCGTGTTTCAAATGTCAACAATCGTCTCTCTGGGGTAAAAAGATTATGACAGCATAAACATTTGTTAAAGAAAACACAAGCCTTGAGCCCTAACTACTCCTAGTTGCACAGTGCATTGCTCAAATACGGGCTGATATATTTGGTACGATTTTTCGTATTCAAAACATTCTGAATCCCTACAACAACACTGAAGCTTTCGTACTGTATTTGCTTGTCTTAGAGGCGTTCCAAAGAAGAATGAGCCCCAAAATTGCCAGGAAGTGGTCGTTCGGTAAGGTCTACACTTCAAGCGTGCCATCCTTGATTCAAGAAAAAATGTTCCCGTTTCGATTTAGTAACGTGAAAAAATAAACGAAGGCGAAGAAATAGTTTTACAACGGTAACAGGTATCCGAAGATGTCACAAGCAACGGGGCCCAATATATTTCTTAAATAGTAAGAAGTCTTCTGTCCAGCTTCTAAATGTGTGGCTGAAACGCCGTCTGTTCTGAATGTTCGCTTCTGGTAAGAGTAAGTTTAAAAGCGGTTTCCCGTCACGCTTCTTGTTAGCAACTGGCAACTACAGAGAGAGAGAGAGAGAGGGGCTAATGCGGGGGACCACTTTATTATAAGCGCCAGAGTGTATAAATGTGCCCTCCAATCTTGAATGTTTATTTTATTATAGTTCGGGGTTTCATGGTCGTTCTTAAAAGAGATTGAAAATTTGCACTTGGGTCTTACTTTTCTACTGAATTAAGAGAGTGAAATAAATGGTGAATTATTATTATACAGATAAAACAGTAGGACGAGTCGCCATATATATTTACAAACTCAATATGGGTTTATAATCGCTTTTTTTTAACAGAAAATAATGACGAGAATATCTTCAAATGTATTATGGCTCTGCTTTTTAATGTTGCAAACCGAATTAAAGAAGGGGATACCAATGGTAACCTTCTTGCCTCGACGCAGTGTATCGGTTGAAAAGGCACCGGAAAATTCACTATAGTCAGAAAGACCAAGGAAACAACGGCCTTGAGAAAGCGAGACTAGAAGTGAGAAAATCGAAAACAAGAAATGAAAAGTGGCCCGAATAGAAAAACCAGCAATTACTTTTTACTAGTAGTAGATATGAGCATTTATTTATTATGGCGAGAGCTATACTGCCAGAAGATCAAATCAGTCGATATTGTCGACCATAAACCCTGACTGCTCATTGGAGGGTCAAATTCTAAAGTTAAAGCTCAGCTACTTTGGTCATCTGATGAGAAGAGAGGAGTCGCTGGAGAAAGATTTGATGTTGGGAAAGGTTGAGGGTCGCCGGAGAAGGGGTAGGCAGCGATCGCGATGGTTAGATGGCATTCTCGAGGCATTGCAGATGAAGCTATGTGATGTTAAGAAGATAGTGAGAGACCGGAAAGCGTGGCGTGACATGGTCCATAGGGTCACGAAGAGTCGGACACGACTGAACGCCTGAACTGAACTGAATACTATACCTTAAATTAAGCGAAATATCGGCATGATGCTATTGTTGTCAACACTCCGTGGTACCTGTAAAAGTTGCGGTAATTAGGACGGCCGGAAATAGGAGTGCTAATTCAATAAAGAAATTGGCCGGCTTTGGTGCTCGCCCATAGACCCTCAGCTCTCCAGGCGGGCAGGCAACACATCGAGCACAAAAAGTAGTTGGCTCAAGCGTGTTATAGGGAAAATATAAAGAACGTGTTCTAATTCGTATGACTCAAAGATATATGTTTGGGACCACTTCCTTTCAAGGTTTGAAGGTTTATTAAAGCGAAGTTGAAATCAATCATAAGTGCATAAAAATGTTAGTATAGTAGGAGGTCCCAAAGTAAGGTTGTCTCAGCAATATATGAGTATAGATACAGAAATGTGGCAGAGGATCTGGAAAAAGATACAATCCAATTCGAACCTATTAGTAAAATTTTCGGCTATGAATAAGCTACACAGTAGTTAGCGGGCATAGGTTTTTAAACAAAATAAAGAAAGAATGAAGAGGCATAAAACTGGCAAAGCGCAAGAGCATGATGAAAAACACAAAAGATATCAGATACAGAATGGGAAATGAATGGATGCAAAAATGATAAAAACGGAAGCGGATACAGATTAGAATATTCAAAATTCCGACAGTAAACGGCTGTCGGAGTGGGGAACAGAAAATGTGATTAAGGAAACCTTAGGTAAGGTATGATGCTGAATTGTTTGATGAGAGGAGTGTTTTTAGTAGAGTGTAGAAAGCGGGTTGCGAGCGTGCTGATTTAACTGCTGGCGGGAATGAATTCCGAAGTCTTATGGCGGAGAAAAAAGTAGTTTATTTTCCATAGTTTGTGTTCACTTTTGGTAGTGAAATATTGCTTTGTTCGGAGAATCGAGTGTTATTACTATTAGCGAGAAAAATTTCAGAGAAAAGAGAAGCTTGATTATTATTATTGCGAGCGCAGTAAATTAGAAGACCTAACCTAATATTAAGGAGACATTTGAAGGGAAGAATGTTCAGGTCAGCGTGAAGGGGTGAAGCAAAGGCTGTGTATGGGCTGAAAGATATAGTTGGAAAGCTTGTTGTTTTTTGTTTTTTTTTTGAAGATGAGAATACATGTTAAATGACGTGAATAGGTATTGCCCCATGATGATATGCAATAATTCAGGTGACAGTAAATGAAGGCATATTATAGAGATAAGAGAGCATGGCGTTTAAAAAAATGTCTAGTCTTTATCAACATATTTGTTTCAAAAGAAATTTTTTTACTGACTTATTTGGTGTGTGAATTAGACTTAAGGTGACAATCGAGCATGATGCTAAGAAATGTAATGAATTCGAAGTTGGAGAAAATAGGATCTCCCAGACAAATGTGCGGGCTCGTGATAATTTGCTTTTGATGAGCGCGAATATCATGAAAGCGGGTTTTGTCGGGTTAAGTTGTAGTATGTTATTTTGGCACCATAAAGCAATATTCTGAGTTCATGTTTAATGTGTTAGTTAAGGACAAAAGCAAGTCATTTATATAAATGAGGAAAATAAGTGGACCTAAAACGGAACCTTGTGGCACTCTTAAATTTATAGTTACAGGGTCAGAGAGCCTTTCTTGTAACTGGACAACTTGTGTACGGTTAGTAAGATAACTACGTAAAAGAGTTAGAGAAGGTTCACATATGCCAAGGGATTCTAATTTAATTTATAGTATTGTTTGGTTAATTGTTGTAAATGATTTCGTGAAATCTAAGAAAACAGCACGGGCAAAAAAGCTTCTTTAATATTGTTAAATTCTGGCTGTGAATTCGATTAAAGCTAGCTTTGTGAAGTAATTAGGGCGGCATCCAAATTGTTCTTCTGCTAACAGTTTGAATTGCAGAAGGTAGTTCATTATGCAATTAAGGATTAGCTTTTCTATCATTTTACTAAAAAAAAGGTAATATAGTAATTTGACGGTAATTGGTTACGCATTTTTGTTGCCTTTCTTGAATATTGGTATTACGTTACCCTTTTAATTTCAGTGGGAAAAACACCAGTCCTAAATACTAAACTATAATGGGACTGAAAACATCTGACAGCTCACGACCAAACAACTTTATTTTGAAATAAGGAATTCCACCGATTCCAAGAATGGTATTTTTAGGCTAGAAATTATCTGAAAGACTTCGTCTGGTGAAGTAGGATGTAAGTAGAAAGAATGAGGGCTTCGACTAAGGCCACAGAAGCTGCTTGAATACAAGGAACCGCAGCGCGAAAAGGAGGAATTAACTGCATTGACAATGTCGTTTAGATTAGTTGAAATGCTCTCGCCATCAGAAACATTGGTTATGCTTGTGTTATTTTCAGCTGGGATCAAAATTCTTTGTTTCCCAGTTCTTACGAGTGTCATTTACATTTTTATGTATCTCATTTTGATGGTATTCTTGTTTACAGCGTTTAAATACTGCAGAGAGAACGTCCGGGTATTTTTGAAAGCGTTGCTTTAGATGAAAGTTAAAGAGCTATGTCCTAACCTTTTTCAGGAGATTTTTTTTTTTTTTTTTCCTTATACAGTTTATAAAACGATACATGGATTCCTCAGAACTGTATGCCAATGACTGATGGGACTTATTGAGGTGCATGAGGTAATTATTTCTTTGAGCATCACGAAAATTTACTGAAGGCGTTATTGGCGCATGTTTCTAGTAGTACGCTATCCCAGTTATTCTCAGTTACTATCTCAACAAACCGGCATCTATTACACCATTGCTTATGGCGTATTCTGAGGGTCGTCTTATTAGGGCATTCGATTAACAGGAAAAGGGGGTAATGGTACGTGATATCAAAGTTGGTAAATCCTGCGATCTGAGGCGTAATAACATTTCATAACACATGATCAATGAGGGTGCTAGAGCCTCTATGAGTGATGCGGGTAGGTGACTCAAATAATGACTCCCATCCGTGGCCAAGCAAGCAGTTTGTGTATAACGAACAAGAGCTATAAGAAATCTCAGTTATATCAATATTAATGTCACCGTAGATGACAATGTTCTTGTTTTCACTATCCAACATTTGAAGGATGACTTCTAGTTCACGACAAAAGTGTTCATAAGATGCGGAAGGTGAGCGATAGATTTTAGCAATGATAGTATTGTTGTTTGAAGAGAAAATGGATTTGTCAAATTCTAGCCAGATCGATTCGCACATTTCTGTATGAAACATGACGTCGTGATGGCGTTTGTAAGATATAGCGTTATATATAAAGGTTGCAGATCCTCCGTTCTGATCAGTTGACCTATGACAGTATTCATATTGATAGCCGGGTAAAACAAATAGCCTATCATAGTCAGATGACAGCCGTGTCTCAGAAAGACAAACGAGTGAAAAGGCGTGATCAGCGAGTGTTAAAAAGTTTATTAGGTCATCGTAGTCCCTTGGTAAACTGCGAGAATTAAAATGGATAATAGACTTATGGATATCAGCTAGACTGAGGAGGAGGCTTTTAAGGTGTTCTAGTGAGTAGAGCATGATGATTATCGATGTGTGG
Organism: Amblyomma maculatum; assembly: GCF_055883805.1. Classification (NCBI taxonomy): domain Eukaryota; kingdom Metazoa; phylum Arthropoda; class Arachnida; order Ixodida; family Ixodidae; genus Amblyomma; species Amblyomma maculatum. The sequence continues at coordinate 375,292,267 of NC_139344.1, read as the reverse complement.
TGCACGGTTCACGTCAAAACAGACAAATCATCAGCCCCAGGGATACGGTAGACCTCACTTTCCTTAGTCTTCCTAGTTTTGATACGGCCATTACCTACCTACACAAACTTCTGGATTTTTTTTTAGTTTTTCAGGGTTAGTGCTCTGCCAAGCAAACGTTTGTTAGAGTAATAATAATTGCCGAATGCAACCGGGGAACACGGGGGCTACGCCTATGCAGTTATTGATGATTGTAGTTATCCATTCACTGATTTTTTTTTTGTTTTTGAAATAAACACAGACGAAACTTCGAATGCCCTCCGACTACATTTCGATACCATGCCATGCATACTCAGAAACTCTCCTCGCTTTATATCGACAAGGCCCGAACATCATCGGCCTGTGTGAGGAAAACGTGCGAACACAATATATGAAAGAAGTTGAATGCATTTAAAACGTATGCAGAGAAGTAGCGGCCACACAAAAAGGGATGTTCTCGCATTTTCACACAACAGTCTAGAGTGTGTGTCTACTATCTTCTTTTTTTTTTTTATTTTTACGATGCTTCTGTTGATATTCAGCACAATTTAAGAACCTTTCATCCTTATACTGACGTCATGAGTAATACTCATTCTTTATATAGTTTCCTATTCCGCCTAATCGTGGTGTTTGGATCTTCCGTTGTAAAGGATTTTCTTTTACGGTTTGCTTTTTATATTTTCTCCCCTCTGACTTTTTTCCTGATTCCCTCCGCTGTTCTAAATTCGGTCGACTTCACGCATTTCTTGAAACTTCACTGTGTGAAATTGAAAGAGCGCACTCGCAAAGAGCACTGGGGATGAATTGCGTAAACTTGTGCCTTCCCTTTTCCTTTGCGGGTTCCTGCTCTTGTGACCCTCTCCAAAAGCGCTGCCGGATCACCTGCACCAGCGCCAACAGGAAAGTATGAGAAATATGGAAAGTAGAAAGGGGGTTACAACGTCTGCCTCAGAATCTGCTTTTGGGAGGTATTTTTTTTTTCATACAAAATAGGGAAAGTTGCAAATCGCCCAGTGTTGCCGCTCCACCGTCGCCGCTCTGCAATATCAAGCGCGTCAGCCGCGCTGCGTCATCGGAACGCTCGTCATCGTGGAGCAAAGAAAGAGAGATAGAGAGCGAGAGTCACAGAGGGAGTGAAACTGTGAATTCCTCTTCTGGCAGAATTCGAACGTCTCTATGCGCCTCCCATCGACGCGAGTTTCTTGTGCGGGCCCTTGAGTGTACGCTCGCATATATGACGTCTGCTATTTAAACCTTACGTCACGTTAAATCTTGTGTGTAATGGAGATATAAAACCATGAAGTCAAAAGGTGATTTTTTTTTTTTACAAATGCCCCTAAGTTATTATAATGCTTGAAGTGCGTTGATTTTTACAGGTCTTGAATAACAGTTGTTTGTTTTGAAGTACACAAAACAAAATGGCTGAGGGAAAGCCCTTAGTGAGCTTGAAACAATTCGCCCGGAGGAATGCTTGTTCTATTTGCTTGCTCTGTTTCGCACTGTGTTACTATGGAAGCTAAAATTGTTGACTACGACTGTAAAAAAAATTTAATGCTCTTCAATCAAATTACTAATCGAGTTAAAGAAAAAAGCAGCGTGAGTCATTCGAGGCTAGTGACAGTACTACGCGCCCGGTTCAGTTCTGATTCCATATTTCGTTTAGAAGTTTTCGCGTCAGAAAACCATATATATATAACCTTCACAGATTGCAAGAAAGCGTATGAGTGAGTCGAAGCCTAGGCATTGCGGAACCAGGCTGCATAAGAGACTCATGTGACAGCACTAGAATATATCTGTTGTGGCGGCACACTAACCACAGCCAGTAATGAAGACTGTGATGAAATGCCAACAAGGAAGGGCGTTGACAAGGCGACATGATCTCTCCAGCGCTATTCACAACTTGCTTATAAGACATTTCAGATACCTGGATTGGGAACCGTTATAGGGACAAGAGTTAATGGCGAATACCTCTATAATCTGCAATTCACTCACTCACCACATTGCTTTGACAAGTTACTCAAGCGAAGAATTGCAACTGATGGCTAATGAGCTGAATAGGCAAGCCAGAATAGTGGACTGAAAATTATTGAGCATAAAACTGACATGTTGACTTCTAGGCTGCGTACCAAAGAGAACAAGGCAGGACTATGGAAAATATCAGTAGTGGTTTGACGCTGCCTAACCTGAATATTGAGTGCTAGCTCTCAGTTTCTCTATTAAATAATTATTTAATAATAATGACGCTCTTTACATACGATCTAGTACAATCTTAAACCAAATCAGCTGAGGTCAAATTTGGCGGTTGTCCGAGCGAAATTTGGAGGTCGCCATTGTTCTCACAATAGCTGATTTACACTGGATATCAACCTTGGTCCAAATCGACTGAGGTCCAATTCTGACGTTAACCGGGATATATTTGGAGGTGGCCCACGCTAAATTTTAGGGCCATCATTGTGTTTACCATAGTCTAATTAGGCTCGACATCAATACTTTGTAGAGACAGCGACGCGCCCGGAAAGGCACTCCTGTCAAGGCGATGGCGTTCGTTTCTAGCGAGTGCATTCCTTGGTTAGAGGCCGGTTCCCGTTATCATTTGACTTTCACGAACTGTAGCAATAGAGCTAACGCTCTGCAATATTGAAATGCCAGCCCGGTGTGCATTGAAGGCGAAGCCAAGGCCGTACTTTGTCAAGTGGCGTGGTTCAGTTCATAAAATTCAATGGTTACCATAACCGGGTGACGAATATACCCTCTACATTGACATAATGTCTATCAATATATTGGTTCAGTACTACGAAACATACTTTTCTCTCACCTGAAGTTCGCCCCCTTGCCGACGTGTTTCCTTGCAAGCGACCACATGTACTTTGCCCCATGACTTTTACCTCCAGGAACATCTACTGAAAGGCGATAGACGACCTCGGGCCTAATCCCAAGGCGGAAGCGGCTCTGTGACACGAGAGAAAATCGCACTAACCTTTGCCGGACAATCGGCTCAGTTCGAAAGAGTGTCTTGAGCGTGGACATAGAGCGAGAGCTTCGACATAAGTGAACGGATTTATTAAATAGACGAACTGACAAAAACGCGGAAACGGTGGAAATAAGTGAGTACAATGCTTCTTCGTGACAACGTTGTTTTATGGCAGCTTACCGACGGTAGATACTGCGCAAAAAAAAAAAAAAAGGCAGGATGAATGCAGAATAAATATTTGTACGAAAAACAATATTTTGTGCAGGAAACTCGAAACAGGTTACGCAAATTAAAACTTTTTGGTATTCGGGGAGAGAAAGTGAGCCCGTGAGCATCGCCTTTCCCCGCATTCGTAGGTCCTCCTTCCAGTCGGGTTCGGTTGTTAATAAGCGGTGCAAGGGATTAAGGATTATATCTAACAAGATAATCAAGATCATTGGATGAAAGTGTGAAGACACTTATCTTGTGGAAGAGCAGAATGACGAGGTCTCTCGGGATCAGGCGCGAGTACATTTCGCTTTCATTCGTGTAAAACACTCCACCAATAAGATAGTCATTGCAATTAATCGTGGGCACAAAGCCCACTGATATATAAGGTGCGGCAGTCTTTCAAATGATCTCACTCCACTCCTGCGACTTACGCGATTTTGTCTACACCTTCAGAGCTGCGATAGAACCATTTGATATGTTATAAGGTCATCAATCAGCGTGCATAAACATTAAAAAGCACGGGCATTATTGGTCTGTACCGATGCAGCAATGCAGATCAATTGCGAGGGGAGTCTGATGCTGGGCATCGGGGAAACAACTCTTGCTGGCGCATTGGTATTTTTTCTTCGTGACACAATTTGCTGGCGCTTCCCAATCAACTATACCGTGCCAATTTGTCTTTTGTCTAAATGTGACGTCCGGTTTTAAATAAGAAAACCAGATAAAACATGATAAATGATTGATCACTGGCCACCTTCCCATGCGTTTTACAGAGAACGAAACTAACAATCAGGCCGGAGTAATATTTGTACCTATCAAGAAACTCACCCAATCTGCATGCCAATCCATTCTTTTTCTTTTACTTTGTTCATCTTTCCTAGCCGCTTCGTAGCAGTATGCATGACCCTTTTTGTTAAGAACGTTTCCAAGGTGACTAGAAAAACCCTAAATTATCTTTAAAGCCATTTAGCGTGTAAATATTCGGTAGTAGAAATAGGATTCCTTACACACGGCTTTTCGCTTCTTTCTCTGTCCATCTGCAGCGCTTAAAGCCCAAGTTGTTATAATAACACTGTTCGGGGAACATAAAAAACGCATAAACGTGCACACACGCACACAAAATTGTGCAGTACCCTAACCTACGCGTGTCAAAGAAAAGTACAAATAAGCAAAATGCATTCCTTTATCACACGCGCAATGTTTGCGCTTATTCTTCGTGTGCCGCTGAGTGTTTTCTTTCCCAGAAAACGCGCCGCCCCTCAAGAAACTTGTCTTTTGCAAACAGCGCAGGCGAGAATGGGAAAATATTGATACGCACGTAGAAGCTTCTTTGAGTCGACATCGGAATGGCCGCTTGAAGTTTGTTCTTCTTTTTTTCTTTTTTTTTTTTTTACAGCTGACATGCCACCAAACACCAATTGCACAAAAAGGAGAAAATGGTTTCGCAAATACGAGTCATTGCAAACAGGTCTGAGTTTTCTTGTCCTCGTTTCCTCTTGCACAGTGCTTCGCATGCAACGCCTGTGAAAATTTTCGGGTGTCGGTCTGGAATGGGTTTAGTTATAAAAATATTTGCCAGAATTGGCCTCTACCTAATGGCCTTATGAATAGAGTGAACAAGCTTTAATATGTGATATGGTGGAAAGAAACTTCCGGACACCTCATTTTTTTCCAGCTAAACAAATACCATCAAACAACATTACTCGCACTTCTTTTAATTAGCAGTCTATTCTCTTCTACTGGCAGTTTCATTTAAAGAAGCTATTCTCATTCACTTAAAGTGGCAATGTCGTAATTGTAGGCTCTTATTGCTCGATAATAAGCAAACAAATACTGCGAAATGATAAGCTCACTCTGAATTCACATACAAGAGGAGCGAACAGTCACTTACACAAAGAAAAGCACAAGAAATTTTCGGCTTCTTTGTGAGTGCGCAATGTTAATGTTCTTATGTTGATAATTGATTAGAACATTGAAGAAAAAAGTGCGACTCGAACGTTCTCGTCACCGATGCAATGGCTACAAACCGTATGGTGTTATCGGCAATTTGGCGCGTCTTCGTGGTTCTTCCAATTCTCCTTGCTCTGTTTGATCGGATTCCTTTCGCTCCTCCTCCTCCTCCTCCTCCTCCTCCTCCTCCTCCTCCTCCTCCTCCTCCTCCTCCTCCTCCTCCTCCTCCCCCTCCTCCCCCTCCTCCTCCTCCTCCTCCTCCTCCTCCTCCTTCTCCTCCTCCTCCTCCTCCTCATCCTCCTCCTCCTCCTCCTCTATCGTCTTCTTTTCTTCTTCTTGCGGCTCGAAACAACTAGTTGCCATGGTTACGGTGCATGCATAGTAGTGCCTTGGGACGCTTACCCAAAATGTGCTGCTGACTAGTATAGTGTAGCTTTCACCAGAAAAGAACCATGTACTAATGACCTCTGGATACCACTTTTGTTGATCTACCAATTGATCTACGGCGACGGCTCTTTAGGCATTTATATTGTGTTGGACCTATCCTTGAGGGTGTTCATCATCGCCACTCTCTTCCATAGCGATGCACGTGGAGCCCCTGCGTTACCGCGAGTGTCACGTGGAGCATGATCTGCGTGGAGGGAGGGTAACCCCTCTGTGATAACCCTGTTACACTACCGATAACATCAATTCTGCCAGAATTGAGGCCCTCATCGGAATAATCAGCAAACATTGGAAAGTGAGTGACTCGATATGAGATGTATGCAAAGGGGCGAAACCGGAACTGAAGCCAACAGACACATATGTAATTTTTTCGCTGTTGATCTAGGGACACTTTAGGGTGTATTTCGCAGGCACAGCTATTTCGCCATATTATATATGACAAGGGGCGTAAATTAATTCTAACTTGATTTGTTCACCAAAATTGGCACAGCTGATGTAAAACGCACTAAATAATCGTTTTTACCCGTAGCTCAAGCCTTCGGCAAGTGATTTTCGACTGTCTTTGTTTTTCATTTATTTACAAGAAACGTTTTTCACAACCGTGCGGGGAATGGTGTTGTCCGGTGGACGGCTATGATTCTTTTTTGTAAAGCTCAAAAATAAGACATATAAGGCAATTGTGCCCGAAAATAATATGGCAAAAAGTCATCATTCAGCGTTATTACCTATAGTCGAACAATTAAAAACGAAACAAAGAGGCATTGATATTTCTTACCTGTACTCCGACACATTATGCCCCCCCCCCCCCCCCCCCCCCCCCCCCGTTTATGCAAAGAAGCTTGTCAGCGAACATTCACGCCGACTAAAATCTCTGTCGCATTAAACAGTTCTCTCTGACTCTGTCTTTCTTTCTCGTTTTCCTAATCTTCCTTTGCAGCGAGTTATTATGCTGCGCCTCATTAAATAAACAATGCTTTTGTCGGAAGAACTTCTTCGGCTAGCGCCAAGTCTGTTATGGTGCCCGTCGAATTGTTACGACAACAACAACTCTGCTGCCCATTTCAATGAGGAAGCAACAAAAACAGCGCAAGATCGCGAGCACCCTCCGTGGTACACTTGGGATGCTATACATGTAAGTGTAGGATAGTTAGTATAGTTTACGATGAGTATAGGATAGAAGGATATGTTGTATTTTTGGCTATTCTTCTAATCTCCCTCTCAAGATTGTTGGTTTACATTAGCCAACTTTTCACGAATACGGTCGTTTAGAAGGACGCGTCCATGTAGACGAGAAAAAGGAAGAAGGGAAGACGCACAATGGTGATCTGGAAAAAACAATGAGAACAGAAGCAATAAAGTAATCATCATGATCACTACTAGCCTAACGAAACCCACTGCAGAACAAAGAGTTCTCCAATTAACCCGGTCCTGTGCCAGCTGTATCCGTCCGATCCGCCCAACCTTCCTACTCTCACCCGCCAACCTAACCTTCTTCTGCCCCCTGCTGCGCTTGCCTTCTCATGATATCTATAGTCTGTCACCTTTAGCGACTATCTGTCATCTTGCCTTCGAATCACATGTCCAGCCCATGCCCAATTATTCTTCTTGATTTTGACTACAATGTCATTTACTCCGGTTGTTCACTGACCCACTCGGCACGCTTCTTGTCTATCAACGGCACACCTGTCATTTTAAGGCGAAATCCTTTCCTGTCTCACGGGTGGTGTCGACAGATGTGTTCGCAGGAAATGCTCACACGAACAACAAAAACCTACTCTTGCAGCCAAAACATTTCTTTTTTCAGACTATATAGCGGGACTTGGGATATTGTCTGTTGAAATATGGTTGAAGTAAAATGCAATTTCGTACTTTCAGGAGTCCACTGTCTGCTATGAGAAAAGGATGAAACCATATTACATGTTTCCTTGGACTGCTGGAACGCTGTGGTTTTTTAGGACGTCCTTCAAAGTACTCTTAAAAAAGATTTTTCATTTAGCCCTCAAGGTATCTGGTATCACCCAACTGCAAACGAAGATCGTATTACTTATGGTCTTGTAATGGCGTTGGGCCTGCTTAGTATATGCAGAAGCAGGACGGCGGTGCGTCTATGAGATCTTGACGCACGAACAGCGAGATAACACTTTAAGGAAGCCATTGCAAGGTATTGTAAAATTCCGCACATTTACACGCTTCCTTCAGCACCGAACATCCTCGTGGTGGAGACAGGCGTATAAATGTAATGATGATAATGTGCTGGTAAAGATAGAAGAACGAAGTTAACAGCATCGACGCCGGGAACTGAACAATCTCAGACGCATACGTCTACGGAAGGCATGAGGTACTGTTTTGTAATTGTGCTGAAGAACATGGTTGAGTCGTTTTCAGCGTATATATGTACAGACAATATCTCCACTTGCACCTATTTAATCTGTGAACAGGACCACAGGGGGCGTGAACTGCCAACAACATAGTGCGGCATATGGGGCTGAGTTGTATATTTGATAATTTTTATGTGGTGGGAATATCATGCAGAATTCAGAAAAAAATGACGCAATGTAACTCCTTCGAATGTTTCGCCTCCTAATACCTCAGCAGCTCATCATACGTTTTCACTATCACGTGTCGTACCTCTAATTGTGATAACTTCCTGGTTTAACATATTACTCGCACAATGAACACAAATATATAGTACTCAATGTCTGGGTTTTACTCTACAATAAAATATCTAAAATAGCTGGCTGTGGAATGCCTGAAACTAGTTCTTCGAACTTTCGAACGAGTTTCATGGCACTACCTCGTAAAACATGCAGTGGTCACCACAAGACCAGCTTTATTACGTGGTGAATAATTGATTGCGGACGTTTGGTTAACGTTTGTTCTCTTGCTTCATCTGATATCCTACAGGTAAACAATGAATCATTTTATTATTTCCCCGTAAACAACTGTCAGTCTATTTTAGTACACCTAGAAGCATTTCAAGCTTAGTTTGTCAAGATTGCGACTGGCGTGAACACTGTGATGATCAGTGCGAGTGCATTTTCGTAACTTCTCGATCTGTACATCAAGAGCGCAAAGATTGCCCCCATCACCATATTGTAATGCCAAAGCTGCTTTCGTGTAAACAATATATAGTGGGACTCCTACATACAAGTGGTGCAAAGATTTGCGCCACAAAACCTATATTAAATATTTCAGTGTGCTTCGGCGCTTTGACATAGGTGTGCGTTATCTAAGTGAAACCTGCTGGTGGTTTTCAATTCGAGGGGCTCGATTTAATCTATCGAAAGCACGAAGAGGACCCACATAAAGGTGAATCGAAATAACAGTAGATAACGTTGTTTAGAACTCGCCGCCCGTCCTACGAACATAGGTCGAAAGCTGGGACAAAGTACAAAATGTTGTTCTCTAGTGGTTGAATTCCGGGCATGTAGAAACCAGGCCTCTTTAATTTGGCCTATAAACTACTCAACAACGTAAGCTCACGTTATTTGCAAAGCTATGAATTGGGTAAACTAGGGCGCCGTCTCTATCTTTACTAAAACCCAGAACAATGCGATAATATATTTGTTCTCCTCACTGTTGTTTCGTGACATGCTGCGCGTGGTACGTGGAAATGCCAAAATCAATCAAGAGAAACTCTTAAGAGCGGGAACAAAAAAAGATAAAGTAATAAGACCGGGGCAGCAACGACTCCCTCTATGAAAGCGGGATAAGACTCCAGGGAAGGTTTTAATTGCAGAGTTTTACGGTCTGGGCGCGGTTTTACGGCGTTCGTGCAGCACACGATCTGCAGTCACGGAGGGTGCGAGCCTCATTCTAACTTATTTGCTGTTTGATTTTTTTTTTATTTAAGAATTGATCGTTATATTTGGTCGCGTCATCCTCCTTCTACCTAATTCCACTTTACTTTCAATCAGTATCTCGCTACGACATTTTATTGCCCCCTAGCATTCGAATGACACTGAAAGAGGAAACGATGCCTGAGTTTAGCGACAGCCTTGCTCCCATATAACACGTCCTCTCTTCGTACAATCTCGTTAAGCGACTCTCCCAGATGCCTTCTTCGGAGAACTGATTACACAGCTTACTTGTCAATCAAATGAACATACCTGGGGGCATTACTCTGTCTTGGAAACACTGCTGCAGGTGTGCTCGTTACCGCAGAGTTTTGCGATGACATGATATAGCTTTTGTCGTAGAGAAAAAAATATCGGTGAGAAGTTCAGAATCTCAAGAGGAGAAATACGAATGCTTGAGCGTTGCTGCTGAACACTGTACATCGCGCGCACCTCATTGAACACAACCAAAGTTCTGTTGAACGCATCAAAGTTCACCGGCCTTCTATAATTGTTTTACAGAAAAGAAAAGGCGCAGCATCTGTCACTCCTGGAATCCAGCTATCATCCTCACGATAGTGCCGGAGTACCCGGGTTCGAACAGGACCTCGGCGGCTGCGTTTCGATGGAGGCGAAACGAAGAGAATGAAGTCATTCTTCCAAAGAGAGAACACACATTGCATACAAATCCGCAGGTATTAACAATTTAGGATAGCATAAAAGCAAAATAAATGGAGGTCTTTGATGTGTAATGCTCGTGAACAAACTTATAAGGCTTTATTTATTCGATACCACCACGTTTTTATGACTGCGATCAAAGAACGAGGAAAGGTAAGCGTAATGGAAGAAAAGAAAACGACCACTTTCTAAGCGCAGACCATGACCTGTATCCAGGCTGGGCTGTTAGAAACTTTAGCTGAGGGCGTGCAGCCTACAAATCAAGCAGCCACTGTCGTGTTTAATGAATGCGCTATAACAGCTTCTGCATGCACCCAGTTAATTACTGTGAAAATCGATAACTCCAAGATAGGCGAAGCGAACAGTCCAAGCTTTTTTTTTTGTTTTTACCCTTCAGTCAGTTAAAAAAAAAAAAAACAATAAATCGTGTATATTCCAATTAGGTAGCAAAATAGAACCGGCGCTACAAAGAATACATTTTTAGCCCAGCTCGAAAGCAAATCTTCCCGATCAATTCATAATGCAGAGCCCGTAGTTAAAGGGGCAATAGCATGAGTGTACTAGTGTCTTAATTCGAAGCATTTACTTTAATAGCCGATGATTACAAATTTCAAGTACTGCGTCCATTAACATAAATTATTTACTTAGGAAAAAGAGAAAATTGTTGTGTGTGATGAACCTTTAAATTGTTTTGATGCCTGCTTTACCTAGCGCGTTATTGCTTGAACTGCCCTGCTTTCCTGTAATATGATTTCATCGTCATCATCATCATCAGCCTGACTACGCCCATTGCAGGGCGAAGGCCACTCCTATATTTCTCCACTTAACCCGGTTACGTGCTAGCTGCATCCACTTGACCCCTGCGAACTTATTAACCTCATCCGCCCCCTGCTACGCTTTCCTTCCCTTGGAATCCAGTTTGTTACCCTAAGCGACCATCGGTTATCTTCTAATATGATTTATTCAGTTCCTTATGGGATTAGCCATTTTGGCACGTTAAGTCTCATAAACTCCTTAGTTTTTATTTAATAAAAAGGCAATCTCTCAGCCTCAAAACGTGATGCCGCACTTTTTTCTCACCGAACTTTTTCCAAACTTTTATATAGATAAAATAGAAAAACAAGCACCCTTCTGTGTTGCCAGAACATATTACAGTACAGAACAACAGTATACGTGATACTCTGCTACGCTTACTATAACGGCATTGACTAAAGCTGCAAAACTGGATACTGTGAAGTTCACTCAACATTCTCCTAATCCTAAATTACCCCTTATGTTATGTGATTAGAGTAATCTTAAGAATAATAAACAAGCGAGCTCAAAACAATGCCATGATGATGGATACCACGTTCTCAAAACTGTCGTCCTGAGATCCGCCAGTGAGTGATTCTGCGAGATTCTTGAAGTTCTTATTCAAAGAAGCGGCCCTCCTGCTGTCCTTAGCCAGATGCAACGTGATGAAGGCCAATATAGAATATAAATACATGATTTTTTTTTCTGATAAATCCTCTTAAGAGTACTTGTGTTCTAAAAGTATCTTCTTGGATGTTTTGTGTTTGAAAATACACACTCCCTAGATGTACTTGCTTTTCTCAAGAACTTGTCGATGGAATGTTTGTTCGCGTCGCGTACTTCTCATCAGACACTACCAGGGATTAGAAAACTTTGCTTAAATATTTTTTTTTTTTTGTTTTGAAAGCGTTCATACACCCAGTTCGTAAGGATTTGCCTATGATTTTCTTTCGCCTTTACTGTCTTTCTAAACTTTTCTGACGCGGTCAATTACATCCACTGCTTTGCGTAATTTGTAAACCGTTGAATGCCTGACAAAATTTCTTTAACGTACATTCAATGGCTGCTTACGTAGTTTCCAGGAGAAGTGATGCATGATCTCCAGTTAACTAATGCATGCACCCTCCTCTCAAGACCGAAATACACACATAAGGAGAATACAGCTCCCTACTACAATGTATGCTACGATGCCTTAACGGAAGTTCTTGCCCGGATGCTTTACACGTGCGGTCCAGAATGTCATAAACTTAGCTTTTGTTTTGAAATTGGCCTAATAATTTTATTCCATGTAATTTTCAAACTCAATCCCCTGCTCTCGCACATTAAGGAACCCCAGGTCGTGACAAGTTTCGCAGCCCTCCACAATGGCGTCTTTCATAGTCTGAGTTGATTTGGACCTTAAACCGCAAACACTAAACCAAACAATCAGCTTTTTTGTGCTATTTTATTTATTTAAATACCATGTAAAATAAACCAATCAATGCACCCAGAGCAAGTGAACCTAAGCAAATGTATTAGGAGCCTGAGCAGTCAATGGCGAGAGTATCAGGAGCTCGTTAGGGCAGACATGTTAACGGCCCCAGCATATACCTAAACCGGGTGAAGAATTGGATAATACTTCTAACTTCTTCAAATCGTGGTGTTTGATGAGTGGTAGAATCATGTCTTGGATAAAAGAAAGTTGAATCTACTGTAGTAGAAAAACATTCGTACATTACCAGTGGGTATAAAAAAATGAACAACAGAGCTGAAATTCACGTAAAGTAGAGGAGCGAGGACACATCATTAATGGTAGCTAAACTTTTCAGCCTACCTGTGAGCCCAACTCTCAAAAACGAAGCTGGAGGTAAGCATTTTGCACAAAAGATGTACCCTCTATATCTTCTGAAAGCCCAGAAGACAGTGTAGAAAGCATAGAGACTCAGAAACATAGATAAAACATGCACTCTAACATCAGCATAAAAAGGCTACCGGCGCTGTCACTACTTTAACCAAAACCTTGACTTATCAAGAATGTAAGCACACGCTTACATTCTTGGGCTTCGACCTTCTCGTTCGATATCACTAAGGCATCGAATAAAAGAGCAACACGAGAAATAAACAAACAGAAACATACCGCAAACTCGATCAAGCATTTTCTGGCTTACTATGCCGCAGATCACTGTTTTTTAATCGAAATAAGCAGCAGCTCAAAAGCGCGTCTCCTTCTTCCTTGAACGAGTAACATGTGCCGTGCTGCACTGCACTTAGTCCCAAAGACATTTATTCAGGATACGTTTGACCCTAGAGAGTTTGTACGTAAGCTCTACATAAGTAGGAACTGGGTAGCAAACCAGTTCCTTTACCGGTTAACCTCCCTGCTTTTCTTTCCTCCTCATCTTCCTCCTCCTCCTCTACATAAATAGACCTACATAAGGAGAAAAAAAGATCTAAGGAAAATATTAAGGAAACGCAAGGCATCAAGCAGTTCTCGAACCGGCTGGAATAACCCAGGCGCCCACGTTGGAACCATTGGGCAGGCCGCAGAGGCGGGACCGCTACCATGCACGCATTGTCTGACCGTTCCCACCCTCGCTAGGGAACAATGGGCGCGGGGAGCACCATGTGCTGTGGTCTTGACAGCGCCCTGGGAAATGTAGATCAACGCCCCCATCGCTGGTTCTGAACTGCAAAAAAAGAAAGGAGTTTCGACCAACGGGTTCTGGACTGAGGTGTTATTGGACATTCCCTAACTTAGCTTAACAGATAGTTATCTGGATGGCACTCCTATTGTCTCTTTCGGGAAAAACGAGAGCAGTCCGAATTACAGGAACGTAAAGGCAGAATTCCATAACATGCTATATAGAGTTTCAAGTCCCAAAACAACATCGGCTATTACGCACGCACAAAAGAATTACTTGGGCGATTTTGACCATGTGGAATTCTTTAACATCGAATATATCAACGGACGGTACATAGGCGGCGTAAATTTCGCCTCTATCGAAAAGCTGCCGCGGCCAGGATACGACATCGGGCTACTCGCTAAGATACAGCGGCAGGCTCAAAGTTGGAACAAAGAATGCATGCGCAAGTGGATTCAGGGTTGAAGAGGGCTTGGAAACAGGTTGGTTATGACTGGTTGGTTAGGACGCAGACAAGGAGATAGCGAATAAAATTCAAATTTGACTATTATTCGCCAGCTCCTTATCTGCATCGCGTGAACGTTAAGGTCCTTAACGTTGAAATATTCTGAATCATAGTTTTTTGCTTCTCATTTTCATGCCTATCTATGTTATGCTTTTAAATATACCAATGGCCTACAAGCAGCAACTTCGTGAGAAACTAATTTTTGATAGTTTGCTTATACACTCCTAAAATCAGTGTAATGTCCGTATTACAGGACTCTCTAAACTGTCTAGCTTAAACAAGATATCCACTTCACTTCCACGCACTCATCTACAATCGCAAGCAAAAAGAAGCTGCCCAGAGAAACAGGGGTTTGCAGCAAGAAATAAAGACAGGTGCTGCAAAGTAACCTAGCTGAAAATGCTTTTTAACGCGGTAGCGTTAAGGAGCTCGTGTCGCAGAAAAGCCGGTGTCGTCGGCGTCGTTGGCCGTGAGCGATAAATCCCGGCATGCACTTCATAAATAAAAAGCAACTTGCAAGATGGGCTAGGTGGGAATCGAACCAGGGTCTCCGGAGTGTGACACGGAGACGCTACCACTCAGCCACGAGTTTTTTTTTCTTTATTTCCTGACCGAGGACGTACAAAAAAAAGACACATGTGACATCAATAACATGACAAAATAAAAGATCAAACATTGACTTAAAGCTTCAGCCTTCCTTAGCTGAAGTTGTCGGATTAAAAATCCCTCATATGTGACAACCCTTCAAAACTAACCAACCATTCTGGCTCTAGTTTTAAAGCTTTCTGTTCGTCCACATATGCCCGTATGCTCTCTCTAAAGAGCTGTCTCGCTGAACGTGCATCGACGTCACCGTGCTCTACAGCCATTCTGCTTTTCCATATGCTATGGAGAGCCAGTAGCATCAAAAGATCCAACGGTGTATCATTGTTCGCTTCTACTGGCAAGAATCGGATGCCATGTGGGCTTATGGGTAGTTCCTTTTTAAGCGTCCTCTGGAGCACGTCCCATAAAAATACGGCATCCCAGCATTCGATAAACACGTGTTCAATCGTCTCCTCTTTCCTGCATATTATGCAGTGGACACCCCAGGGTACAAAAAGCCGTTTCTGTTCCTTCCATTTCTTTACCTCCAATGTTCCAGTCTGCAGCTTAAAAAAGAACGTTTTCACCCCTGCCGGCACCATCATCCTCTTCACTCTTCTAAGAACATTTTTGCCCCCTGTGGACAAGTACACAGCTCTGTACAACGGTTCTGGAAGCACCACATCGCACAAGTCTTTATACAGTTTTTTTCCGGTTTACACTCCACAAATAGTCTAAAGTAAACCACACCATCAAGAACCTGTACGCCAAGACCACTTCCCTTAGATACCCGCGGACACCTCCTGACATGCGGTCAGAAGCAACAACAATTCCCGGGAGAGCTTGACCCAGGCGTAACTGACAGACCGTACGAAGAAATGGATTTTTCACATTCCTCAAAAACATGAAACGATTGACTAACTGGCGCAGAAACAGATGTGCCAAACCAAGCCCGCCGTCCTTCACCCGGCGGAAGAGATTTGTCCGACTTGCCCGTTCCCACGAAGACCCCCACACAAAGACGGCAAAGATACGATGCATCTTTTGGACATTAGCTCTTGAACAATATAACACTTGAAGCACATACCAAACTTTTGTCACTAAAAACAAATTACAAATCGTGGCCTTAGCAAACACTGACCACTGCCATCCATTCCATTTGTCCACTCTATCTTTCAATTTACCGACTAGGTTTTTCCAGTATGGGTCACTGTCCCGATACGATTTCATGTTAGCAAAAATGCCTGGGGTCGCTGGCCAGTCACCGTGCCAGAAGCCCAGGCACTTGCCCCAGTTAACAGCACTGCCGCTTACAGCGCAAAAATCTTTTACAGTTTTCACAACTTCTACGATGCTTTCGTAGTCTACACAAAACATCGCGACCTCATCGGCATAAGCCAAAAGCTTCACTTCTGCTTGATGCAGCTTGAAGCCCCGCATTTTCTCATGCTTGATAATGCTTAAACATAAAGGCTCAAGATAGATACAAAAGAGAAGAGGTGAAAGGGGGCAACCTTGACGAACTGAGCGTTGGACAGCAACACTGTCACCGACAGATTTGTTCACAATTAGCCTAGTTGTACAAGCACTGTAAGCCATAGCCACTCCTTCTCTGATGACGCATCCGACCTTGACATAGTCTAATATACACAAAAGCAAGTCGTGGGGCACTCTATCAAAAGCCTTTTCAAGATCTATTTGGAGCATTGCTACTCCAAGTCCACCAGCATCGCAACATTCAAGAATTGCCCTCGCGATGTGAATGTTCGTAAAAATGGACCTGTCTTTAATACCGCATGTTTGGTGGTCTCCAACAATATCTTTAATAACTGTTTGCAGTCTTTTAGCTAGTATTTTCATAAAAATTTTATAGTCAAAATTGGTTAAACTAATCGGCCGGTAAGAGGTAACACTGCGTAATTGACCTCGGTCCTCCGTTTTGGGAATTAGCACAGTATGAGAAGATGCAAAGGACGGCGGCAGCACATTAAGCTCATATGCTTCATTATACACTTTTTCCAGTACGGGCGAGAGAAAATCCTGGAAAGCTTTATAAAATGCGGCGCTAAGTCCATCAGGCCCAGGCGATTTGCCGGGGTTCAAATTCCCAATAGCGCATTTCACTTCGTCCTCCGTGATGGGGGTCTCTAGCACACGGGTCGCCTTTTCGTCGAGTTGTGGCATTAAAGGTAAATAAACTCTCTTCAAACTCTCGATATCAACTGCACGCCGTGCGAACTGCTGGCGATAATGCTCGAAGAAAGCTTGCTGGATTTCTTTCTTTTCGTTGGTAATGGTCCCTTGGTAATCAATTTCATCTATCTGATTCCTTCGAGCATGCCACTTTTCTGTGCCTAACGCCCTTTTTGTCGGACCTTCCCCCCTTATCAGCCGTTCGGCTCTAGCTCCGACAAGGGCACCGCGATATCGGTCAGCGTCGAGTAGTTCAAGCTTGCCCTTAAGGGCTCGTATGTCGTCTATGAACAAACCGGGGTTATTGCTTTCCACATCGATTAGACGCTGTAGATTCACGTGAAGGGACCTTTCTTCGGCCCTTTCTTGTCTGGCTATAGCGCTCGATCTTTCCAATGCTGTCATTTTGACATTCTGTTTAAAAACATCCCATTTAGCCCCTAACTTTGTTACGCCTTTGTCATTCATATTTGCTATATGCCTTTCAACACTCAGCCATGAGTTCGATGCTTGAAAGCTTGAAACACAAAAGAACCCCTCCTCGCAATGTGCGGCGATGCCCCGACACGTGGCGCGCCACTCGCCCCTGACGTTTCGCCGTGCATCATCACGGGTTGTAGAATCAAGCGTCTCTCCTTTCTTTAGATCACCATCTTCGCTCACCCGCTTCTCACCTTCGGGACTCAAGAGCATACCGAGCGAATGAGTGGGCGATGCGAACGAGGTGCAATAACGCTATCGCGTTCCACTCTTGAAGGCGAAGCTCAAGCGTCCTCCAAATTTTCTTATTATGGCGCAGATTCTTTTCTCCAGGACAAGGTGCAGAGTATGTGTCGCCGGCGCCGGTTTGTGTGTGTGCGCGCAGGCTTCTAGAATATGCCCGATGTCTGAAGCCGATATGCCCTCTGACCTTTCCGAAGGACAGAGCGGGAGAAGGTGGAGGAGGAACATAGCTTCGTCGCACAGAGAGCCTGTACGTTGTTGCGGTCTGGTGCATGGATTCATTGATTGATTGATTTATAGGAAGGGAAAGGCGCAGTAACTGTCTCACTTGTTTTCTGGCGACACCTCAACCGCGCCGTAAGGGAGATAATAATTGGTTCACAGGAAGCGAAAGGCGCTGCATCTGTCACGCTGGACACCTGAACCGCGCCGTAAGGGAAGGGAGGAAGGTGGGAGTGAAAGTGGAAAGAGAGAAAGAGGAGCCGTATGGAGGGCTACGGAGTAATTTCGATCACCTGGGGATCTTTAACGTGCGCTGACATCGCACTGCACATGGACGCCTCTTCGCCCAGGTGATCGAAATTACTCCGTAGCCCTCCACTACGGCTCCTCTTTCTCTCTATCCACTTTCACTCCCACCTTCCTCCCTTCCCTTACGGCGCGGTTCAGGTGTCCACAGAAACAAGTGTGACAGATACTGCGCCTTTCCCTTCCTGTGAACCAATCAATCAATCAATCAATCAATCAATCAATCAATCTTTAACGTGTGCTGGCATCGCACCCCACACGGACGCCTTTTCGTTTCGCCTCCATCGAAACGCAGCTGCCGATCTGGTACATGGAGGAGAGAGGAAATGCTGCGACGCATACTGAGGGAGAAGAAAGGCGGCGGGGGAATGATCGACATAACTGGTTCAGAGGTAGAGAGAGAAAATAGAATAGAAAGGCAGATGGGTTAAACAGGCGATGCCCAGTAGGAAACACCACACGGGGTGGGGAGAACCAGTTCAGATCGAAGCGAAGCAAAAATGCTGCTGCTTCAAAGCTGCGGCGCTGGGCCAGAGGGGAGCTCGCCCCTGTTTGTGTTGACCGCTAGGCGCTTCCGACTAATTTCTTTTATGGATGTGCTTCTCGGTTTAGCTTCGACGCTAACCGAGGCCATCCTGGTTGTCGGACGAAGAGTATCGTCCGTGAAACGACGGGAACAACAGCGGGCAAGACGACAGCGCAGTAAGAATCAACGAAGGTAGATGTCTTGGCTTAGACACAGAAGCATGTGGACGTACTGATGCAGTATGTAGAGAAAAAAGTCAGCAAGAAACCGGTAAGAGGGGCATTACAATAGTTGTGGAGACCTTGTATTTCAAAATTATGTTCTTGTGGAGGATGTTAAGACCACATCAAAATTTTTCAGTGACCAAGAAATAGGATTTGCCAAATTATAATACAAAGTTTGACTAGTATCCAACGCTATCTCTAATAAAAACACTACTTTAAAAAGATATATCTGTGAAGCCCAAGAAATGTGTAATCTGGAAGCACGGCTGCCTGATTAACACAGCAAAATAAAGTTTAATAATTGGGACACAGCAAACACATTCCTGTAAAAACCCCCTGCTGCTGCACGATATTCCGTGATTAACTGAACTAAACTGTCAGTTTTTTTTTATTCCTTAAGTTTTGTAGCGAGAGCTAGATTGGCCACAGTCGCGCCATTTTGCCGTGTCTGTCCAGGCCTGTCTGAAGAACGAAGAAGGAGGAGGAAACGAAGAAGAAAAAAAGAAAGAAAAGGAAGAAGCTGAAAAAGAAGAAGTAAAAGAAAAAGAAGAAGATGACGAAGAAGACAAAGAAGAAGACGAAGATGATGATGAAGAAGAAGACTAAGAACATGAAAAAGACTACGAGGAAGATGAAGAAAAAGAAGATAAAGTGAAGAAAAATAACTCGACATTTGGTAGAGGTAAACGACAACAGCGAGTTGCTAGGACAGAAGGTTCGTTCGAGCATTGTGACGGCGGTGTGCTCCGGAGTTCGACGTATAGAGACGCTGTCATGCCACTAGAAGTCTTCTACACCCGAATGAGAATGGTCAACGACGAGAGGCAAGGCGTGCTCATACGTGAAGTGATTCCCCTATGGCATAGATAAAGCTGAAACTATAAAGTAAAAAACTGCGCAAAAGCCATGTCTTTATTTTCAAGCCGAACCTAAGCGTAGCCATGCATGATTGCTCTCGCCTAACTCCAGGTTTAACCAGAAGCTAAACCACGCCTAATTTTTTTTAGCGCTAGAGGACTTCACAATCCATTCATGATGCAAATTGTATTGTGAGGTGGCAAACTTCTTAAATACTAGCCTCTTGTTTTTTCCCCTCCATAACCAAATTCTCCTAACAGACAAGCACGACGAGTACTTCGGTGTGGGAGAGCACTTCAGTTCTGGTTAAGTTACTTTACACGTTATTTTCAGCGAAGACAGGTCAATATAAACGAGTGGTGCGACTTACTGTCTCTAATTTCTTTTTTCTGCCGCACAGCTTCAATGAAAACCACGTTTCTATTGTCAAGCACTGAATTTAACATCGCGCTGCTTGCTATTGTTCGCGAGCATTCTTCTATTTTTCGTTACATTCTGCAACCAAAGCTACGTTGACGAACCGCACTTGCATGCTGAATAGCATTTAATGAATTATAGCTAGGTTCCATACCAATTAATTTAAATCTGTCTTCAGAACTCCTGCTGTTCTGACATTTTAGGCTGTAACATAATGGGGCATGTGTTCAATTTTACCGGTTTGCCTTAATGTGTTGTGATAGAGAAAAATGTATTCGAGAAAATTTGAAGCCCAAGCACACACAAACACGTAGTCGTACATATGATATTTATTCTCACTCACAACCTTCCCCGTGCCCTGTTAACTCAGTGCAGCATGAACTCTACTTTTAAATAACTCCATGTTGTCCGTGTGACAACATGGAAGGACAATGTGTTATCACGGGAACTCTAACTGTGTGCGCTATGTCTGTGGAAGTGAATTCATTTACACCGGATAAAGCTTTCATTATGTGTCGAGAAACTGTTGCCTCGCATATTTTCTTGTTCTTTGATATCATTTGCGATATTGTACAATCAGCTCGAAAAAGGTGTCCAGTAGCCATCAAGCATAGGCGTCAAACCAGCCACATGTTCACATTTGGCTGGCATGCAGAAGGGCCCGCACGCTCTAGAATTTAGAACTTTTGCAACACGCACTCATAAAATCTGATAAAGACGGCGATATCCTAAACACAGCGTAACGGGAAGACAGCTTAAGCACGGGTAGAAAGTCTGCGCAGATGGCTGGATGATCAAAAGCATCAAATTCACTCAATAATTTCGTCCTTGATAGACCATGTGTCCCTTTGCAACGTGCTCTCCCCAGCTTAGAATTTATAATTTACCCTCCTTATTCCTTTCAAACGCCTGATCTACCTCCTCTAGAACGTGTGACATCATCATCATCACCAGCCTGACTATACCCACTGCAGGGTGAAGGCCTCTCCCATATTTCTCCACTTAACCCGGTTCTGTGCTAGCTGCATCCACTTGACCCTTGCGAACTTCTTAATCTCATCCGCCTACCTAACTTTCTGCCGCCCCCTGCTACGCTTTCCTTCCCTTGGAATCCAGTTTGTTACCCCAAGCGACCATCGGTTATCCTCGCTTCGCACTACATGTCCTGCCCATGACATAATTGAAAGGGAAATGAAAGCAAAAAACAAATGAATGTGCAAGAACTCCAATATCAGCCGGTGATCATAAGTAAACAAGCCAAACTGTCGTTTATGCTACGTAATCGCCAGACGCATAGCTTGTTTGGTTTAATTTGGGGTTTAACGTCCCAAAGCGACTCAGGCTATGAGAGACGCTGTAGTGGTGGGCTCCGGAAATTTCTCCAAACTGTGGGTCTTTAACGGGCACTGACATCGCGCAGCACACGGACATCTAGCTTCTCTCCTCCATCGTAAAGCGGCCTCCGAGGCCAGGATTCGATCCTGCATTCTTGGTTGCAGTAGTCGCGCCCTTGGCGCAGTAGTCGAGCGCCTTAACCACTGCGCCACCCCGGCGGGGCGATGACGCAACGAAACAAATGAGTAAAGAATTCCTTAATTGCAAGTTGCATTGTTTATGCATGAGATATGAAAACATGACACCCCACTCGTGCATTTTACAATACTGTTTACGACCAAACTTAAAATAAGTAAACGACACAACGTACTCAGTCACGCAGGCCTTTAAGGTCTAGTTGAATCAGCTAAGGATTCTTTGACCCATGGACGGTATCTGCGTAATCAGGCGTTGGCCAATGCAAACAAGACATGTGAGTTAAATCTGGAATACGTCGTGAATATTTTACTTGTTGGCATCTTTTAGCGTAGAGAGGCGATGACTGCTTCTGACAGCTAATTATTGAAATCAAACAGATGCCGGCTGCGGAGGTTGAAGCCTCGAAAACCCCAAAACACAACCGCCGTGCCAGGGGCGTACTATGGTTGGGGCATTTGACAACTGTGCCCAAGGATGTGGGATTGAATCCCGGCCTCGGCGGCCGCTTTTCGGTGGAGGCGAAAAGCAAGGCGTCAGTGTAGTGTTTGATATCAGTGCAGAATTATAAGTCCAGGTGGTCGAAAATTTCGGATCCCGGACTCTCATAGCCTGAGTCCCTTTCAGACGTTGAACTCTGTAAACCAAGCCAAACCAAATCAAACCAAAAACACAACTCTGTAAGATTCATTTCGCTTTGCAGAAAGGTAAGGATAGCTCAAGGGTTTGTTATTGTTTGATTAATAACACAATAATGGAATCTCTCAGGCCAAATGTAGTATTTCTCTAATGCACGGTTGCATCGCTAAAATAACTAGCCATCCTCGGCTTCGTTATCTGCGCAGCCGAGTCAAACCTATGAGTAAATGCGCATTTGTTAAACAAGTGAAAGTTCGGAAGCAGGCTCAACTTTCTTCCCCTCTATAACAAACAAACAATCAAGCAAACACAAGGGAATTAGAAATAATAAATAACTCACATGTCTAGTGTGACTATACCATTTTGTTTTAACGACCTGCAGCTAGCGACGTTTGCGAGCAGTGACAACCAGAAACAAAAATACACAGAAGAAAATAAAACAACATAAACGAAATGAAAAAGAAACGATAACGTACTTTTCACCTCTCATGTCAATGCCTCGCGTGCCCGCAAATGAAGCCGTATTTCATCCCCTCATTAAATGCATATGCTTGAACTGAACTATAGCATTGCACAGCAGCGTGCTGCCAGTTCCACCGTTTCTCTGACGGCGCGAACAAACCCGGGCACACACACACCCACACACTGACACGCGCGCATTCGAAGCTATTTATCTTCTCCCCATCAAAGCGTCGATCCCACGTGTTTTTGGGTAGCTGCTACTCCGCGTCTGTTATATCTTGCTTTTCAAAGAAATAACTACCGCCGTATGTACGCTTTCCCAAAACCTTCGCTCTCGGCTCCGTCTGGCACCGTCCCCTATGTTGGATTAGGCACCGCCGACGTCCAGTGCTGCGTGCTGTCATCTTCGAGACGAGCGCAAAACCGCCCGAACCTGAGTGCTCACCGCTATAGACACTTTTGGGAACAGGCGATTGCGTGTCGTCCCCATTTTCAAGCGAAAGAAGGAAAACCATGGCGAACCCTTAGAATGCACTGTTCTAGATTTTTGTATGCTTGTAACTGACTGAAACCGAAAAGATTTAGAATTCGAAACTCTAAATCGGCTACCTCAATTGGGCGAATAAGCGAGCAAAATGTAAGCAAGATCAAAATGTAATTTTCGCGTCCTGGAGTGTTGCATAACCGCCACTCATTTCCGCTTCCCGTGCGACAAGGAGACATCGCACATTTAACTGTAACATTATTAATGCTAGCTTAGGTGGCCACATTTTGTTACCAAGCGAAGGATAATTAGCGTTTTCGAGAAGCATCCGATGGTGCATATCTATAAAAAGAAATTTATTCTATTTTGTTTTTTTTTTTGTACTTCCTACAGAGGGCTGTCCGAACGCTTGTTAACTGGTATCTGGTGACCTTACACAGTGATTTCATGACACCATGTGACATGGTAGAGCGCTGAGCAGTCCAGATGGTGTGTGTCGCAGCAGATTGCGTGACATCATCAAACGCTGATTGGTTAACCGGATGTGACATCATGATTCTGGGTGTCTTGGCCGAGTTCGCGAGTGGGCTAACCACATAACATGGTCTCGTGTGATGGCGGGCTCGGCGGAGTTGACAAGCTGCCCTTTGTTATGCGCAGACGTATCTAACAGCTACGAATGGTAGGTTGCATTGAAGCTAGCATCAAAAACCGCGTGGTCGTGCCGCAGTGGAAAATACCCGCAAGTGTAGACAGCGACGATGGAAGAATGTCGCTGATGATGGGGTGTCGGTGGACACCAAGGCTCAGCTTAAGCGGCGAATAGCAGTGACAGGGGAAAAGAAAAGCAGGCTGAGAATTTTTATCATGTACTTTAATAGGAGTCCCCTAATTTATCCTAAAATAAACAAACCAGGTACAAGTATACCGCTGAGGTTTCAATACTTGCCTGGAAGACCTCGTGGGGTTCGTAGAAGGGAATGAAGTGGACCGAGGCTTCGAGCAGACAACAGGTTGTTTGAAAATAGATAGAAAATGGATGCGTCACTCTCTATAGCTTTATTTTTTACATTTCTTCTAGCAAGATTATATGCCTACTTGCGACACAATTCAAGGATGGCGCGAGAGCAATGTTCACCATTGGCCGTTTTCTGCACATTCACATCAAGCGTGCAATGAGTGTGGAATTTCATGTAACTCTGGCATGCAAGTGCCGTCGTCCAATGAGTTGTTTTGTTTGCTTCTACTGCAAAAATTACCAAAGCAGAAACAAATGTCTCGTCTCCTCTGGAGTTCTTTCGTCTTTCCTGTGGATGGCCAACAACAAGAAACAAAACTGAAGGGAACTTGGACGGAGGTGCGTACGCTGGGAAGCGCTTTTCTATTTGTATGTAGGTAAATGTAGATGCCTAGCGCTTCATGCTAAGACTACTGGCTCCTCTGCAGTTACTGGAGAGCCGGCGCTGGCTGCCGTTTCTCGGGTAGCCAGCTTGCCGAGACAGCTACATGTGCGAATACTGGCTAAGAGAAAACAAGGAAGAAAAAATGAGATGTGGCCACTCAGCGCCGAGAAAGTAACCTTTAGTGTATGCGCTCCGCTACGCGACTAGAGGAGCAATATTTCGGGACAACGTCGTGCCTCTCTTTGGGGAGCGCATTTAGGCTTCCAGTTTTGCCGTGCCAGCAAGCCAGTAGTATTTACACAAACAAGGTGCCCTGCTGTTCGTCTATATTTGTTATTTTTTGTGATTTCCGCATTGTACGATCCTTGTGTAGGAGGAAGAAAGGGGGGAGAAAGGGCACCCACCGTATATGATTGGAAAATAGACATGCAGTATTACTTATTTGATTTTCGTTCGTTTTTTGTTGTCGGTTCTTTGCTATACCTTCAAGCGATTTTTCTGCACGTGACTTATAGATGTATAATGGCGCCTATATGAGCTCCTGTAGACAGGGCTTCGAGATTGTGAGATGACATATATTACGTAATTGTACAAGGTAGTAATTATCCTGTCATGGAAAGCGGCTGCTTAGGCTCAATACCTGCTGCGTGCAATGCTGCTCATCCCTTTATAGCTTTCCTCGAATTAACTATTCGGTGCGGACAAGTGACGAGGAACTTACAGAAATATCATCTTCCTAGCTCTGGCGCTAAGACAGAAATTGCCTGAATAATTTAGGCACAATATTACCGGTTGTCACTTTTGCTACGGACAGGGTATAAACCGCAGCGGCTTGTGACGCGAGTTATAGATATGACGTCGATGAGGACCACCAGGGGCAGGCGTTTTAGAACAATTTCAATTTCACTGCGTTGCACAATTTGGTTCCAGTACAGCTTCACACCAAACGCCTGCATTGAACCAAGCTCGCTCAGTACCACCAAACTGCAGGTATGGCACACCGCGTAAGCCAAAAAATGGAACAGAGGAAGGCAGACACTGAAAGCAAGTAATGCGTAAAAAAACAAAAAGCGACAGCAGGCAGCAATGAATTCAAAATTTGAAATGTAAAGGAAGAAGTAAAGAAAAAATAAGTAAATGGGAAGGCGTGAAAAAACAAAAACGTATTAAACATTGATAAAAATATACGAGATCCAAAAAATAAACCTATCACCTCGACCATGAAAATAGAGAGGCCTTAAAAATGTCCTGATGTCAGATGGTGTTCCGAAAGAGTATATTCATAGATAAACCACTGACACAGGAGCGCGTGATGTAACTAGAGGCTCTTATTGAAAATATCAATTTATAATTTCCAAATAGCGCTTTTGCTAATGAATGTAGATATTTATTCCTCGGATTTAACTTCTCCAAGCGGGGCGCCGCATTTTGGGGCTTCAGAATAATTTCGACCATCTGGAGCCCTCTAACGTGCGCTCACATTGCCTGGAACACAAATTGCTTTCTGCGCTTCTCCACTCTTCAAAACACCGCTTCCGTAACCAGGATTCAACTGAAGTGTTCCAGAGGAGGCGTGGAGCGTTCTAATTACTGACTACACTGTCATAAAATGTCGTTTCACGTCAGAAAAATTCTGCTACTGCCCTTATGATATGTTAATTTAGGCGATTCGCTCTGCAAGTGCACAAATCGGACGTCTCGTGAATATGACGATAGTGCAATCCTGAGTAGATTTTGTTCCTCGTAAGCATTCTTGAGCTTTTCCAGATTAGTATATCCAAGTGCGATATAAACGCCACGTAGTAGTCAGTGCTCATGCTCGGTTAGTATTCTATCATTTAAATAGCTCCACACTTTAGTATAGGACTGGTAGTAACAGCAGGTCTGGATCATGAAAGGGAAGTAATTAGGAGAATAAAATTAGGATAGAGCACATTTGGCAAGTACTCGCAGATTGACTACCAGCAGTTTACCGGTATCGCTCAAGAGGAAATAGTTTAAAAATCGCGTCTTACCTGTACTCTTCTGCAGGGCTGTAATGTGGCGGCTGACGAAAAGGGTTCTACTTAAGCTGAGGACAACTCAGAGGGTTTGGTTTGGTTTTGTGGGGTTTATCGTCCAAAAGCGACTCAGGCTATGAGAGACGCCATAGTGAAGGACTGCGGAAATTTCGACCACCTTGAGTTCTTTATCGTGCACTGACATCTGCACTCGTCCACTCGAGTTAATCGCATTCTAGTGGAAATCAAGAAGAGTTGGGCATGAGCAGGGCATGTAGTGCGAAGAAAGGATAACCGATGGTCGTTTAGGGTAACAAATTGGATTCCAAGGGAAGGAAAGTGTAGCAGGGGGAGGCAGACTGTTAGGTTGGCGGATAAGGTTAAGCAGTTCGCAGGGGTCAATTGGATGCAGCTAGCCCAAGACAGGGCTAGCTGCAAGAATATGGAAGAGGATTTCACCCTGGTATGGATATAGACCAACACATGATGCTAATGCTGATGATGATGGTGACACTTTAGTATCTGATCGTTCACTCTTACGACACATAACTACAGACAATAGAATCGCCTGAATAAAAACAAATGAAAAATTACAGAACATGGGAGCCCTACGCGAAGAATATCCTTGGTACAATTAATCCACGAGCGATCGGGTACTCAGCGATTTTGTGACAACGGCACCAAGACAACGACAGCACCCAGACAATGTATATAGCGCTAGGGTAGCGGCGTGATTACACATGGGGATTGCCTTGAAATGCATAAAAACTATATTGCGCCGATCACTGGGTTGATGCGATAGACATAAAAAGAGAGCTTGTCCATCCTCCAGACCTCGGTTGTGCTCCATCGCCGATCACTGGGTTGATGCGATAGACATAAAAAGAGAGCTTGTCGATCCTCCAGACCTCGGTTGCGCTCCATCGTAATGAAGAAGATGGCGAAAAGCGAATATTGGCGTTTTTTCATCAAACTACACTTTTGGTCCCTCGTCGCAGCCGCTGCATCGATAACAAGCCCTCGACAAGTTTTTAAGGTAGGGCTGTACTGGAAGAGAACTCAAGCTTAAGCATGGCCTTGAATGGCGCCACTGAACTCGTTGCACATTATTCATTTTTGCGTTGTTGTATTTCTACACATTTGTTACTCCCGGAAAGCGAACCCATTAGCCCTTAGGTGTGTTATCAGAGGAGATAACAGCTCACTGATATGTCCCAATAGAGATTAACCTATTATGTAACACCCCTTTTTACGGGCCCTTAAAGTAATAAAATGCAATCAGTTTTCAGTGTCGCTATAAAATCATATAAAATAGAAGTTTTATACTTCAACAATATTAAAAATAACGAACAAAACAAATACATGGTGTAAAAAAGAAATCATTGATAAAATCTCTTTCTTTATTCACCAAGAGTGATCAGTTTAAGATTTTATCTTATTACCACTTATTGTTTAAAGTGTCTTTTTTTTTATTGTGTCGCTTCGCGTTTCTTTTCAGTGCTTCATATGGAGACAAATTGAATGTCCATTATAGTGTCGCAGTGCGTATGTTTTCTATTTTTTGTGTGTTCCTGATGTTTTGCTTTTTGTATAAGGTCCCATTAGTTCGCCCACTCCTGTAAAAGCCTACAAAGGCTTACAGTACGTTTAATAAAAAAAAAATAGAAAGACTATTTTGCCCAATAAAATTATCATGAATCACGTTCATTTTTATCACATTTTTAACACATAGCACTGTGAAAGATGACATTGCCTTGCTAAGCAACTCGGGGGATGAACTGCAAATAATGATTGCTGACCTAGACAGGAAAAGTAGAAAGGTAGGCTTGAAAATCAATATGCAGAAGACTAAGGTAATGTTCAACAGCCTCGGGAAGGAACAGCAGTTTACATTAGGTAGCGAAATACTGGAAGTAGTAGGCGAATATGTCTACTTAGGACAGGTAGTAACCGTAGATCCGGACCATGAAAAGGAAATAGCAAGAAGAATAAGATTAGGATGGAGTGCATTTGGCAAGCAGTTGGAGATTATGACTAGCAAATTACCGGTATCGCTCAAGAGGAAAGTATACAACAGTTGCATCTTACCTGTACTCACCTATGGGGCTGAAACGGGGAGGCTAAAGAGTTCTACTTAAGTTGAGGACAACCCAGAGGGCTATGGAACGAAAAATGGTAGGGGCAACATTAAGAGATAGGAAGCGTGCAGAGTGGGTCAGAGAAATAACTCAAGTTACCGACATTCTAGTAGAAATTAAGAAGAAGAAATGGACATGGGCAGGACATGTAGTGCAAAGAGAGGATAACCGATGGTCGCTGAGGGTAACAAACTGAATTCCAAGGGAAGGAAGGCGTAGCAGGGGGCGGCAGAAAGTTAGGTGGGCGGATGAGATTAAGAAGTTCGCAGGGGTCATGTGGATGCAGCTAGCACAGAACCGGGTTAAATGGAGAAATATGGGAGAGGTCTTCGCCCTGGAGTGGGTATAATCAGGCTGATGATGATGATGATGACTGTGAAAAATTGTATATATACTGTTCAATCGTATCTCGACTGACACTGAAAGCAGGCTGAAGTGCAACGAAAACGAACTTGGAGGAAACACTTGTTAGTTGAAAAATGATTCCATCGAAAACCACAATAGCTTGCTAAGGCACATGGCGCTTCCCTCTGGGTGTTCCGAGAAATCCTCTGGATGTAAGGTCTGTTTTCCTAAATCCCGCAACTCAAAAAGGATCTGCATAAGCTGTATCCCGGGCCTGAATACTTGAAGCTACACGCAAGAAAGAACAAGTATGAAACAGTGTTCTTTTTGTAATAACAGCTGGAGCAATTTTGAAGTCTTTATGATAATTTAGAGTATTACGCTCTTGCTTATTCGGGCATTATGGGCATTTTAAACTTACTGAATCAGTAATCAAATTATCTTCAAAGCACCCGCAATTTAAAAGATTAGAAGAATATCAATGAGCCGGAGGAGGCCCCCGGGAGACACTGGAAAAATCTGGCTTGAAGAAGTAAATCTACTGCGGTGGCTACGGGATCGATCAGAGCTCTCATCTGGAACACGCTGTTGCACTCCATCTCAAAAGTTCACTCTCCACGCAGACCCGTCGAGATCAGTTTGCTCGGTATTTTTCATTTCTTTTCTTAACTCATTCGAATGGCACTCACTGTCCGCCTCAATGGCGCCGCTGTGCGACGGAGAAAGGAAAAACACGAAATAAAAACAAACGGTGATTTATGAGGTCTATTTCAAGAGGCACGCGGAACGCGCAACAATTTGCTTGCCCGCTCTGTTATCTTTTTTCCCTTCATCTGCACTCATCACATTGAGCAGTCCTGTCTGTTTTGGTCGGATATATTTCTTGCCTCGGGGCTGGTCTTGAATCAGCCTTTTTATATATTTTCCAGATAAAGAAAAAAGATAGAATAGAGGGAAAAGAAAGGAAGGAAGGAGATAGAGAAGAAAGGAAGAAAAAAAAAGAGAGCGAAAGAGGGATGGAAGGTTAAAAAGGGAAGAACGAAAATAAGAAGAAAGGGATAGAAAGAGAGAAAGGATGAAAAAAAGCAAGATGAATTAAAGTAGGAATCACTTAAAGAAGGAAAACAAACGCGTAAGTGTCGTTCTTGCAATCAGCGTTCCTTCAAATGAAAATAAAAATAATATGAAAACTCAACATAGAGAAGTGAGTCGAGCAGTGAGTGCTGTTTGATCTTCCGAGGCTCGGAGCTAAGATCTTTGGAGCGTATAACTGTTGCCGTGCCTCATTTCTTTTGCCGCTGTTTCATCAGCGCCTTTAACTTAAGACGTTTCGCTTTTGATGTTTAAAAATTATTTGGTGAATTGGTTTCTGAAAAGAGTAGCGTACTTCTCTTTCACTTTTTTTTTGTTTTTGTTTTCAGAGGTATTGCACGGTAATAAGCAATACGCGGCTGGAAAAGGCCTGCTCTCGCACCACACGTTCATTTTCTAAATTTAAACCCCTAGTTTTTTCCTGTTGTTTTGCATGTGTGTGTGCGTGTGTGTGTGTGTGTGTGTGTGTGTGTGTGTGTGTGTGTGTGTGTGTGTGTGTGTGTGTGTGTGTGTGTGTGTGTGTGTGTGTGTGTGTGTGTGTGTGTGTGTGTGTGTGTGTGTGTGTGTGTGTGTGTGTGTGTGTGTGTGTGTGCGCGCGCGCGCGCGCGCGCGCGCGTGTAGTCTCCGAATTTGTTTTGTTCTGATTTTCTCGAAAATGAGGAGCGTCGGGGTGGTGAGGGGGAGGGGGGTTGACAGCGCTCAGTGTCTTTCTATCTATATTTATCGAAATTTACAGAGAAAAAAGGGGAATACAAAACCATTCGCATTACTACCGACCAGCAGCTAAGCTTTCAAACAATATGGTTTTATAAATACGTAGAGTGCGCAGGAGACACTGTTTGCAGCATAAACGAAAAGAACGTGGAAACAAAGAGTTCCATCGCGCGAGCATACAATGCGCAGAACCGCACAATATGCAGTCACTCGCGGAAACAATTCCTAAGATGCAAATTATGCGCTGAACTCCCTTTAGCCTATATTTGTTGGGATTGCGCGTAACTAGAAAGACAGTTGCTGCGATTGCCGAAGTCGTAGTCACTGCGATAACCTGAGATGATCTAGCTAAACTTCGAAACATTGAAGCAAGAACTGTGACTGTGAAAGAAAGTGAGCTTTGACACTAAAACCTAGTGAGAAGTTATCTTAGCTTCGTCTTAACCTTCCTAATCGAGAAAGGTGGATGTATAAGTGCCGCTAGATCTACAGTAACTTTGTTTAAAGACGACACAGCATTTTGAGATTTTTTTTTCCAGCACTCATATCGTCAGTGTTTCTGCGCGCGTGCGCCTATTTAAATGGGTGTGTGAGTGGGTGGCACAAAACTCAGTGTGTGTGACCTTGAAGATTACGCTGATAGTAAAAGCGTTGTTGCTGCACTAGGGCACGAGGAAATAGTTATGCAGAGTAAAAGGCTGTTGCTGTCCTCCCAACGCGTCACCGACAACCGCAAGAGAGTCACGCTGTTCAGGCATCGATTTCTCGTTAGGCGAAAAGTAAGGATGGAAAAGCGCGAATGGTGAGAGGAAAGCGAATGGTAACTAATTACGTGCTGCTTCCCCTAGTCCTGCCAGCCTTGCTATATGGAGAAACACGTGACAAGCTACAGAGAAACCCGCAGAACAGATCGAGTGCTCGAACAGCATCTTGAGTGTAGCGCTGCTCGCTGCGACAAGCTGCGAACACTGAGAGCTTTGCTACAGCGCTGCATTAACGCACCTAAAGATGGCCTAAATGAGTGACGTGTAAGAAGTAGCGCAGATTAGAGAGCGAAACTGAGCTTTGAATTATCGAAGTACGGTTAAGGTGATAAATTACAGCCCTGCATGAAATGAGATGGATACAACTGCTGTCCCGTAGTAGCAGCATCCACTGCATCGTTAAAGTTACGGAATAATGCGAGTGTAAGAGTGATGGACTAGAGCTACGAAACAATAGGCGCAGAAGGGATCCGTAGGCAAGGTGGCCTCGCCATATGCAGACCTCAAACAAATTACTGCCAATGCCTGTGTATCAAACAGGGTCTCGATTTTGGGCAATCTTGGGGCCACAGGTTGTGTAAGAGGGTTATCGCACAGCTTTTGCACTTCCCGTTAGGTCACATTTCCCGTGACAGTCGCGGCAGTTCAGGATTTTACGTCCACCACTGTGAACGAGGGTTGCATGCCACATAAATACTTTCGAAAGTAGAGGACCAAACAGCCGTCGCATAAGCTCATTAATAGAGCCTCATACACGAAATTCGGAGGTCGTGGGTTCGTACCCTACCTGTTGCGTGTGGTTATTTGTTTATTTATCTTCGTAATAAATTTTCTCCGTTATTACTGTAATATTTTAACATTGATCAACAACACTAAAAAGATTGCATGTGGTTTCCATTGTTTCAGTGAGTGTTGGCTGCCTTCGTATGTACCTTAACTACTTGAGTTACATACAAATAACAGCTCGGCTAAATCAAGTTCTTTTGCGATGTCAGTTCACGCAGGAGAACCCCGGGTTATCCAGTGCACGTTAAAGAACCCCAGGTGGTCCAAATTTCTGGAGTCCTCCACTACGGCGTCTCTAATAGCCTGAGTCACTTTGGGATGTTTAATAAAACAATAATAATAATGTAATAATAACAATAATAATAATAATTATTATTCTTCAATGTCAGTTATTTGTTGTTTTTTTCTCTTCTATCTACCGTTCTTTTTTTTTTTCTATCCTGGTGTGCTCAAAAATTCTCTCACTGTGTATATAAGTGATGCTACTCATTGTTTGCTTACTTTCCGTGATACTTTTCGTCTCAGTTTCATTTCATGTATTATTTATTTCTTTTTTTGTGTTTTCTCTGTGTGTGTAAACATGTTTGCGCTTTTTCAATTTTGTTTCTTTTTTTATTTGTGCTGCAGCACAAAGACCACATGGTTGTTCCAGCGCACATTAAATAAAGATTGATTGATTATTATTATTATTATTATTATTATTATTATTATTATTATTATTATTATTATTATTATTATTATTATTATTATTATTATTATTATTATTATTATTATTATTATTATTATTGGTTCACAGGAAGGGAAAGGCGCAATATCTGTCACACTTGTAGCTGTGGACACCTGAACCGCGCCGTAAGGAAAGAGAGGAAGATAGGAGTGAAAGTGGAAAGAGAAAAAGAGTAGCCGTAGTGGAGGGCTACTGAGTAATTTCGACCACCTGGGGATCTTTAACGTGCGCTCACATCGCACAGCACACGGACGCCTCTTCGTTTCGCCTCCATCGAAACGCGGGCGTTAAACTCCCAAACCAAACCAAACCAACCCCATGTGGTCGAAGAAAACCGGAGCCATCTACTACGGCGCCTGAGTCACTTTGCGGTGTGAAACACCAAACACCAATATCACGTTCTTGCTGGTTCGTCATTTTCAATACATGTCAATAGTCGGCGTACTGTATCAATAGGTCTCGCATTCTTCTCGTGAGAAGAAACCGAGCATATGTTAGCAGCAAAAACAACAATTTGCGCTTACCAGTATTTCATAGATAGAACAAGCGTACATATAAATAATAAGGAAATATATAGCCAGTATGAAAATACGCGTCCTCTGAGAACAGGGAATGATGCAGCGTAGCAGTTATATTAGAAGCGTGTTCAAACGATTTTTAGGGGTTTCTTAGTGTCTCAATGGGTCTAGAAATGTCTGTTGTTGGCTTATATGCTTGTTCGTACTACTGGGGGCATACGTCTTCTTCCTTGAACAAATCCGCTAAGGAACATCCAAAGCCCTCTACGACGTGAAGCAGTTGTTGCCCTACTTGATGCACGGCGTTCGGGTTTTACCGCCGGCACCTAGCGGCACCTACAGAGTGCAGTCGTCTGTCTTCCCTGACCGAGTAAAACAAATCCAGGCTTAATGCCGAAAAAAAAAAAAAGAAGTGTCGATGCAAACGGCTCGCTTAAAATGTGTACTGGGGCCACTTAAATAAACGCTAGAGAAAACCCGAGGAGGTAGAGGGGACCAAGCGAAATCCCCATTGACGGGGTCTGCTTTACGAAATCGTACAGGGGACTCCCGTGGCGTTGCAACTGCCTTGCAGAGACGAGCTGTATTTACCGTCGGGCAGTCTTATCTCGGTGTAGCGGCAATTGTCTCTTATTGTGATGTTCGTTTTCTTTTCGTGCTATCTTTTCTTTTTGCTACGAACGGGAAGTTTAACGGGAGCAGGCACAAGCCGTTAAGGCTCTACAGCGGGGCGTAGGGCCTTAATGCGAAGAAAAGATTCAGGGACCTTCCGTTCGAAGAGACTGCGCTCCGTGGTGGTGCCGCCACCATGGCACTGTAATGCTTTCTTCAGGGTCATGGAGATGGTCTTCGATCTGCCGTTCGCTAACAGGGCACAGTGAATAATGCTGGAAAGAAAAAACCATGAAATCAAATAATGATCAAGGTACTAAGGAAGGAAGAGGGAAGAAGTACGAGCTTTGATATTAAGTCGGGCTTTTTGTGGTTGGTGTGTTCTTTCTGAAGGCTTGTAAGCCTCCTGCCGTATTATACACTCCACATTTCAGGTACCATGTCTTCTCATTAGGAATAGTGAGTAAGGTGATACACATATGCATCAGTTAAAACCTAATAAATAATTAATAAGATAATTTTTTTTCTCGGCTGCTCCGACGCCAACAGCTAACTGATGGCGATGACGATAAAGGTGAATAACCGAATAGCGGTTGCATGAGATGCGACAAATGTCAATGCAGTCTCTTGAGGAGGAGGAGAAAACATTTATTTACACTGAAATTATTTGGGAAAGGGAGGGGCGTATAATCGTGACGCTGGGTGGCAGACCTTATTCGGGACGCCATTGGCCTCCGCTGCTGCCCGAGCTCTCTCGACCAGGGCACGCTGGGCTTCCGGTCCGAGCTGGACAGGGCTACCTCCCAGCCCTCCCTGGTTGGCTGTTTTATACCTTTTATATCAGTATTTTGCTGGCAGGTCCACACTATGTGGTATAGGTCAGAACACTGCCCGCAGAATTTGCATGTAGCTACATGTGAATGTCGGGTCCATGGGTTTTAGTATGGTGGGATTTAGAAAATACCCGGTTTGGAGCCGTCTAAGGTGGCACTCTTCACATCTGTGGAGACCTTTGGCGGGTACCGGGAGTGCCCTTCCGAAGAGGCGTAAATGACTTGTGATATCCGCATATGTTATGAGCGGGATTGGTATGGTTGCCTCGGCAAAACCGGAGGATTAAGCTGAATCCCGGAGGAATAATGCTCGGGCAGCCGCGGGAGCGGTCTCGTTCCCCTCCACCCACTGGTGACCGGATACCCACATAATCTTTTTTTTTTTTACTAGTAGCCGAATCTGAACAGTCTCTGCTTCGTTGTTTTAATTTACTACAATGTTTCTAGCAGTCTGAAGAGCCACAATATAAAGTGATCAAAGGAGGAAGACGGAAGAAAATGAGGAGGAGGAAATGCAAGGAGGGTAACCGGTGAAAGAAACCGGTTTGCTACCCTGCACTGGGGAAAGGGGGTGACTGGATATAAAAGTGATGGTTAAGAGAGGGATGGGTCACGTCATAGCCATATCACGTCACATCACATCACAGCAAAATCACAGCCTGTCGATCAGGCCCGTGGTTTTCATGAAGAGTAGCAGGGCCTGGGAGGCATTCACCGCCTGATGATATCCGCGGCCAGTGACCTAGGATCTTGATTTCACTCAGTGGGCGCGTCCATCAAGACTCTCCAACGTATGGCAGAGACACTGTGTTTCCGCACTGTATATGAGGCACTCACAAAGAATGTGGCTTATAGTCTCGTCGTACCCGCAGGATACACATGCAGGGTATTTGTCATACCTTTCGCAAACGAGCAAGAGTTTGTGAACACTACACCAACCAACAGTCGGCACAGAAAAGTTTCTTCACGTTGTGATAGGCCAGGTGGAAGCCGTAGCTTCAGGTCAGGGTCCAGAGATTTTAAGCGGGAGTTCGCAAACTGGCCAGAATTCCACAAGGCGAGCGTGTGCTCCCACGCACGTTCACGGAGCCTGCCTGCTGCCTAACTGCGAAGCATCTCGTCGAGCTTAAAAAAACACAAGTGGAATGTTCCAATGAGTTTACATCGATAACCGACATCCTTTTACTCTAAAGGCATCATTATAGGAAGTGCGTTGTTCCAAGGCAGCGCACAGAGTAATTGACCGGAGTGATGCATTCCAGTGGTCGCAACGAGATACCAGCAGTCACAGAGCAACGACTGCCCTACTGTTCGACACACCGTCATACGTTATGCATTTTATTGAGGTATCGACCCAGGCGGCGGTTCCCCAGACTGAGGAGCGGGCAGAAAAGACCACACTAGTGGAAAGACAGGCCAGGACATCCGTGTAGTTTCTCACAAAGAGAATTTGCGGGCTGCTAATGCAAATATATTTGGAGCAGGTGCTGGTTGGTGATCCACGTCATGGCGACGCAGTTAGAGTGCGATCTTCCAAGGCAACTGAGTGCTTTGGTCAGCTCAAGCCCGACACTTACGAAGACCACCTTATTCGAAGCAGGGATAAAAAGATAATTATAGGATCACAGCAAACTCAAGCTGTATTAGAGAGGGACAGGCAGGAAACTCAGACATCCTGAATTAGGTCTATCATGAATCCTTCTTTAAGTAATTACAAGAGCAGGAAACCGCACTATTTCTTGTAACCGAAACGCAGGGTGCCATGGACAGTGCGAAAGACACCGGCATGGAAACCATAGAGCTCGTCGCCAGTGTCAGTAAGGAGATAGAGGAGGAGAGTTGCGCTGCCCTACTAGCGGTTGCACAACACGCACAATTCCAGAAAAGAGAAAATGACTCTCCGAACAGCGTCAAAGAGTGGCATTTGTTTCACATCCAGAGAAAAAAAAAAAAGATCACAGCGTGGCATTTGTTTCACAAGTAGAGAAAGAAAGAGCAGTGCACAGGAAAAGATCACGCTGGAAGCTACTTATTGTCTGTGTAACAGCTGCACATGTAGAAATTCAGGCTTAGCTTAGAACTTCAAGCTCCGACCTTCAGTAACTGTTTTAGATACGTCTAATCTCAATGCACGGAGCTTGTTGCTGACTCACGCATGTGTCTGCAAACAAGTCATGTTGGACTATTGATGATAATCGCTATGGTGATGTTTGTATCTTTGCAGCACAAACATTGATTACGAGATTACCTTGAAAAATTGAGTTGTTTGGCGTCAGTAAGTGTTCTCGGCTCAAACGAAAGACTAAGGCTCACGCCCTTTCGCCTTCTTTATGCTCATATTATGTAGAAACCAGATCAGTTGTGAAGGAGCGGCGCGAGCGCTGCATCCGAGTTTTGAAGACCGAAAGTTAATAATACCAGAAGAATCGGAAAAGAAACTACAGAAACGCAAAAAACTAACCCGGCACTCTTGGAGAGACTAACGTGATAAGCATCCTAAAGATCTTAGACACAGCAAGGAGATGCCGGTTCGTCAGCAAGCATCCTGATCTCAGAAACGGCGGTCATCGCCAGGCTGCATGTGGGAGTCCCAGTAGAGCATGAGGAAGCGTACCAAAGGGCTAACAGTACGGCGACCAGACACCCGTGACAGGTCCCAAAGGAGGAACTGGAAAGAACGCTTCAAGCTCGTCTCCAGAATCGGCCTGGTGTTAGGTTTGGGTCTGCAAGCCTGAAGTATCGCACCGCTGCCACCAGTTGTTAGGTTTGGGGTCGCGAGTGCTTGGGT
The DNA here is from genome assembly GCF_055883805.1 of Amblyomma maculatum. Taxonomy (NCBI): domain Eukaryota; kingdom Metazoa; phylum Arthropoda; class Arachnida; order Ixodida; family Ixodidae; genus Amblyomma; species Amblyomma maculatum. The sequence goes on along the minus strand of NC_139344.1, from coordinate 375,254,353 downwards.
AGCGTACACTGCCAGCAGTTATTACGTGCGTGGCTCGCGTGCACACCCCACCGCTGACGGCAGTTGTTACATGCGGCGCGCGGCCCCTCGGTAGCGTTGGCCTGGCGGCTCCTTGGACGGCGGACGGCATCAAAGGTGCCAGCAAAGACGAGGCGTCTTCTAACGAAACAACCTTTACTACAACATCGGGAAGATACGGGCAGAGAAGCTGACCCGGAGAGAATACAGACACTCTCACACAGCTGGTGTCTAGCGTCGGCTCAACGGCGCGTCAAAGTAGTCTCTATCTCAGCGGAGTCGGCCGCTGCTTTTTATAGTTTTTCCAGTTCACATGGAAACGGTAAACCCTCACAGGAAAGGGAGAGCCAAACATGTTGGTTCACGACGAGATGACTCAATCGCAGGTGGTCCGACCTCATCTCCTCCACCTCCTGCAGACGGGCGAGGGCGACGCACTCTCGCACGAGCTCCAGGCTTGGCCGGCGTTTGCACACACACGCACGCACACACATTTGGCACGTGGCAGGAACACGCTGAGACTTGTCGGCGGGAGGAAGCGTTGCGCGGCCGATGAACGGCGTCGAAATGGCCGATCCGCTCGCGGTTCTGCCTGTTGCTATGCGGTGGCCGCGTCAGCTGTCCCACTTGTCGGTGGAGAAACGTAACAGACTGCCCCGCCGGGGAAGGGAGATCCCGAAGGGCAGGGGACTGCATCCGCTGTCCGGAGGGATCGGGATGTTGCTGCTAGCCGGGGTCGTCCGACTCTGTTTCTCTTGAGCCAGTAAGCCTGAAGAAGTCCTTGGCAAGTCCGGGTTTCCAAGGCACTCTGCAACTTGTCTTCAGGAGAGATTTCTGACAACCCACAACGTCACAACCAGGCTAAAATCTCAACCGGTCAGCCAGCAAGCACGGCACAATCTTCACTAAATTATGCCAGACTATTTCCCTCTTATGCCCCCATCTATACTAAAGGGCAGCTTAGCAGCACTTGGAACGCGTCCATAAATTTGAAAATTGCGCTTTCAAAAACATCATTTTCAAACAAAAATAATCCAATACAATATGTTCAAAATCCTATGTCAGGAAGAAAAACACCAACAAGTGAAAACAGGGGCTTCTTCTCATGTTAGGGGCTCCGACTTAAGCCATCGGCATTACCGTAGAGATCACCCTTTTCACTGAAGCTTCGGCTGTCCGATTCACGGAACAACCTTACCTTTCTGTTTCTGTGCAAAGAAACGCATGAGCATGAGTCGCTCACTTTTCTGAACAATCTAGCCCTCTCCTTAGTGGTTGCGCACCAGTCACGCATTTTCTGGGCACCGGCGCATTTGTGCCTTTGGGATAGTCGCTTTCTCTTTCGCGATAGCTTCAACTTGCTCCATTCTTTCTCGCGCCTGCCTTTCCGTTTTTTTATACGGCAGCACTGATGGAACACAGGCTTTCTGCATTCTTTTTGCAATCGTTTGAGTTTGCTCTCCTTACGATCGCGTCTGCATTTCCGCGTTTTTCGTCGGCAGCACTTGAATACTAGACTTCGGCTTTCTTTCTGGTTTGGTTTGGTTTGGTAAAACTTTATTTCCCACAGTAGGGGTCCTGGAGGACACTCGGCTAGGCGCCAGGTGTAGAGGGCAGCTCCCACGTCGGCACAGAGAGCCCGAAGCTCTCCGCCGCCGCGCGGGCCTCCTGGACAGCCCGAAGCTGATCATGTAGGGAAGCGCTTTTTATAACTTTGTCCCAACGTTCCTTGTTCTTGGCGTAGGCGTCGCTCGATGCACAACCACACAGCATATGGTTTGTCTACATGATCACTGCACCGTTCACACGCATGTTGTCCGTCGTAGTCTGGGTTGATGTGCTTCATGCGCCAGGGGTTGGGGTATGATTTCGTTTGGAGCAAGCGTAACATGACTGATTGGCTGCGGATTAATTTCTTATCCGGGAGGGGAAATGCTCGTCTTCCTAGATAAAAGTGCTTAGTGAGCTCGTTGTACGTGAATAATTGATCTCTGTACTCGATATGTGGAGTAGCAGGGGAAACCGGAGGGACGCGGTCGATGAGTCCTCGTGCCGATGAGTCCTCATTAAGATTCCGCAGGCCGCCCCCTAAGCTGCCCATGTGTGCCGGGAACCATACGATGGAGTGATCGGTGATGTTACTTCCGCCTAAGATCCGTAGCGTCGTCTTGTCTATCCCGCCCTTGGCGAAAGCTCAAGTGGCTGCTCTAGAGTCGCTGTATACAGTTGTGAAGTCCGAGTCTTTTAGAGCTAGTGCTATCGCTGCTTGTTCAGCTACCTCTGGCTTCTTGGTGTAAAGTGTGAGTGAGTTGCGCGTACGCCCGTGTCCGTCAACTACTGCTACCGAGTAGGCATGCTTTCCCGGTATGTACGCTGCATCCACGAAAGCTGTCTGGTCGGGGAACTGTACCGCGTCCGCAGCGAGGGCTTTGGCGCGGGCGAGCCTTCTTCCTTGATTGTGGATCGGGTGAACGTTTCTTGGGAAGGGGGACACTTTGATTGCTTCTCGCACGACTTTAGGTAACTGCAGGACGTTGTCCTTTTCTACTATGACGTTCAGGCCGAGCTTAACGAGAATCTCTCTGCCCGCTTTGGTGCTTGATAGGCGTGCAATCTGTGCCGTGTGCTGTGCCTCGATGATTTCGGGAAGGGTATTGTGCACTCCTAGCTGTAAGAGTAGTTCAGTGGAGGCATTATCGGGGAGCCCCAACGCTGTCTTGAAAGCTCGGTGTATGTGTACTTCAAGCCTTCTCTGATGTTCCTTTTTCCAGTTGAGCATTGCAGCCACGTATGTGATGTGACAGAGTACAAAAACATGGACCATTTGAATAGCGTTGTCCTCGCTCAGTCCCCTGTGCCTATTCATGATGCGCCGAAACATCCGGATCGCGTTTGCAATCTTGATCGTGATGCTGTCAAGCATCGCCCAGTTGGGCCCGTTGCTATGGATGATTAATCCTAGAGTTCGTATTTTATCGACCGTGGGTATGCGATTTCCATCCCTGTCGTGTATCTCTATGCATGGTGTGTGGTGTCGGCGCCAGTCGTTGGACGGGCGCCCTGGTCTTGAGGGGTGGTAGATGAGTAGCTCGGATTTTCTAGAAGAGCAGCGAAGTCCCATTGGGGCAAGATGGGCCTCGGTAGCCGTGATGGCTTCTTGCATGCGCGCTTCCAATTCCGCATCGCTGCCACCGGTGCTTCAGATGGTAACATCGTCTGCGTATATGGTGTGCTCCACATCAGCAATTTCACCCAATGCGCGAGAAAGCTTTGTCATCGCCAAGTTAAATAAGAATGGTGAAAGTACTGAGCCTTGTGGTGTTCCCTTATCGCCCAGATTAAAGCTCTCCGAGACGTGTTCGCCTATCCGGATAGTGGCCGTTCGATCCTGCAGAAACGCCTTGACGTAGTGGTAGAAGCGTGTTCCGAGATTGTGGTCGGATATGGCTTTGAGAATGGCTTGATGTTGGATTTTGTCAAAAGCTTGCTCCACTACGAGTCCCAGTAGCGCCTTGGTGTCTCGTGTGGGGCGATCCAACAGACTTTTCTTGATGGTAGCATAGCGTCTTGCGTTGAGAGACCTGGCCTGAAGCCAATCATATTGTAAGGGAAGTACTCCTTTTCTTCTACGTATTCCGATAGTCTATTCAGGATGACGGGTTCGGCTAGCTTTCCTAGGCAGGACGTCAGTGAAATCGGCCTTAGGTTGGGTAGGCCCAGCGGCTTACCCGGTTTTGGGATGAGGATCGTATTGGCATGCTTCCACTCTGCAGGTAGTGCCAGTTTTCCAGACTTCATTGATTTGTTGCGTTAGGAACGTGACCGAGTCGTCCTGTAAGTTTCGGAGAGCCCGATTTGAGATACCATCGGGGCCGGCTGCAGAGTTACTATTGAGTTCGTGAATTGCGAAGCGTACTTCGCTTTCTGTGAAGTCCGTATCTAGCTCTGAGTTTGGGGCACCGTCATAGCTTTTCCTTTGTAAGGTACTGGGTAGCCCCGATTTAAGCGGTAAGTACCGTTTGGCAAGGCCATCCAGAAGGGCTTCGGCGGTACTGATTTGCTCCTCGCGATGTACTAATTGGCTTAGCCTGATCCGTTGCATAGTTTTGGACTTTGTTCCGTGTTCGTCGAGGAGGTGTTTTATGAGTCCCCACCCACTTCCTCTGCGTATTTGCCCATTGAGGGAGTTACAGACTTCATCCCATTGTTGTCGGGAGAGAACCATGCTTTCTGGGCCATCTCTGACAAGCTAGCGGTCATTGTTCTAACGGTAACCGGAGCTAGTAGGGTACGGGTGTCGTTGAAGCGGTCAAAGTGCGGTGCCGCGTCTGATTCGCGACCAGCAGCCCATGACTCACTTTCAGTCAAGTCCGAACGACAACGGCTGACATCCGCGTCAGTCCCGCTTCTAAGCATTTGCTCTGGCAGCTCGCCACTCAGTGCGTCGCCTCGCTCAGAGCTAACCAGCGCACGATCAAGCTCTTTCGACAGCTGGGGTGCTTCGGATTGCGCTAGGGTCATGTGTGCTACGTCCGCGTTCGCACTGGGGTTGCTTTCGCGAATACAACCTAGCGTGGTATCGGTGCACGAACTATTCTGACTCTGCTCTGGTCGCTCGCTGTCGCCTTCGCAAGTCTCGCTCTCTACAGCGTACGCGCACTCCTCGTCGGTTGGCCCTGGATCACAACTCGCCGGCTGCGCAGTTTCCCTGATCGGCACTTCGTTTTTCTGCGTGCCCTGCTCTATGACAAAGCTGATTTCGGAAGCCGAAATTTTCTCCTCTCCTAGCTCGTTTCCAGCTCCGTCGCGCTCTATACAAGCTTCTGCTTTCGACTCGAGAGGCGGTTCAGTTATTGCCAGTTCCCCACTCTCATTTGATGGAACGGTATCTCCTACAGCTACTTGGGTCGGCGTGCAGTTCACCTCGCTTAACGGCGTCACTTCGGACTTCTCACCGATTAAGCCTGCGCTAACCGTCTCAGCTAGTGTCTCGACCAAGGTAACACGATGCTCTTCTGTTCGAGGATCGGTCGGCTCACTACTGCGGTCACGTTACTCAGGCGTTTCCCTAAGCTTTGTCTCACACTCCGGTGCAAGTTCGATTTGCTCAGGAACTTCCGCACTGTCTAGCCATTCCTTTACAGCGGCTTTCAACTGATAGGTCAAATCAAAGTATGCCGTGTTACAATGTTTCTCGCTCATATCTTTTCCGAAGATCCTGAGGCGTTATCCAATACCGTATCAGCAATGACTCTTTTAGTTCATCGTAATTTTTCAAGCACTCGCCAACCAATCGCTTGATTTCTTCCGACGTTTCAGCGGAGAGAAGAGCTACCAACTTCTGCGCCCAACTATGTCGCTCGAAGCGTTTACTTCTACAGACATTTTCAAAGTCTGCCAAATACTCGGCCACATCCTCGGCAATGAGGAACGGTGGCGGACCATCTCGCGGTATTGAACCGTTACACTGAATGGCCTTGCAAGCTTTAATCCTTTCCACGCTCATGCAGCCGCAGCCGACGGCGAGAGCCGGTCCCCGTTGTTGTTGTTGAAAACCTTTATTTCCACCGAGAAGAAGCTCCGTTTCGGACTCCCCGGCACGGAGGCCTGATGGAGCCTTACTCAGGAGCCTCGCGAACTAAGGTCTGGTGAATATGCATTGTTGCTTCACGGCCTCAGCCGCCAGGCGGATGGCTTGCTGCTGCTGAGCGGGGTTCTCGCTTTGCAGCAGGGTCTCCCAGGCGTCTCTATCTATATTTTCTTTAGCTCCTGGGCTGTTGGTACATTCCCAAATAATATGATCTAGAGTGCCCAATCTCCCACTTGGTATGCAATGCAGATCCTTTTCATCCTTTGAAATTGCTGCATATACCCAAAAGGGACTAATATGATTGCCCCCTTGTAGTTCCGAGGGAACGGTCTGGCGGCGGATAGACCCTTCTGCTTAGTTTATAGTGCTCTGTAACCTGTTTATACGAGATTAGGCTATCTTTTATATCCATGCAAGAGGGCTGCTCGGCAGCCGCCCGGTGATAGAGAGCTCGGGCAAACTCGTGAGCAGCCTCATTCCCTGCGATGGATTCATGTGCTGGTATCCATATAATTTCCAAGTTGCACTCAAGCGGCCTCGATTCGAGGACTCGTCTAGCTTCTTCTGATACTCTTCCCTTCCCAAAATTTCTGACCGCATTTTTGCTATCGCATAGTAATAATTTAGCCTTGGTACCGACAAAAGCGAGCGCTACTGCCAATTCCTCCGCCGCGTTGGCGTCTCTCCTGCGGCTTGAAGCCGATACTACAGGTGCTCCTGTTCCGTCGACTACTGCGGATACGGCTGCTCCTTGCCGTCCACATGCAGCATCTACGTAGGCCACTTGTTCTGCTGGTTGTTCTCCCATTCTTTTCTCGTAGGCTCTGGCTCTATGCCCGCGCCCCTCTTTGTTATATTCGGGTACATATTTTTTGGCATAGACGGGACGCGTATCCTGGCTCATAGCTCTTCCGGGATATCCACTGTCTTATGAGCAGTGTATCCCGGTTGGATGTCTATCCATTCTAGTATTTTTCTTCCTGTTTCAGATTGGCTAAGTCGCTCCAGCTGAGCTATTCTAACTCCCTCAGCTAGCTCGGCCCATCTGTTGTGGATACCCATTTTCTCAAGAAGTTCCGTTGATGTGGATCTGAGAAGTCCCAGAGCCCTCTTGGCACATTTTCTCAGTATCCTGTCTAGTTTATCTATGTTCTCCTTGTTCATATTTTTAGTACGGCGTTGCATAGCAGACCCTGCTTGTTATGTACGCCAGTGATATTCTTAGGAGGCTTCTCTCTTTTAGGCCTCTCCCTTTTACTGTTATCCTTCTGAATATGCCTTGCACTTGATCCGCATATGTTACTAATTTCTTTATGGTTTTGGTATTGTTGCCTTTATGATTGATAACCATACCCAGGACCCTCATCTCCTCGACCTTCGGCACCTCTAGGCCCTCTACTACCACTTTGATGTCTATTGGCTTTTTGTCTCTGCTGTCGGTGTTGTACCTAAAGAGCTCCGACGTCTGCGGTGAGCATGCTAGTCCTCTGTCGGCTGCATACTTCACCACGGCGTCTGCAGCTCTCTGCAGGCTCCACTCAATTTCTGCATCACTTCCATTGTTCATCCAGATGTTAATATCGTCAGCATACATGCTGAACTTTATTCCAGAGATCTCATTCAGCTTAGCTGGGAGGCCTCTCATTGCTATGTTGAATAGAAATGGAGATAACACGTCTCCTCTGTCGTGACGTAAGCGTATCACGTGGTGTGACATCACCATACCACGTGGTCCGCACGGCGTGCCACCGCCAGCCGACGGCGCGAGCCGGTCCCCCGTCTCTCCTCTGTCGTGACGTCAGCGTATCACGTGGCGTGACGTCACCATACCACGTGGTCCACACGGCGTGCAACCGCCGCCGACGGCGCGAGCTGGACCCCCGTTGTTGTTGTTGAAAACCTTTATTTCCACCGAGAAGAAGCTCCGTTTCGGAATCCCCGGCACGCAGGCCTGATGGAGCCTTACTTAAAAGCCTCGCGAACTAAGGTCTGGTGAATATGCATTGTTGCTTCACGGCCTCAGCCGCCAAGCGGATGGCTTGCTGCTGCTGAGCGGGGTCCTCGCTTCGCAGCAGGGTCTCCCAGGCGTCTCTATCTATATTTTCTTTAGCTCCTGGGCTGTTGTTACATTCCCAAGTAATATCATCTAGAGTGCCCCATCTCCCACATGTTATGCAATGTAGATCCTTTTCATCTTTTGAAATCGTTGCATATACCCAAAAGGGACTAATATGATTGCCCCCTTGTAGTCTCCTCCATGCAATTGCCTCCCCGTTTCCGAGGGAACGGTCTGGCGGCAGATAGACCCTTCTGCTTAGTTTATAGTGCTCTGTAACCTCTTTATACGAGATTAGGCTATCTTTTATATCCATGCAAGAGGGCTGCTCCGTCTCTCCTCTGTCGTGACGTCAGCGTATCACGTGGTGTGACGTAGCATTCCACATTCTTTGCACGGCATGTAACCGTCATGAAGGGCTGTGGTTTATCTCTAGCAATATGCTTCGCATAAAAATCAGGACTGGTGACCAGTACAGTTTGCGTTCCTTTTATGCAAAGCGTATGCCGCACGCTCGGTCACAAAGCTGTCGCCGCATTCCTGTTTCGTCTCGATGTCGACAGGCTTGGTCGGGGGAAATGTTCAAAATAAGGCAAAAAAATGAATGCTTGTAGTTGATCGATAAGTGTTAGATAATGTTTGTAAGGTATAATGGTGATTGGCACTTTACACTAGAGCCATATTGTAATCATAAAATACTTATAAATAAAGTAAATATATAGTTATGAAATTAAGAATGGCAATTGAATCTGCTGTCAATGCGTCGTAGTCGATCGGAACTAAAAGAGTAGAAGCAAACGAATGCACGCTATCATGTCCACTTATTTAGGTGAAGCTTCAGCGTCCTAATTTTACTTTCGAAGATCTACCGCCGGTAGAGGCGGAGGAGATTGCAATAGCCATTGCCATTGCATGACCAGGCGTGAAACACGTCATCAGCTATAGCAAAGCGGCGGTTAGGAATTTTAGCAAGGGCAGATTCAGCAATCGTGCTGCAAATATTCTGAACGAGTCGTCTCTCGCCGAAAGCGTGACCATAATCTGGACCCCAGCACGCGCCGGTCTCGCCGGCAACGAGGCTGCCCACATGCTCTCCCGCTCCTCGCTACCTGGGGGTGTTGCGGACGCCTCCACAACATCTAAAACCAAAATGTATTGGTACGTTTAGGGATGTAACCGACAACCTGAAGAAAGACCGGAGAATATGTCCGCCACCGGTTAGATCCCTGAGTAAAAAGGAATCGTACGACTGGAGAAGACTCCAAGCTCGAAATTTCTTTTTGCCCCTGTGGAGGAGTTGGACGGGTGCCAGAGGGCGGAAGAGGGACGGTGCAGAAACCGAAATTTGTAAAGTTTGCGGCCACGTGGCAACATTAGATCACATAATATGGAGATGCGTTCGTGCCCTAGGGCGCAACGCGATTAAATCTAGCGATGAATGGGAGACCACGCTAAGAAGCTCCGACGAAAAAACTCAGCGATTCGCCGTCCGTCTGGCGGCCGAGGCTGAAGACCTCTTCTCCTAGACGGGGCCGGGTGTCCTCTGGCCGCGGTGCGACAGACTGCCTCCCCGGACGCCTACGTGCGGACCCGTAGGTGGCTGCCGCGCCATATTCGGCGGAAATAAATGTTCTTCCTCCTCCTCTTGGACCTCAGACACCAAACAGAATAGCGCGGAGTGGAAGGAGGAGGAAGATGAGGAGGAAAATCGGGGAACTTAACCCGTAAAAGAAACCGGTTTGCTACCCTGCACTGGGGGGGGGGGGGGGGGAGTAAGTTGTGAGAGAGGGAAGACACTGTATGAACTAGGAGGACGCATAAGCTTTGGCTTATAGCATGTGCGCTCATTGCCTCAATTTTTTGGTGATGTTACTTTGATCACGGTTGCTTCTTTGCCTATGACTACATTGACATTTCAGCTCGGCACCTTTGGCGTGGCAGACGGTGAAGGGTGGTCCGCACGAGGCAGCGGAGGTGGCTCAGCAGGCACGTGCATTTTCTCTTACTTTCTACAGTCCCAACTGCAGCAGCTCTCATTTGTGACGAGTAGTGTGTGGCAATTAAGCCCGTATGATTGGAGTATACATGTCACCGATTCAAAACTCTATCACAAGCTAACATCCAGTTTGACTAGCAAAGGTATGCTAAACGAGGAGCGATATGTTTGGACGACATCCGAAACGCTGCTTGAAAAACAGCTCAGTGACAATTTTGATATCAAATGAGAGTAGCCTGGTACCACATAGAGGTCTATTGTGACTGAGTATGAGCAAATGTCGAAGATAATGCATTTGCAACTCTTGCATTGTAACCTTCTCAGCTGTTGGTGGTTTCAGTCGACAGTATATAGTATGTGTATATGATTTGTAACAAACTTCTCTTCAGTGTGTGTGTATATGCAAGTACCTATGTGTGTGGAAGACAATAAATTCCCTCTATTTGTGCGATCATCGGCGCACCTCGAAAAAGTTATATGCGAAAGCATGGATGCTGCTGTTGGTTGCTTTTGGTTGCTTCGAGTTGCTTAATTCACTTCTTGTTTGCCCATCTTAGTGTTTGGTACTTTCAAATTGCGCGCCAATCCTCTCCTATACCTTTTTCGGCTCTACATCCGGTTGCGTGACGTCACATCGTCTACCTCACAATAATTTACTTCTTGTTTACCCATTTTAGTCTTTACCGTGTGCTGTGCGATGTCAGTGCACGTTAAATAACCCCAGGTGGTCGAAATTTCCGGAGTCAAAAAGACATGGTTCTTCCTCCGACACTTGCTCGACCCCACACAGACAAAATGCACACAGCGAGACCGACTCACGAAATTAATTCACCAATACCAGGGTACGGACGCTGAGCTACTTGCCGAACTGCGAACACGCTACCTGAGCACATCCCGCACAGACCCTCTACCCGCGTATGAGGGTCTCCCCAACGACACCCTGGACGCCGACATAGCAGATGCCGAGGTCTGGTTTGCTCTCAACCAGCTGCGTACCACCACCGCGGCGGGACCTGACGGGGTGTCAAACAAAACGCTCCGAAACCTAGACCACACGTCTGTCGCGGCCCTGACGGAACTAATGAACACCTACTGGAGGGAAGGCGAGATCCCTCAGGAATGGAGGCACGCGCGGGTCACCTTCATCCCAAAACCAGGCAAGAAACTCTCGATCGAAAATTTGCGCCCCATCTCCCTCACGTCTTGCATCGGAAAGCTAATGGAACATGTCATCCTTAACCGACTGCAAAATTACGCGGAAGACCGCGACTTACTTCCTCCAACAATGATTGGCTTTAGGGCAAACTTGTCCACGCAGGACGTGATGCTACAGCTTAAGAAGGATGTGCTGGACCCTCCATGTGGAACTGGGACGAAGGCGGTACTCGGGCTAGACCTGAGCAGAGCCTTCGACAACGTCTCGCATGAGACAATCCTCACGAATCTCTCTCAATTGGACCCTGGTGAACGGATATTTAATTATGTCCGATCATTCCTATCAGAGCGGACAGCAGAGCTCACTCTAGGTAGCCTTAAATCAGATCCCATTCCTCTGGGAAGCCGGGGCACACCACAAGGCTCGGTGCTCTCGCCTTTCCTATTTAATCTTGCACTCATTACACTTCCCCCCAAGCTCGCTGCCCTGCCGGGGCTGCAGCACACCTTCTACGCGGACGACATCACCCTGTGGGTAACCACGGGGAATGACGGCCAAATAGAGGATACGCTGCAGCAGGCAGTCGACATAATCGAAACCTACGCGTCGGGAGCGGGCCTTGAATGCTCGCACGCAAAATCAGAACTGCTGGTTTTCAGGGCCAAGCCGCGAGGAAGAAATGCAAACCAGGCCCCCCCCGATCGCCCTGAACGTATGTTTGAGAGGCCAACCGGTCAGGGAGGTTCAAACCATGCGCATACTGGGCATGTACATACAAAACAATCGCAAAAACACCGAAACAATCAGCAGACTCACTGCCACGGTGAATCAGACTGTACGACTTATCAGACGAATCGCCAACAAAAGAAAAGGAATGAAAGAAAAAGATCTCTGTCGATTAGTCCAGGCTTTCGTACTGAGCAAAATTGTCTACTCTCTCCCGTACCTGAAACTGCAATTCGCGGAAAGAATGAAGGTCGAGAGCCTAATCCGACAGGCCTACAAGGCTGCCCTTGGGCTCCCGCACAGCGTCTACGGAAAGGTTAGTGGCCCTTGGGGTTCACAACACACTTTCAGAGCTGTGCGAGGCACACCTTGTCTCCCAGCTCGGACGACTCACTCGCACGAACGCGGGAAGGTCCATCCTGTACAGACTACATATGTGCGAACAACTTCCAGAGAAGGACGCGAAAACACACTTACCTACACACATTAGGACAGCTCTATTCATTAAACCCTTGCCCAAGAATATGCACCCCGCGCACCACGAAGGCCGACGCATGGCGAGGGCTCACGCCCTACATGCCAAGTACGGCCGACACGTCAATGCAGCATATGTGGACGCGGCGGAATATCGGCACACCCAGATACAAGCGTTCGCACTGGCCGCTGTGAATGGGAACGGTTCTCCGTTGGCGGCCGCATCAATCGCATCCACCTCCTCCGAGACGGCGGAGGAAGCGGCCATAGCCTTAGCTATTGCAAACACGTCCGCCGATATTATATTCAGTGATTCTAAAACAGCCATTCGCAATTTCGCGAGGGGTCGCATCACGTCTACCTCCCTCTGCATCCTCCAAAGCACCCCTACTCCGGTTAGGGAAATTGAACTAATCTGGGTCCCGGCCCACTCGTCTAATCCGGGGAACGAGGCGGCTCACGCGCAAGCCCGAGGTTTCGTCGACCGGGCAGTGAGCGCGCCCTCCGACCCGAATTTCACGAAGGACGGGTTAATTTCTCTTCATGCCATTACCCATCACTTCAGGCTGGAAAGGCGCACATATCCGCCCCCCCACAAATCTTTAACAAAGGCACAGGAAGTTACCTGGCGCCGACTACAAACACGCTCTCTCCTAAATCCGGCGGTGCTTGCCCTGATGTACCCAGGCCAGTACAATCCAACCTGCAGTAAATGCGGCGAAAGAGCGACATATGATCATATTATCTGGAACTGCGCAAATGATCCACCTGCGGTGGAATTAATACAGCTCCCTTCTCCCGAGCAGTGGGAAGCCGTGCTGGTCAGCTCGGACCCGCAGATTCAACTACGGGCCATCGAGTGGGCTAATAAGGTCGCCGCCAGCCATGGACTAGCGGCCATCTAGTACGTCTCTCCATCGACCTGCTTGAGCGACGAAATAAATGTTTTCCAATCCAATCCACTACGGCGTCTCTCATAGCCTGAGTTGCTTTGGGACGTTAAACCCCACAAACCAAACCAAACCAAACCATTTTAGTCTTTAGTACTTTCAAATTTGGTACCACTCATTAACCTCTGCCACTTTTGAATTACAACTGCTGCGGATAACATTTATATTTGTGCCAATAAATAATCACCTATTTAACTGATTTGGCCTAGTTACATTTTCGGACACATTACGTCCCCCTCTATTTATAGACACCCCTCATTTATCTCTACCATTTTTAAATTACTCACAACTGCTGTGGATACAGTTTTGCTGACGCGGTCTGCGGACAGAAATTTGAACACAGCGAAGTAATGCTTTGGCATTAATAAAAAGTCTTCAAATGTACATACATGTCTTGCTCAAATTCTTTGCGTCAATCTACTGAAAAGCTAAAAAGCCGATGAGCTGCGCTCAAATTTCGCATTAGGAAGTAACGTAATCATCGGCATTTTTTTTCTTTTCTATTTTCTCTTCTGTCCACACGAGGCAGCGGAGGAGCCAGTAGCAGGCCGATGGATTTTCTTTTTCTTCCTACAGTCGCAGGAACTTCCTCTGAAGGCACCCGGCATCCTAGGTGACGTGTAGGGTTAGGTGTTTAAGCCATGTGATTGGAGGTGCACATATTGTCAATTCATATTCCTATCGCAACCCAACATCTACTTTGACTAGCAATTACATTCTAGTCCAAGAGCGATGTAATAAAGTAACACCAGAAATGCTACGTGATGAACAGCTGAGTCAAAATTTCGATATGAAAAGAGAGTGATTTAGTACCATATAGAGGTTCATTTTTTACTTATTATGAGCAAATATCAGGACGTAACTGTAGTTTGTAAAAGTCGGATTGTTTCACTATCCCGTATTGTGCACCTATTGTTAATGTTAAAGAGGCTGTTATTGACGAAATCGGACCACAAACATTTCGAGAAAGCAGTGGTACCTCTAAAGCATGGAGGCCAATTTCCTTACTAAATGCAGATTAACATGTTTGCTGCAAAAGTAACGCGTCGCATAACACGATTTCTCCTGGAATTAATCAGTAATGCTCAAAACATGCTGTGTGCCAGACCGCACAATCTCTTCTCTAGCGCTAACCCGTGACCTGTTTACGTTTGCTACACGTACGCAGATTTCAGGCGCTTTTGTATCCCTAGACCAGGAAAAAGCATGTCATCGTGTAGAAAGAGTATCTTTCTGCTGTTCTTAAATGCCTTGTACTTCCGGCGCGTCTCATAGAGGTTTTTCAGGTGCTATATACTTATTTAGAAGCCTGCTTGGTACTCAGCGGCCAGTCCACTGATCTGATAGCTGTTACTCGCGGAATACGGCAAGGATGTCCATTCTCATATATCCTTTTTGTGCTTTGCATAGAGTCTTTAGCGCTGCAGATAAAAAGACTGCAGATCTATCTAAACGTGGTTTTTATCTCCCAGGTCAGGGCGAGGTGACAGTTTCAGCTAATGCCGATGTCATTTCTCTGTTCTTAAGGAACATTGACAGCTTTCCCTTACGGCGCGGTTGAGGTGCCCACAGAAAACAAGTGAGACAGTTACCGCGCCTTTCCCTTCCTATAAATAAATAAAAATCAGGCAGTGGAGCTGGCACCCGACCTCGGCGGCTGCGTTTCGATGGAGGCGAAACGAAGAGGCGTCGTGAGCTGTGCGATGTCAGCGCACGTTAAATATTCCCAGGTGGTCGAAATTACTCCGTAGCCCTCCACTACGGCTCCTCTTTCCACTTTCACTCCCACCTTCCTCCCTTTCCTTACGGCGCGGTTGCGGTGTCCACAGAAAACAAGGGAGACAGTTACCTCGCCTTTCCCTTCCTATAAAGCAATCAATCAGTTTCTACGTTCCGCTTCCGAAACGCAGTCGCCTAGGTCGGGTTATAATAGCTGGTTCATAGGAAGGGAAAAGCGCAGTATCTGTCACACTTCTTTCTGTGGACACCTGGACTGCGCCTTAAGGGTAGGGAGGAAGATGGGAGTGAAAGTTTAGAGAGAGAAAGAGGAGCCGTAGTGGAGGGCTACGGAGTAATTTCGACCACCTGGGGATCTTTACGTGCGCTGACATCGCACAGCATACGGACGCTTTTTGTTTCGCCTCCATCGAAACGCAGCCGCCGAGGTCGGGTTCGAACCCGGGCACTCCGGCACAGTAGTCGGGCGTCTTACCACTTCACCACCCCCGCGGGGCCCATCATAGATGGGGAAAGAAAGATAGAGAGCCTACTGCGAATCATGACGCGGCGTAGGTGAAATCCGAGCTCTGGTTGGACAGCGTTCAAAACAGCGTCTCAAGTGGTCGCCTGCTAAACCTGATAGTGAACAGGGCAACGTTACTAGAACAAACTAGTCACGTTGGAACAGGGTCTATAGGCAGGAACGCATCTCAGTCTGCATAGGCATTTAAAGAAATTTTGAGATCACCGCATAATCTGCACTGGAGAAATGCGTAAGCCTAACCGCTGGAGGCGAAACGAAGAGGCGTCCATGTGATGTGCGATGTCAGCGCACGTTAAAGATCCCCAGGTGGTCGAAATTACTCCGTAGACCTTCACTACGGCTCCTCTTTCTCTCTTTCCAATTCCACTCCCACCTTCCTCCCTTCCCCTACGGCTCAGTTGAGGTGTCCACCGAAAACAAGTGAGACTGTTACCACGCCTTTCCCTTCCTAAAACCAATCAGTTTTTTTCTTTTTTTTTTGCTGTGTGCTCGCTAGATGCGCCAGCGGAATTCTGCGAGTAACAGATACAGCGCCTTTCCTTGCCTGTAAAGCAATTAAATAATGCCGGTGACCTTCTATGCGTTCAACGCTACGCTGGTTGTGTACGACAACGGGCGCGAGAGGTATACGTAAACCGTGTGCAGCAGCAACGCTCGGGCTTTCGCATTTATGCATAGAGACTCGTGACCGCAAGCTGTGAACCGAAACCGGAAGTTTGCTTGCGGCCATCTTGGCTCCCAAATACGCACTTATTTGGCTCTAATTAGTTTTGTCATTTTCAAACCTTTACTTGACTCTCTATTTGTCTGTACCATTCTTTTTTCGACATACCAGCTAGACTTCCTTTTTGAAAATTTCGACAATGTCACGCGCATGCGATACCCGCCTACATAGCCATACAATGCTTACGCAAGTACTTGCACTTAATTGGACAGGTGAACTCCCAGGAATGGACGCGGGATCGAATCTCGGCCTCGGTGGCCGCTTTTCGATGGAGGCGAAAAGCAAGGCGCCTGTGTGCTGTGCGATGTGAGTGCACCACGCTAAAGAACCCCAGGTGGTGGAAATTTCCGGAGTCCTCCACTACGGCGTCTCTCATAGCCCAACACCATAGCCTGAGTCGCTTTGAAACGTTAAACCCCACAAACCACAAACTGAACTCCCAGGAATGTTCAACTTGTGGCATCCCAGAGACTGTGGACCATATATTATTGGTGTGCTCTGTGCATGCGTGGTAAAAAAATGTGCTAGCCGCTTCCTTGAAGAGTTTGGATAAGAGGCCTCTGTCGGAGCAACTGCTGGTGGGTGCTTGGCAGGAAAAGGGGAAGGATGTCCAGGCAGTGCGGGCTCTTTGCCGTTTTTTGTGCGCCACTGGACTTTATTCGCGCTAGTAAAGGAAGCTGCTGTGCCTGTATATATATATATACATATAATTTTATATGCATTGTCTCACATCGTCACTCATTACGATTTTCTTTCTTCTCCCCTTCCCCAGTGGAGAGTAGCAGGCCAGATTTTAATCATTCCAGACAACCTCTCTGCCTTTCCTTTCAATAAATTCATCTTTCTATCTATCTGTCTTGTTGCGAGTACAACCAGTACTCCCCAGATGGGGCTGGGACAAGTGGGTCACCGCCGCTTGCGGCGGGGACCAGCTTGCCACAGAATTTTTATCAGTTTTAGGCCGTCATTGCACCCGCCACCGTTTCGGTGGTGGACGACGGCTGTGGTTGCGGCGCGCGTCTTTCTGTCCCTCTTCCTTTTCTTTCTTCTCTATTTTGTCTTCTGTGGCACAAGGCAGCGGAGGTGGCTCAGCTACAGAGCCAGTAGCAGGCCCGTGCATTTTCTTTTCCTTCTTCCTACAGCCACAAGAACAACATATCTGTCTTGTTCACTATTTGTTGCTACGTATACTTCGGTCTCTGTGCCTGGCGTAGGCACGAAACGCGTGACATGCCACGTGCAGCCAGTGTGGTACTGCTTCACACTATATACTCTATTCCCGTGCATCGTGGGAAGTCTACTCCCACGGCAGTTACAGCCTCTCCGCGAAAATGTGCTCCTGTCCATATCCCAAGACGTGTAATGGTGACTTCGTGACCACCAAGGAGAAATTTCACCAGCAGCTGCACAAACAGGGAAGCATAGATTAGATGGTCATTAACAGTTTCCTTGACTCCGCCTGTCTGCGCTGCAAAGCACTTATCGATGGAGGAAGCGTTTATGTGCAAAGTGCACGCGAGCACCAGCTTCCTCAGAAAAGATGTCATTGAAATTGTTGCCGCATGTTGAGATACGACAAAAGTTACTGTGAATTTTATTCATGTTGCTCTTGTTTGGTGCCTTTTTCTTTTCCGCAACATTTAGCTTTTGTTACAAAAATTGTATTATCTGCCCCCATCCTGAAACGGCCTTTACCGGCCAAGAGTATTGGAAAATGACCAAATAAATAAAAATCCGTACTATCGTGGCTACCCTCTGCGAATTCAGAAATCATTTACCCCATATATTTGCATCTATGACAAACAATTGCCTTATACGAAGATAAACATTTGTTTGCTATTTCTTAAAACGACTGAATTTATCTTACCATCAAGATCACGCGAATGTTTTCGTGGGGTAAAAGTGTTATTATCTGAAAACTGACACATTTTATTAATATATTCTGCGTCGTTTCGATCGCCTTTTCACCTGCATTTAATGGTAAGTATTAAAGATTTATTAGTTTGTTCAGTGTCCAGAATAATCTAGCGACAGCAACAATAGTTCTCCTTTGCTCTGTGCGAGTACATCTTCACTTCTGCGATAAGGTCGCTTAGTTACCTTCTTGCCCCCTGCTTGTCGGCGCAGATGGTGGTTTTCTTACGGTTAGCAACAGTGTTCAGAAAACGAGGAATTAAGTTGTTGCCACCACCATTGATAGCTATGCCGTATCAGCGACATGAAATGGCCGTTTCGTCATCACAAGGTAAGATCGTTAAACTACTCCTCCATTCATTTGTCCTCATTAGCCATACCATGTTTATTGCATTTCTTCACGCATCACTATCTTTGCATCTCTTCAGGAGCTTAAACCCACTTTCCTGAGTTCCTCATTTTTTTTATCATGTCGAGATCAACCGAGCGCCTCATAGAGCATTTGACCTGCCGTTAATCCTTTGATGCCATTAGCAGTGTCCATTAATTCTAATGGCCGCATCCTCGCTGCCAGCTCTAATCCGTTTTAGTCAGAGCAACGAGAGCTGCATTCTGTTTGGCCAGTTGACCTTCTAATACGCTGTGTTGGTATTTCGGCTATGCACGTGATTAAGCCGAGTGCATGAAACGTCCGCCGGGTGGATGCTGTTGGCTGAAAGCAGACAGTGGTGCTTATTGCTTTCCTTCCTTTCATTCAGCATTATGGGTGCCGAATGAAAGTGTGCCGGCCCAGCCTTTATGCGTCCTGTCATTTGAGGGTGTTAACATATATTGCTTGACTTTCCCGCATCTTTGAAATGGCGCTTCCAAGTTTGAATCTGATTCCTCCCCAACGGCCAATTTCTCCTTTTTTAACATTAAGTAATATACTAACTTCATGCTCGAAATGCATGACTAGAGTGATCCACCAAGTTTGAAGTGGTCCTTCATCATCGCTATTCACGGTGCTTTTAATGGGAGCCGGCCCTGAGTCGTCACCATACATGGCAAAATTACTTTTGAAAAGGAATTAACTTACATTACTAATTACTTTGCTGAAAACCGCATAAAAGGAATAAAATTACATTACTCATTACTGCTCCCAAAAAGTAATGAAATTACGTTACAATTACTTCTACTGGGTAATTAAATTAATTTTAAATTACTTTCTACTTTCTATCCATTTATTAACTAAGCAAAGCTAGTAAGCAAAACAAATTGTTCTCGAGACGCGAAGCACCAACATTCTTTCTTCCTGCCAAATTCCGTCCCAGAAAGCTATTTTTTTTTCTCTCTCTCTCTTTCCTACAGTACGTGCGATTACCAAATAAATCAGTTTTTAAAACAAGACTACCGCAAAAAAAAAAAAGAAAAGAAAAATGGTAGAACGGTCCTGAAATGACCGGCGAACCCAGCGTCTTGCTGGCCCGGAGCTGTCTCCGCAATTTGAAGGGCCCGAGAAGCTAGGGTATTTATTGCTTCCGCAGTCCCAAGAATCGATGTCGGCACAGTTGTGCTCACTGCTCAGTAATGCTCAAGCCACGATGCCTCACGTCATGGACCCTTCTGCCTATCTCCCCCAACCCCAATCCTCCTTCTCCCCGTGGTGTTGAGTGTAACCAGGCACCACTGTGCCCTGAGTGTAGCCACTGGAGAATGGTTAAGGTCTCAGACGCACTGTTCTGTTCAACTCTGTCCCCCTTTGCCGATCCGTTACGCTGCCTTCGCTTGCCGCACGCCGTTCTTGCTTTCGCGGCACTCTACTTCGTCGTCTATTGAAGGAGTAGTGGTGCATTTCAGTAAACGTAATTTCGAAATCAATTAATTACTTTTGCTGCGAAATTACTGCCAAAAGTAATTCATTACATTACTAAATTATTAACCCGAAAAAGGAATTCATTACAGTAATTAAATTACAGCAATTCCATTACTGTCATGTATAGTCGTCACAGAGCTGAATGAGGCCCGTTGCAGTTCATCGGCTTCCCTTGACTTGGCGCCCAGTGGATTGCAAATAAAGGGTAAGCTAGAATAATCAATGCTATTCGTTTTTACCAAATCCGCAATGATTTTTCAAAAGCAATGTTTTTTCTAGCTTTTGTCCGAGACAACCTTACAACAATGAACGAACTCGTGTTAAACGTGCAATGCGACTCTCAGCCTCCTGGTGTAATGGTGTAATTTTTTAAACAGGAAGGCCATTACAATTATCAGAGCGCTGCTTAATTGATTTTGAGGGACTCCAATTCCATAATCTAAAATGCGAAATACAGTGGGAACATATGTTTCAGAATGCTGACACCAATAACCTAAACAATATTTAGATAAAAAATGAGATGAACGGGTTAAGGCAGAGAAAGACGAGAATCGTGGTTGCCCCGTGACTGCCCGTTGCTAAACTAGTCAACCACCCCTTTATTCTTGACTGTTACTTGTGGCTTAAATGTCGTTTTGCACCTGGTGGTGGTCGCGGGATTCTATATCTTCACACCTTCACGCCTTGGACTTCGCATGCCGCTCCCGATCTCGATATCTAACACCGGAACCTCAAGTTCCGGCCCCATGTTGACGGCCCTCCTGCTGTTTGCTCCGGGGTGCTTTGCAAAAAGGGCCTGCAAATCTTTAATGGCTCCGATAATCAAGACTAGAGGTCTTGTGTTTGCCGTACGAAAGCGATAACAGGAGGAATAAGCATGACAACGTACCCGAGGTCGAACAGCGAAACCTACATCACGCAAGTCGCCAAACGCAAGTACACCAATCACGAAGCCCAGATCGCAATTTGTGCTGCCAACTACAAAGCCCACTTTATGGAAGCTTTCTGTCTCCCTACTCCGCAAATTTCGGTCTGAACGCTCTTTGCGCGGATGGGCGCAGTAGAAAGACTCATTCACAAGCTGCATCGAGTAGGTTTGGAACAGTGACATTGCCTAATTCCTCAGTGGCAGAAAGCGACGTGATTCGCCATATCTACAATGGCAGCCACGAAAGTGCTTTCCAGAGGTTACTTACCAAAAGCCTCCGCACCGCTGCTCATGTCGTAACTCTGTGTCAGAGTTACGGCGAGCTTTCAGCAACGTGTGGTCATTCAGGAACACGAAGAAACGATCGCAGTCTTATCCGAGGTAATTTATACAGTTCTGTTCTCCTTCGACAAAAGATTTCATGCGGGAACACATTGCTGGGCAGTTGTCACTACTGCCTAGCATTTAGTGGCCCACCTCACAGATGGCACCTACGCTGTGCCGAGTTATTTAGGAGCACGTTGGCAAAGCGCTTCCTCCACTCATAGCTTCACTCAATCTATTTATTTATTTATTCAAATACCGTAAAGACCCGAGCGGGCATTACATACGGGGGGAAGGGGAAGGGGGGTGCGAAAGGGGGGGGGGGGTCAATAGTAGATACCATGCATAAAACATTGCGATAAGTATAGTGTCGTTAGCAGGAACACTCGCGATAATTACATAAGTCATTAGCCAGGAACAAAGTACTGAAAAGATAGCGCTTCAAACAGTAAAAATATAAATACAGATGACACCAAACGTTCCTTTAACGCGGCAGGGTCAGCAGTACATCCGGCGGTGTGGTGATCGTAGGTGTTAGAGTTGTGAGGGAAAAGTCATGAGCATGACGCTGGAGGGTGGTTGCTGGAACTGAGAGCTTATATGGCCTCGCACTGATCGGACGTAGTGTTGCCTGACGACGTTTGACAGAGGTACACTTCTTTCGTATTGGTTGGTGATATCAGAATCAGGCTGCCAGGTGCCTTGCACTCTGAGGATGAGACGTTAACCCCTAGCCCCCATTATCTCATTATTAGAGCTTGGTTCAACTTGGACTATATATATCAGGTGGTAGCGTATGCTATCGGGTGCTATGTATACCTTAAAGGTGAAGTTTGTGTCTCCCGCAAATATTTGTGCTTCCCTATTTTATCCTGAAGCGGGCATGGCCACCGCCATACGTTTTCCTTCCTACGACTTGCCCTTGCTTGTTTTCCTCTCTATGCAATGTGCGCCGCCTACTGTGAATCTTTGGCGCACGCTTGAAAGCCAGCCTGTTTGCTTCACATGTGGATTCACAGGCCATGTTGCACGTAACTGCTACCGTCGCAAGTCCTGTACGTCGCCGACCAGCGACCGGCCACTTACGCTCACCCGCCATCCCCACCCCGTGCAACGACTCAGCACTAGACGTTTACCTGTCAATTCTCTCCTACGTAGCGCTCGTTCACTTCGAGTCATACATGGCTCGTTGTCGCCAATGCGTCACGATCCTACCTCTCCACAGCAGAAAAACCACGAAGCCCTGCTCCGGATACAAGAACTGCGTTTTCATCGACTTTTGAAAGTCCTGCATCGTCCCCAACAAATTGAATCGCACTTTCAGTTGGAAATATCGCTATAATTCTGCTTATTGATACTGGAGCTACCGAGTCCGGCATTGATGTCAGACTGGGTCGTTTGATTGGAGAAGTTATCTTGCCGCTTTTGCACCTTTCACTTTTCACTGCAACTGCGCAGCACATTGAGCCGCTGGGTACATAAGTGACCTTAGACAAAATTCAGAACTTCTCTGCATTATCAGTTTTTTTTATCTGCATGTGTGCTCTCATTACATTAATTTGTGATGGGGAAATAACTTACTCTCCATCACGTCGTAATTCACTGCGCCAGTTCGGAAGTGTAGCTTTCTTCTGTCGGCGACTTACCGACGTCCACTAAAATATTCTGGAGGTCTTGAGTCTACAATTCTCTACACACCGTCTTCTCTTTTCGTCTCATCAAGATGTCTGCTTAGCCCTTCATCATCGCATCCGTACAAAGCGGCTTGCACCGCACTACCCATTATCAATTACTCTTTCTTGGCACTCACTTTGGTCCCTGGTGATTCCATTGGACATCGTTACAGGGGCTCCTCTGTCCCCCAGTGCAGCCTCAATTCCTCAATGCTCTCAGCCCGTTCGTTCGTTGCCCGCATTATCGTTTCCTGCTTTTTACGCCCCCGCCGCCTGTAACGCCCTTTATACGTATAGTGCGTGTTTTATGCTGGCTCGGGTGAGTGTTTTCTCTTTAAGACGTATAAACTGGAGCAACCCCTTGCTTGCTTCTTTGTCTAGGTTTGTTTACCCCGGCAATGTCGGTGACCACCCGATCTGGCGCTACCGCATTGAAATGCCTGATCTATCGCTCATATTGAATATTTGCTGGCTCTGTGGCATGGGACCAATCAGATTAGATGGGCTCGCCCTATCTCCCTGTATTACCGCATTCTGCGATAAAGAGCGCCAATGACGATCCAAACATGATCTTTTTAGAGCTTAGATGACCGTATTCAAAAGGCCCCTCTTCGAGATGTCCAAGTCTCCGTAGAGGCCGCATCAAAGAAGGAAGAAATTCTGAGTTTCTTGTGCGGGTTATCTCCTTTTCAGAGCACAAGTCTGAGATGCGCGCGCCTGTATGATCGAACGCACTTCCCGTATTTGGAAGAGAATGAAGGTGGCGAGAGGATGTTAGCGGGTTTCTTAGTGCATTGGGTTGTGCAGCGAGAGTGAGACGTAAGGACCCGGAAGATGATTACCACAAGACGAACCGGGAAGTTGGCGATCCTGAATAGAGGTTATGGCTTAGGCGAAAGATTCGGAATACCTTAGGGAGATGGCACGAAGTGCGGTATGGTGACTACTCGAAAAGCAGTAAAGTTTGGCAAGAACAATTGTGGACGACAGGAAAGTAGGAATAAAAGGCAGAGAATAAGGTTGCGGCTGGAGAGTAAGGAGGGCAGCAAAATGAGAGAGAAAATGGGAAGCATAGGTTGGAAAGAGGAGGAAGGCACGGAGGAGGCAGGAAAAGTGCGGTCAATCTCAGTTTGCGCCGGACGATGCGTAATAGTTGCGTTGAAATATAATCTCAAGAGAAACTAACCCTAGACGCTCATTCGACGCTCGTGAAGAGGTGGACTGTTCTGACAACCATGCGTGAGTCATGCACAGACATCACAGATATAGGCACCGAGTAGTGGATGCGTCATATTCTGGGAAACTCCAAATTTCGCCTGGCTCTGAGATTAGAGACCCCGTTTGTTTGACGCCTTTCTCCGCATTAACACCTTTATCAAGCGGTTCACCGTAACTGACTTAAAGGTATTCATCTGTTTCTTCCCGGGGTACGCTGTGGGGTCCCATGAACACCATAACGTGCCTCTAATAGAGGAGACCTGTACGGTGTCATAAGTTGCACCGGTACTCCTGTCATATGCCATCTGCGCCTGTCACGTTTCCAATTTTTCCTCGCTCACAACCGTAGCCGATGTTCGATGGCACAGATGCGACATTTTGACAGGATAGTTAGGAGGAAAATCGAATGGTTTTTTGGCTAAGACACCTGTATAATAATAATGCACGTTTTAGGGGTCTGCAGGTAGTCGAAATAATACGCAATGGCCCTCGGCGATTTCTTAAGTTCAGAGCCTACGTGTGAAAATCAGTTTTTGCTTTTAATCCTTCCTCAAATTTAGGAAACAAAAGAACCTGCTGCGAGCAACTTTGCTGTCTCGCTCTCACGCAGGATGTGAAAAACAAACGCGCTCGAGGATTCGCATGTGTTCCACACATTAAGTCCAATTTCACGCCAAGCAGATTAGATGCCATAAATAAGAAAGAAGAAGCGCTCTACCAAAAACGCATGGCATGCACTCAAACATATCACCAGATTGTTCTGAAGCGTCAGACGCTGCCCGCTTCATCTCTCACACGACTTCCGATGTGAGGCGGCCAGGAAAGCTGGTCGCGCAGCCTGGCAAAGCGGAAACGAGGCGAGGAAGAAAAAACGAGGTTTTATTTTCACGTCAAAGCAGCTCTGGCTGTTTATACAAATTAAATATTTGTTCGCGTACGCGCTTTTATTGACTGATGTAGGGTAGAAAAAAATTGGGAAGCGGGGGGGGGGGGGGGGGGGGGGAGAATGCAGCAGGAACGAGATGGCAGCCGCTGCTGACATTGAATGAAGGGGTAGGGAAGCAGTGCGAGAGACGACAAAGGGCAGCTTGCCCCGAAATCAAATTTGGCGCTGCGTTATCTCTCACCCTACTACGGCGAATTAATATCTCACTCGGAGGAAAAGAAGTATTAGTTATAGAGGACGCGAACATAGGAGATGAAAGAAGTGAGGATTGCGGTTAAACGCGAATGCAATCATAATCGAAGCACAACTAGCAGAAAAAAAAAAAAAAAAAGCATCCCATTTTGCGGGAATATAGGCGATTAAATATAGCGTTTGCACTATTACTCTTCAAGGAAAGGCGACACGTACAAAAATGCTTCAGGGCAGATAAATGTCGAATCACAGTTGGCCATCAGTATTTATCACAAGGCAGCCCGATAAATACAGGTAGTGGAAGAAGCGAGAAAACCCGCACGTCCATGTGGCATCGGCAAGGAGAGAACGAGGCCTGAGATGCTGAGCTGGCCATTTAATACTTACAGGGCAGCTGGGAGCGCGCGACCGCTGTGCTTTCAAAACCACTGCTACCGTTAGGCAGCGAGAATGGGCGTCGCCAGGCACATGGGCGCAGAGATAACAGTGCTTATTGCACATGCACCTTTACCACTGATTCTTTAAGGCTTTGGTTGAAAGTGCTTCACAATGTGCGGCAGGCATGAGCTCCCAATGTCTCTCTATGTATGAAACAGTCTGCATGCAGTGAACAACTAATAACACCCAGATGAAATCTAGGCAAAAAAAAAAAGTAAGCAAGAAACAATGTTTCACGAAAAACAGAAGTAACAGTAGAAAGATTTCCCACCAGAACCAAAAGCTGCCTAGTCCTCTACAGGGGTGTGGTCGCTCACGCGTGAACGTGTGAACACTCCGCAGGATAGATCGGGAATCCATGAAAAGAAACTTGCCTACGCTTTGATGCCAACAAGAGAAACTGGCCTGCTTTCAAATTTTGGGCACTACCTTCCGGCTTCTCGCTTGTCTTTCTTGGAATAGAAAAGTGACAAAAATGACATTAAAAAAATAGTTGTGGTTTAGCTCTGGTTAACTCTAGCTCAATTGCGAAAGCAACGGCAGAAGCTTCTTTTGCCATTTACATTATTCCCCTATCAAGCCCTATCAGTGTAAGGTGCTACATTATTGGTGACACGTAAGCTCATCCTTTAAGGGTATGACGCGAGAGCGTAAGCTACCAGCCCACATATAAAGTCACGCTTCGACTAGGTCTTTACGCTACAAAAAAGGTGAGAGTTTCCGAGTTTCCACGGCTTCTCAGCCAAATGTAGTTTGTTTCTTCCACGCAATGCTTTAGTGCGTCAAGAAGGATCATCTTCAATCAGTGCGTAGTCAGAGCTACAACAATCGTTCTGTTGCCTAACCTCCATTGCCTATGCGTTGCAGGGCTATCTGGCATGCAAGATCTTGTGTTCAATCCCCAACTGCAACTAATTTGCTTTATTGAATAACTTTATTCTCGGTCACCCATTAGCACCCATTTTTATGCGTACCATCCAATGGTTACCGTGCCAACTACAACAACAATGCCATAAGGATTTTAAATCAATAAGCCTGTAATCATTTGACATTAATATAGACGATTCCTACCCAACAAGAGATCAAGATTTGGTGCGCAATATTTCTAATATTGTAAGCCACGAAAAGGGTATGAAGCTTTAAATTAGCCTGCCGTTCCTTGCCGGTGGCGCATTCCGGGGACATGGCATCCACGGCGCTTCTTGCAGCGCAATTGTAG
Organism: Amblyomma maculatum; assembly: GCF_055883805.1. NCBI lineage: Eukaryota > Metazoa > Arthropoda > Arachnida > Ixodida > Ixodidae > Amblyomma > Amblyomma maculatum. The sequence goes on along the minus strand of NC_139344.1, from coordinate 375,227,693 downwards.
TTTCTGAAGAAATAAGGACGCAACCGGTGCAAAAAAGAAGTGGATAGTTTTGGTATTGCTAGCTCCGCTTGAATTTTATGCCGTTCGAACGAGGAGCATACATTCACTAATCGTAAAAGCTATATAAACAAACACGCCGGGCCGGAGTCATAATCTCGCGAATCGGCGCATTCCTGCTAAAGTTTAGGATTCACACACTAAATATTAAATGGTGTATTCTTACATTGAAGCACTCATGAGTCATTTGCTGGAGAAGCACTAGAAAAATGCAAGGTAAGGCTCCAGAGTTGGACGCAGTCACGAGCGCGGCTGCGGGGAAGACGAGACGGATACGTCGAGTGGGAGGCTCTTGTTCGGTGCGGGCATGCAGTGAACCGCAGTCGAATCGCGTTAGGTTTTGCGATGATGGGACTGAAGCGGCGGCAGCGGCACATGCTTTCGTGCGCTGGCCGCGACTAGACTGAACATAGTTTTGCCAAAATGCTTTACTTACCGAAAATAATTAAGTCTGACTAACACGTGCACATAACAGCAAGTCAAGATGCACCGCTTCGTTCAAAAGTTTTTTCTGCTCCTTTAATGTCGCAAAGTATGTTCTGGCGTAAAGGTATGCTTGTCGGAGATTTACTTTCAGTATTCGGACCAAAATAGTGACGGCGATAGCTCAGCAATCAGGAACATAACGCTAACCCTTCACCATATTCGTGCGCATGTACACGGTGGAAGGAAATGTTGGACAAGTGGCTTTTTATATGCGGGAGCGTTTGTTGCTAAATTAAGCTAACTCTCATAACGTAACAATAATGTGCTTCTGATTGCATATTTAAATTATACAGAGTGAGCCTGTCGATTTCGGTCTAATTGGCATTCTCTAGACGAAGCCCAAAACAAGTCGGAGGATCACTAAGTTCTGATATTACAGTGAAGGCTTCTCAAAGAAAAGAATAGGCGAACAAAATATTTTGCAGAAGGTAAAAACAGAAAACTCAGTGACCACCATCCACGGCGTGCATGCAAGAGTGCAGCCGACACCGCGAATAGCAGACGACATGGGAATGATATCTTGTTTTGACATCAACAGCCAATTGTTGCCAGACCAGAAAGCTGATACCGATAATAATAAAAATTAATTTTAAATCTATCTAATACACCGAATGATCTCAAATTTCGAGGATTTATAATTTAACATGTGAGGAGCGAAATGAAAAAATCAGTTTATTCTCAAATGTTAGCTGTCATGACCCTTTTAACAGAATTTAACGCCCTTAGCAAGAATTGCTTAGGCTGGCATATCACCGGTCTCTAAGAGCAACGAGAGAAACAAACAGGTGCGATGGCTGAAGCCTCTGGAAGAACCTTTGCGAATGCCCCCGAGTAGACAAATTTAGAACAATTTAGACTAAGACGGCACACCACGAAACCAGAAAGCAACAAGGAAAGAAAAAAAAATGCCCTAGCGAACTCAGCACAGTTCGCACCGGAAACAAATTGCAAATATTTTTTAGTGTGGAAATCTAATCCGCTCGGCGGAAAGAAAAGCAAAAATAAGTAAACTAGCCCCAACGGATTATGGCACAAAGGCACGAGATTAATGCGACGGGTAGGAGCACGTGGAATAAAAAACAAAGTGGAAAAATGTAGTGGCACCTCATTATTTTCATGGAGTGCGAACACGACCCTTCATCGCTGAGTTCCAGGTTCTTCTCGAGGCCATTTTCTCCAGCGCCGCCAGTTAAAATAAAAGGCAAGATGGTGTGGCCGGTGGCGGTGATGGAGGACGGACTGAGTGATTACACAGGGAGTCGGACGAAGAGTGTCAAGCTCTTTTACTCGCTCGTCCGGCGACATTATGCAGGTTGGAAAAAGTCTTATTGAATAAGGCGGTTTATTCACGGCAGAAGAGGGTATAGGGCAGTTGGAATAAAGGCAAACCAGAGGCTGCCGAGATCCGGCGGTCTCCAGCTCCGAACCGGCCTCACAAAGGTGGCTGGTAGAATGGGCTGGACAGGTATCCGCACGTCATGGAATGTTGGCCACCACCCCAGATCAAGAGCTAGACCAACTCTATAGAATGTAACACCCTTTTTAAGGCTCATCAATATAATTTTAACCTACCTACCTACGTCTTTCGCGCCAATGCTCCCTCTTAAATCCATTTGCCGAAGCTCTTGGGGCACATTCTACACACCAATCAGAATTAGGGTGTACATATATGGCAATAAGATGGTTTACCGTAAGTAAAACGAGCCAACCTTGCTCCGATGCCAATGGGTTTGTTTCTACTTTCAAGCACAGCGCGCATTCGTCAAAATCGCTTGGCTGCAGCCACATGTACTGACACGTCTGAAGCTGATAAAACTTCATTGTGAATAAGGATCGGCAATTGAGGGAAGTTACCTAGTGGGCCGCAGTACTTGGAGACTTTTGGTGACGCCGTCTTATTCGACGGCCTTAATCAGAATGTAAGGGTCATCGCTGGACCTTAGTTTATCCCAAGCTTCTTTAGAGGATCAAGCAAGAGTTCTGAAGGAGGCTTATGAGCTTTTCACGCCAAGATTATATAGTCGAAGTTGTATTTTTCGATACAAAAGCGGCGGAAGGAATACATATCCTTATTTATGAATGTTGATACGTAGTTTGTGCTGGGAATGCCCCCCGTCTATAACTGTCTTCGTATGAGTTGCTGGTGTCTGATCAGTATTTTATTGAGTGGTGGCAGTGTTCTTCTTATTCCGTTGTAATGGTCAGTGAGTTCATGGTATGATATGAATGGCTCACCGAAGGGTACCGGTTCCCGATTTCACGCCACTGCTCGGCAGGCTAACTGTTTTTGAAGGTGAGCTCGGCACACACCCTTTCAAGACTCTTGCATTCCGAGCCAGACACCCTACCCCTAGGCACTGCAGGGACACTTGGTTAAGGGATGCTTTATGTAATTATCAGGTGGCTTTGCACATAATTTGGCAGCGTGCGACTCTATATTAAGGAAGAACAAATTAAGGGATTACTGATTAACCGAATAGCAAAGTGCATTAATGCGAATGATGATCCAGAAAAGGACTCTTAGAGATCTGCTAGCGTTGTCGCATCGTAATATTAAATGAGTAACTTAACAATTCCCCATCCAATTTTTACCCGCTTTTCTACCGCCTTTAACAGGTGACCAGATGCTCGATTGTGCCATCCTGAGAAAGTTCAGAATTAGCGCGCGATAGGGCACGAGCGCGTAGTCCAGATAAAAGAGAACAATCGGCGACTGCAAAAGGTCAAAATAAAGTGAAGTATGATCGAAGATAAGGCGGCATGCTTACGCTAGGCCAGCAGGCGAGAACATACGAGACTTGGCCGAAGCCAGCCACGGCGCAACGCTGCAATGGCGGCACGGCTTCCGTTTGCGTGTGTCTCAGATTTTATTTTCTGTGTTATTCGTGACGGTGTTTGAAACTGAGTGACATGTTTGACTCCGAACAAGAACTGTGAGATTAGTGAGAAGCTTTTCTGGAGCCTTGTAAATTGTTGCAAGTGAATTCTTGCTTGAGAAATCCAGGCCTCGGATACCCGCGCCTGACAAGGTCGTGTATGGGCTAGGTGCTCGTGTGAACGTCGCCATCGGACAAGGAAGCAATTGCCAAAGCACAGATGCCGGCTGGTATTCAGTGGACTGTGTTGTCGTTGTCACCTCTTCAATTCGTGCGCTCAGCTTCATCGGACGCAGAATTCCCCAGCCTTCATCTGACGCTTATAAAGCGGTAAGTGCAATTTCAGTTTTTGCCGCTAGGCAACTAGCATTGGATGAATTCCTGACTGTTGCAACCCTACAGCTTTAATTAGCGCAGAAAATAGGTTGCACGTCCATCAAACTGTCATTCGTTTATCCTGAAATATATTCTGCGCCATTGACAGTTCCGATTTGGCGATGCGCCTGCTTTTTGATGAAGGCGAAAAGCGAGGCGCCCGTGCGCTGTGCGAAGTCAGTGCACGTTAAAGAACCCCAGGTGGTAGAAATTTTCAGAGTACCCCACTACGTTGTCTCTTATAGCCTGAGTCACTTGGGATGTTAAATCTTATAACCAAACCAAACAAGTTCCAATTGCGACAGTACATGTGTGAGCAAGGATAGGTAATACGGTCATACGTTGCAGAGGGGCGCTCGTGTACTACTTGGCACGATCATCTAATTTAAACAGCAGTGAGAGAGGCAAGCTTTGTGATTGTCGGCGTGGGAATTCTGCAGATGGTTAAATTACAAGCATCATTCTTCATGTAATCGCATGGTGCTAACTACTGCATTCATGATTTCAAGCATCGCCGGTAAAAATAATTGAAAAAAAAATTATCGCACTATATTTTCCATTCTAGTAATGGTTTCAAACGTTTCTCGTAAAAACCATGAGTGAGACGATTTTCTACCTTGCACTGGCGGATGGGATGCGGTAATTTGAAAACTAAGTAATGGTGTAATGATTTCCGAAAGGGGTTGAGAACCAGCCAGATCTACAACATCGCAGCCGGCTTCAGTGCTTCGGTTGATAGCAGATTAACGAATGGATCGCATCGACGTGCTTTCGTGTTCTCAGCGTTCCATTTAGTTTGCACTTGCGCACATTGGTTGATGAGACCCGAAGGTTTGTCGTAATTTCCATGTACAGCTGCAACGGAAAACATAGTGAAACAAGTGAATCATCACCAGGGCAAAAAAATCGCCATATGCGGCGCTATTGTTGCCAAGTACGCCGATAGCGAAGTACCAGGAACATTCCATTTCCGATAGCGGGGGTGGCCGGTAGAAAACAGCACATCCTGACATTGGCCCATCAGAAATGCAACGTCTTAAACGAACGCCTGTCGATTTCTTATCGGCCAAACCATACGCTAAGTTGGCTAAATATATAATCTCGTTTTATTTTTTTATTTTTACACTGGCGTTGCGAGCGACGGTCTTTATCACCGATTCCCTTTAAAAACTTGTTGGGGATGCACTGTCAAAATTAACGTGTGGCAGTGCCAACGTCACACGAAAGAAAAAGTTTAAAGGCAGGTGTAGTTCCCATGAAATTTGCAACAACATAAGGATGCTGACAATCGACTAGGCTTCAAGAGTCCAAATATTAACCCTTGGTAAAGCAGGTCGGACAAGAAGCAGTGTTGCTGAGGAGGTTGGGTGCTCACTTGGGAGCAATTTGTTGACAGTTTGATGACTAATTTGTTTACAGTTTTCAACTAATTTTATGCTTTTCGTTATTTCACGTGCTGCGCTAAAATGTTAGGGTAATTCATCATTAAAGAGAAAATTCCGAGTTCGAACTGCTGCGTTCATTTGTTCCCAAAAAAGTAACTCATCTCTGGAAGGCGAAATGTTTATTTATGATGCCATTGATGTTCACCAGCGCTGACAGCCATTGACAGTCTATCATTCAGAAAACTGTGGGCTTTGAGGAAAAACTTTGATAAAAAAAAATACCGCTGCTGAAAACGCCAGCTGAAAAAAAAAATAAAGAAAAGGAGTCATGCACCCCAACGTTAGCACGTGATTCTACCGATAAGCAGCGCACAAGCTATCATTTAAAATGAAAGCTTTCAGACGGGCTGCTTTCTGTCGGCCACCCCCACTATGAAAAATGGAATGTGCCTGGCACTCTCGCTATCTGCACATACGGCTACAATAGCCCCGCGTCCCGCAATTTTCTCGCTGCGGTCGTGAGTAACATGTGGTAATCTTTTTCCGTTGCATCTGTACTAAATGTTAGGTCAAACTCAAAGTAAAATCAAGAAAAAAAAAAGGACACCTCAGTTAGGGGTCATCTTTTAATTTTGAGTGCCTGTCTCCGATATGTCGTTCCCTGGTCGCATCGCTGAACATGTGCCACGTTGGTAAGCCAAACCAGTACGCAGAAGCAAAAAAGATCCCTCACAGTGTTATCAATTAACGGCCCTTAGCATTGAGTTCCAAGTATTGGCAATGTATGTCGCACAAGTTTGCAATGCCTCGCTGCTTTCGAAAATATCGCGTTATTCATTTGGAGATAAGCTTCGTCAAGAAGGACAACCGCAAAGCAAGCGAAGACATACAGATGCGATGCGCAGTTGACTACAAGCGCCAATGAGAATTTCTGTTATCTATATTTAATTTCACTCCTGTTTTCAGCAGTAAGGACTGACACACTTGTACGCACACTGTAATACGTGGAAGTTTGGGAACATAATTCAAATGTTACCTGAGGGGCCCAGGTCACCCTTACCTTTGGTATCACTGCAAATAGCTCATGAAACAGAATATAGGAGCGTGGTTGCGTTTACTTACACCCTCAGTGGTATTGTTCATTATTGATGATGCGTAGTGTTTGCATTCTCATTTCGCCACATTTTGAGCATGCCCGTCACGGCTACAAGGCTAGCAGAATATCTGTTTTCGAATGTCATTCAGCGGTGGTCGGGAGTGTCCACGAAAAATATTTTGCATTTACCAAAAATATGCACCCTACAGGCTTTGGCTTGAGTCCATGCAGCTTTAAGCAACTTGAGCTAGGAAGTTTTAAAAAGCAGTGTATCGCAGCTGATTCAAACCAGTGAGATACTCTTTTAGAATTTAGCATGTTTTAATATTCTTTAGTACATTCCTAGTGATACTGTTGCTCAATACATTTAGAGTTGTTTATTGTTGGTGTGTCTGGTAATCCTTGCTAGGGCCGGTTTTTTCATGGGGATGCTTGTCTTCCTGTTAATCTTTAGAGTAAGCAATACGATCATCTATAACAACTGTGGCATGGTAAATGAAACACCTTCGCTGGCGCATTACGAACAAGAAAAATGGTACTCTGATCTGAACTCCACGTTCAGTTCCACTGTCACTGTAAGATACTTATGGGGGCCTGGCTACTATCTGTTGTAGCGGATAGACACATGCATTTTACAGTACCCCATGGGATAACCTGACATGAGATCGTACTGTTGAAATGATGTAATCGCCCAGAAACGCAAGACAATGGTGTCGAGAACAGAAAAATTAAATATGCTCGAAAGTGACCCACGTGACATGTTACGAAGCCTAGCCGTCCTAGACAACAACTGTATACCGCTTCGTGGGAGAAAAAAGTTAAAAATAGTTTTGTATTCAATATACCAGAAGGTTTTACAGGGCCGTAGCTTTCGTGTGTTCCCCCCTTTATTCGCTCTCCTCCAGTGCAAGCACAGTCGTAAACCAGGAAGTGCCGCGACGCCGAGAGGGAAACAAAAGGAAAACAAAATTGTCGTCTACAAGTATAAAACGCGGGACAGTGGCGAGGAACGGAGCGAGAGAATGAGACATAACGTCGAGGCAAGGGCTAACAGCGCCTCGCACAAAGCAGCCGGATAAGACTCTGGGGAAAGTTATAATTGCATAGTTTTACGGTCCGGGCGACGCCTGTTTATGGCACCTGGCCGTGTTCCGGGAGCTTCAAAACTCAAGGCCGCAGTCCAACTCTCAGCTGTTCCGTGTGTTATTTTCTTCTTGCTTTCTTTTTCAGCTTACTTCCGTTCTATTTCGAGATCGGCTCAAATGATTTTGTGTGCATCAGAAGCGATTGAAATATGTGATGTTTTGAAGCGATTTATGGCATAAGGGGTTCGCCGTATAGACCACGTTCGCTTCAGCTCTTCACACTTATCGTTAAGCGGCTGTCTTCTAGTGCTGCTTTGACTACCCTGTAGTACTTATTCCTTGGCAAACAACGCACATGAAACCGAACATTTGAGGAAGGAGTATAGGCCGCGTGTTTTCGAGTGAACATTGCCCGTTAGAAGAAACGGAACAGGACGAGATGACACCTCGCCCCACAAAGCAACATCGGAAATGAGTGCTTTGTTTCTACTCTGGTAGCCACGTTGCTGTTTCGAAAAAGTTTTGTAGTTTGTTCATCCCGAAGGTGTCAAAGTTAAAGTGTAAAAATAAGCCTTGATGAAAAAAAACCCGCGAGTGGAAAACATTAGGTGAAGCGAGAGATAATACGAAGAATGATATCAACAAGCAAAAATGCCAAAAGGAGAAAGGACCAAACGATGAGCATGAAGGTGAAACAAACCTAAACATAGCAGGGCATGAAGAGCGTAAACACGCATCAGGGGAAGATGAAGTGTCTAAAGATATACAGGACTGTCACTGATGGTCCGAAGTGGTTCTTACATAAAAGCGGTGATTTGTTTTGTGGAGAGTGTGTTGTTTGGGATCTTTCTGCTTTAATTGTTCTTAAATTGTTTCTAAATTATTTGCCCATTTCTTGCTTCATCGCTTTCCACTTCTCTCTTTATCTAATTATTTGTTCGCTTCCTTCCTTTTCTTCTTTCTATTGTTCTTTTCTCTCGTTTCTTCTTTCCTACTATTCTTCTTTTTGATTTTTTGAGAAGAACTTTGCCTCTCTTGTCGCCTCGTATTTTTCTACCTGTGTGACTTCTGTGTTATTTTAGGGAGTAATAACAGATAGTGGAACCGCACATGAATATAATAAGCCAGGAGAAGCAAAACTCACTCAGAAGGCGACTAAAATGGAAAAACGTAATCAACGAACCTAAAGGTCTAAGATTGGAAATAAAATTATAGCGCTCTGTTTCTATACGTTCTCGTTCTGCCGCGCAGGTTTTGAAAAGGTGAGCAAGCAATGGTAGCATGGTAAAATGCTAACAAGAGCTAAAGAGGCTGTGCATGCAGCGGAAAGTACTCTATCGTACGTCCTTACATATATATATATATTTTTTTCCTGCGATAGTACACAGCTTCCCATTACACATACCGGCTGGCGCTCGTCCTTTATCTTTGTCTGAAGTCATGCGAGCACACACCTTGTACTACATTTCCTGGACAAAGATATATATTTCAGTGCATGAGACGGTTTTAAAAGGCACTTCCTGCGAGACCGATAAGTATACACTGCACAGCTGTGCGCATTAACACAGTTTAACATGCAGTTGAACTACGCCTCCTAAAGGGAGTTAAATAATAACGTATTTTTTGGTGAATGCAAGCAGAAAATGTTATGTTTGTTTTTCTGAAAGTAAACATTTGCAGTACGAGATAACTATAACCAGGAACTGTCTACCTCCCCAAAGGGCCTATGGGCAAGTGCGTATGTAGACACGAGCTTACACAGGCCAGTTGTAAGGCATTAGCGAAACATTAGCCATCGTTTACGACTCATCACACAGACCAAATAAAGGAACGCTTTTTAATGGAAGTCATGAATACTAGCGCACATTCTATACCTCATAACTTAAACCCTTGCGTCGCTTAGGTTTGGTTGAGTCACCTACAAAATGAATCCCTTTGGCTGGGGGAAAAGGAGGCTTCCGGAGACGTTAATGGCCTTTCGCGAGGTTAAAAAGCGCTCACAGGGAGCCTCCGCGCTTTACCCGAACGAAAGAAAGCATTGAAGCGACGACATGGATATTTGTCCCCGCAGACATTCCACTGATCTTTGGAAAATCGGTTATTTCAGTCCGTCGCTAAATTAAGTATAGGGCTGGCAGTGACACTACCTGCTATCTGCGAACTTGCCCGTGTCAACTTATCTTTGTTTATTTTGGAGCCTTTACTACGCGAGGTAAAGGCAAGGCCACCGTGTGCTTCCGATGGCCTTCGGAAGGTCATCGGAAGCAGACAGTGACATTTTATTGAAGCTACAACCATTTTGGGTAGATATGCTCCCACCAAAGGTCAAGGTCGAGGTGAAATGTCAAATGTCAATTGAATGTTGGAATTCGCGTAGCACGTGAGAAGCTGCGTAGAGAGACACATGATCGCTGACGTAAATCTCGGGCATATATAGAGGTGCGCCATGGACTCAGGAATATCAACTGAGCAGCCGCGCTCGTTACGATCATTGGCTGGCTGCACCCAGCAATTCGAAAGGCATTGCGTGTCGAGCTGAAGGAGAACACATGGGGCTAAAGACAAAAGAGCGGCGGAAATGCCGGAACAGCGTAAGGAGCGCCTAGCGAAATACCGCCGCGACGATGCTGCAAGGCGTGAGCGACTAGCAGCACAGATGGCCGCCGGCGCCGCCGCCGCTTCTGCGTCAACACCGTCAGCAAAGATATTTAATTCAGCACTACCGCGTAAGCGTCAATACACATGCGCTGATCACCCTGATGATGACATATGGCGCCACGTTCTTGTCAAATGCCGGCAGTCTCTGTACGCAGGGACCGATCAGCGCGGTACCAGTCAGCGGTAGCGATAGACGTCCGCTGTAAACTGAATGTCTTAAATGATCGAATTCAGCTATCCCTTCACACTAGGTTTAACCGTAGCTAAACCACAGCCAATATTTTTCTTTCTTTTTCTATTTCTTTCCATCTCTATTTCTTTCTCTTCCATCTTTCGTTCGCTTTTTGCTTGCTTTTTCCTTTCCTTCTTTTTTCTTGCATACCTGATTTCATAGGTGTGGCTAGAGAGGACATCTTACCTACGTTTGTCAAAGGCAGACTGCCGTTCAGGAGATATTATTAAGCATAAAGAGCTACTGATTGAAATAATTAAGGTCTTAGGCATCAAGAAAAACTGGTTTTTGACGCCCCGCCATTACTGGTGAACCAAATTTCATCTTGACGTCCAGTTACTTGGTAGTTGTGGAGACCTGAAGGAAATGGGCATTAGGATAATTAAGTTATATTCGCAATAAACAATTGCTTTGGGAAATCTTGGGACTGAACTTGGCTTCTTTGTTTCACGAAGCGAGGCCGCGACCCCTAAACTATGAAGGCATGTTTGTTCAACAGCCATAAGGGGAATTGCCTAATAATGGGGTTGGCAAGGCACCGGATGTAACGTGAATAAAGGATGCGTTGAGGTTTCTTCGCGACTGGCACCGTGGCAGCTGAGCCAGCTGAAAAAGGAGCCGTTGAGCAATTAGGAAAGGAAAGGTGCAAACTGACATGCGGTGAACGGGTTTCACGCATCCTTCTGAGTTCATACTGCACAGCAAGGAGGATAGGGTGGGTCACGTGTGCTACTGATGACGTGTGTGACTAGCGTCATTTCGTGCGCGCTTTTCGAAAAGTGCTCGTGGTGGACGAGACTGATCGAGTCACAGCGCAGAGAGAATTTTAGAAAGCGCTATGGCTAATACTAGTAGCTACCTAAAGGCCTACAATTATTATCCCACACCTGAGTATATTAGTTAAAAAGTAAAGTAATAGAATTTCGTTAAACAGCTTACTACTCAGCATGATTATTCTGTTTTCTGGTTCATCTTCGCAAGAGCACTCGGTTTATCTGCAGCTAGGCGTCTGACAGCTGTTCACACGTAGTAGGCGCTCTAGAAAATGTAAGCGACGTCTCGAGAGAGACGTAAAGAAAATGCAGGTATCCTAGTGTCTCTGTAACCTGAAAAGCTGACTCGAGCCTGTATACCACTGAAGATCCGCTGCAGTTGCCGCAGGCACTTCATCCAACCAGACGTAGGATAAAGGTTGCTTTATTATTTTTGTGGTCTTGAATAAAGTACCTCGCACTGAGAAAAGTCACAGCACTGTGTCGCCTTAAGCAAAGTTCGTGCAGCTCTGCGGTCAACATCCTCATCAGCTGGAATATACACACGGCAGGGCGAAGACCTCTCCCACATTCATCAAATTTAACGCGGTCATATGCCAGCTGCATCCACTTGACCCCTGCGAACTTCTTAACCTCATCCGCCCACCTAACTTTCTGTCGCGCCCTGCTGCGCTTTCCTTCTTTTGGAATTCATTTTGTTACCCTAAACGACCATCAATTATCCTCTGTTCGCACTACATGTCTGCCCATGCCAATTTATTCTTCTTGATTTTCACCAGAATGCCACTAACTCGAGTTATTTCTCTGGTCTACTCTGCACGCTTTCTATTTCTTAACGTTACACCTTATTATACCGACTACTTTTCGTTTCATTTTTTGTTAGCCTCCACATTTCAGCCCCATAGGGGAGTACTGGCAAAATGCAACTGTTATATATACTTTCCTCTTCAGCGATACCAGTAAGCTGCCACTCATAATCTGCAAGAACTTGCAAAATGTCGCCCATTCCAATATTCTTCTTTAGGTATTTCCCTTCCGTAGTCCAGGTCTCGAGTTACTACCTGTCCTGAGTAAACACATTCGCCTACCGCAGCAGAGGCTTCTCTGCCTATTGTAGCTCAGCCGTAGGCTTATGAAAAAAAAAAAAAAGCACACACATCCGTACGTTCTCATAATAATAATAACCTTGCTATATGTTGTTGTCTGCAGTCATTTCAGTACACTATATCAGCGCGAAATGGCAGAGCTTCATGCTTACTCTGATACTACCGCCAAGGCCACAAGAAAGCACACACTGCACTGTGCCGACTTCATCGAAATGTCTCTTGACTCGCCCAAAATGACAATAATTTCGATGATGGTGGAGGACGTCTGTTGAATTGGAGGGGGGGGGGGGGGGGGTGCATATCTATATTGCATTCCATCAAATGAAGGAAGAACGCCGCGACATTTTTGCTCCTTTTGCTCATTGGCCTGACATTTCCAACCGCTGAAGTTCTTCATTTCTTGGCCAGGCATCATTAGAGCATAGGAATGATGCAAAAATTGGTGCCGCCACTTAAATATCTTTTAGGTCAAAACCTGAATTTATCTGTAATTTTTATTGACTAACATTTTCTTATAGTTTAATTTCAGCAGTAAGAGCCTTCAAGACGGTTAAAATAGGCGAAAGTGAAAGGTGCGCCGCTAACATTTTTCCAGCACATCATGTTTCCAGCTTGTTAAGCAATTCAAAATGCCAATTACCTTTTTTGGTCCTTGTAATTACTTTATTATCGCAGATAGTACTTCTAAATTCACCACAATAATCACAAATGTGGTTTCTGAAATAGTGTGTGAGAGAGAGAGAGAGAGAGAGAGAGAGAGAGAGAGAGAGAGAGAGAGAGAGAGAGAGAAAAAGAGAGAGAAGGAACTCTATTATCACTTGTATTACCCAGCATTACACACACGTATCAGTAAAGCTTAATATAAGGGCTCATATTAAATTTCTGCCCGCTTCATTTTTAAGCCCTATAAACTAGACCAGCAATTTTTAAGGAAGGTGACATTTACCGCCACTAAGGAAAGCATAAGGGCAGTCATCTCGCCTTTTATTTGGCAGCTGTGATCAAAATACTTTAGTAGTGTTACAATTTTTCAGTTATAGATAAGATCAACCGCGTGCCTCCCATCGTGACTGCCACTACGGCATCTGTATGCCGCTTGCCTACGCTGCTCTGTCAGCTCAGCTTTTAGTTTACTGTACAACCTTTCACTTTCGACTATGCACGAGTAGCCTAAAACCAAACATTTGCATTTTTTCGCCAGGGCAACCTCCTACAAAGCGGTGGATGTATACAGCCTCCTCTGATATCACAAGGGCCGCTTGTTGCCTTCACAAAGAGTTACGGCTGAAGTTACGCAAGCACACTCTTTTGCTACATTTAGCAAGGCCTGCTATATGCATTCTCCGCATAGCAAGCTTCCAGAACACAGGGAGCATTACGCCCAATTTTCGTTGCTTCACCTGCTAGCTTCACATGGCAGCAGTGATGACGTAGCGTGTGCGATGTGTGCAATTTTTATCATCGCTTCTTCACAACGTCTCGATGCAAGCATTTACTCTTGTCTTATTTACTCTCCAATGTCTTTACCCACTTCGGGTGAGGTTCGTCAGGCGGACGCATAGAAGGACGTTAGCGCTGACATGATTGATGTGCGGAAACGTTCTGAACGCTACAAGTGAAAGGCATACAGAAATGTCGTTAAACTGGAACAATAATTAGCTTGTTACGCGTGACAGTGCTATAACGGAGCCGCTCCTCACAGATACCTATACCCCAAACACTCTTCTCATAGCGCGACATGCTCCTATGAACCCTGTGCCCGGGTTGCCTTGTGGTTACTCTCTGCATCGAAATCTCGCTCAGTTTGCAAATACCAGTTCTGAGTTGGATCTCACATTCACGCATTTCAGACGCAATTAATGCCGCTCATGCACTAAGCGAGAGCTCTACTCAAAGCAAAAGTTGAGCAACGACGGGTTGCATACATTTGACTTCAGCTCAGCCTCAATTTCAGCCCTCGTGTCACGTCATGAGTGTTATATCTTTGTGTAAAATATGTAGATCCTAACAATAACACGAAGTACTACATCTTTGGACAGTTTATGTTGAATATAATACAACGTTAGTATTTGCTAATGTGATAAATTATAGGTAACTAAATAGTGGGAAAAGAAACGTTTAAGTTTAGGCTAGAGAGCTTATATCGACTATAATTGCGGTTGACGGATTATAGATCCCAATTATTAGTGTTAATTAGTAAATGCTGAAAAAAATTGAACTTCACGGTATATTGTCAAGTTGTATGTCGTTGTGAACGTAGAAAGAGAGGCTAGTCATGGTATGTAGAACGCACATTTTCTTCAGCGCAGAATACACAGCACAAAGGAAGGAAGAAAGAGGAGGGGGGAGAAGCATCTTACTTAAGGCAATGAACGATACTTCAGACCTGGAATTAGTGTTGTGCAAGTTTCGACGATATGAGCTATCAACGATATATGAGTACAATGCATATTTTTAGTGGGAAATAAAGTGCAAAAAGCAAGGACAGAAGTAAGATGCTTCTCCCCCCCCTCTTTCTTCCTTCTGTCCTTGCTTTTTGCACTTTATTTCCCACTAAAAATATGCATTGTACTCATATATCGTTGATAGCTCATATCGTCGAAACTTGCACAACACTAATTCCAGGTCTGAAGTATCGTTCATTGCCTTAAGTACCTGGGAATAAAAATTTAGCTTTATGATAAATATCGTCTAAAAAGTAATGGCTAGTTCAATTCAAACAACAATCGCTCAACCATGCAAAACCATAAAAAAACAGCGCTGGAACATGTTGCAACAGCAGTGGCACCAAGTTTGAGTTCTCGCGATTCAGAAGGTTGTGTGCTCGATTCCTGCTGCTACCGGTCTACCCATACAGTCAATACAATGAAAAAAATTACCGACGATTACGTTACTTCCCAATGCGAAATTTGAGAGCAGCAAATAAGCTGTTTCACCTTTTCGATAGATTGAGGCAAAGAAATCGAGCAACACATGTATGCGCTATCACAGAATGTTTTAGAGCGCGCGAAGAAAGGAATTAAGTTCGAGCCGGCGCTTTGACAACCGGAGACTCGCAGGAAGAGGGAGGAGGGGGGCGGCGTGTACACCCAGCGGCAAACGATGGGGGCAGAAGCGCGCGCAGCAAGCGGACAACGCGATAAAGGGAGGAGGGAAGAGATAGCAGCGACTGACTGATGCTGCTGACGCCGATAGTGAGTCAACCCCAGCTGCGGAGTTGGTTTCAGGGACAACGCCGCCGATGCCGAAGCAAACAATATGATACCCTCGCTTCCGCAGCGCCAAGAACCAGGTCTAGCCGTGGGAAGGTGGTCACGTATTCGTCGACGTGCCGGGGCCTACGTGAAATAACCGGCGCGTCGGCAACTGAAGAGCACCCTATCCGCCACACAGAAACAGGGGGGGGACCCTCCCCTCCTCTTTCTGCATGGCGGCGACGGTGTTCTATGCAGTCACGTTATCTTGACTCTCTAGCGGCGTCAGCGGCATCCAGCGGTATCAGTCGGTCGCTGCTAGCGCTAGGGGGATGAAGGGGGGGCGGAGCTGGTTACGAGGCCGACGACGACGCCGACGCCGACGCGAAACCCAGGAACGGACGCCAAAGAGCTGCGCTCTAAAACGTTGGTCCTCTGCCTATCAACGGGCTCATGAGGGGTGCACCGTACTCGAAGTGTAGTCCGGGCCTCAAACTTCTATTGTTCGTGGGCAGCATACGATGCGTTCTCCACGTAGTACTTTTGAACGCGTGATGTGAAGTACCTTCTAATCTCAGGTCTTGCATTTCCATTCATGCACCTTCGAAACCAGAGTTTTGCATTTCTATTTATGTACTTTCGAAACTCAGGTTTTGCACTTACAGGTACAGATTCACAGTGCAGTTCGACTTTTGTAGGACATCTCAAGCGTAGACGTTAACCTTGTATAGGCGGGAATTCATAGCCACGAAAATAGTTTTTGCGTACGCACTGATTGTGCAAGGAACGCCGACAGATAGTGCGTTCACCGCATGCTGTCCTGCTGCTAACCTACCACAGCCATAAACTGTCATCTGCATGTTAAAATATGATATTTAGAGTTGCGGTTAGCGGCTTCTCTGGTATTCGATGGAAAAAAAAAAGCTAATCCGGCCCCGATTGATTGTTTGACAGATTTCTTGACGTTCAAGGCTCAATCCATATTTAGCACATGATGTGGAGGCAAACAGTACTAACATGGGAAAAAGCACGTAGTGAGAAGGGACCCGTTCGATCTGCTTTTGCGTAGCTCTGCTTTCATAGAAATGAACAGGAACTGACAAAAAGCTACACCTTCATCCTCTACTGTAAAGCATCGGCAGTATCAGTGCAATATTAGTCTCACTATAAACTTCCAAGACCACATTGCCAACCGGGCAACGGGACGAAGCTTCATTCTTGATAGCTGTATCCACGTGGTCATACAGAGCGTTTGCCTCCGACTCCCTCCTACGCCGACACTATGCCGGCACGCAGTTGTCTTCTCTAGCTACTATAGCTACTTTTGCAACTACAGGAATCCCAAAATATATATTACCAGATAAGCATTCACAAGAATTTCGAAATGTTTATGATGACTTCCCCTACAGTGATTAGGTTCTCTGCCTTTCCAGACTGGAATTTCACGGAAACCTTAAGATCATAACACTTCTTTCTTCCCAGTGCATTCATACAGAGGCATCCAATGCTGGAAAAACCTTTTTTTTCTTTTTTTTTATGCAAGTCTAGCATCTACTCTTTTACAGTGCATTTCGAGTCATGAAGCAAATAACAAAGTTCTTAACAGCCCAACTCTTGAATGTCATAGGCCCCCGCAATATTTCAACCAGAAAAGACCTAGCAACCATACTTTCTGGCAGAAAAGGCGGGTTTCGGGGGGTCTCCCCTATAATTCTTCTATAAAGAGACCAACTAGACGAAAAAAAAAAAAAAAAAAAAAAAAACTAAAAGGGTACAGCCGCTTTCACTGCATGGTGCCGCAAGATTTTCTTGCAGCCTCTTCCGTCAGAGTGCTTCAGTAAGGCCCCTGGCATCATCGACATTTCGCGCGTAGCCAGCTTGTACCGATAGCGACGCAAACAGCAACACACACAGACGCTTCACACAAGCAAATACAGAGAACAAAGGCGCAGATCTCGGAACTACCTCGCTTTATAAGCCGGGTGTGAAGTAATGGGGCATGGAGCGCTGGAGGGCGCAGTATTTCGAGACAGTCGTTCATTTTTTATACATCAGCTTTATACCAACATGTGCACAATGAGGATGGTTACCTTTGTTTTCCGCTCGTCTCGTTGCTGTCAGACGCAATGTACGGTGAACAGTTGAGAGAAACAAACGGGAGGCTAACAGGGAGAGTTTTGGTAGAACGTGGCCGTATATGGTCGTTTCTGCGACGCTTGCGTGGCTTGACCACGATCTATCTACGTTCCACCTTTTTTAAAACTAACCATATGTGTCCGCTGCATCGAACTTCCGTTGTTTGTTCCAGATCTACGTTCCATCATTCTGCACGATCTTCCCCAGGCTTTATTTATTTCTTTATTTGTTTTTTTTTTTGTTTTTTTTGCTCGAGAAGGATCGCCTTCCTTATTTGTACCTTCTTGGCCATCCTATTATACCATCACATCGTTTGTTCAGTTCTGTGGAAGCGGAAAGTCACGCGAACTATTGGAATCAGCGATCTTATTGTCCTTGTTAACATATGTCGCCGCTCAACTCGGCTGAAAGGAAAATCAAATGCAGCACAAGAAGTGATATAATGAGCTCTGCATATGTATACATCTTTATGCAACGACTAAAAAGCAATATTTACAGCCAGGCGTAAATAAAGCACTCAAGACACCGTTCCTGCTACCTTTCTGCTTTCGTCAGCATATGGAAACAGACGTCAGCGTATTCGCTTTAATTTCTCGTGGGTGGGGCTTCAGTGTGGGTGGGGCTAAGTAACGGAGACGTGGTTTTAGGTTAATCGTCGTAGGCATCTTGACCGCATACACGCCCGGCGCAAAGACGCTGGCGCGGTTGCGGGCACAGAGATTGACGCGACGGCGGGCGCGCGCCGCTTCATCCCTGGCGTGACGTCACATATCACGTGATGCAGCGCGACGGCGCGAACCGAAGCCTGGAGGCCTCCGCCGGGCGACATCCGACGGCGCGATATGAGGCCCCATCTGCAGCCGGTGTGAAGTCATCACGTGACACCCCACTTCAGGGTCAATGGTGGCCACCGCCGGGCGTCGCGCGAAGGCCCGAAACCTACGTTAATATGCTTCGCATAATATATGTTACCGATGCGACTTGCTGCCGTTATGAGCTTAGCCTGAGTTTCGAAATCAAAAGAACGCATCAGACAAAACTTTTTCTTAGAATAAAGTCTGATGAATGAACCTGTCCAGTCTCGTTTTTTCACTTTGCTGCATTTACAAAGTAATGCACTGTTAAATAGAGATTGCGTACTTCCCCGTCCGAGAAAAAAAATGGCAGCATACAAACGAACCAAAAGAGAAAGAAATAGATTTACCACATAATGGTATTTGTATTAAAAAACTGGCTATAGCTTAGCTCGGGTACGCAACAATATACGTAACGAGAGCTACTTTTCCTCTGGCTTCCTGTTGTTGAGCATATCTTGATTACCAATTGAGAATCATTGGTCCTTACACATTATATTTTTATAACATGCCCAGAAAGGAAGACGACCCGGTAATCACTATAGTAACACGCGGCCGTGGCGATTGAATGTAGGCAGACTTTTAAATATACATATTGTCTTTTACTATGAGATCAATAGCAGTACCCCACTGTGTGATTGGGGCGTTCAGATTTGATGCCAATATAAAGTGGAATTTCTATTTTATATGATGACTAAACGAGTCCTCCTCCCTGTCGAAGTCCTCCAAAGTGACGCACAACTCCGAATCCGTGCTGTAAGCTGGCACAAGTAGCAACCTCAATAATATTATGTTCGGCAGATGTTTGGGCGTCACGTAAAACTTCTTGTATGGCAATGAACTCTCCAGAAGTCTAACACAGCAGGCTTCTCCAATGTCCTCTGCGATAGAAGGCAGATGTCTGACAGCAGCGACACCTTGTCTCGTGTGGATGAAGACACCGGATTTCTTGTTCAAGACAACTGGCGTCAGCAACGAAGTCACACGACGCCCTTTACATGCTCTTCTGTCGCTGTCGTCCGTTCCCCTTGATATTTCGAAGGCTCCATGTGAGTTGCTATGAGTTGCCAGTTATGCTCTGCAGCCTGGCTTTTCCTCTTGGCGAGATGTTCATTTTTTTTAGGCGTCCCTTCTGCTCGCTTGGCCTTTCGGTATCCATTCATTCTCTGCTGAATGGCCAATTGGTTGGCGACAACTGCTGTATCAGGAGAACTGATTATCTTCGGTCGGTACCGCCGTTGAGCAGCGGCCCGTCTCCGTTTATACATGCTGTTTCGCATGCGAAATTATATGGAGGAGAAAGGGTGGCTGTTCCTGGCCCTACGGGGCTGGGAATGCAGGTCAACGCCGCTTGCGGCGGGGGCTAGCCAGCCACCGAATTTTTATGTTGTAGGCCATCATTGCACCCGCCATCGCTTAGGTGGTGGACGACGGCTGTTGCGGCGCGCAGGTTTCTCTCCTTCTTTCTTTCTTCTCTACTTTCTCTCTTCTGTCCGCACGTTTCGATGGAGGCGAAACGAAGAGGCGTCCGTGTGCTGTGCGATGTCAGCGCACGTTAAAGATCCCCAGGTGGTCGAAATTACTCCGTAGCCCTCCACTACGGCTCCTCTTTCTCTCTTTCCACTTTCACTCCCACCTTCCTCCCTTCCCTTACGGCGCGCTTGCGGTGTCCACAGAAAACAAGTGAGACAGTTACTGCGCCTTTCCCTTCCTATAAATAAATCAGTCTTTTTTTAAGAGAGCCCGACCTCGGCGGCTCCGTTTCGATGGAGGCGAAACGAAGAGGCGTCCGTGTGCTGTGCGATGTCAGCGCACGTTAAAGATCCCCAGGTGGTAGAAATTACTCCGTAGCCCTCCACTACGGCCCCTCTTTCTCTCTTTCCACTTTCACTCCCACCTTCCTCCCTTCCCTTACGGCGCGCTTGCGGTGTCCACAGAAAACAAGTGAGACAGTTACTGCGCCTTTCCCTTCCTATAAATAAATCAGTCTTTTTTAAGAGAGCCCGACCTCGGCGGCTGCGTTTCGATGGAGGCGAAACGAAGAGGCGTCCGTGTGCTGTGCGATGTCAGCGCACGTTAAAGATCCCCAGGTGGTCGAAATTACTCCGTAGCCCTCCACTACGGCTCCTCTTTCTCTCTTTCCACTTTCACTCCCACCTTCCTCCCTTCCCCTACGGCGCGCTTGCGGTGTCCACAGAAAACAAGTGAGACAGTTACTGCGCCTTTCCCTTCCTATAAATAAATCAGTCTTTTTTAAGAGAGCCCGACCTCGGCGGCTGCGATTTGATGGAGGCGAAACGAAGAGGCGTCCGTGTGCTGTGCGATGTCAGCGCACGTTAAAGATCCCCAGGTGGTCGAAATTACTCCGTAGCCCTCCACTACGGCTCCTCTTTCTCTCTTTCCACTTTCACTCCCACCTTCCTCCCTTCCCTTACGGCGCGCTTGCGGTGTCCACAGAAAACAAGTGAGACAGTTACTGCGCCTTTCCCTTCCTATAAATAAATCAGTCTTTTTTAAGAGAGCCCGACCTCGGCGGCTGCGTTTCGATGGAGGCGAAACGAAGAGGCGTCCGTGTGCTGTGCGATGTCAGCGCACGTTAAAGATCCCCAGGTGGTCGAAATTACTCCGTAGCCCTCCACTACGGCCCCTCTTTCTCTTTCCACTTTCACTCCTACCTTCTTCCCTTCCCTTACGGCGCGGTTGTGATATCCACAAAAAACAAGTGAGACAGTTACCGCGTCTTACCCTTCCTATAAATAAATCAGAGCCAGCTTACGGCGCGGTTGCGGTGTCTACAGAAAACAAGTAAGACAGTTACTGCGCCTTTCCCTTCCTATAAATAAATCCTATAAATAAATTAGCCAGCTACAGAGCCAGTAACAGGCCCGTGCATTTTCTTTTCCTTCTTCCTACAGCCACAACAAGTTATACGCATAGCTAGTACGTGACACCTGCTCCTGTCTGCGGCGCACTCCACAGATTCTAGAGCGGTTCCACAGCGAAATGCTCGACTGGTAGCCGAATGTAGCTCTCGCTACAATAATGGCAAACACATTTTGTAAATTCCCACTTTGTGCATACATTATGGCCTTTTTTTTAGCTTACCTAATGTATGGATGGGCAGTAAACAGTTCCATATCCTCTCAGCAAATGTCATCTCAAAGGTATGAAAAGGTGGCGTAAAAGCCACTATTGTCCACTGGAAGAAGCTTGAGCGTCCAAATGCTTTCTTGTCTCGTCTTTATTATATGAACCGTATATTATATGAACGAATTATGGCGTCTCTTATCGTCAGAGTCGCTTTGGGATGTTAAACCTCACAAACCATGCCTAAACTGTTTTCCTTTATATAATACAATAATCGGTTCAGTAGAAAGGAAAGGCGCAGTATCTGTCACGCTTGCTCTCTGGACACCGGAACCGCGCCGTAAAGGAAGGAAGGTGGAAATGAAATCGGAAAGAGAAAACGGTGCGCAGTAGTGGCGGGCTTCGGTGTAAGTTAGAGCACCTTGGGATTTTTAACATGCGCTAACATCGGACAGCACACGGACGCCTCCTCCACGGGCTGTGTGATGTCAGAGCAGGTTAAAGTTCACAAGGTTGTCGAAATTACTCCTGAGCCCTACACTATGCTACCCATTTCTCTTTTTCCCGTTTCCTTCCCACTCTCCTTCCTTCCCTCAGGGTGAGGTTCTAGTTTCCGCAGTGCGAGTGTAATTCTACGGCTTTCTTTTCCTGTGAACAAATTATTAGTATTAGAATATAAAAAAAAGGCATGATCTTGACCTGGTTAGGCGTAGGTGTGCACAATTCCGTGGCGTCCACGCAAAAGTATAAGGCTCCTTCGGTTTCTCAAAACCCAATTTAATTAAAAATATGAAAAACAAAAACGCGGGTTGAAAAGCGGGTATTAAATGGTATCGTGCTAGACTTAACAGCTTTCTCTCTATCCATGCTTAAACCTACAAACGTTTTGTTGGCTTCTCTGACCAACGGCGACCATTCGTTCCTATGAAAAAGTAGCATCGTCACCTTCTGGTGCATCTTTCAAGTGCCATTTTTATGTAATTATTTATTGCATGAAATAGAACTCTCATCGGACAACAGTGGGAATCCACTATTTACAATCTAGCCTTTGGAGGCTCCCCTATGAAACCTCTTGTGTACTTTCCAAACCGTATATAATTTCTATATTGTTTATTTCCATTTTGTACATTTTAATGCAGATGAACGAACACTGTTTAGGTTTGGTTTGGTTTGTGGGGTTTGCATTGGTTTATAAGAAAGGAAAGGCGCAGTATCTGTCATACTTGAGGGAAGGAAGCTGGGAGTGGAAGCGGAAAGAAAGAGGATTTGACCTTCTAGGTTGTTCAATGTGAAAATACACGTGACACTGACGACTCTAAAAGCTGGCGTAGGGCAGCTTTCTTTAAAACCATGTCCAAAAGTTCAACTTACAAACAGAAAGAAAATTTACACTTTCCAGACAAGTTGCGTACGCTCAACGCACCTTGGACACAAATAAAGAATAGATGCGGTATATATTTCTCGGAAGATATTGGAAACGCTGGAAACCGGAGCACGGCGGCTGAAAAGGCCACCGACGCGACAGTTGCATTATTCAAAGGCCGAGCACAATACCAAACCACGCATGCTTCGCGGAAAAGGAACCAACACAAGTTCCAACGGGGCAGCGCCAAGCTTGATGCATGACAATCAACACCAGAGCCAGACAGCGAGCTCCAGACGCTGCTCACAAATATCTCTATTCATTCCAAGGTTCAGATTCATTTTCTCTACTCCTTTTATATTACCTTCTTGCGCGTTATTCATTTTCCCTGTTCATTTACAAACATGCATCTGATAGGATTTTTTTTCACTATTTTTCCTTTATTTAGTGTGTCCTATCTTGATATATTTTCTTCTTGTATTCCAATACTCTCTTTCTCTATTATTTAACCTGCTTTGTATTGAACGGTAAGTAAAAGAAACGATATATGATGGCAAAATACGAATGTTTAAAAAAATGATTACAAACTTTCCCGAAAAAAAAAATAACTAGAATAGCTATTTAACCTCAACTTATTGCTATCCTGCTTTGTCTTAATTCACTGCTCTTTTTCTTCTGTACAACAACCTTCTTTTATCTGGGTATAGTGTGTTTTTTATTTCTCAGGGTAGCCTGGGTGTTTTTCAGGGAAATTGGCCCAAATGTACTGTGGTCGCAGTTGGGATGCTTTTCAGTCAACGCGTTCGCGCACACAGACTGAGCCGTACAGTCGCTCGACAAGCACGTCCGGCGCGCATATATTGTACGCTCTCAGGACCATAAAATGTCCCGACGTCCAGACCGTGTGCGCGGATAACGGTGAAAGAGCGTCTCTTGGAGCAGAGTTATGTCTTCGGGACGCTCACCGCATACACCTATCCCGGTACAGAACCCCTGATATAGACCAAGGGAAACAACGAGCTCTGGACAATTTTGTTTACGCGAGGGCAGTAGTTTTGAGTATTTCCCTTTACAGATCCTCTTATCACCTCCTGCCGGGCTGACCGTTTTCAAATAGCCATGCCGGACTGCGTTGTCCAATGCTCAATTGAGATATCTACATGTTGTGTCACTTATGTTGAAGCAACGTCTTAAAAGAAATGGCGGACGGCAGCTGAGCAAACCAATGACATATTGACTAATGTCGCGTGTGGCTTCTCGTAGTATATTTTTTGTTCTCGCTTAAGCATTATTTAGAGTACATTTGTGAACATTTTTTTTTTAATTCCCTTTATGTCAAACACGTTAGGTTCAGCCGTTAAGAAACACCCAGTGTAATTTTTTTCTACATATCTACTTCCGACGTCTCTCATAGCCTGAGTCGCTTTGGGACGTTAAAACCGCACAAACCAACCTACCTACATCCCGCCTTCTCGAGAATGTAAAGATAACCCGCAAAACATATGTTACTCAATACAATCTTCCTTAAGCGTATTATTGCGCGGCCGCACGCGTTTTGTGTAAATGAAGTATGCGTTCTCCCCGTCTTGAAGACAGCGGTTGAAAACGCTGTCTAAAAATTGCGTCAGCACATTCCGCATGGAACATAGAAAGCGTGTGCTGTGACCTGTGATAAGTGATGACCATGCCGCCGACACCCAATTCAGACGGAGCTTTTATTCGGGCAGCCACAAAAACAATGCATCATAAGACGGAAAATCAATGCAGTCGCATAGCTTAGGGTGTCCCGCAGCGTGAGCGGCACGAGTCCCATTGGCATGCCAGCGCGCACCTTTCGTTTTTTTTTTGTTTTTTTTTAAAGATGGTGGGAACCGTTTTTCGATTAGGGAACTAACCCCGTGCAGTATGAAAAAATACCACTTGACTGCGCTCATACGCTGCGCAGTCAAGTGGTATTTTTTCATACTGCGCTGAGTTTGTTTCCTAACCGAAAAAAGGGCCTCCTTAACCTCTTTTGCAACGTAAAGGAAAGCACTATACCCGAGAGCGAATATTGCACATTTTCATAATTGATTACAGTTGATTAGCTGATTAGATGGAATATAAAAACACTGTCAAGAGTGTCACATGAAAGCAACTATTGAGTCGTTTGGTGCCCGTGGTGTGGTATACCGCTTTATAGCGCGGGAACGTTAAAGTACCCGTTCGCCGAATATCCAGTGTCATCCAGGGACGGCGTTGGCGTTCTAAGCGAAAAATAGCAAAAAAATTAAATAAATAAAACAAAAAAACGAATATGGCCCTGACAGGCAGTAGCTGACAGCTGACATATTCTTTAAATCGGTGCTTCAAGGTACATTAGACAACTTGTATAATACGTATGTGCTACTTGTCTGGTGGGAAAGAGAGGAGGGAGGGCGTGAAGTGGGAGTTAATTTGTTGGTCTATTTTCAGAACTTGAACATTTATGTTCTTTTATTCGTGCTCACAACTCAAGTCTGCAGTGACCGCCTAGCACAATTTCTCTCTGACCGAAAAGAGTCAGCTGTTAAAGCTATTCGGTTACCCAAATATGCAGCTAATCACTAGACCAAATTACGAGCTCAGTGATTTCATATCTGCGGCAGGTTAGGTATGGCTAAATACCAAAAACGAGTATCGTTAACTGTTCAACGGAATAACACACAGGCCACATACCGTGGTTCAAAGTTCGTAACTGTTGTTTGTTTTTAGTTGTACCCTACTATAGCAAAATTACGCATGTGCTGTTGGTTACGTTTCATAGTGCTGTAATTTGAGGATATGATCGCTTCAATGTCAAGCGATCACTGTCAGTTAGTTTTGTATATACCTGCGTTTATTTTAACGAGAAGGAGTTGAAGGCTCTCTTCTTCACAAAGTCCGAAGAAGGCTTTGTCGACGTTTCCTATGTGAGCAAAACTCACGAGCACGCTTTCGCAGGTGGTGGTTGGAATGTGACACGGCCAGGTCCCGACCGATCAGAAAAGTTGTGCGATGTGAACTTGGTCACTCGATACTGCCGAGCTGGAAGGTGCAGCCAACTCAGAGTTCTCCTTTGAGATGGCAGGTTGAGATGGCAATGAACTCAATTGAACTTTTGAGTCCCGAGTCACGTGCCCTCACTCCCAGGCCTCGCAGACACGTTCACACGGCTTATTTCAAACGGTTTTTATACCTCTGTTGGGTAGTACTTCATATAACGCGGTAATGGGAAGAAGTATGCGTCAGAACATATAGAACATTAAGAGATTGGTGATTAAGCGAGTAGGTTATGTACATGCACCCCAAAGAGGTTCCGCAAGGCGAGACCACAGACAAATATCAGTAACGCTGTCGCATTAGATCTTTCATACATTTTTTCAATATCCCAAAATATTTTTTTTTTTCCGTGATCATCGTATACGACAAGTGTTGAAATCTACCGCTTCGCGGTGATTTGTGTTGCGGGTGCCCGAATGTTGAATCCAAATACGCGAGATAAAATCTCGGCCGCGGCAGCAGCTTGTCGATAGAGGCGAAAAGTAAGGCGTCCGTGTCCTGGGCCATGTCGGTGCATGTTAAAGAACCTCAGGTGGTATAAGTATTTACAGCACTGCACTACGGTGTCCCTCATAACCTTAGGTATTTAGGGACTTCATATAGTCCGAACGAAATCCCGAGTTGAAATCTTTTTTGTAGTGCGGCTGGTTTGCTTCTGATTAGTAAATGACCACGTGCGTCATTATACAAACGCATGTTAGGGATATAGCCTGGATGATAGGATATCGCTTAGGCACATCATCTGTACCATGGTTGTTTCGATACGTTCGGTAGAATTATGAATTGGGTAATTGTAAATTCAATTTTTTCACTTTCTTTTTCCCCCTCCCTACCTTCGTGATATTAACCATCTGAAGCAGCAAAATAGAGCCTGCTAGTGACAAGACTGCAATGACATACTAAAAGCTCCCTCTAGCAGGCTCATTACCTAATGTTCAGGTTTAATGCTGTTTTGCCTTTACTATTATTTGACATGAAACCTGGATAATCAAGCGGCTCACAAATGAATCTTATATTTCTCGGAAGAGAAACATTCACACGAAATCGATTTTTGCCTATCTTCATATATGTTTGCTTCGTATTCATACAGTCGTTCTAAGTTAGCCTTCATATTCCGGGTTCATTTCGAGACTCCGGTTCCCATGCATACTCGCTTGGAACGCAGTCAATACGCCGAGACTGCCTAAGAATTGAAGGCAGAAGAAAGAAAAGCAAATCCTCATGTAAGTGGTACACGTAAGCACAGTACAAATTTCAAAATGGGAAAGCAATTCATCGCCTTTCCCAAGAGATCGAAAGCGAAAACGCATTCATATTAAATTCGATTATAGCAAGAACGCATTCTATTTAGATAATGTACGTTTAAGTTCATTTCCTTCCGGAATAGTGAGCACGTTCTCATAGCATGCTTGGCGCTTCCGTGTTGTCGTTTTGGACCAGCTGCAAAAATTTAGTCCTTAAAGGCATTTCTCACCTACATAAGGCCCACGATCGTCGTACAGACTTAACGTACTTCACTTTTGTACTCGTCTTCAAAAGTTCTGCTCTGTGGAAGGACGGAAGCACGGACTTCCGAAAGCGGAATCGCCTTGCCACTGAACAAACAGGAAGCGGAACAACCACCCGGAAGCACAGCAGCGTCGTCATAGTTGGAATGACGTTTCGCTTCCATAAAACGTGGCGGAAGTGTAGGGACGAGGTATAAAACAAGATGAAATTGTGCCATAAGCCCCTGTATTTCAGTCAGACTGATGGCTGCTTGGAGACTAGAGCATTTCAAACGATAAAGGACCTAAGAAAGATAACGCATGCCGAAATATGGTTCTAAATAATGTCTGTAGCAAACTTCCTGCCCCCGCCGGGGTGGTGCAGTGGTAAGACGCCCGGCTACTGTGCCGGAGTACCCGGGTTCGAACTCGACCTATGCGGCTACGTTTCGATGGAGGCGAAACGGAGTGGCGTCCGTGTGCTGTGCAATGGCAGTGCACGTTAAAGAACCCCAGGTGGTCGAAATTTCTGGAGTCCTCCACTACGGCGTCTCTCATAGCCTTAGTCGCTTTGGGACGTTAAACCCCATGCACAAACCAAAGCAAACCAAACCAAACTTCCTGTATCAATTGTATATCCGCAAAAAAATTTTGTTATCAACAGTTAGACTTTTGTCGTGCTGGCTCAGTAATTACGCCGCTCGGCTGCCGATTCCTAGGACGTGGGTTCGATCCCGGCAGTGGCGGTCGCTTTTTGATAGAGGCGAAAAACAAGGCGCCGGTGTGGTGTGCGATCTCAGTGCACGTTAAGGAACCCCAGGTAGCTGAAATTTTCGTCGCCATTCACCAATGCCTTCCCAATGCCTTGGGTCGCTTTGGAATACCGGACCATTTAAACTTACACAACCAACAGTGGCTACTCTCAGCGAGAAGCAAAGCTGCTGCAACATTTCAAACGTCAAATTATGGTGAGTACATTTCACTAATCGCAGCGGCATTTACTTTCGACGCGTCTATTCATTCGATCTTTTTATCTAAACCTTCAGATCTAAGGGTTCATGAAAATGAGTTTTCGGCGTTGTTGGATACGACGATGAAAACTCTAGGTATATATAAGGACTCATCAAGCCGCTCAGAAGGGATTCGTGATCATCTCTGAATAGGACATGGAGGAAGGGCAGTTCGAATGGTGCAATGCGGTTTCTAATTTGCATTATCAGTCCACAAATTCTTCAGTACACTGCATTCTGATTAATCCCTACCCTTCTATACACAGCACACTCCGTTTAAGCGCAGCTTCCATAGATCATCTATTCTTAGCTCTAGTCTACTTCCTCTCCATTTCCTATTTCTTCCTCTTCTTGCAAGCTGAAACCTTGAATACTGCGAGAACCTATCCTCATAGCTACCTCGGCATTTATCTGGTCTGATCTACCAGTAGACACATATACAATGCACGTTTTTTGTTCAACGCATGGTAGCCACCCAAGCGAGCTTTACTGTTGTTACTCGCGCTGTCTCCTGCGTATCAATACAGATATGTGTACAATGGATGACTAAGCAGGGGAAGGTGAACGTTTATGCGTATAATGCACTGTTAGCATGTGAACGAATGCAAAAGAAAATAATACAAAGACAAATATTGTACAGGCCCAACCACAAGCACTGACGGTATTCTACTG
Source organism: Amblyomma maculatum (assembly GCF_055883805.1). NCBI lineage: Eukaryota > Metazoa > Arthropoda > Arachnida > Ixodida > Ixodidae > Amblyomma > Amblyomma maculatum. The sequence continues at coordinate 375,198,701 of NC_139344.1, read as the reverse complement.
TCATTAGGGCAAATCTGAAAGCAACGCTGATTTACGAAGCCGCTCACGTCCCACTTGCAGTCCGCGGCGCGAACAACGAAGCAGCCGGCCTCCCAGTAGCGGCAGTGCAGTCACGTTGAGTCCTGTTTTGTGCGATACGCACATGAGCTCATTCGTTTCTTGTGTTCCAGAGCACCTGTTTATTTCACTATTGTTTTCGTCTTTTTTTTTTCTTTTTCAGTTGGGCAATATGTCATTCTTATCAACAAAAGACAGACTTTCTTTTATTTCGCAGGAAACTTCATTGTTCAAATCAGTGGTTTGCTTACATCACAGGAGTAAATCTGTGGGATAGTTGGGGGTCCATAATCATTGAAGTAAAAATGAAAAAAGAAAATAAATAAAAAAACGATGACAGTAATAATTTAAGCGTTTCTGTCTTTATGCTTTCTATTGAACTTTTTCCATTTGTTGATCTTTGACCTCGACCTCTTGAGTCGCCGCATCGCGTAGATGAAGCAGTTTTAATTTCACCTCGCCGCCGTCTGAACCTCAACACGTACACAAGTGCTTCCGTGGTTGCCCATTTACGAGCGCTCTGTTTTAAGATTTCGCCAACGTAATTCAGCGCTTGAAAATTTTATGCTGACCTGACCGAGGAGAGAACCATCAAAATTTCATTGAAAGTGGTCTTCGTGTAGTAGTTGACCCAACCTGTTGACACTTTGTCGACTGTGCTGATGAGATCAAACATTGTACTCATTTGCGATTCTTTAGACGGAGCAACAGCAAAGCTTCACTTCAGTGCACGCTGCTACAGCAATAGCCCCTTTCCTCTGAATTAAGTGTTTTATGTATAGCACTTCAAGATTCTTTAATCCAACCTAGGTTGTCTTCCTTTCAGAGCAACATATGCCACGCGGCGCAGCTGTTCAAGACAGGGGCTAGAAAAGACCAATATAATCCGTTTCATTAAGTCCAGAACTTTCCAGGAACTTAGCTGCACACACCGCTTTCGTTCTTTTCTTCTTCTGTTACTTCCATTTAACCTCTTCCAGAAATCTGGTAACTCCCCAAACTTTCTTTCTATCTGCGCCTTTCTTAATGAATGCGCCAAGGAACTCACTGCGTCCTTGTCTCTCCTGTTGCGAGTTAAGCAATTTGCTTTTGTTCTGATTGTCCAGAGTGGTACAGTTAAGGGCGCTTTCTTTAGAAAATCCGGCGTGTATGCCGGCGGCGGCTTCGGCGCTGTGAGCAGGCGTCACAAGCTCGGGGAGTTCCTTGGGGTTGGCAGGTGAGATAGGAATCGAACAAACCGGAACAATTTTATCGCGACGGACATGCAATTCAAAGGCCAAACAGGCACCTACTACCTTTCTGTTCAGTAGTCTTTCACATATAGTAGCAGGTGACGACAGTATGCTAATGAGTATGCATGAGATAATACAGACCCCAATTAAGAGATTCTAGTTAAAGCGAGAAGAAAAATTCATGCACACGAATGAAGATTCGCTAGGGGAGCCGTAGACGGAAGCCATGGAAGATTACGCATTATAACCTTAAAGACGGAGCCTAATGTGTCCGCCTAACTTCTCTCACGCGCTTATCTACTCACCACTTACACGGACATACTCCAACACTACCGACTCCAAAGATGCACCTATCCTCCCGCACACCGTGATCTAACAAGACGCGAGGCCATCCAGTGGCGCAAAAATCAAACTGGCCGCTTCCCGTATCCGCTGTTATACAGCAGGATCTTTCCGCAACAGATAGCCCCCCTGTACAAACACTGCTCATTACCGGCCACTATCATACGCACGGCGTGACTTGTACACACAACACAGGCAACTCACACTCCCCAGAGACGTGGGAGTCTCTCCCGCGTACTTCCGAGCCAGCAAACCAACGCTGGCTTATCCAGCGCGCGGTGGAGGCCGCGACATCCCAAAGGATCCCCGCCGACCTCCTCTAAGCCAGTGCAACCGGTCGTTTGACTGGTCCCCTGTTTTTGGGCGCAATAAGAGTGTTCACACCACCACAGCATACTTTGATAAATATGATGACTGAGGTTTGTCTTGCAGTATTCTGAGTGGCAAGCGCATATTGTAGAGTGTGCGAATTTGTAGCGAAAGCTACTCTAGCTATTAGCAGAGCCTTTCGCAGAGCCGGGCAAAGGCCACTTCAGCGCATGCACTGTTGCCATGGCAACCAGCTGCGCCTCACAGGTGTTCCGCCACTGCTCTCGCTACAGAGAGGAGGAGGAAAGCGAAATTCCAATCCCAGCAGATGCGCGCTTGCTTGCGAAGCGTTTTATTTCCTATGATGGAGAAGACGCGAGTCGGCGGAAGTGGTAAACGCCGGCTTCAGTTGGTGAGCAGCCTCCGTCCGGACCGCCGCAAGTGCTGCTGCCGCCTCGCGAGTACGACGGGCTAGGGCCTTTTAGGCCCCAACCGACGAGCACCTGAGAAGGAAGGCCTCCCAAGCCTCTTCAGTGGGAGTGGGATGGGGAGACAAGTGGGGACTAGATTGACATGCCCACACAATGTGGGATAAAAAGCAACTACTCTCTTCCCAGTGTGGGCATTCCCGCCTAATATTTGGGTTGTAGCGAGCAGGTTGGGCCGGAGACCAGAAATTGTTGGTCTGCAGCTGTCGCAGAACGCTTCCGTCGACTTTCGACAGCCCCTTCGCCGGAGGTGTGCACCGTTGGTTCCGAGCTTTGCAGTCGTCAATAATTTCTCAGAACCGCGGCTACCGGTCGGCATAGCTCGTCATAGGGGGATCGAGGGGTGGGTGCCCGGAGGATAAGTGCGCAGGAAGCGGCGTTTGCCGTTTCGTTCCCTGGTAGTCCCTGATGGGCCGGAGCCTACACGATGCTCCTAGGCGGGGTTTCCACATCGCGGACTGCATTGTAAAACAAGCGGTTAGCCAGTGAGCATATCTCACCGCGCATATAACATTTGCAGGCGAACCTCGAGTCGGTGATGACAGTTCGGAATTCAGGACTCTCAGCTCGGAAGGGAGCCCATTGACCTCTGCGTTGCGGTGCACTACCACCGCAGTGTAGTGGCCCGGACGAGTCGGACCAGCCACATCGACGTAGTAGACCCTTAGTTTGGCCCACCCCTGAGCCTGGTTAGAAACGTCATGCTTAGTTAAATACTTTCCCTAAGCATCAACTGGAGTGTAAGGCATCGTGTCGTCTACAGAAGTCAAGGGTTGTTTCTGTCTTTAGACTAGAATAGAACAAGTGAATGTAGTTTGTTCGAGGTTGTCCTGTGAATTTCAAGAAAACGGCGGAGATATACGAGAGGCAGACGAGACAGATATACAACAAACATAAATTGATTCCGCGGCAGGATCATTCAAGTGCTGCAATCGATTGGTTTTAAACGTACAGAGGCTACATTACGTAGCGAAAATTTCTGACGTTAATGAAGCTATGGAGTACATTGTTTTAATGAGGCGCCATTGACTGCATATGTTTACATTGTCTCTGCAGTAATTTTGTAGTTGCTATTCTACTGCGAAAAATTTCAAAACCTACCGTATATGAACACCTAATATACGGAAGGTCAAAAGCGCAATAATTAAGAAATATTTTTGGGCACGTACTTCTTATACGCAATAATCTCTTCACCGTATTCTCTGTCGTCCGGTCTTCTTTTTTTTTTGTTCAGTGCCTTTTTACTGAACTGCACTGCAATTATACGCTTACAATTTTACTTTCACTTGTGCGGCCTCCATACGAATTGTTCGCATGTGTCTATTCATTTTTTTCCTGGCTTTCTGTTCCCCATAATTGCACCTATGCAGAATATCACTATATGGTTTTCCTCACGCAACTGTGCAATAGCGGAACACCGGGAAAAACAAAAAATTGCCTGTGGTTCACAAGGTGGCCGGAAGCAATATGCAATTGGTTTGTCTCGCCTGCTCGGATTATTTTATATTTTAGACCTTGGCTCAAGTACCTGGGGCAAAGGTATTTAGGACCAGATTATTCCTAGACAAGTGGAGTTCCATGTCTATATGTACAAGAGCTCGTGACAGTGTTGATGAATACACGGCCCTTTATGGGAGTTACATTCAATGAACTGCAACGCGTAGAAACTGTTTTGTTCAGACGAATACCCTATTTCGTTTCTTGGAGTAGGATAATTCTGGCGTATCAAGTGTCGGATCGCGAAGTTTTTCTCGTTTTAGCATCAGTCACTGCGTGAGTTGCTAGCCTAGCGGTCGCATGATTATATATGAAGTCCCGTGTATCCTCGGACTTTGAGAAATAGAACATCAATAAAAGCATTAATGCAAAATAAGATCTCTCCAGGCTACCATACAAGATAGGCGTCAGACTTTTCTGCACAGCAGTCTTCGTCCAATTGTATTGCAGTGGAATATATTTTCGAGCCTCTCTGGATGTTCTACGAAAAAAGCACTTTAACAAACAAGTTTTGTCTTCGCTTGTGTCATCACATTTTCCATTCTTTTTGTTGTTCGTTGCGCAGCTTTTCGTTGAGGAAAACAAAAAAAGCAACTTTCTGCTCTCTACCCTCGAAAAATAATTAAGTGACTGGCTGTTTGGTTGATTGAGTGACTCCTTCCTGAGCACCTACTTCGATCTAACATATATGAATGGCAAATTCCATTTAATCTATTCAATAGTTTCCTCCCGTACAGGCACTCTTCATTAATCAAATAGATAGAAAGGCATCCAGTCTTCATAAAAAAGAAGAGAAGAATAGACTAGAGAACTTCGGCGCTAGTATTTGGACACAATTATTCAGAGAAGAGAAATTAGTGCTTTACGTAATATCCACCCGAAACGTTTTGGAACACTCAGGTGAAAAACATAGGAAGAACGAGCCGGAACGAGTATTTATAAACATGATATCGCCAGGCTTCAAGCAAGATCTGTTTCCACGACTGTTCACACACGTACGCTGCGTGCGTGTTCAAGCGTCGTACTCACGGGAGAGGGAGATAGCCTTTCCTAGAGAACCATATCCATACTTGAACGAATGGAGGTGACAAATACGGAATTTTTGCACTTTCTTTTACATTTTCTGTTATGCGCATGTCTTTGTTCTCAGTCGTGTAAGGGTGTTGACTACTCTAGTCAGTATTAAAATTTATCTCGAGGATTCGTTTTCTTTTTTTTTTTTCGAGTTCACCAGTTGAAAGATTCAATCCTAAGGGCATTAAATTCCTAAATATCTACATAAGAGTCATTCTATGCTGCCACATAAAAGTTGGAAAGACAAGCATGCGCTGCCAAGCACTATGCTAGTTTTATCGTTAGTTGTTCACATACCAGATATCGAAGTCGAATCAAGTGAAATCATTGCGTATGCATAGCCTTTATTCTCGCGTTAAGCATATTATAGTAGTCTCGTTTGATTGGCTTCTGATTCTTTTTCAGTCGCAAGTGCAAGTTCAAAGATAACTTTTTCTCTCCAAGCGCTTCTTTTACAAGCCGTCCAGCCGCCTTCTTTTAACGTTTCACATGTACATGCGACGTCAGTGAACCTGATCGCAGAAATTCACTCTGTAGCAACCAACTTGGGGGGTGAGGGGGCACGGAATCTAAATAAATTTTTATTTACATGTGGTCATAATGCCCGTCAGAGTGACTCAAAAGAAGGCCAAGGAAGAAAGAGGGGCATGGCGGCGGAAAGGAGTTCATCCAGGTATTTTGACATTTGCCGGGACCTTTACCCCTCCAGGCAACATAAGTCATGTCCGAGGAGCGGCTACTACTATGAAAGCACGCATTGCACGGCCGCAATACAACATGCAGGAAAAAAACAAAAAGAGAAACGAAGGAGAGAGACGGACTGAGCTTGGATTCCATCTATCGACACGAGACGCGGGTTGGGCTTTCGACTCGGCGCAGCGTTTGAACGCAACGAATTTCAAGAGGCTGCCCTTCCCGCTACTCAAGGGAATGGTTCCTATATTTACGCTAGACGGCCTGTGCGCGCATGGTGTTTTAACCACGGGAGATCAAAGAGACCCTTCCATCATGCTTGAGAGAAGTTCCCTCATTTCCCCGCATCTCCCATTCCTTCCGGGGCTGTTGTATACTAAATGTACTGTCAGTATTCCGGGTAAACTACTATGAAAACTGCTCTCAGAAACTGCCAGCTGTTCATGTGACGTCATCCATCGCGAAAAAGAAGCGCACGCTGGTTTGCCCCTTTTCGATAGCGAGCACAAAAATCCAAGTGCCCACTGATTCTAGAGACGCCGTGAAGGGCACGAGCGCTGAATTTGTTTTTTGCTCGTCACTTTACCTCAGCCACTTGAGCTCCCGCCCCTAGCTTAACCATTCCAGAACAGGAAACGGCAGTAGGAAGAAAATAAACTTGATAACATGCACTAGTGGTTGTTTAAGACTTGGCGAGACCGTTATTGAATTACCTTCATTATGGTCTGCTTTTGAAGGACTTCCTGCATGCGCGCGTTAAGAGCCCATGCCTTAAAAGCAGCGCGCGCCAGACGGTTTTCGCGCTCCTTGCACTCTTCTGATGGCACGCTGTCTATTGTGCGATAAAGCCGCTCGTGTATAGTTTGTGCATGGCTGCATTGCGTGCAAGGCCGTTTTTGTGATGAAAAAGCAAACATGATTCATGTCGAGTGGGAACCGCCCAAGTGTAAAGAGCGCATGAAAATACACAGCCGGGAAAAAGGCCGGGGCAATATGGCGAAATATGCGCGTCCAGATGGATCAAAAGAAAAGCGACCCCAAAGGAATAGCAAGCGCCCAAATAATACACAACGGCTCATGTGTTCTCATTTATTCAAAAAAAATTCTCCGTTCAGCCATATTGTTCTCCTTTTAAAGTTAAGTTAAATTGGTTCACAGGAAGGGAAAGGCGCAGTAACTGTCACACTTGCTCTGTGGACACCCGAACCGCGCCGTAGGGGAAGGGAGGAGGGTGGGAATGAAAGTGTAAAGAGCGAAAGCATTTTATGGCTCAAGACTCACTGGCGTGTCCATGCGAGCGTTCGTGCGTCCGTGGCAGCTTCAGAAGGATTAGGATGGTTTCTGTATTGATAGGTAATCGATCAATGATGTCGCAGTAAATGCATGAGCATTAGTTAACAATAATTAGTTTAGTAGGCAATGCTGACTAGTTATTTAGCCAATGATAAGTAGCGAATTAGTGAATACTTATTGCCATTAGTCAATAGTAATTAGTGAATTAACATGCTTTGTGACATCGTAAACGCCCGCATGAACAGTATCCTCGTGCGCAAACCTCTACCGACACCTAGTAGCCACCAGAACTGTGCACACACAATGACATCACAATTGACAGTCAGCAGCAAGAGCCACCAAACGAAGCCAAGCAGTGGCCAAACAAAGGGCAGTGACAATGTTGGTTAAAGACTTTTGTCATGCGCACTTTTAGATCGTCAAAGTGCGCCCTGAATGCTTGTATTCTTGGTTAACGCACACATTTTGTCTGGAAAATTCATATTGGGGCATGGGAAGAGGCGGAGGTTGAACAAAAGTGTGAGGCACTTAATTCTTTACAAACTATAGAAGGCCCCTCTTTGTTTTGTAACACACAACAAACGGGTGCTATCGGTGGCTATTCGAATGTACGTAGTAGAAACGTACAAGGGAATACTCTTATATTATTAAGGAAATAGGAGGGCACTTGAGTTTTTCCTTAAGAATAGCGGGGATAGCATGCGTACTAACTGCCTCACTTGTTCCCACTGGGGCGCTACTTTGATCACACCCGCTTCATTGCGTATGATTAAACGACGTTGACGCTTCAGCTCGGCTTTGTTTGCTTTACGGGCCGGAACATGCCTGCGTCTGCGATCTTCGACAACTTGCTGAAGTTCCTGTTAGTTTCCTCACCACACATACGGTGTTTCGCCTGCGTTTCTAGTGCTTGTGCCTCAGCATCGCGCCTAAGCTTGCACGGAGTAGCTGCATCATACCGAGCTTTCATGTTCGCATCTGCCCTTCAAGGCCTTCCTGTTCATCGCGTGCTGCCATTACCAGAAGACACATTTTCAAACGACGTGACGTGCACTGGTTGGAGCCTGATCAGAGTTCTAGCAATTTTGACTTCCCAAAGTTAAACAACTTATCTGCCCCGCTTGGGTTATAATTGCCGTGATTCTAATCTTTAGATTGAGGAGGGAGAATGCTTACTTTGTGTGAAGACGAAACAGGAGCCGGACTCTTAGCGTGCGCGCCACCCATTACGCTAGTGAACAACGCAATATAATTAAAAGTTAATCATGCAATCCATTAGTTTTAAGTATAGAAGCATGCACTTGCCAATCTTCAGTCAAGCTAAGAAGAGCGAAGCGGTGAAAATGAAAGGAAGCCAAGACACTTCTACCTCCTCCAAACAATGGAATAACAACGGAACTGTCTGCAAACAAGGGGCAATACTAATTTACTCTGTGCTCAGAGCAATTCAGTTAATTAAGCTGCTGCTTATCAAATTTTCGCACTATGTCGAGGAAAGGTATCGCTAGTAAATAGTATCCGTTGAAGGCAGCCTGAAATTAATAACCCTATTACCATTGATTCTAGCAAACAAAACCGTTTCGTCCCTTTCATCTCCTAACCATATTTTGCTACGTAATGAGCAATGCTTCCTCATCTTGTATTGTTTTGTTTTTCTATAGCTTCTCTGAAGATATTAGTTTTTGACCGTGTGCCTGGGTAAGGAAAGTCGTGGCTTATCTATTTAATTAACCAAAAGTCTCACAAACTTTGATTAAACCACTTTACTTCGGAGTAATTAGCTAGCGCTAATTGCATAACCAAACTTTCACTATTCGATAACTAAAAATAATCGGCAAGAATACGCTGCTGACGCAGCTCAGACAAGCGGTCGCTGTGCTTTTGCTCTAAATTACCCAGACACTTTTGAAAACGAGTTTAACCCACGTACCTAGAACGTCTGGATGCAGTCGGTTTTTAGTTATTCTTCTCTTCAATTTGGAATACTTTGTCTTTAAATAAAAAAAAAAAAATCCTAATTGCACCTCCTCCAGGGAGTACTGTATGCTGCCCCTATTTTTGGTGTTTTTTCTTTCCCTAATTGCTTTTTCGCTACCTTCCTTTTCTTCTTACCTTTCACCCTTCTTTCCGCCCACCCTCCTCTCTCCCTCCTTCGCATATTAAGCAGACTCGGTACGCACAAACGAAGGTTGATTACTCGCTCTTTGTCGGGCACCGGCAAAAATAAATAAAAGTGGGGTGCCATATTCAGCTTGTCTATTGCTTATGCTTCAGACTAAATCCCCTTTACTTCAGACTGTCTCTGTACGGCATCTACTAGTAGCGTGGTTCTATGCTGGCTTCGTGGACTGGATATAACGGGATAACTGCGAGAACTGTAAGAGATTTGGCTGCGATAGTCAAAAAACATTTTTTTTCTTGAAATATTTCTAAGCAAGCGTGTAAAAAACAGAAATTAAGTCGTAATCGAATACCTGCAAAAATCGTACAGTGCTTTATACTGAGTGTATCAAAAAGAGGAAAAAGTTAAACGCGCTTTTCGACGCGCATTATTATAGACCGCCTATAAAATATGCTCCCAGGTAAAACGTGTAGGCAGAAGATACCGGTTTCGGTTGATCGTGCCTGTTATACTGCTCGGTTTGTTCAATACAAAATTTACATAATCATCCCGCTGTAAATGTACCCAAAATGTACACCAAGTGATTTAACGCATTTTAATACATCAATATTAGCATCGTCTTATTTGTAAGATTACTAGTGATTAAAGATATGAATCTGAAATTATTCAGTGCTTATTTGCGCAATCCACGTGAATACATATATTTTGCACTGGGCTGTCCATCATTCCATATACTGAAAAGGCAATTGCGATTTGATGCCTTTACTCCCTTAATCAAGGTCTGAACGTGCTTATTATAAACGAAGTGTTGTCAGGCCGCAAACTTAATTTCGAATAAACCAGATGCCCAAGTTAAGAGAGCTGAATTATTCAGCCTCGACGGTTAATAAACAACCCTCTCTCACTTCTTTACTTCCTTAAATAATTTTTATTGCATGCGTCATCTGCAGTTTCTGATGCATTGAATGAGTCAACTCTTAAATAAGAAAATAAAGCTCCGGATTGTGTGAGATAGAGGTAAGTACCGTGCTTTACCACCCATCCACCTTGAGTAGTAGCAGGTAGACGTAAACAGAAACAGCTGAAATTTCCCCGTACTATGAAACCTTAGGTATGGCATGCTTGAGAAACTCGCGCTGTTTGCATATTATTTGCCTGGCAAGTTGTTCGCGGGTCGCCCGATTAGAAACGCTGATTAACCAGGCTGCAAACAATAAAGAGCTGGCTTAGTGATGTTTACCTTAAATAGTTGTGTGTTCTATGGTGTTTCACGCGCCTTTCAGTGTACATAGATCTGCACAGCCGCATGTAACGGTCGTGTGACCAGGAGAGGCCTTGTATAGATCGTAAAGAAGCACAAAACTCAATTCTTATCTCAATCTTTCCCGTTTAGCATTTGCACTCAATTTCAATTTCCTAGAGAATAGCTTACGTGTTTGTTTGGATTAAAGCAAAGCCTGAAAAGGCGGAACGGCGAGTTTTATGATGGAACTGCAGCGTGTGTGCATTCTGTATAATCTATCCCCAGCTTCCCGCCATTTTTACGGTCCCTAGCTCTGTTCCACTGAGAGGCACTTACGACTGCCGTTGCTCGGACATCTATGCACGCTCATACTTCGCCTTTAAGCTCGGATTAAGAGTCTTATTTATATATATATATATATTTTTATGTGTATCAGTAATCACAACATAGGACGGTTGTGATTACTGATCTCGAGCCGGGCATCCTGAAGAGTGAAGTTGAATGGGCCTTAGCCAGCCTTGCTAAGAACAAGGCAAGCGGAATTGATGGTATTCCAGCTGAGTTGCTTCAAAACCTCAACCACGACGCTGTTAACACACTGCATACATTATGTCAAAAGATTTGGACAACCCTGCAGTGGCCACAGGATTGGAGGAGGTCAGTTTACATCCCCATTCCAAAGAAAGGCAGTGCCAAAGATTGTTCCAACTACCGCACGATCGCGCTTATTTCGCATGCTAGCAAGGTGATGTTAAAAATCCTGCAAGGTAGGCTGCAGCAGTATGTGGATCGGGAGCTTCCGGACGTGCAAGCTGGGTTTCGCAAGGGCAGAGGAACTAGAGACCAAATTGCCAACCTTCGCTGGATCATGGAAAAAGCAAGAGAGTTCCAGAAACCCATTTACTTCTGCTTTATTGATTATGCGAAAGCGTTTGACTGCGTAGATCACAGCAGATTGTGGCAAGCTCTCCGAGAGATGGGAGTTCCAATTCACCTCATCTGTCTCCTCAGGAACCTGTATGAAGGGCAAGAGGCCACAGTCAGAACTGGGCATGGTCTTACTGATTGGTTTCCGATTGAGAAAGGGGTGAGGCAAGGCTGCATACTGTCGCCCTGCCTATTTAACCTATATGCAGAGTGCATCATGAGGAAGGCCGGTCTGGACGAGTCTTCAGCTGGAGTGAAGATTGCTGGAAAACGTATCAACAACCTTAGATATGCGGATGATACCACTTTAATGGCAGAAAGTGAAGTGGAACTCAAGAGACTTCTGATGCGCGTACAAGAAGAGAGTGAGAAGTTTGGGCTTAAACTGAACATTAAAAAGACGAAGATCATGGCGTCTTGCCCTATCAAGTCCTGGAGCATCAATGGACAAGAAGTGGAAGCTGTGACAGATTTTCTGTTCTTGGGCGCCAAGATTACCTCGGAAGGAGACTGCAGCCATGAAATTAGGAGACGCCTGCTTCTGGGAAAGAGAGCAATGGTTAGCCTTGACCGCCTAGTAAAGAGCAGAGACATTAGTCTGCCAACCAAGATCCGTATAACCCGTGCTATGGTCTTTCCAGTTGTGATGTATGGATGCGAGAGTTGGACTGTGAAAAAGGCTGACCGCCGAAGAATTGACGCGTTTGAATTGTGGTGCTGGCGAAGACTCTTGAGTTACTTGAATCACCAGAAGATCAAATCAGTCGATATTGTCGACCATAAACCCTGACTGCTCATTGGAGGGTCAAATTCTAAAGTTAAAGCTCAGCTACTTTGGTCATCTGATGAGAAGAGAGGAGTCGCTGGAGAAAGATTTGATGTTGGGAAAGGTTGAGGGTCGCCGGAGAAGGGGTAGGCAGCGAACGCGATGGTTAGATGGCATTCTCGAGGCATTGCAGATGAAGCTATGTGATGTTAAGAAGATAGTGAGAGACCGGAAAGCGTGGCGTGACATGGTCCATAGGGTCACGAAGAGTCGGACACGACTGAACGCCTGAACTGAACTGAACTGAATTTTTATGTGTATGCTACGTTGACCTCTTTTAGCGCATGATAAAAAAAGGCTTGCACGAGGATTTTGGCGTCCCTTACTACAGCCATGCTCGAAAGCAATAAGTAGATGTCTTTATCACCAAACGGCGCCAGCATGCCATGAAAGAAAAGCTCTGCAACGCGTGCTAGGACTACGCCTTACTTCAGACGGGCACGCAAGTACGCGCACATCGGCGCCGGCACCACGCAGCTTGTCGGCTTCACTCTTATATAGCGCTTTACCGACACTAATGCGTTGCGTGTTGTGAACATTATCGCCCCAGCCCCGATCTTACTTTTGTTCCGGTCAAGGTACGTTACTGGACGACGAGTTTGTGTGGGAGGTTTTAATGGAATGTGTTTACCGTTGACTAAAGGTCTGGCCGCTGCATCGCAAAGAATAATTTCACACCACGGTTTCGCAGCAAGTGGGGTAAAATGGAAGTTTCGCATATGCTTCTTTGCTGTGCATCGCCATTACGATAAGCACAGGTATCCATGCGTGCAGATGTAGTTGGCAGAAGCTTGACTGGCAGTGTTTTGATTCACGCTTTCTTTGCTACACCGGCACTTGTAGTCTTGTTCAGATGGTTTATCGATAGGAAAACAATAGGGATAAAGTTAAAGCGGGGCAGGAGAGGCGGAGTTTTTTTTTTTTTTTTTTTCTGAGACGCATCTTGGGGAATGCTGAAGGAGCAGCGTTGTCGCGCGAATGTTGTTTTACAAATATAGTGCGAATAAAGTTTTAAAAATTTGTATGTTTGGCATTCTTATGAAAATATTGACTTATTTAATGATTGGAAAGAAGAATTAAAGCAAAAAACAAACACAATAATTGAATAGTACCTTCGTCCAAACATTTCAGTCATTTGTTTTTTAAGTCGACCTACAAACTCTAAATTGTCAATTTGTTCCTGAAACCAAGCAAAATTCTAAGAGTGCTCTTAAGTCTGCTTAGGTGCAATAATGTAAACGCGTTACGCGATCTATCACACAGCATGATAGATTCGAACTACATTAGGTAACGGAAATTGGCCGCACGCGAACAGATGACGTATGTGTATGGCGTAATTACCAAGGTTAAATGAATGAGCAGCGCAGATGGAACTTTATTAAGACGACGATGACCGCTACACAGCGCGAGAGTATCCTGCGTTTTGAACTTCATGAAGACGAGATGTTCACTGCGCAGCCTAGAGTGCGTTGCGGTTTTACACGAGGTTCCTAATTTACCAACTTAATGCTTGCTATCTCAGCATGGCCGATATACTACTAGATCAAGACGGTGGTGCAGGGAATAAACTCGGAACCTTCTGTCAGTTCCTCGCACAGTATGGTTGAAACATGATTCTGATGAAGGGCTTCGAGATCTGTCTTGGAGGCCTTGTAGGTGGCAGATACGTTAGATGGTACATAGATGGAAGCTCCTGAATTCTAATCTCTAAATTTTTAAGGCCCCGATACTATATGAGTCAGTACTGATGGTCTAATGTTGAGACTGATGAGGGAAGCTAAAGCTTCCACACCAGCTAAACTAAGAGGTGATACCAAGTATATGCCTCCGTAGTTATGCAATGCGGTATAATTGAAAACGAGGGCTTGATGTCGGTCCAGAGTTTTATGACTGGTGCTATTTCTCTGTGGAAGTGTGAAATGTAGGTTTGGGCCTAGCCTCCTACAGTTGTTTTGAAAGAAATGGGTGGCTAGAGTAAAGGCAGATCGAGTCGATCGATTGACTGAAGCATTTTTTTTATTTAAAGCCCCGGCTGCGCACTTTTGTTTTAGGTACCTGCGCAGCCATTTCACCCCACCAAAGTCATAACGGTGAGGCGGGGGCTGGTGCCTTTTGCGTCGTCTGATTTAAAGCTTGGTTTCTCGGCCTGCATCGACAAACACTCCGATCTTTGAACAGCGCATGGCGACGGCCGCGCTTCCGAGAGGCACTGAAAGTACCCAGCCGACGTAATTGGCCAGGTGGATATAGCAGTGGAACTACTTCGAGAGCTTCTTCGAATACCACAATAGTCTTGACATTCAATTGTGATACGGGTAGCGGTCGCAAGCGACGGCACATCCCTTTCAGGCCTACGAGCCGCGGGCGAGGGTGACCGCCTTCTTCTGGTGGAAGATGTGTTGTGGCTGTAGGAAGAAGGAAAAGAAATGCACGGGCCTGCTACTGGCTCTGTAGCTGAGCCACCTCCACTGCCTCGTGCGGACAGAAAGAAAGTAGAGAAGGAGAGAAGAAGAGGGAGAGAAAGAGGCACGCCGCAATAGCCGTCGTCCACCACCTAGGCGGTGGCGGGTGCAATGACGGCCTACAAAAAATAAACATTCGGTGGCTGGCTAGCCACGGCCGCAAGCTGCGTTGACCAACCGTCCCAGCCCCGTAGGGCCAGAAATAGCCACCCTTCACGACCTCTCCGCCCCACGTTGCTTCGCTCCCCACCACCTGCTACCTGCTTCAGTGTTACGGTCACTGTTCGAGGTGCAGGCTGCGCATGGTACGCGGAAAGCTGGGCAGACCAACGCCACCTCTCGGCTCGTACTAGTAGGAGCCTATCACCGCTCTCTTTGCCCTGGTCTTGATTTTCGAATTTCTTTTTCCTACTTTGCGGTTCTGCTTTTGTAATGTTTAACATCAGTTATGCACCCACATTTTAGGTCTCGCGTGTCCACACGTTCGTGTCCGCCCACGAATGGACCATGTCTTCATAAAAATGAGAACTGTTGCTTATACAGAGTGCGGAGCATACACTTATCCTAGGTAAATAAAAATTACCGATTTTATTCATTGCAATTTTCAAGACGAAGAGGAAGCACTGGTGGATGAATAACAACAACGACAGCTTAGGTTTAATGCACCTGTAGGGAAATTTTAATACGTGTTAAAAAAATAGCTAAAACGCAGTATAAAGGTGCGTGACTGCGGGAATACCGCACACGATGTGGGTCATACGGGCATAAATATATATGGTTTGTTTCAGGACGAAATTGTTCTGTGTAATGACTGTGCTGGTTCTTTGCGTATGATGTCAAAAATTGCGTCATACTAACAGAACTATCCTTCGGCGGCCGTCCTGCAAACTTCGTGCGTAAATACATACGTGGCGGCTTAAGTATAAAAAGAAAGTTATCGCAACTTTAGATCATCAAACCCCTAATTGTTTTCCTGCAGCACTCTATGTATCCGCAGGAGATCTGAACCTGTATTCGCTGCAGCTGCTTTTTGTAAACATGCTCCTTAAATATGTTATGATTACCGAAGGAGTATTACTCAGGGAAGCAAGCTATTTAAGAGAAAGATTTATCAGAACCCCGCGCTCAAACGTAAAAAGGTGACATCGCTCGTTTACCGTGTTGTTTCGGCATCTAACTCCTCTTGAACCTCGTCTGCTACTTTATACCAGCATATTTTTAAGCAAGCAGCAATCTTTCACAGATAAGAACAGCCCTCTGTACAGTTTCAAGTCATAGCCTCATTTCCTCCCCGTTTCCGGCTGTGAAACCTCTTTCCAGCAGACAAACGAAAACCCTGGGCTTCCGGTCGGCTGTTACGATTTCTCTGTACTGAGGTGTAATCACAGCCCGCGTTTCAAAGCTTGTAGAAAGTCTTAACTTTCTACAAGAGCAGACCTTGCGAAGACCCATCAGTGATGGAAGCGAGGTACGAGGATATGAAGGTGGCTGGTCCCATGTCCGAGAGCAGTTGCGTTCACAGGACGGGGCAAGCGTTTAGGTTGCGAATGAAAGTTGAAAAGTTTAGAAGTGGGCAGGAACCATCTCAATATACCAGAAGGGAAGGCTTTAGGAGTTTCTTTTTTAAGTCGGTCACGTACTTGTTATCGTGAAAGTTCTTTTCTCGGTCCGTCATCATTTCACTGCCCCGGTTTGCAATCCCGTACGGTCTTCCCTTCGGCCTCCTTGGAAACCGCGCTGAGTTATGCGCACTTTCAGTTCGTAGTGTGCGCTCATACTTCACATGCATGCAAGTTTATGTTTTTCTTTTTTATGTCCAGGAGTTCTCATTAAGTTCAGATGCATTCAGCTTCTTCCATATGGGAATATGTATGCGAGCTGCGAAATGAACTCGAAATGAAGTGGCCAAGACAGAACGACAGAGCTAACAGGATATGAAACTATATGAAGAAATAAAGGCTCCCTCGGTGCAGTGTAATAATGAGAATTTTTCGCTCCCGAGAAAAAGGAAATTCTCGGAGTAGTGGCCCGTATGGTGCGTCTCTCCGAAACACAACGAAAAAAAAAAATCACAACAAAGACTACGATGGACATGAGGAGAGTGAGCATTACATAATAAAGCATCCAGCGGGCACAGTTAATCTCTCGCGCCCATAACTTTGGAACTGGAGGCCTTAGATAGCTTTTTCTGAATGAAAAATCTGCAAAAGCGTGGCGTAGCAACGAAATATACGAAATACAGCCCTAACCATCTTAAGTACTAAGCGTCTTTTATTTATAGGGGGAGATTTATGGTTTTCTTGGAGAAAGGAGCTCTTTTTTTATGAAGGCCGTTGAATGATTCTCTGATTGCTTAATACCTTTCCGGCTGGTCCCTACGCACTAATGACCGTGTTGAAGAACTCGTTCCCTTTTGTACTTGCAGGTGCAGAATTGCTACTTGGCGCGAAATGTTAATCACAAATGGCTTTCAGAGGCACCATCTCGCTTGATATAGCGAAATCTCGCTACTGGCGTCTGCCCCTGATTATTCATATTTGCGAGACGCTGATCACTTTTGCGAGACGCTCATTATAGCGAAGTTCCTATGAGTCAATAATTCAAAATATTTGCCTGTACCTTCAGCACTGGCAAAATTCACGACGGAGAAAGAATTGAAGTCCGAAAAAATGGGAACACAGATTTTTCCTGCTATTTCCTTCTGGTCCCCAACTGCTCATTCCAGTATTTCAGCATCTGTAAATGTCAGCAATATTTTCACTGATGTTATGGGGCTAAAGTCCGCTTATAAACTACTTACAGAGCGCCTTACTTGGCTCTAGGGCTCCAATGACATGAAATTCGGAAGCGTCTATGAGTGTCTTTTTCTTTTTACGCTAAAAGGAAAATGCGTAGGAATTGGAAAAACATCGCGGCTGCTTTGCTTTTCAATGTAATATAGGTTTTCCGAGGAAACTGTTATTATATCTGATTTAGCGATACAGGAGGGCAAAAATTTCGGATTGGCCTACTTGAATTAGAAGTAACCATTTCACACTCAAATTATGTTAGACACAGTTTTTGGTTTAATTCGAACGAAGCAGAACTTTGGGTGAATTACGGAGTTTTGGGTGACTTACGTTTCGAGATCGCCACTGAATGTGGCATAGTCGAATTAGAGCAGACAGAGATTTTGGTCGAATTCTGACGAAGTAGAATTTTGGGGATCCAGGTGGTCAAATATTGGGGGTGGATAATCCCATCTTAGAGGTTCCCTCTAAATTTGGTCATATCTGCATTAGGTCCGAACCAATTTTGGTAGAATTCTGGAAAAGAAAGACTTGAGTGGTCCAGGATCGAAATTTTAGAGGTCGCTTATCCGCACTTGAAAGTCACCATCGAGTTGTCATGCTCTAATTCGACTCGAAATCAAATTTGGTAGTAATGTAATAATTGCCCACGCAATCTATTATTTATTTTTCGGACGGACACGATTTGATGAAAGGCTCTGTTCACGCACTCTGCCGACGCGGTCTCCTTACGCAACCATCATTATGAAACCAAAACTTTGTTCTAGGAAAACCACTTTATTGTTATTGCCGGATATCGCTTGCACATGTAACCTTCGGCCACAGGAGGTTTATATGCGCTTCGGACGTGCCTCTGAAGCAACCTCCGGCTTAACGTGAGTCTCTTAACGCGTCAGTACCCAAGGTGCAATAGCAGTTTTTGAGCATCGAAGGAAGTCTACCGGTATGCTAGGCCGAATTCAGACTCACTAGCCGCAGCGGAGCCACCCACTCTGAAGTGTACTAGAGAAATGGGGGGGGGGGGGGGGGGGAAGAGCAGCAAAATAAATGATGAAAATAGAATGATCAGTAGGACATGACTGTGCGGTAAAAAAGTAATATAACGGTTGCATTTGTGGTGTTCTGGGAAGTTGGCCAATGCTATGTCATATATCTTAATGTTCTACACTGTCGCCCGCCTTTTTTACTGCCGAAGCAGTACGAATAATACTAGGCAAAAAGGCCGCGTCTATCAATATGGCTGCCTGGTGAAACTTCCGGCGCAAGGAGTAGGTTAGGTGACGTGAGTCCTGCACGAGAGTAATCCCCAGAGAAGCAGTGGGAGGTGAAATCCGTTTCGGCGCAGGAAGATTATCGAGAGCAGCGGCTCCCCGAAGCGAACGAGGGGAGGTGTTGACAGCGAGCAGCCAGAGGCGTCGAAAGCTAGCGCGCCTCGGCTGATACGGCGTGAGCGAGCGTGAGCGAGCGTGCGCCTACGGCTGATGCAATGCTACGCGCCCAGATGAGAAGTAACGTTTATACTGTGGCTAATGCGTAACAAAATTGGCTGGTTCAACCTGCCTGAACCTACTTTGAAGAACGGAATTTTGCGCAAGCATGGTCAGACAGAGTTTTCTGTGGTATAACTCCTATGTGGCTATGTGTGAACGTAAAGGAATCTCAGCCGAAGTATTGGTTCGGACGCGCGACTTCTTCATGGCTGCCTGCGAGCCTCAAGGAGTCTACAGCTGGGTCTAGCCTAGACAAGGTGTCTAGGGCGTTTGAAGGGAAAAAGTCCCATGAGGCGAGCTAGATGGGTAGTAGAGGCGGTGGCGGGAAAGGACAGGTAGAAGACTGGATAGCTGGGTGGCATTGCCTCATGCAATGTTGCATATCTGTGGACATATGTACCGGTACGAACAAACTTTACAAGCTGTTTGAAGAAGAAGCAGGTTTGTGAAATAGAAGACGCGGTCGCCGAACGTGCGAAGAAGAAGCGGGCGGCGCCGACTCCTCGCTCCGAACATGAGGTCAAATTATCATATCCCGTGTCTTTGGTCAAACATGGTATATAGTGGAGTTCTCACAATAAATTTGAATATAGTGGAGCTCTCACAATAAATTTGAATGTCACTTAAACTTCACTACAATAGAGTAAGAAATGTCTACACTCATTTAATCTGTTTTTACTTGTAGGCTACTTTGAAACACCCGTTTCTTGTCCTATTGTTAAACGCCACCATGATTTCAGCTCGGCATCATTCGCTTTACAGACCAAGCTAGTCCTGCGTTTGTTCTTTTCGGCAGCTTGTTTACGCTTCAGTTCAGGTTTCTGCGTACACTTACGGCGTTTCCCTTCCGCTTCTAATGCTCGAACCTCAGCATGCCGCCTTCGCTTCAACCGTTGTGGCCACTGCGACTATCTTCCAATGTGCTGAGCTGGGCTTAGCCTTGCTTCCCTACCTCGAAGTGCAAATGACGTCCGAACTCGAATTTGTCGTTTCCCGCGGGCAAAATCTACTCATTGTGAGCACAGAAACGAATACGTGACGTTTCGTATCAAATCGACTCAGGGAGATATATGCCAGTGCGAGGTCATCTCAAGCAAAATGGCGAAGAAAATCGCTACGGCGTCATCACTGTAGCAAATCACGAAACAGCCGAAACCCTGAAAGACGGTGTCCAGTGGTGACATGGCACCGTCTTGGGCATTCGCAAATTTGTAAACTGCAATAAGGCTCACCTGACGTTTGCCGGAAAGCTGAAGCCGCCGATGGTGGCCTGCAACTTAGAAATTGCCGAAGTGCAGCCCTACCTGCGCACTACCCCGGCCTGCGGTGTGTGTGGTACTGTGGGCCGCAGGCCAGACACATTCCCAAATTCATTGCAAGATAAATACGGCCTGTGTAGACTGCAGGCTCCTTTCGTGGAGGGAGGGGAGAGCGATGCGGCGGCGCTGGTGACTTTGGACTCCTCTCTGGCCACTCTTGAGGCCCGTCGTAACTCCAAATTCGAGATCCTTATCGAGACAGCAATGAAGCGTATCGTTGCCAAAGTTAAGGAGGCATGCCATGATCGCTCAGCATGTCGCGAATCTCCCCCGCACGTCTCGCCGGGCCGGTCCCTTTAAAAACGTATCTGGTCGGACCTCAAAAATTTCGCGTCGAAAAATCGACATCGAAAAATGATAAGGACAGATGCCCCCTCCCAGGAACTGAATCTCAGCCCCTAGTTGATGGCTTCGGGCCATCTACTTTCCTTATCTAACTCCTAAATCTGAACATGGTGGGACAACATTGGTGTAGGCGTTCCCCGTTATCTAAATGCCCCTTCCCCATCTTGGTAACTCAATGGAACAGCCGAGGACTACGGTCTCGCACCAAGCGGGCCGACCTTCGATTTTTTCTGTCAACTGTCGACCATATGCCCGCCATTGTGTCCCTGCAGGAGCCAGGAAGGGGCGCCACCCTAACAAACTATACGATGTTTCAGCAGGTCCCCTCGCATTGCCAATGCCTGCATAAAAATTACACAGCAAATGTGGTCGATTTGAACCTCCAACTTGACTATTCCCACGTAATGGTGACTCGCCTCGCCCTCCGCCAGCAGGGCCCACCACTGCACATTCTAAATGTCCACTGCACATCCAAATTGCCGAATGTATCATTCTCGGACCTTTTCTAGCCGTTCTAAGGTGTTATGGGGACGTCGAGCTTGGTCTTCATGAATCCCAGCGCCATCTTGTAAACCCGTATGATCAGTGTGTTTATGTTTGTCCTGTCAGTCACCTGCCAGTTGAGGTGGGCCACAACGTAGACGATGTGACTGGTCGCGGAAGACTGACCTCTAGAGAGTTACATAACTGTCCATGCTCTTCAGGCAGACCGCGCCTATACCAGCGAGTGACGCAGTAGTATTGAACTACTTTAATCAATTATTTCACCAAATGAAACCTTTTTTAGAGTACAGCTTTCATTGATTCACTGCTTACACCCCTGCGCAAGCAAGATTGCACCACCCAAGTCTGCTGATACTTTCGAAGAACAGAAGCAGCAGTCTGATTACTTTTCTTGCAAAGGCACGGAGCCATTAGTCGCAGGACGACGGGTGCTCAGAAACAAATGTTTTTAGGGCGCGCAATTCTGACTGGAGCACATCGTCGTAGTTTTCATATTATTGCCAATCACTCAATAACTTCAGAGATCAGTTAAATAGATACACTCTATAACAAATATGGAGAACTAATCTCGCCTCAGGGATTCAACTGCGAGATGTCAACTGTGCAATAAATAAGTAGAATTAAGTACCCATGATTCGGCCTGACCGAATTTAGTGGCGGTCTGCTATAGGATAGCTGGCGGTGAAGGTACGTCCAGTCCGGCTATATTTGTGATTTCTTCCTCGTCTCTTGTTGCATTTGTGGAGGCTTGCGTCACGATTAAAATATATGAAAATAAAATTATTCATAGCCATTCATATTAATATTTTACTTTTCTTATTTATTGTCCCTACCTCAAAATTCAGACAGCTGAAACGAAATGCCATATTTATTTAGCACGAAGAAAACTGAAATGCCAGAGCATCTGAAAAATTTGCAATCATTTGAGTCGTGTTCTTCTGTTCATAAATTTTATACCGTTTGCTTGCGTGCTTTTCCCCGCATGTTTGCATGTTGATGTCTGTAATCTGCTTGTAAGTTCATCATGTCTACAGCGCACCAGTCAAATATGTTCTTGAGGTAATAATCATGGAACGTATTAGGTTTGTTGCTCGTTTAAGAATCTCAAAAGAAGAAGAAAAGAAAGAAGTGTCTCGATCTAGTACCAAAGAAATTTCTTGCTGGTTAGAGACAAAGTCTTGGAGGTACTGGGAAACAGCGCGTGTTAATCTAAGGCGAGGAACCACCAATGCTCGTTTGTTTCCAGGAGGTCGTCCAGAAAGGTGCGATGCGCCTACTGTCGTTAAAGATCGTTCAACCTATGTAAAGCTGCGATCGTTTTTTTAGGGGGGGGGGGGGGGGGGGGGGGGCTTTGTGGTGCGAAGTCATTAAGGTCAGCGTAAACGTCCATTTTCTGTTTAAATTCTTTTGATCGCGTAGCTTTAGTTACCTAAAGCTATATTAGATTTAATGGCTCATACACGCCTAAAGCTACTGTTCGATAACAACACGGCAATTTTCTTTTAAACTTTCTGACCGTTTTCAGGAATAATTAGGCTTTAACTTCGTTTAGTTTTATACGCAGGTTGGCACAATGCAAACGGAGACAGAAGACTGCTGCTTCATCAGTGCTCATGAAGAAAATAATACCACAGGACGGACATATGCCACAGTATTGCGCAAAAATAAAAATGGCTGCCTCGTCTACACATTTATCAAGGCAACACTTTTTATTGAAACATAATTCTATTAATGCTTGAAACATTTCTTATTTAATTCATCAATAACACTGCGTACTTCAGTGTGATCTGCTATAGGTGATTAAAAAGCCGCTTCTCACAAGCTCCTCTAGTAACAGATGTGCACGTAACGTATAGTTTAATTTTGAAAACCATTCATTGAGACTTTCACCACTCTCTCATTTCATATTTGGTGCTGATAGCATTTTTTGTTCGTGTTCTTGACATCTTCTGCAACGTAACGGCACATGCGATCTATTCCTCCAGTAAATCAAAATCAGTGCCCCGATACAGCTGAAACAGGGAAAATGGTTCCGCATAATGAGGGAGACGAAAGAAGGGTGCAAGGCTTAAATCCTCGACTCGTATACTGTGCGTGCGGTTAACAGCAGCCCGTTACTGTTTTAAAAGACAGGCTAATGAACAGGCGAAGCCAGTGCCATCTTGGAAGGGCACAAGTGCTCTTTAACTAAATATTGTGGCATTAAAATATTTATGTTAGCAATTACTCGGGTAACTAGTGTAAATAATTGAGAGCACTGCTGAACCTGCACTGGAGAAATGCGAAAACATGAGCGTTGCTGGTGCTGTTACATTAGACGCTTCATTTCTCATTTTTAGTGTTAATTTACAGTATTTTTATGCTTTTTAACATCTTGACATTTTTGTTTCGTTTTATTGTGCTTTTTTTTTGTTTACTGATTTCAATAATTTACTTCAACGGCTTTTCGCGTTGTTACACTAGAAAAGGATAATTTAGGACACGTTGAAAGGCTGTCGGCATAGAGTGGTGTTTAGCGCTCCCTCCTGGGACACGGAAAGATGGTGGTTCTATTCTTTGTATGGAAACGATCTTTTCTTACCAGTCACTTTATGAGAGCACGCATAGTGACACGCATTGGCGACACGCTTTGATCACACGACTCATTAAGCATGAGAGGCTTTTTAAATCGATAGTCGCTAAAGACACACATGACCGGATGCGCACATCCCACTGAAACAGGCAGGCATTAATTATAGTTAGTCAAAAGACAAAGGCGACAGATGATAATAGGAGCACAGAGTTCACACTCGCTTTAGAAGAAAGGCCCATATATACCTATTGACCTCCTTAAACACTGATGGCGCTCGCCGTTTAGCGGCGGTTTTAATAGTTTTGTGAGATGAGGTGCAGAGAGACGGCTCGTTCGTCTCTAGAGACAGACGTTTAAGCTTTCCTCTCTGTTTGGTTCATTCCTTCGCCGCGTGGTACGGTCCCCTCTCATCTTTACAAAGAGCATAGCTTTCATCATCAGCATCTTCAGTAGCACTAGCACAGAGGAGTGTATTTTTTTTTCCTTAGCAAGGCACTCAGCCGTAAGGTAAGATGTGTGATGTGTTATCTGCAGACGCGAGCTCAGGCTTTATAGACCCTGTTTATTTCAATCCGCGGCTATCTATCATATTTCAAACTAGTTAGCTCACATGAATACACGATGATAGTTTCTCAGTCAGCAAGTTCAGGAATCTAAAATGCAAGTATCTTTCGAAAGCGTTAATCTCATTTCTGAGTTCGAATTGGTTCTTTTATTGAGAGAGATATTTTTCTCAACACCGACTTTCGGGCCTTCACGCAATGCGAAATAATAATAATAATAATAATAATAATAATAATAATAATAATAATAATAATAATAATAATAATAATAATAATAATAATAATAATAATAATAATAATAATAATAATAATAATAATAATAATAATAATAATAATAATAATAATAATAATTGGTTCAGAGGAAGGGGAAGGCTCAGTATCTGTCACACTTGTTGCTGTGGACACCTGAACCGCGCCGGAGTAAAGGCTCTACCTATTCCGAGTGATAAAATATCAAACGTTTGTTATCTACTATAATGCCACTTTTCTCGTCATCCGTCTTTGGTTTACAGTGTACAGTGACAATTTTCAAGACTTGTTTGCTTTTCCTAAAGAATCGCAACGTAGTTGATGGGGTCGAATCAAGCGGCTGCAACACAACAAGACTGGCCGTTCTTTCTGAACGTACTAAGTTCAACGTTTGAAAAGAAAACGCTCAGTGCCTGTTATTCCTGCTCTAGCTGGCGCAAGCTTTCAGAGTACAAGCTGGGTTGCATTGCAGACTCGCACTGATCTTGCGCAATAAGAAGAGGAAAAGGACGTCTGTTCCTAGAGCGCGGTGCCTGGCTGCCGGACCGCTGCTTTGTCTCTCTCGACTTCTTCCGGTTGCATTATCTAATGGTGCCTCGCCCGTGCATTCTCGTGTGAAGCAGGAACCGTCCAGATTCCTTACGTTCACAGTTTCACAGTATCGTTCCTGTTGTATCGACTGACACGGTCATATGTCGAACTCCAGCCTTGCGCGTCTTGTTCGGCATTGCCGCGGAAGGGAGGAGGGTCGCGTGTGGGGAGGAAAAACCACTTGGGCTCGGTTAGTCAGGCATTGTCGACGCCGACTCAAGGTTCTGGCCCGGAGTTCTAGGCTGAGGATGTGGCGGCACCTCCACCAAATGTAATGAATCTGAACAGTTCTTGTTTTATACGAGAATGCACCGGCGAGGCGACTTTACGTACAGCGACCGGAGAAAGTCGAGAGATACAGAGCTGCGGTCAAGCAGCCAGGTTGTTGTTGTTATTGTTTAGCAAGTAATATATGGTACATACCCACACAGGGTGATTGGCCAAGAATGGGCAGCAAAGAAAGTTTTTTATTTATACTTACATCTCTAAAAAGAAAATGATTGAAGGGGTAGAGGAAAATAAAAGAAAAGGTGATGCTCTCGCGCACTGGGAACAGACGTCCTCCTATTTGTATCCTTCTCTTTTCCCCCTCTTCTTAGTGCGCGCGATCCGCGTTAGCCTGTACCAATACAACTGTTAGAGTTCCCGGACACACACAAAGAGACCTATGCCCTACTTGTAGGCAACTACTCTGCGGCACATTGCATCGTTTCCATATGTTAAGGCAAATGGTGTCAGGAATAGCCTTGTGCCTAACATATGAATCCTGTTTTCGAGTTCATATAGTGACTGAGATATTGAAAGTTGATTATCTACTTTAAGATCTATGTGATGATCGTTGTTCGAAGATTTCGTGCCATTACTGCGACGGGTTCCTTTAAGATACATGCCCTAGCGCACTGTTTCTCAAATAGAAATCGCCGACAACAGGAGGGTCCACAAAGCGATTTCTAGAGTTCAAGAAATGCAGGTTTGTCAAATAAAAAAAAAACGAAAGGGCACGCAATAGCTCTGGCCTAGCTTACTTGTCATAGTCTTGCATGGTTAAAACACGAAGTTTCAAAGCCTTTTCTAGTTTCTCAAATAGAAGGAAACGCGAGAGGAATGCAGAAACGGACAGTGTGCACGAGAGAGCGGGATATACAGAGTCAGGTTAGGAAAGTTCTGCGGTATTTGTCGATGCCGGCATCGATGCAACTCGAGCTCTGGCTGCATTGCTAAACGGAGCTGCAATGCAAAACGTCTTGGTTGTTCGACAAGTGAGCGACGCGGTTTTTAGAGGAACTGAATCCCTTCTAGTGACATGCATGCCGGCGCTTACGCTTCCCCGTGCCCTCTGCAGGCCTTGGCGCACTACAGTTGTTTTAGAGGCCAGTTAAGCATTGCATCAATCCCAATACCGCTACCTGCCCCCGGAACTGCGGGAGAAGTACTAACAAGGCATCCCTTTGTCTCAAAAGCTCCCCATCACTTCCACTGGTCATCAAAGGTAGTCGACACAAATGCGTGGCTGAGAACCACTGCCATAGCCAAAGGCTAAGGCTATCATTGCAGCCAGCCGAAAACAATAATTCCTGTGGCAGAGGGGTAGATGACTTCTAGTTAGATGCACAGTTCTTGTAACATAACTGCAGTTACAAAAGCAGCGAATTCTATCAGATTATAACCGGAAAGCGAATGGCACTATATTTTCTTCGGGTATAGGGCACAAATTAAACTTCGCTGTCATGAGGGAGCTGTGTCCCTAGAGTGACAAATGACACAAGGTCATCAGCGTCTCGTGTAGTACTTTTTTCTCTACAATAATGCAGATTTGAGCATCCAAAGGGACTGGGTCAATAACGAGGAGGCTTCTACAGTTAGTATAAAATACAAAGGCCTGAGGTAGAAGCTTCAGTACACAGGTGCCGTGTACAGATGAGTATAGCCAGTGCAAGAGAGAGTGAGGATTTTGCATGTGTGTGAAAAATGTTTCGACAATATTGTCATACGTAGCTCTCAACTGAAACTGCATGATTCTCCACGGTATGAGGACTCTCCCAGCATATGGACCCTTGAGCTCAAGTAAATATATATGAATGGGGTGCAATTCAAACAGTTACTTGCTTAATGGGGCTCGATTTTAGCGCTGCTACAAGAACCACGAAAAATAATAACATTACGCGGTTTTGCTACTGCAGCTATGGCTATTAATCACATTCCTGATATACAGCCACGTTGTCCCAATAATTTCGAAATCATACAGCTATTAGGAATATAAAAACAGCTAAATTTAGGCCGTTCTGTTACACGGCTCATTTTACGCAATTCAGCTATACTTTCCGACCCTATGAGAATATTAATTGATGATATACAATATTTGAGGTCCGGTGTACTAACGAAAAAAGCCTATTATTACACTCAAAACTTAGAAGCTTGATTATAATTAATTCTACCAAAGGTTGGCCACCTGACAATTCTCCGATGACCCACAGGACAGACTTCGAGGCTCCTAACCATATATGTGCTTAATTAATAAGCCAGGTATTTTGCAGTGTCCCCTGTAAGGCTACATTACATTCTATTTTGGTTTACATGATAAATACTGTTACTAATAAGTAATTCCGGAAGTTTAAAAGAGAGCTATTAAAGCTGCTCTTGCTCATTCATTTGATGTATGCTACAAAGATGATGTATTTTTTTGATCAGGAATATCAATTTAATTATACTCCACTAATTGTTTACCGGAAGTCCGGTTATTATCGCACCAAGCCTGCTCCAGCGATGCAGACCAGAATGGCACAACGGTTCGTAGACTCGCACGAGGCACTAGAAGTGCGTACGCTGATAATGGTAACGACACAATTAAGCTTTCCTCTAAGATGGCACTAGGGAGTATGGAACTGAATCGATGGAGGTGCATATGATTATTTCCAGGAGACTAGTGTGTAGCTTGCAGGGGAGAGTCGAACAATGGGAAGTAAATCAATGAAGAAACAAAAGTTCCCTGCTCACCTGTGCATAACATATGAAATTAACAATTCAGCAAGACGAGCAGCAGCACAATGTACTGCGATGCAAACATCTACATACAGCACATAAATAAAAATGAAGTGAATAGGAGGCCACAAAACATTATTCCGGCAAATAGTCTCAATGTCTGCGGTATATTTCGATTCGTCCGTTTCTGTCTGCTCATTTTTTTTTTATTTTCTTCTACCGTGCGCGAAGCGACCTAAGCTAACGCAGTTAGAGTTGCTGCGGGTGAATATTCGGAGGCTTAGGAGGCTGAATCAAGAAGATCTCCAACAAATTAAGTGGACGCACATCGAGTTAAATGAAGCTTGTATACGCTTCTCATTTTCTTTTTTTTTTTGTCTTTCATTTCCTTCCTCTTTCTTTATTCTAAAATAATTCTGCCTTTTTCCAGCCACTTTTTACGAGCCGTGTGGCTGGACACGAGGCTGGCGATCAGGTCCGTAATCTTGAAGGAAGAATAACAGCGCTCCGGCGGTGTCCCCACCACAGAGGGTAATCGCTCGGAACGGCATGTCCGTCAGTGTTTTCATGCGTTAAAGTGCCGTCGCCACACAACTTGCGCTAAATATTCTGCTCACCGCAGGCACACATCCAAAAAGATGCCACAAAACGGATTAATCGTTGCCCTTCATGTGTAAGGACAAACATCGGCAAATAGCGGTCTTCTGCTTTGTAAGGCAGTTGGCACGCAGTCGGGAGTGTCCGATAGGATTTCGTAGGTAAGGCTCCACCAATGTGGTATTCGCCACCTTTCCTAGCTAGGTTTGTTCATAAATGTTTACGTGATGGTAGCATACTTCGTAGTAACTTCTTTTCTTTGCACACTCTTTGCTCTGACGCTGCGCCTGGATTTTGCCCAGTTTCCGTAAACGAGGAACTAGCTCTCACTGGCAGTACCGTCAGCAGTGGCAATTAAACACGGGCGACCATTTCTTTGCGCATCGATCTGGGCTGCTCGAGGGAGGGGTGCACAAATGCAACGAAGCACGCACGCACGCACACACAAGCCCACAAGCACACACATACAGGCGCGCGCGCGCACACACGCACACGCATATTGCGATTACATTGAATTTTTGAAAACGATCACGTGACCAATATCTGCTACCTTTGTCGACCTAAGGAGCGGCAAACACAGCTCTAACCCTGCTATGCCGTTCTGCCCATACAGGCCGTTGACATATCCGCCGTGCTGCAGTGCTGCGCTGGGCCCTTCGTGATCACGCAGTAAATGAGGAGCTGATGCATAAAAGCAGATACTACCAAGTGAGTACATTGCTACTTTTGTGCGATCAGCCCTTACTAACATATACTTGCCCGCTTAAATTCCTCTAAAGAGTGCAACTATTTTCGCAGTTCCCTAGTGGAGCACAAACCACGAGAGAAGGCGAACAAAGCTAACCGCAAATATAAAATCTGCTACTTTGCAAAAAAAAAAATCGTACTGGCCCCATTTTTCTAGAAAGGGACAATAGGATCGCCATCCAGACAACCCGCTCTTCAGCTCAGTTAAAAAACGTTCTCTATGGCCCAGGCATCCGCGCTATAACAACACCCTAGTCCGCGACCCACGAATCAATGCATCCCCCATCTCCACAGCCCCAAGCCAAGCCGAAGGTTTTCATCCACGCAGACTAGGGTAGTGTCACGTCCAACGCACATGGTGCTCCACTGTGCCCATTGTTTTCTTGCAGTGGCGGCAACGCTCAGACGTCTGCGCGGTAGCGATCCCGCCTCTGGGTGCCGCCCAGCGATTAAATCGTGAACGTCTGGGAGATTTTAGCTACTGCGACAACTCTTAGATGCAATGTTTTTCATTCTTTTTTTCGTCCACTGTTCTTATCCTTCCTCGAATGTAGGTCGGCTAAATTCACACCGTTCTTTCGTACGGATCTCTGTCAACACTTTCCGAACCGGAATTTTCTGAATTAAGTGGAATGGGTACTGCACTTATCTGCCATTTGTGGAAGGAGGAAGCGCGCTGTGTTCTGGGACATGTAACATTCTTCAAAAGCAAGGACTAGCAACTTGAAGCAGCAAACACTTAGCGGAACTGCACTGGTTGAAAATTGGGGTGGTGCCCCGCCGGGGTGGCGCAGTGGTTACGGCGCTCGACTACTGTTCCCAAGGACGCGGGATCGAATCCCGGCCTCGGCGGCCGCTTTTCGATGGAGGCGAAAAGCAAGGCGCCCGTGTGCTGTGCGATGTCAGTGCACGTTAAAGAACCCCAGGTGGTCGAAATTTCCGGAGTCCTCCACTACGGCGTCTCTCATAGCCTGAGTTGCTTTGGGACGTTAAACCCCACAAACCAACCAACCAAAATTGGGGTGGTGCAATTTGTTTTGCTTCGTTTTCCTTGTCAGCTATTCGGACTCTTTATTGAAGTCAATTTGGAATGTCAGTGATGCAGAAGGTGAACGTAGGCGTAATTGAAAGTTGACGTTCTCGTTAGGCCTATCTGTAGCGCTGGTTATCTACGTAGCGCTACTGCCTGAGGGCATTGCTGATAGTTGTTGGGCCTCTAATTTCGTTATGCCATCTCCTGTGGTTTTTGAAAACACCAGAAGGTATATGTAGCTTTGAAAAATTAGTAGAGAGGGAAACATACAATTTAGTCTCCAGTAACGACTTCTGCTTTCTTCTCCACATTACGTTAAATTATTTTATATGACGACTCTTCGAAGAAATCCGAGAGAACTGCGGAAACTACACTGCGTAAATGCGAAAGTCTAAGCGTTACTGGTGCACACGGTAGTTTGGTTTGGTTTGATTTCTAGGGTTTAACGTCCCAAAGCAACTCAGGCTATGAGAGACGCCGTAGCGGAGAACTCCGGAAGTCGCACTACCTGGGGTTCGTGCACTGACATTGCACAGCCTACGAGAGCATAACTTTTCGCCTCGACTGAAAAGCGGCCATCCAGGTCAAGATTCGATCCTGGATTCTTGGGCTAGTAGTATAACGCCCTAACCACTGCGCCACCCCGGCCTGTTGTGCACACTGTGCATCACGTTTGCTCTCATTATCATTCTCAGCTAAATGCTCCATCAATATCATTGCTAATGTCATCATTGTCATTATCAGTACTTGTAGCGTCATTTTCATCGCTACTGTTATCCTCGGGGTAGACAAGGATTATTATGATGCGCATTTTACTATCCTGGGCATGGCGCAGTTGGTTAAAGCGTTCGGCTAAGGTTCCCAAGGATGGAGGTTCTATTCCCAGTGGAAACAGGATTTATTTATTTACTTTATTTGCCTTCTTCATGGTAGACTGGCCGGTGACGTCACCAATGATGACGTCACCATCTCGAGGTAGCCCATTGAATCTTGCGAAGAAGTACGAGACTTCTCATTGCCGGACAGACAGGGTCATGGCCACTAGTACGAAGTATTAAAGACTTTCGTCTTTAATACTTCGCCTCTTCTCTCTTCCTCTCTTCTAGGGAGGTATTATATCATTCCTTCATTACCGCAGCATGCTAGGTAAAGGGGTAAATCGGTCATTATTCTAGAAGCGTCAATGCCTCCCGTGACGAAGAGCTAGTCATTAAACAAATCTTGTTTCGGAGCGAGAGCGAAAGCTACGAAGTGACTCACAATGCGAGTTTTACGGGGCTGCTGCAAAACATCGTTAATGCAATGAGGCTCAGACGCCTTTTGTGTTAAGCACATCTGCCCGTCTGACATCGCTATGGTATGCATCCCATAAGGGGATTCCGCCTTTTTTTTAGGTGTAATTTACTTTTCTGAGTGAAATAAAACCATTTGTAAACGAATGACATTGTGCCAATGTTGCTACAAACTGCAAAAATAGCGATCGCGCGCGTAGAAGAGATGTTTTGCTGGAGAAATGGCGGTTTACCAACTGCACATCACAATGGTTGAACTGGATTGTGTCGCGGCGTTAAAACTTTAGTATGTCCGACAAAAGAACATGCGAAATTTAATTTAGACATACTGCCCCGAGAAAGAAGAAATCATGTGATCACTGATCTGTGTTTGGCGGACAGCAATTTATTAGGCATTCCATTGCATCCCTTAATCTTGCTAGTAACTTAACCCATACAGTCTACAACTTGCAGTCCAGCACATTCGATGCAAAACATTTGGAAGGCTGACATCTTCAAGCAGTCATGTCAAAATCGATTCGTGGGTTTATATGTGATAATATAATTGCCTTTTGTCACGTTGTGTTATCATGAGAAGTAAAATACGGGATTTTGTTGAATAATAGGTTCAAGCTGCAGTAGAATGTCGATTAGATTGGTTTCTTTGGGCCCCACTTTGAGAACCACGGATACAGCGAATGAGCCAGCTGATCTTGACATCATTGACTCATGAATTAGCGTCACTCTAAAGCAAACTGAGGGAGGCGAGGGAACAAATTACCCGTAAACTATTGTTATTGATCTATGCTATGTGTAGTTTACAGCACGTATCACGTCTTGATAGATAGTGGGGCAGAGCGCCGTGTGCACTTTCTCGTTTGGTCCAATTTTGCTGAAACATTGAAAACTGCTTTTATCTATGCAAAAGATGTGATAATGTAATTAAAAAATTTCATAGCTTTTCGCTTTAAAGGTCAGAGAAAGCTTCTTTTTAATTAATTAAAATTTTAGCGTGCACTAGGCGTGAGTATAAACACAAATAGATAAAATTGCAAGAATGTGTTACCAAAATCAGTGGTCAGAATACTATCGTTCACGTGACACAACTATGTCACCCTAATGGTCTCAAATAGCCTATAATTAAGTCGAGATCTACATTAAATTAAACATAGAGACATGACTATGTGACCCTCTCGGTTTTAGTCTATGCTTACGAGGATAGTAACATTATTTGAACCATTAGAGGTACTATTGAATATATCAACGCACATACAAAAAGGACCCTCAACTAAGGGGCGACAGTATATGTTCATCACGCGTGCCTACCTACGAGTTGCTGAAATTGGAGTGATGCTGGTGCGTTCTGACACAGATATAATAACTGCAGTCTTTACCAGAGTCCTATTTTCCTATTTTTCATAAGTGATTTAAGCTCACTTAATCACTGCGTTGGAAAGAATAAAACAGGAAAGCACATAGCCTATTTGCCTTGAATACACCACTTGGAGATTTAGCCTTCAACATTCATATACCAGCAAGACGAGGCATCCGCACTAAAGCAACTATTAGCTTCGCGAGTGTCTGCCTACTTCGCGAGCCATGCTTTGCCTTTACCCAGCAACTGTTTAAACTTTAAACAACTCAGCCCGTTCTTGCTCACTTCTAGAAATCTGCGCTTAGAAAGCGGTCATTTCTTTCCATTATTGTCCTTCATTTCTCGTTGTAATCTCGGAGCCGTTAAATGCCGCTTATGACTTCGAACGTCCTAAGCAATTCATGCATTTCTGTTTCGGTTACTTAATGTCTTAATGTACGGAAGTTTGTGTCATAAGCAAGCTCCTAACTCTGGATGCTTTTCGAAACACCGAGACATAGAAACTGCAGCTCGAGGAAGCTGCGCACCTGGCATTTTATTATTTTGCACTGTTTTTTTCTCTTGGTAGAAGTTATAATATCGTTTATGAAATATAAAGCAACTAAAAAACTTGGAATTGCATATAGCTGGAGCAGTCACAGGGCTTATGGAAGTCCCGTTTATTGGAGAACGTTCAATAATCATCATTATTAAGCAGCATTCGTCCTGTCGTGTTTGTTTTCTTCCTGTCGTTTTATTCGGCTGCGAATGGGTTTTAATATAGATCATTACCAACTGGTTCAAACATTGGTGTTGTTATCACCTCGCCATAGTGGCGCAGTGGTTGAGGCGCTCGACTACTCTACCCATTGATGTGGGCTCGAATCCCGGCATCGGCAGCCACTTTTCGCTAGCGCCGAAAAGCTAGGGGTCCGTGTGCTGTGCGATGTCAGTTCACGTTAACGTTAAAGAACCCCAGAGGGTCTAAATTTCCGGAGTCCTCCGCTACGGCGTCTCTCATAGCCTGAGTCGCTTTGGGACGCCAAACCCCACAACCCAAATCATCATGATTATATTCATCTATATATGTTTCAACCACGAGCAGCATACATTCCACCCTGGTGAAAGCAGTTATGTCTGCATATCTCTTTCAGGTTGTGCATCATTGCCAAAGTTGCTTTTGCGTCATAAAACCCCATGTAATTAGCCTAACAACCACTGAAATATTTGAATTCTCATTTCGAGCTTTGGGCTCTCATGGATAATGTGGCAGATTTTACATTCTTTCTCTTCTGTTTTATTTGTCTTTGACACGCGAACCTATGAGATTTTCAGCACATACATCCACTGTTACGTCGTAGCTCTTGCGTTTTTCTTCATGCATCTAAATTGCGTCAATTGCCGTATGACGTCACTAATCGTGTACGGTCGACAGGCAATAAAAGTATGACTAGAAGGTATTTTAGCCTCTATTACTCTATTTTCTTTAGCTTTCCCAAAAGGTGTAGGCTTCTAGAGTTTTTACATTTAACAAAAATCCCAATTCATGGTCTTCACTCCTCAATATGATCACCGACCTGTGTAAAGATGCAATAGTCTTTTGCTACCGTTGCTTCGTACTGTGCAGTTATACCGACTCACATTGGGGGGTTTTCCTACTTTACTCTAAAAGCTGAAGGCCGGCGGCGGCATGCGAAAACATGTTGCAATCAGTTTTGACAAATAACATGCCTGCAGAAATGCTTCCAAGACAGAAGTGCCTCCAAATGTATCACCTCTGAAGCAAGCTGCGTAACAAGTTCTCCAAAATAAGAATGTACTTGTGAAAGCCGCCTTAAGACATTGTGAGGAGCAAGAACCTCGTTAACGCAAGCAGTCACACAATTGAGGCCCTCACCACTTTCAATTTTCCGCTGCCAGGGGAAGACGTTCATATATGGGCCGCAGGCTATACCAACATCAAAAGGCATATAAACACAGAAGAACGAAAAACAAAAAGTAGTTACACAAATAGAATAAAATTGTATGCAATATGAAACGAGAATAAGGTAATAAATATGGCAGGAGAAGGACCCCTGACTTCCTGACTGCAGGCTGTGAGCAGTGCGCCGTAAATTGATGCCCAGATCGTAAAACCATGCAATTAAATATCTCCACTGGAATCTTATTTTTGGGCTACGAGCGCTTCATTGCATGCTCGAGTGTTCTTAATTCACGTCTGTTCGTTCCTTCAAGAAGTTTTCTCCTTTATTGATTTCTCAACTGTCGCCACGCAAAACGCGCTACGCACCAGCTTTAGAAATAATAAAAGAAAGATCGAAGGGCTTCGAGCCGTGCTAATCGCAGAGACGACGCGCTGCATTATTTTTCCTCTGACGTTATAAAGTTGAATTCATTACCTTGAGGCAATGAGAAGATCCTTCTCTACAAGGCCGACATCACGCCGCGAGGTAAAGTTATTTATTTTTATTTTTTTCATGTCTGAACTCTCAAAACTTCTTCCATCTGAGCCGATAACTCAGCCTAAAATAGAATGTTGTCCCTTAGCTTAGAGAACTAGTTGACTGTAACAGAACTCCTGTTTGAAGAGAACACAATGTACGTGCACCATGAAAAGAGCGTCAACGTACGTCAAATAACATTTCTTTATATTTCGTGGCGCAAAACCTTGAAACGTTTAAAAACTTTCGTCACAGGTGTTGGGTGTTAACACTTACGCAACTATAAGCACCCGAGTACAAACAATGCAAAAAATTAGTCAGGACCAGCCATGACTATCGTTATAGCTTTTAAGCAATACAAGGATTGAAAACAATGTATTTATAACTCTAATTGTGCTTCCAGATATGTATGTAAACAGGCTTTACCATGCTTGTAAATCCAAAGCCGCACTTTTCCAGTCCTTTAAGTCTATATTATCCCTTTTTTTTTTTTTGCACATGAAGACGAGAAGGACTCCATTGTTTACCTAGATACTTTCACTAATGGCTTGGTTTGGTTTGGTTTGGTTCATGGGGCTTAGTGTTCCGAACCGGCTCAGACTATGAGAGGCACTATAGTGGGGACTCTGGAGATTTCGACTAACTGTGGTTCTTTAAAGTTCACTGACATCGTAAATAACACGGACAGCTTCCTTTTAGCCTCCATCTAAAAGCTGCCGCCGCGGCCGGGATTCAATCTCGCATCCTTGGCTACAGCAGTCGATCGCGTGCCCTAACCACATCACCACCGAGGCGGCGACCTTTTCGTAATGAAACAAACAATAAAAAACGATCCACGTAAAATTCTTGGCGAAAGCCGTGTTAGATCCCTCGTCGTGGTGATTACTGCTTCCTTTACAGGTCATGCCGTGAAACTTTGCGGGCAGTTCAAGGATCCCGCTTCTAGCGTTCTACATGGAAGGTCTCGTAACGAGTTTACTCAGCAGATCGGAAATGCAGATTTCGGGTGCAGTGTCATTTGATGGAGCAATGTGAGCGCCTTTAAATCAGGTGGAGACTAGGCTGAGACCTATGTCACACGCTAATAATGGCACCTATTGAGCGGCTCGAGTAGTAAATTGTGAAACGTCTGAACTGATAGTATTGTGCAGGTGATATTGTATGCTTTCTGTCAAATATGATAATATTATGCACAACTTGGAAATTTACAAAATACACCCTATTCACTAAGCCATGTTTTCAGTCTTTTCTACCCCTATACGGGTAACTTTAGAAGTTGAAACTGTAGCACGTGAATCTCATGGTCCATACATATTATATGATACACGCCAACCTCATTCTGTAGCTATGAAACACCCGAAGCACCTCACTCATCCGGATATTTTGCCTTGTAGGAAGTCTAGTACCGATCACTGATATATTTATCTCCGGGTTCCCATCCTTGTCATTACAATGCATAACAACTGGTAGCATGCCACTCATCAAAAACTGGTAGCATACCACTCATCAAACGCGCTATGTCGAAAAAGAGTATAAACGGCGCTTTTAAATTCATTCCAGAGGGTACACATGAAACCTTGGCTGCCTTAAACTACTGTAGCTTGTAACGAAGCAAAGTGACTACCAGTAAACGTGTACTGTAGGTAAAACTATAGATAGCATCATATATCAACCACTGCGAGCATCACTTGCCACACTGGCGCACTTTTTTCTTATTCTTTTTTTATATGGTTTGAGCGGTCTCCAGCGCTCACGAAAATTGATAAGGCTGGTGCGTGCCCCACTCTGCGTGGCGGAAGATAACTCTTTCTTAAAGATAACATTTGCAGCAAGTAATTCCTATCTGTGTAGAAATCAAAGGGGAGACGTATGAACCATAACCAGTCTCGTAAATATAAAAGGAATATCCAAATTAGAAAAATATGCCTCTAAATATTTGTTGCATTTTTTTCTTGATAAAACTGGATCGCGTATAAAACTCGGGTATATATTTGGTTTATAGGGTTTCGCGGCCCAATGTGACCTAGTTTGAAGATTTTTAACGTGTGGTTTGAGGACTTTCTCGTTTGGTTTCCTTCTGCATATGGAGAGTACTACGTTGGATTCGTTTGGTTTTGTTTGTTTTGGCAATAGGCTTCAACATACCAAAGCGCCAAGTGCTATCAGCGATGCCGTATTGAAAGAATCCGGATTTTTTGACAACCTGGGTTCATTGACGTGCACTGACATCGCACAGTACATGGCCAATCTCACTTCCTGCCTCCATAGAAAAGCGGCCGCCGCGGTTCCCATCAAACCCGTGGTCTTAATTTTAGCAGACGAGTACCCGAACCACTGAGCTGCCGTGGCGAGGCTCATGTCATACAAGTATGTCATATATCTTATGTGTGACCATTATTTACATTCGCCCTTAACGTATTTGAGCCGTAAGGTTTTGTTACGAAATCTTCAATCTACCATAGGTTACGAGCATAAGGCCACTGGTTTACAAGAAATACGAATTTTTCATTGCTATGTTAAAGTGCCCTTCATACGATGATCACTGATTAAGCCTTCAGGATAGATGCATAAAGCAATGGAATGATGACTTTACCTTCGTGTGAATAGGTTACGGTGGCAGTGATGGGACTCTCCGCCTCGCATGCAGGAGATGCTGTATTTGGTCTCCAGAGCCATGGGATAAATGCAGCTCTATATGTTTTACTCCTCTAAATGCTCAGCTTCATTTTTGGTATAACGATAAAACGCTCGAAAAGACCTACTTTAAGCGGTAAAACGCTTGGAAAGACCTACTTTCACCAGAGGATGGGAAGGTTTAGAGAGCCTGATACAAAAATATGATACTGGAAAAGGAGTATCGGCTAATATGAACTGAGGAAAGGTAAGGTTTACTAGCTAGCGCCTAGGAATTACCGGAAAAAAAAATTACGAGTTTTATCTACAAGTTTCTCGCGCTATACCCCGTTCATACTTTTTATTTCAAGGTGCAGCCGCACATTCTTATCGCAGATGTGCGTGCCAATTACTGATCGTGTAGCACACCGGGTGGTCACTTTACCGGGCAGTTGTGGTGCAGGAAAAAGCGCGTACGTGGCAAGCAAAATAACATCATTCAGACACTTGAAAAAACGTATTTATATGCGAGAAGTCTGCACTTGGTTTCTGTACACGTGACCACACAGACTCGCAAAGACCATTCAACTGGCGTGCGTTTAACGTGAATGAAAAAGAAACTGTGTGCCGCTTGTCAGAAATGTAACTTAAAATTTACGTGTTCTAACAACCTAAAAGAGAGTCTTCAGAGCCTCTGGCATGTCAAACAAATCTATACGCATGGGTAATCTTCGGTTAGTAGACTTCTGCTGTTCTACATTTGATTAATTGTTGCTCAACTCGCATGTGGCCATTTGGTATGCAGAACAACAAACACTGAAATCTAAGGAAATTATTTTTATTGGTAAAAAAACTTACTAACAACAACCGTCAGTGTTCCGGCACAAATGAAATTTGAAAATATCTGCGGTAATAAAGGTGGAACAATAACATTTCTACAAGACATACTGTACACACTGCTCAGCAGTAAAGGCAATATTCGTTTCTACTGCAATATCTCCAAATAAAGTGCTCAGGATAAAAGGCGTTCTTTAATTTGTTGGCGAATTTTAATAATATTGTTGCCGTCCATGAACATTCCTTGTACCTCTTTTCTCAGTTCGTTAACAAAAATATATTAAACTCGCAGGATTGTGTGAAAAACCTTTTACGGTCTCTCTTGCCGTAAGGGAAATGTCACACATTAGTGAAGAAAGGTACATAAAACCCTGCTCCAAATACCACAGCGTGTACAGGGTTAATAACCGCAATTTTAAAGGCAGTGATGATAAGTCCCTCCGCTTAGCGATATGGGCAGCAAGGGCTGTCAGAATTTGTGGCTTCGTTGCTTTGTCGGTTATTGTCTCCGTTGCTTTATCGATTATCTCGCAGTCGTGCGTTAAGCCATTTTCTTGTACACTGTAGATCTGGCTTCTCTACAATAAGACTGCCTGAAAGGAGAAGAGAACTAAACGAAGTGGGGGCCAGAGAAAATGTCGTACCTGTTGCCATCTCCTGTACGCATACCATCACATTTATTGAATGATTAAACGCAGTATTCTGAAATCAACACAAAAAAGCGCTCAAAAAAATGAATGTGAGCTACGTGCGCTCAAACAAATTATTACGCCTGTAGAACGCTCGTAGTGTGTCATGGTTTATTGTGATTAGAGTTTTTGGCTCTGCTTGTATAAGAATAGCTTGCCAATCCTCCAAATTTGTGCTGCCCCTACATTAAATAATGATCTTATATTTATATAATTTAAAAAAATATCTCTAAAATATTGTACGCTAACTTCGGCAAATATGGACAGCACTGTATGGCGGGCCTTATTCGCCCGATTAAGTGTAAATGAAAACGCCTTATGACTAAAACTGTTCGGTCAATATTCTGCGAGTGAGGGGGGGGGGGGGGGGGGGGGGAGAAAAAAGGCGATGCTACAGGTTTAAATTTAAGGTCTCAAACAATGAGGATGCGCTCAGCTTTTAAGATGCCTAAAAATCATCGACCTTATGATTAGAGACACAGGACATACGAAACACGTTTCCTCTATTTTAAAACTTTTTTTGCTTGCTCTTTCCGTGTTGCTGCAAGTGCAATTTTTCATGTAATGGCCGCAATCTAAAATACTTAAATCAAGGATCGTCTGAAGACATCTCGTTCACGTGCACATCGACCCATACTGCAGATACAAACATTTTTAGAAGTGCGCCACTATCAGTGCTCACGAAATTCAATTTGGAGTCACTTTACTTTTTGTACAAGCTTAAGGTAGGAAAACTGATATGCTATCTTTAGCCCTTTACATTTGGTCCATCACCGAAGAATTTTACGTTGTGTGGTAATTTTTACCTGCACATACCACAACTGTGTACATTTCAACTGTTTTAAAACAGAAACCTG
Source organism: Amblyomma maculatum (assembly GCF_055883805.1). Taxonomy (NCBI): domain Eukaryota; kingdom Metazoa; phylum Arthropoda; class Arachnida; order Ixodida; family Ixodidae; genus Amblyomma; species Amblyomma maculatum. The sequence continues at coordinate 375,158,296 of NC_139344.1, read as the reverse complement.
CGCCAGATAATCTTGAGCATTCAGCAAATTCATGAAGCATTTCCACAACCCTTTGCTTCGTTTACGCGCTTTTACCAGTCCCAACTAATAATAAAAATTACGGGAAATGCACAAACAGCGGTTCAGCACGGAGAAAAAACACATAGAGAAAAAAAAAACGAATAGAAGTAACATGTTTCGGCCGCCTCTTGGATGGAAGTTACAAGGCTCTAAAATTCTAGTAAAGCTGCAATAAAATAATACGGAAGCCAGCCAAAAATGTTGCAATATTGCTAGAAACTCACGTGCAGCGCTTATGAGTAAAAAAAAAAAAAATGTTTTTGATTGTTTTTTCATTCAATAGATTCCTTCTTGTATATTCACAGATTTTGTTATATTGACAGGAAGCATTATAATGTTTGTTCACTTTTGTTGTGCCGTGCCCATGACCAAAATTACCGCGAATGATACCAGCCGATAGCAACTGCTACCAAATTCATCCTTCTAGGTTGTTAGTTACTTTTCGCGTCTTATTTAAAGATTTCAAGCCACGTTAAATTCAGCATAGCCGAGAGCCGCAGGCATTCTGTAGTTTGACTACCACCAAATGCATTTGCTGCTTGTAGTTGTAGTTGCTGCTTGTAGCTGTAGTTTTTGTGGACGCAAATGAGAGCAATGAAATGTTTTTAGAAGCCAATCGGCGCTTTCCTGGATACTGGACGGCTCCTTAAAAGATTTCCCAAACTAACATTTTCACTTCAAAATACAGTTTTAACTACTTATTTCCACTGTTCTTCTGATGTAGTACCTCTTTTACTACGTTAGAGCAGTTCGCAAGTGTCAGTTTCGTTCACGTACACAATCAGTTTTTATAACCGATCTTGATTTTCGATTACGGCTAGCAATATTACCTCATGCGTCATAGCCACTCTCGCAATTGCATTACAGCAGGAGCTGCTACCTCATAGCATTGTCATTAACTCTGGACACAGCAGCCACGGGGACAGTGATGGCACTCGAAATAGATGACGCTGTAGCGGGGCATAGGACAAGCTGAGAAGACGAGAATAGTTATCAGAAACGAACAAACAAGTCGATCAGCCTTTTTTTCTTTTCCTTTTGTTTTTTTGCGTCCACGCAAACCGGTTATTCGTCTATTTTACTGAACTCTGTTTGCACAGAGCTGACCATGCGGTGATAGTCTTGCAGTGAATGCATATCGAGCTAGGCTTTAGAGTTTTCTTTTCCCCTCTCTGCCTTTATTGGCTTTACGTTGCGAAATAGACGCTACATCAAGAGCCCGAGGCACTTGCTCTGTTTGCGGTATTCCTTTCTCAATTAATGTAATTACGAAATAACAGCTTGAAAGGCTAGTTGGTGCTGCATAATACCCTAGAATTTGGCGCAACAAACACAAACACAAGCGAAGAGTGCGCGGGTGTTGTGTCTCTTCGCTTGTGTTTGTGTTTGTTGCGCCACATTTCTGGGTAATATAATTACGGGCGAGGTTCGATATTCAATGCATTACCTTTTGATGACTATAAGCCGGGCATTGGCTATGGAAATATTGGAGTTATATCCGTTTCATCTGGAACTCTAAATAGCGCGGTGTTTCTTTTTGTTTCATTATTCATGCCCTAGCTATTTGCCGGCTCCCTTTTCGGTCCCTCATATCATTCATAGATGGCGTGTCGCAGCCTTAGACGTCATCGGCTGTGCAACATAATATCTAGCTGTTGGAAACAGTGGCAGCACGGAACACCAACATCCGCGGCTAGCAGATGGCTCGCAAGGGTGGAAACTTGGACGAGTCTGTAACAGTGATCCATGATATGAGTGTGCAGCGCAAAGGGATGAAGGATCCAGAAAAGGTACTCAAAACAGGCGCTGTATTGTGTACCTTTTCGGGGTTCTTCATCCCTTTGCGCTGTACATTCATGTCAAGGTTAGCAGATGGTAAAGCGGGAGGATGAAAATTCTCTCTCTGCATTTAAGGAAAGGGCATCAAGAGAGATAATGAGAGGCACCGGGTGGCTTAGTGGCCTGAGTGTTGGCTTGGGCTGAAAGCCCTAGCTGCTTCAACAAAGCCGTATAATCGTGCATGCGTGGCCTATTGAAGTATAGTCTTGCACGGGATCCAGGGGTGTGGAAGGTTGACTCTTATTTTCTCTCCCGCCTAAAATTTGAGTTGCCATTTGCTCGCAATTTTATCATGTCATGTGTTCTCGTTACGTCAGAAGACCAGCTGATGAATAAGTGCCCTCCATTTCCATGCACCAAGCACATTATTTTTCGCTCGCAATGCAGACATCGTCGACGCCGTATTTTCTCGACCACTGACCTTTATCTCTGTCAAGTTACAACTTCTGTTTGGGCTAGTTGGTTCATACTTGACACGATAGGGAGCAGCGCAAATCAACCGAAAGTAAAGAAACACTGAAGACAGTATGAGTGCTATGGAATTCGTCCTGCGCTTGCGTTTCTTCAAGGTAGACGTGCTATGGTCCTTAAAAAGTCCATAGCAGATCTGACTGCGCCAACAGACATTAGGAAATACCTAGCTCCTATAACACTACAGTAAGGAACACAGGAGAGCATGGATGTTGATTTCTGTTCACATGTTTTCGTAAATCAAGAAACTAGTGCAACAAAAGCAATGAACAAAGAAGAAGACTTAACAAAATTGACGAGCGCTTGCTGTCTTTCTTTGTAATTTTTTTTTTTTTTTTTGTGCTAAAATCTTGACTTAATGGATCACCAAATAGCTCGGCAGCATGCCGTCTCCATATTTTTGTAAATATACAAATACTGTCTCTCAAAGAAAAGTCAAGGGCATGGCAAGCATTTATGCCGTGAAAGGAAATTTTGATCAGAGATCAAGAAAACATCATCAAACGGTCCGCATCGTCCCATGCTTTCTAAAACACATAGAAACAATTATCTTTTCTATCAGGAAGGTAATGGAAGTATATAAACAGTCTCGATTCCTTTCACAAACAAAATGTAAGGAAGATTCAGCGGCTACCAGGGGGTGCAGCTGCTTGAAGTAAATGCTCATCTAAAATTGAGCTAAAAGAGAGACAGAAAAGACACCCCGGTCATTGCATGCATGAACTTCAGTTCCAGAGGCCAGCTTTCGCAAGCTGCGGCCAAACGTTTCCCAGCAATAGCCTTCCAAATTAAGTCAAAAGCGTGGCACCGTAATCCGCAGGTCCAGGTGCTCTCTTTCGGCAGATGAATAACACATTGAAACACTTGGCGAGTGAGTGACGAAATCAAAGGATATAGTAACGTTCGAAACGCATTCGACCGTACTGACTCTCAGCAAGTTTAGTGAGGGGAAGAGAAAAACTAAGAAGCGGAGCGAACGAGGAGGCGGAGAAAAGGGGGGGGGGGGGGGAGGGGGGATAATGAAAGAGTTCAGAAAGCAATAGATTTGAAAATGAAAACTTTCTAAAAACAAAAGGCTCAACCGACTCCTTTTCTATGTCTCCTTGATCCTTCTTCGCTTCTCCACTGTGACATTCTCCAAAGAGTATGCATGTGAGAAATAAAAAGCATCATTCTCGTCGAGGTGTTGTACTCTATGTTTGCACGTCAAAAAAAAAAAAAAAAAAAAAGTGGTGAACAATGCGGATAAAGTGCCTCACGGGATACAAAGGCAAATGGGTTCATACCTTTATTGGAGCGTCGAAATACGTGTTTTCGGTGTAGAAAGTGAAGGTAAAGACTCAACCTTTCATTAATAAAGACTTTACATAGCACCATTTTAAATGACCCTCTACCTATTTGCCGCTCGCCTTGTTCGGAGTGCATGTAGGAAAGGATTATAAATATTGCAAATATTGTAGGAATATATACAAAGAGTGAGAGCCAATTAGCCAAACATTGAGCTCCCGGTATTTGATGTACTTCGTAATCCTTGTCGACCACCATCAGCACCACACTTCGCCCTCTTCTTTCTCCCTAAGGACATGACGAGATCTGAGCGCAGACCTGAAGATAAATTACGGATATTCGCCACATAGAGGATCGAATAGGTCATGTCCGTAGTAACCTTCATAACGTGTATTGCCTTATGTATACACTAGTCAGGAGTTCTGCACAGCGCTAGAGCTGCTTTTACTGATACAGGTGCTCTGCGTGACGACTTGAATTAGTGTTCCTCACGTGGCCGCGTTCTTAGCTTATACTAAGACAAGAAATTCGGCTTTCTCATCACTTTTCCTTCTTTTTTTTGACGATCGGTTCTGCTAAAACCCATGAAACAAAAGGCAAAAAGAAAGAAGATTTGGTGTAGACACTATAATACGAAACGGTGACTTCACAAATAATTCCTCAAGGGATGGTTTTCTTGCGCCGCTTATTTTCACTGAGAACAGCAGGTTACAAGACTTTCTCAACATCAGATTATGGGCTGCAGCCAGCGTTGGCAAAGCCATACTTACCTGTTAGCTGGTGAAAACCCATGCCCTGGTGCGTAAGCTGATTTCGCTGCTAGCTTTTAGCCCCTTGCATCAGCACTCCCCAGATCCCCATAATATATCTTTCTCCCGCGTTACCTTCATTTTGTATTGGTGCTAGCGGTGCTGCTCGAGCGAGAAGGCGGTACAGCGCAGTCCTATGTCGCTATCGTTCCCACCAAGGCACGCGGAAACTATTACAACCCCGCGGTCTTGCAAAATGGCGGTCATTTATAATCTATCTCTTCTTTCTTCGGCACGTCCCTTCCCCTTCCGCCATCACTCGCATAGTCATCCACCAACGAATGGGGCTCTAGTACCGTTATTTGAGGCCCAAGCTCCTGCTACTTTCTATCTTTTGTCTGGATTTACCGTCTTTCTTTTTAGTGTTTCCTCTCCGATGACGGGCCTCTTACGCCAGCTCTCATACTTCGTGAAAGATTGGAACCAACTATTTTCGTGTTTTTTTTTTTTTTTTGATAGAGTGTTTCTTCATTAGACATGTAGGTCATATCTCTTTCTCATGCTCTAGCCTGCCACTAGCAGTTTTATTCGAGCGTATATCAAAGTTACAGGTCTTCAAAAAAAGGAATGCGGTGGCCCAGTCAGCTATAATGTACTCTGCTTGCGACTGGTTTGTGTGTCGTTTTAGTTTGCCCCATATGATCCCTTTTTACCTCGCTGTTTTTATATGCTCGGGTGTAGGTTTTAGCGTGGGAGCGGAGACCGATGGTGGTGGCGTAACCAAATTCTATGATCGGACACTATGATGAGTCTCGCAGCTGGTACGTACAATGCTCCCGATTGCGGAAAGCAAAATGAAGAAAAAAGACGCTCCCGCTGTCATATCCTGACCCTCCCTCCATATTTGCCTCCCTCCTCACTGCAGTTAAAAATCAACGAACACAACCATCTCTCTAATAAGGGTATAAGCTCTTTATTGGGAGCGCTAGCTGGCAAGCGATCTGAGTCTTACCCTCAACCCTTGTTATCATTGTTTTGCTTTTTTGAGAAATGCTTGACGTGCCAATAAGGCGTTGTAAAACGACCCCGGTTATCAGGTCGAGAAAAAAGATAGTACTACGATTGCGATTCTAGTGAACCACTTTTCTAGCGGAGCAGATTTGCACGAACATAATGAGATAAAGCATGCTCCCACAATGTAGGCAGCTCGGGAAAAGGCGCAGCATTGGTGCCAGAAATACTGAAGAAATATCACTGAATTAAAGTAAATTGTTTTCAAAAGATCTTTGTTGTAGCTATTCTTAACAAAATGTTGAATCACACTGTGAATCTTGTTTTCATTGTAATATCTTCCATTTTTGGTGCGTTATTACTTCAGATTTTAAGGCATGCAACCTACGTAATCACGAAATTTTGTATCGAACTGCAATTGCATTCTTCCTCGTGGAGTTTGCTGTGCGCCTTTATTTTCTCCTTTTCTTCCTTATGCCTGTCCGGTCAAAGAAATATATGAAATATATATATTCCTCTATTTTCACAGTTTTTCTTTACATCCCCGTTAGCTTCTACGTTCCCACCTAAACGCTCTTTTCTTTTTACCAGAAAATAATTTTTCCTTTCTTTTCTACGTATTTCCTTCCCTGTTTTTGCTGACAGAAATTGGGCTTTGCGAGTTCACTGAGTTTTTTTTCCTTAGTTTTTGTTCTCATCTTCATGTCGGCTTATTCTCTTCATCAAGCCTGTTTACTATTATCTCTCCAATATCTTAATTCCCCATGCGCCTATAATTCCAGACAGCCGTCCAACTGCCCCCTCCCCCCCATGCCACACACGTGAGACTGTGTATTACCAAATGTGATTAGTGGCCCCCTGGCGTATCCAGTCATTCCCAGCACTCCACGGCGCGCGAGGTTGCACTTTTTTTTTTATTTCGGAGTCTATTTTTTCTCCATCTTCGTTTCGCAGGCGCCTAAGGAAATATATAAAACAAGGAGGTTGCCTGTTGCTCTAGGTAGAATCAAGAAAAAGTCCGTTTCTATCCCGCCTCTGCATACCTCTATTTCAGGCTTCTTTCTTGCTTTCGTCACCGCCGGTCATGTGCAAGCTGTTCTTTTGTCTGCGGCGAGTTGGAAACATATAAGTCAGCAGCCTCGGCACCCTCTTTTTATGTTATAGGGCGTCTTTGCTTATTGTGCTGAGTTGAAAGTTTTCTGTAATTTGTTATGTTATCGCGACCTTTGGCTCTGCTTGCCGGGCAATGCAGGCCTGGAAGTCGGAAAAGCTCTGTTTCCAAACGTTTTGGTCAAGACAGAATTATTTTTTGTTTCATTTTGGACGTTATAATCTTGCAGTCTGCAAAGTCATTTTAAGGGCACATGAAAATACATATTTAAATTATTTATGGCGCTTTAATATTGTGCGTGCGCCTAAAAATGTGCCCCTGCTGGAGCATGTACCCCCAAGAAAGGGTCACCTATAAAGCCTCTCCAGTACACTTTCAGTATAATAAGAGCAAAGACTATACTGCTGCACGCTATGTCTAGTTTAATCAACAACAAGAGAAGAGACTTTAGTTACAGCAGTATGAACGCGCCTACGCATAGCATTGATGTAGCATGCCTGATCTGGCAACCAAGAGCATTAATAGGTTGATTCTTATTTCACCTTCCCACCTCAAATGAGCAACCCCAGTTGGCAGATCCTCCCAGGTTTCTGATATTACGCTCTCTATTAAATAGCACATGCATCGAAGAATAATTGCCCTAGCATGTCAGCTGCCTGCTATCACCTGCAAGCTCCATGGTCGAGAATTCGCGCTCACACTATCGACACTCATGCCATGCTATCTGTGTAATGTGCCCATTAACGATGTTGCGTTAAAACCGCGTATTATTTAGGTCTCATTTGATCATTATCAAGCGAAAATAATGTCACAAACGTTTCGCGCAAGTTCTGTGCGTGGAATGTTGCGCGGAGCTCTTAAGCTGAGTCAGCTGCCTGAGCAGCGCGCAGAGAAGGAAAAGTGAAGAACGCATGCCGCTTGACTAATTACATACCGCACCAGGCCTTTCAGCACCACAGCGTTAGACCTCATCTACTGGCTAGCATATAACAGAGAAGCCTGACACTTGGCCCAGCCGGAAAACCTGGGAGTTAAGAGCCGGGACCAGAACAGACCAGGCACATCAAAGTACTGGCAATTAAGAAGGCCCTGCGCAGCGTCGCGCAACGATGCATAGCACGTCGTTGCGAACGATGCATTCTCCGGGGCGTGCGTGAATACCATCTGGCGCCAAGAGCAGAGTGTACTTCTAGGTGTGATGCTATGCATAGACACGCTGAGGCTGGCGTATCGAACTGCACACATCATCGATTGCAATCGCCAGGATTTGCAATGGCCGCCGTCACCTTTGTAATAGTCGTAATGACAATCTCAACTGTGCTGATGCGGGGTTCCGCTTCGAGCTTCGCGTCATGCGCCAAGAGTGGTCTGCTCTGGGGCCTATTACTCATTACCGGAGTGATGAATTGCACAACTACGGTAAAGAACGGCTTCTACAGTGACGTGTAGGAACTCGTTATGATTTCTAGTAAATTGCATTGTACGAAGCCGTGCACAATAGTTTTGTTCAACGAAGTCAATGAGCAGATAAAAAAGTACGGTCGTTCTAAAATATTGGTCAGCATCTACAACTAAGAAATGGTGAGAGCAGTTTCAATCGATTGTATTCTGATTAGCTATAAGTGATAAATCGACGTCTCATTAGGCTGTAGCGAAAATGTGATTAAAATACGCAATAAAACAATACAATAACGCATTGTGCGTTTTATCCGGCTTGCCCTCATCAGTTTTCATAACCTACAAAACACCTATGACACAAGCATTTATTCGCCTTGAGTGTCATACATTCAGCGCAGCAGCTTGACTTCGGTCTTGTGTTTATCCCACTCACCTTAATGAATCCAAAGTGTATTGGGGCATATAAACTTGTGGCTTTTTTGCGCCAGTAAAATATTATTATCGTTACCCTCGACAAAGACATCAAGAAAGTATATGGTTCTTCTCATAAAGGTGTGTCGGCAAACAATATAAGCTGCTTTCCAGCATTCAGCAGCAACATAACTGGCGGATAGCTTGCGGCAGTCGGTAATGCCACCGACACCGATGGAGCAATTGCAAAGCTCCGGTCTTGCTACACAGAAAACGCATTAATAAATATTAAAGTAAGGCGAGCAAACTACCAGCAACTAAAGCCTCTAGACGATACAGACTCCTGAAGAACGACAAATGAGGTTACTGTGCTTGTTCCACCCGCAGGCTGCGTTCCGTACAAATAGAGAGTTCAGCTTGAGGCTTAGGAGTTTCCATTCGCTCTCCTGTCTGTTTTTTATTTTCATGCATCAGATATAATATCGACTTGACGTAGCAAAACAGGGCACACACGAGCTCGAGCCATTGAGCTTCTGCAAAATTTTGTTTCCTTGACTCATTGAAAGAATGACTGATTGGTTAGCAAATACGCGAAATGATCATTTAGTTTTCCCTAAATGTATAGGTTCCTTTAGCATTCTCGTAGAAGTAGCAGTTAGCACGAGTTCTCAAAAAACGGCATGTTGTCACTTTGCAGGTTCGCGGCAATATTCAGCATTGTTCTTTGATTATTTGCGTGATAAATGTTTACGCACGGTCGTTCTTGCCCAAATTGTTTTGTTGCGGCTCCTTTTATATTACAATTACGAAGATTTCAATAATGCTAAGGGACAAATTCTACTTGGCGAAAAAAAAAAAAAAAGGCTTTACCAGGTGTACAAGTAAGCTTTAAGGATTGGCGAAAAACATGGACGAAGCAGATCATCTAGTTGTAGAAATTTTCTGCACAACAAAGTCGAAGGAACCAGTAGTTTTCTTCTGAAATATAATTTCTGAGTACCACATACGATAAAGGGTTGCATCGAGATGCCTAAGCGAACATTCGTCAACACAATGTGACGGGCCCGCTCGGTGTTTTGAACTAGGACGCGATTGTACCGTTCCTCTTAAATGAGAACACTAAAAATACGTTTGAGCTAAGTGTGGCAAATAAAGGCTTATTCGTTTTTTTTTTTTATCAGGTAATTTTCTGCAGTACGTTAAGCAGTGAATTTCATCCGCATATGTGCGGGAGTAGGGGGGGGGGGGGGGGGGGCTGCTTCAGATCGCCGTTAAGGGCGCGACCGCGAGAGCCTTTAAAACGGTCGCTTTATTGACTCCCGTTTTCCGGCTGCCCTGAAGATTTTCGTTCACGTATATGTGCATCACTACTGCTTTATCATCCCCATTTAATTTGTACATCTGTAATCCCACACATACTGATTAGTACACAGTACTAAGATACCAAAGCGAGGCTGTTCCCTGCCCTGATAAGGCATGGAACAGGTAGGTCACCGACGCTTGCGACGGGGGCTTGCCTACCACCGAATTTTTATCTGTTGTAGGCAGTCATTGTACACGACACCGCTTCGGTGGTGGACGACGGCTGCTGCGGCACGCGTCTTTCTCTCCATCTTCTCTTTCTTTTTTCTCTATTTTCTCTTATGTCCCCATAAGGCCCGTGAATTTCCTTTTCCATCTTCCTAGAGCCATCACAACAACAAAATAACAGCTTGAGGGCTAGTCGGTGCGGCATAATACACAGAAATGTGGCGCAACAAACACAAACACAAGCGCGTGTGGGTTGTTTCTTCGCTTGTGTTTGTGTTTGTTGCGAAACAACATTATATGAAAAAATTTCCGACGTTGATATGTGTCCCCGCTTTAACCGAGCTGTCCAAACATGCGAGCGTGGCCTAGGGGCAGCGTTTGGGATCAATGGGTCGAGCGTCTGCCAGCTCGACTATGCCACGTGGTCTCGTGACGCCATACAGCCGGACCACCAGTCAGTAGTGACACAGCCATGTCTCCTGCCAGCCAACAGCTGCCGGAGCCACGCCTGCGATTTTTCGATTCCAACGCCGACGATGAAAACGCGGACATCACAATTTCCGAAGAACGCAGCCTTAAACACTATTTCATTAAATTATTGCGTAATGTCGACTGGACCTTTTTATAACTCTCATCATAACTCGCCGACAACTCTCGAGGCGCTTAAGACATGTCTCCGGCTTCTATAAATGGATTTCGCTCCACGCAGACTTATGGGTCAGCTTTACTAACAGTTGAGCGTTCTGGTAACTTCGGACTTCCTTCTGTCCTTTTTGTACCTCATGGATTAATCTTCCGTCTGGTAACCCAAGGCTAAGTATGATACAACTGATACTACAATGCATTAGGTAAAAATACATATTAGGGCACCGTATTATGATCGAACGAGGCGAATAAAGCACTTTATGATGTAGTACCGGTTTAGGCGCACAGCGCCTTGCCAGATGGGGTATTGTACCTAATGATCAAAGTGCAAACTGTGGTGCTCCCGAGAGCCTTGCGTATGCTTTTTTTTTTTCGAATGTGTGGTTGCGAGAACAATGTGGCGGCTCGCATATAGGATGTTTAACGTCCTCATGAACCACGTCGTCATGCGCCGGCGACACCCTTTTGAACACCTTGTGTTCACTAGGGTTCTGTTTGCGTTGTGGCGTCGCAGGTGCCTCGCTAAGGCGCGCCGCACTCCCGCCCGAGCGGGAGTCGGACGGCGAGACGCGGCTTCTGCGGCACACGCGCTTCTATGTTGTACGAGGGAGCACACTTGAGATGCCTGTCATCCTTTATTAGAACACTGCCTCCTCCTCCCCCCCCCCCCCCCCCCCCCCGCTATACTGCCTTCCCCTCTCTGGGAAATCACGTTCTTATTGCGAAAGCAATACTAAGATCACTTTTCAGCCGTTCGCGTAGCGCGGCGGTGCACATGAAATGACCTTTTGCGTAACCCCGTGTGACGTCACGCCGAAGAGCTGGGCGACCAACTTGAGCGACTCGCTGAGGCGCGCCGCAGACACGGGACGCCACTTTGTTTCGCTCCGCAAAAGTTCATCTGCGAATGCGGTATTTGACTTCTCACCTTCTATCCTGTGTTACCAACGGATGCCTGAACCTTGAAACACCACGGGGACACCGGACTTTCGACGGTAGGCCCAATTTCCTGGATTTTATGAGTCTTTAAAAATTTCTGACCGAGTCCTAGGCCTAGCTCGACTCCGAAGCCTCGCTGGGCGCTAGGCGTTCCCCGAAGAGGCTGGGAGCAGCGTCGCGACTTGAGACGAGCAAGATGATGGAAACCGCGGAGGGAAGAGACGCTTCCGACAGCGATATTTTGAACGGACAATGGTTCATCAGAAAGAGAAACCGAAACGTGGCAGTTAACAACGCCCAAGCCGATAACGTTGGAACGCTGAACCCACCCAAGCCCAAGCCCCCTCAAGGGAGGAAGCTGGCCGAAAAATCGATTGAGCGACAGCAGGAGCGAATTCCCAGCACCGCTAACAAGATCATCATTCGCCCCAGAGGCGGAATTAACAGTATTATCAACACTGTAGGAAGATTGAACTTGTCGCGAGTTATCATCCAAGCCGCCGGCCTGGATCTGACGACCACGAAGGGTGACATCATCTCCCCAAACTGTACTCAGCAATCAATACTGGTCGCTACCACGGATACCGAGAGAACTTACAAGTACGCAGCAATTCAAGCTCTGAAGATTGGACCCAACATAATTGAAGCCAAGTCATACATCGCCATGCCGGAAGACGGAGGCAAAGGCGTCGTTCACGACGTACCACTGGAATATTCAACAGAGGAAATTAAAGAAATGATAGAATGGAGTGGGACTAATCCGCAAATCTCCGGTATTAGAAGATTGGGAGCGGGATCCAAAACCATTCTGATACTTTTCGAAGACTGGTTTGTGCCGAAATGGCTCAATTTCCAGGGAATCAATATGAGGTGCTACTTGTATAAGAAGAAGTACGAAGTCTGCACAACATGCGGCAGGCTGGGACACAGAGCCGATGTATGCCCAGACCCAACCAACGTGAAGTGTCGCGGCTGTGGCTTGGAACATCCAGGCGCTGAACACACATGTGAACCTAAGTGTCAACTCTGCGGTAAAGACCATGTCCTAGGAGACAACAAATGCCGCGAAATATACAGGATGCCCTACCTCTCAAAGAAGAAAATGTGGGAGAAAAGGCTAGAAAAACAACAACTGCAATCAACTTCAGGAAGCCAGGGATCCATCCTCTACTCTTCGGAACAAGAGCACCGGGGACGAGAACCCCGAGGAAGGAACCGGGCAAACACGGACTCACGGTCGGGGACCCGATCGAGATCAAGATCAAGCTCGAGAACCAGAGAGACCTCGAAATCCCGGGACACGAGCCAGGGACGAGGGCCTGGCCTGCCTCCCAGAGATCCTAAGAATCCATGGGGCCAACTCAAGTCAGCAGACAACAAGACGGTAAGCTTCGTTAGCAAAACCTCCCAGGCTGAAAATAGAGAGATGGAAAAACTCAGAGGGGAAAACGCAGAACTTAGAGAGATGATCAAACAAATGAGTCGCGAAATTCAAGAACTTAAATCTAAATTCACCGAAAAGCCCACGGCTAACAGCCCGCCTGCAAATCAATCACATGAGGTACCAAAAACCACAAATTCAATTACTACTAATTCTACTTCAGAGGAATCAAACTGTATGAACTTGGAATTCACCCGGCCGCCACCCCAGAAGCGTAAAGGGGGAGAGACCGATCCATTTATAACCCTTAATAGAAAATTTGAACAACGTAATGACAAATTTGATAAGCAACTCGAGAATATTAACACGCTAATCCAGCAACTTCTAGGGGCTCAGGGACAGATGCAAGTGCAGATTCAAAATCTCACTAAACAAATGCAGGAAGCATCACTAGCCTTCTCTGAATCCAGTAACAGAATCGCAAAACTAGAAGAAACAATGGGTAACAATCATGGGCAAAAGCCATAATCAGAAAGACAACTCCACGATCTGGCAGTGGAACTGCCGAGGGTACCAGAGAAAGCGAGCGCTATTGCAACAATACATAGAACAAACTGCCGACAAACCCATAGCTATCATGATACAGGAGACTGGGAAAAACCCAACCAAATTGTTTGGATATCAAAGCCACAGCAGCGATAGGGGCGAAAAATCCAAAGTCACGACTTTTATTCAGAGAAACATAGCCGCTACTAATCACGAGATCACATCTCGGGATATAGAAGCAGTTTTAACTGAAATCATCACCGGAAAAAAAGACCGAAAGAGTATCTTTCTCTTGAACATATACAGCACTCCGAAGCAAAAGAAAGTTAGGTTTCAAGCCCTATTCTGAAAAGCCCTAAAGATCGCAGGAAATAACCCGCTTATCATAGCCGGTGACTTTAATGCAGCCCATCAGGAATGGGGGTACAATCGGCAGGACCCTAAGGGCAGACAATTATGGGAAGACATGCAAACACTAGGACTCACCCTGCACACTGATCCAAATGCACCCACACGCACGGGTAATAGCGTCAGCAGGGACACCACCCCCGACCTCACCTTAAGCAAGAATGTAAGTACAGCGGACTGGAAAAACACCGAGCAAAACCTAGGTAGTGACCACTTCATTATTGCACTCACATTAGGAAAAGGAATAAAAATTAGAAAACCCAAACAACCCAAAATCACGGAATGGGAAAGATTTAGGCAAATACGAGAGACCGAGGGAATTGAGAAAATTGACGATATCGATAAGTGGTCACAAACGCTAAAGAAACATGAGGAGGAAGCAACAGTCACTCTAGAAGACGAAGATGCACCGCCGAATATCGATAGCAAACTCCTAAACATGTGGAACAAGAAACAGGACCTAGAGAAAAGCCTAAAAACACAAAGATGGAACCGTAACATTAGGAGAGCACTAGCTCGACATAATAAAGAGATGGAGACATACGCCATCAAACTAAATGAACAAAACTGGTGTAGCAGATGTGATGAAATGGAACAAGGCATGAGCCTCTCCAAAACATGGAACATTCTACGACACATGCTCGATCCGGAAAAATCTAAAGCACAAGCCAACGTAAATCAAACTAAAGTTAAGCATGCCTTCGAAGGCTCGGACGAACAATTGATGAGTAAATTAATCGAAATCTACATTGGACAAACGGAAACCGAAACGTTACCAGCATATGAGGGGAAACCTAACCTAGACTTAGACGCCCCCATTACCAGGGCTGAAGTCCGAGCTGAGATTATTGGATTAAAGACAAGATCAGCCCCAGGACCTGACGGTATCATGAACACTATTATCAGAAATCTAGACGACGATTCAATCACAGCCCTGACAGGATACATGAATAAGGTATGGGAGACTGGACAACTACCGCAGGCATGGAAAAATGCCAGTATAATCCTCATACCCAAACCGGGGAAGCCGCCAAAGCTAGAAAACCTAAGACCCATATCACTGACCTCGTGCGTGGGAAAGCTAATGGAACGCGTTATTCAGACGAGACTTACCAAATACATGGCGCAAGAGAACCTCTGGCCACACGAAATGGTGGGCTTCAGGCCGGGGCTAAGCACACAGGACGTCATGCTCAGACTTAGATACGATATCATAACACATGAATCTTCAGATACAAAGACTATTCTCGGCCTTGACCTAACCAAAGCCTTCGACAATGTCAAGCATAAGGCAGTGCTCGAAGGTCTCCAAGAAGTTGGGGTTGGAACCAGAACCTATAACTATATTAAAGATTTTCTCACTAACAGAGAGGTCACCATGAGCTTTCAAAGCGCCAAATCACACACAATCACCTTGGGTAGCAAGGGAACGCCACAAGGCTCTGTCTTGTCTCCCTTTCTATTTAACATTGCTATGAGGGGGCTACCAGCACAACTAAAGCAAATACCGGACTTAAAATTTAGCATGTACGCAGATGACATAAATCTCTGGATAAATAAAGGTAGCGACGCAGAAATAGAGAGCAAACTCCAGGCTGCCGCAAATAAGGTGGTTGAGTACGCTGCGAAACGCGGTCTATCCTGCTCGCCGCAAAAGTCAGAACTATTCATCTACAACCCCAAATATAAGAAGAATAAAGCAGACATAAAGATAAATGTTGAAAACTACCCGGTTCCACAAGTAGAGGAAATTAGAATCCTAGGAATGATCCTCCAAGCAAAAGGGCAGAACACAAACACCATCAAAAAATTGGAGAACTACGCAGCCCAAGTTACGGGCATATTCAGAAGAGTAGCGCTTAGAGGACACGGTCTCAAGGAACGTAGTCTACTCAAAATGACACAGGCCTACATCATCAGTCGCATATGTTATGCCACACCTTTTCTCAATCTCAAAAAGACAGAACGTGAAAAAATCGACGTCATAATTCGAAAATGCGTCAAACGCGCACTAGGCCTCCCTGTCTCCACATCAACAGAGAAGCTGGAGAAAATGGGGATTCATAATACATGGCAAGAGCTCACTGAAGCTGTCAGAATCTCTCAACTGGAAAGACTAAGTCAGACGGAGACAGGCAGAGCCATCCTGGACTGGGTCGGACTCCAATCAGACAGAGGCCCACAGACGAAAACATCTATCCCACCCAACATAAGGGAACACATACTGGTACCACCCTTACCTCGAAACATGCACCCAGACTACAACAAAGAACGCAGAGAACACAGAGCCAAAGCCATCGCTAAAAGGATGAAACGCAAAGCAGTCGATGAAGTTGCTTATGTAGACGCATCATGCGGAAGACATGGAGCAGCTGTCTCGGCAGTAGTAAATGGAGAAGGTGCACCTAAAATTGCGGCCTCAACACGCACCCGTGACATTAGTACAGCTGAAGAGGTCGCAATAGCGCTCGCATGCACTGGTACACAGGCCAAAACTATAATCAGCGACAGCAAAACGGCTGTCTGGAATTTTGCAAAAGGACGGATCTCAGAGGAGGCCAAAAAGATTCTTCTCACAAATCCCATTACTAGAACCATATCCATCATATGGATACCAGCACATGAATCTGTCCCTGGCAACGAAGCTGCGCACCTGCTGGCCCGAGATCTCTACCACCGGGCAGCGGTAGAACAGCCCGAATGCAAGGGAATTAAAGATTGCGCTATCACATACAATGAGATCACAGAATCTTACAAATTAGATCGAAAAGTATACCCTCCCCCAGATCGGTCTCTCACTAACAATGAAGCACGCATCTGGAGGCGATTACAAGCCGATAACTACATCTGCCCTGTCTGGGTTTTCTTAACACAGACCGGGGAGGAAGAAGATTCTAAATGTAAAAATTGCGGACAAAAAGGCACGCTAGATCATATAATATGGCAATGCGCCGATTCCCCAGGCGCCGGCATTAACATTGATAGTAGAGAAGCCTGGGAGGTTTGGCTGCGGAGCGGAGATCCCACCGTTCAGCGGCACGCGACCCGCCTGGCGGCTGAGGCCGTGAAGAGTGCTTGTAACCTCACCTGACCTCAGCCTGCGGGGCCCTCCTGACTCGCTACCCGGCCTGCGTGCCGGGGGCGGGAGATGAAGGGCTCCTTTTCGGTGGAAATAAAGTTTTCATTCATTCATTGGGCGACCAACTTGAGCCGTTCGCGAGGGGCGGCGGTGCACATGAAGCGGCGGCCTAACTCCCGGTCTCTCCACGAGGAGCGCCAAAGGTGTTGTGACGTCATATTGTTGTATAAGTAGGCGACCGACCCATTAGGCCAATAAGGTAATTAGGTAATTAATTAGAATAACTATGGTTCACAAGAAAGGAAAGGCGCAGTATCTGCTACACGTTCTGTGGACACCTGAACCGCGCGAAAGGAAGGGAGGAAGGTGAGAGTGAAAGCAGAAAGAGAGGAAGGGGTGCCGTAGTGAATATGATGTCAAGGACGTGGCGTCACGCAACCGGAAATAGAGCCGAAAAAAGGGCATAAGAAGGGATTGGCGCGCAATTTAAAAGTACCAAAGACTAAAATGGGCAAACGAGAAGTGAATTAAGCAACTGGAAGCAACCAGAAGGAACCAACAGCAGCATCCGTGCTTTCGCATTACTCCAATGCAGACTCTGCAGTGCTCTTCAATTTTTTTTAGTTTATTATGTATATGTAACCTATAGTGCTTTGGTGTGTGAGTAATGTGCGTTTTTGTATGTATGTATGTACCCAATAAATTATATTTGTGTCCATTTTTCAGCTCAAAGCAGCTGAATTTAAGAATTTGTTCCTCTTCGCGAAGTTGAAAACATACGCTGTTATAATCACTTGCAACTCGCTTCTTGCAGAAAAGGAGGGAATTTCATGGTCAAGCTCCGCCTCCCATTTTCACCTAGGCATTGAAATTTAAACATGGCCGTCGTCGTCGCAATCTAGGAGGCCATTGAAACCGAGGAAATGTCACATTGCGTGGAAACGCCACATCGGAATTGCGTGCACTTAACTGCACACAGTTTGCTTCCATTCCACCTCAATCAATATGCGGGCGACATGGCCGGTATTTGATAGCGCGACCACCATTCCAAATCATAACTTTTGAGGAAAGAGACGAATGGGGACAAAAGAAAGAAAGAAAGAAAGAAAGAAAGAAAGAAAGAAAGAAAGAAAGAAAGAAAGAAAGAAAGAAAGAAAGAAAGAAAGAAAGAAAGAAAGAAAGAAAGAAAGAAAGAAAGAAAGAAAGAAAGAAAGAAAGAAAGAAAGAAAGAAAGAAAGAAAGAAAGAAAGAAAGAAAGAAAGAAAGAAAGAAAGAAAGAAAGAAAGAAAGAAAGAAGGGCTTGCCTGCCACCGAATTTTTATCTGGTGTGAGCCGTCGTTGCACCGCACGTCTTTCTCTCCTTCTTCCTTTTCTTTCTTCCCTATTTTCTAATTTGTCTGTACGAGGCAGCGGAGGTGGCTCAGCTACAGAGCTAGTAGCAGGCCCGTGCATTTTACTTTCCTTCTTCCTATAGCCACAACAACAACATTGTACAGCTCGCGGACGCTACTTCGTTTCGCCTCCGTCGAAACGCAACTGCTGGCAGTCGGTATCGATCCCGGGTACTCCGGCACAGTAGTCCTGAATCCTACCACTGCACCATCGTGGCGAGGCTGGTGCATTCGAAAAAAGGTTTCTGAGACCACTGCAGAATCTGCACTGGAGAAATGCGTAAGCTTGAGCGTGGCCGTGTTGTCCGCGACATGTCAGAGGAATTCTGCGAGGGACAGATACTGCGTATTTCCTTTCCTGTAAAACAATTATAGAACGCCGGTGAAATCTGATGCGTTCAATGAAACGCTGGCTGTGTTCGACAAAGGGCGCGCGATGTATACCGTGTGCACCAGCAACGCTCAGGCTTTCACATTTCAGTACTGCACGTTCTGCAGTGCTCTCGAAATTTTCAGACTACAGTTGGTTGATTACCCCCTTTACACACTTTCTAAACTTTCCCGCGTATTTGTGCGCTCAAATCGCGCCCTTTTCCGCACGTTCACGTTCACACATTTTAAATTCCCATCACCAGAAGTTACGTCACCGTACCACATGACTCTTTTTGAACGTCGACATTACCCCTCCTGGCTATTTTGGCGTCTGATTGACTGAACTGGCTCTAATAATCTACTAATTAACCTGCATACACCTCCCGATTTCTCGTACGATATTTTTTGTTGCTCCATCTGAATATATCTGAAGCAACCATTATTTTTCTTATAAACTCAATCGTTCGGACGTAATCATGCGGACAAGCTCGTGATGACATGAAACCGCAGACATAGCTATGCAATACTTACGCATTAAAAAACATCACCGCCGGTGATATCATGTCTTGTAATAATAAAATGTTATGACATGGGAGAGGTGGCGGTGTGCTGCGCCGTTACCCCACAAAACAAAGAGAGGCAAAGAGTCGCAAATAAAGCCAAAAGAGGCAGACAGTTTGAAGGAGCGTCAATATTTTGCATTACTTCAATACAGGTGGCCGTAGTGATCTATAATGTTTTCTTTTTTTTTTTTTTTTTTTCTGAATAAGGGCACTAATGCTATCACGCTAAGAAAGGCTACCAGACTGAACCTCGCCACTCCCTGACTATGATGCTGGCTGAAAGACAGTGTATCGTTGCTTCATAGCTATTCCCTCACTCGGATTCTTGAGAGCGAGGGCCCGTTGATATCTACATATAGCAAAGCAAAATCAGTTTGACGATGCTCGGTGTCCGCGCAGTTGCAAAGGTGAAGAGCAGAGGAATGTTAACGTTTGTACCGGAAACGGCCCGACAGTTATGAGCGGATTCCGGCAACCAAGCAATGTTACAATTAACACGGGAAAGCAGAAATAGAGCCTCGCAATTAATGTCGGTATTTTAAAAGATGCTCAAAAGTTCTTCCATGAATTGAGCTTTGTGAAAAATAGAGAGAAACAACAAGAGATACATCAGCAGCAAAACGTCTATAGCAAATACATTCACCGACATCGAAAGTGATAATTTTATCTCCGATTCTTCCTCTACCAAAGTAATTCTGAAGAAATGTACTCGCTTCCTTACATTTAGAACTTTACACAACTCTCGGATATTCTGGACGTAGCTATGATATATATTCTATCTAACAAAATCTTGACTGTGGTTTAGCTCGTGTTAAACCTGGTAGGGTAGCCAGAGCTAGATACTCCTGGCTACGCTTAGGTTCCGCGCCAAAGTAAGATGCATGGTTTACGTAACGGCTTGAACTTTACTCTTCATACCAATGAAGGCGCTCCGGGGATCATTAGAGTAGTAAGACTGTTTCCACTTTGTCGGTATCTTGATTTGAATTAGCAGAGTTTCGCTTACGACTTAGTCTTGGCTACTTCCCTATTGCGGGGTGGTAGTCGGTTGTAGATTGTTCAAGTTCAGTTCAAATAGTTTTTCGGTGGTGTGAAGGGACGTCGTGACTCTCTTGGGGTCTTTGTTAAAATCGCCCGTGTTGAAATCCCATTCGGTACGGCTAGGCCGCCCGTTAGACACAACATCTAGAGTGGTTTCGGTGGCGGCCTGTGGAGATATGTACACACCGGTTATGATGATTCCACTTTCACGAAGTTTGACAGATGCAGTTTCTCCATATTCACCGAGTAAATGAGAAAGGTGATGCAAATCCCGAATGCTGTCCCTGACATAAACGCAAACAGCGGCGTTTCGCACCCGGTCTACTCTAACGGCACAGCAGCAATACGTTTAAAGCCCGAAATCGACGGGGCCCCATCTTCAGCGACTCACGTCTCGGTGAAGACAAGCATGTTAGCAGCCATCAATAGAGTATCTCTGCCTGTATCCTGTGCAACAGCAGTTGCGGGTTATGACGTCACTCCGCGCATGCGTACAGTTGGCGAAGCGGTGGTGCCACGGCTCAGTGGGCAGCCACGCTGGCCTCTCGAAGCGGCTGGCGTAGTGTAGCTCTCGCTACAAAAATTTTATTCTTGATTGTTCTTCCCCTTCCTAGTCCTAACCGACCGTTTTCAATTTCCTAAATAATTACTCCGGGGAACGTCGACAACATTCGTTAAAACGCAGTGAGAAAAGAAAACGACCGCTGTCTGCAAAAGAGTGCGGAAAAATCAAGGTGGTTTTAGGTACCGTAATTATAAAATGTGAACTTTCTTTCCGGACTGGACTCGGGTATGAAGTATCAGATAAGCTGTCCATGGTTTCGTAATTGGAAAGTCGAATGGCGCCCGACTACCACGCAGTGGGGCAAGGCGAGGGTGAACGGCGAACGGCCACGGGAACATAATTAAGCGAGAAGTGCAAGGAAGGGCGGTCAGTTGGGGAATCAAAAGATTTACAATTCTAAGGAGCGAAATAATTACAGGCGAGAAGGTTCAAAGCGCATACAAACAGCGTAAATTGCTTAAAGTGTGTGTGCCTTTCCGAAAACTGCCATGTCAGTAGTCGATTTCATATATTTAGCGTTCTTGAAACCACAGCAGAGAGCGCACCTGTCATACTAATAACGTAAATTTGCAAAATACATAAAACCATTTTGTAGCGAGCGGGGACAAAACACGAACACCAAGTGGGAAGCAAGAATAACAGCGTTTAATTATAAACACATAATTATTGCCAAAATTAAGAAAAACAAAACCTAGTGGTTATCATGTCTTGAGCGGTGGATGGTGTAAACGGCGAGTTCTAGTTCAGTCGCTAATAAATTGTCTAGAAGACGGGTAATAAAGAAAGAGAGCGAGAAAGCAGAGTGATGTGTGCAATAAAGTTTCTGAAAGGCTCTTTGTTTTCTGAGTGGATCTAACCTGCCTCCTTGTGGCGTGGCGCGACGAGTAACCACGTTGATTTTAGGTGGTAGCCTCTCCGAAAGGAAGATCAGTGCCTCGGAACCGAAAGTGCAGCCATGCTAAGCAAACATCGTGTTGCAACAGAGCAAAGGAACTGCACCTATCACGCTGCTAGACTGAAACATTTTTGCAAGTTTGCCGAAAGAACTGCAGGAGAACGTAGAACTCGGTTAACCTTTCTCATCGTCAGGAGTGTCCACAGGTCGGGTACAGCACACCGAAAAATTCTATTTCAGTGACATATTTATATACCGTATAATTCCGCCAAGCTGTCTAAATATTTTGAAGTATTTCATTGTTTTATGGGCATTAAACAACACAGACACATTTGGGGTAGCTCATGTCGTACTTATGCTTGTGTTCCAGGTATGCAACTTAGAGTGCAGAAAAGCAGGATGAATTCTGTTGCTCCAGTTCGCGATAAGGTGAGCCACTAAACGAGAAGAAATCAACCAAAGAATCAGCACGAGGTGAGTTAATTGGTTGGAAAGGCAGAGACCTTGGCCGGCAAGATTTGCATCTGGTCTGCTACTCTGTGCTAGGGCAGGAGAACGTTCTCGTGGGTATTAATGTGAAGAAAGGAGTACTGAAATATGCAGACACCTTCTTATCGTAGGCATCTTACTTGCTCTCCTATTATCCTCCATTGTTCTCAGACATTCTTCGTACAATATTTTGCTCTCAGCGTCTCGTGATTTCAAAGATGCCCAGCCCATGTCTCCTTGTGGTGCATGTGTAGTTCCGCTGCGGATCCCAAGTGCTAATTCTCCCCTGGAGCTATGTGATTTGTTTAGGGGACAGCCTACCTAGGCTATGCTGGCATCGGAAGTGTCGCCATAATGTGTCGCCGGATGTGATGTCATAGTTCGAGAAATCGCCAGTTGTAATCCCAAGAGTAGTGTGGTGAAGTATATAAAGGCAAGTGATTAATTGATAAAAGTTATGGTTATCAGTAATAAGTCATGATCTCTCACGTGACTATAAGACTATCACGTGAGAAGGTCACGTGACAGTAACTTTGCATAACACTGTGACGAGGCTATGAGTTTATCACGTAGTGACAAGGTTACATGAGAGGCAACTTGCATGACAATGTCAAATGGCTATGAAGACATTAAGTGACATGAGAATGTTTCGTGGCTATCAGAATGCCACGCGACAGGAACAATACCGTACCGCCAATTCCCCATTTGCAGAAGCTTGATGAGTTTTGCGACTTTACCAGCATGTCGTAAGTACAGTCAAATATTTTAATTTTTCGAATCTCAGTTTATGCATAATTTTTCCCGTTTTCCTAAAGTTCAGAACAAAGTTTCTCTGATCAAAAATGATGAACAAATGTGTACTTAAGCGCAGGCTGCAGACCTGTCTACATAATGCATGCATTATACGCATGGCGGACATGTTGATGGGTTTGCTATCCACATTTCCCACGTGGTTGAAGCACAGGTAAAAAAAAAGTTGAATAAGAGCCACATTTAGTTAAGTATAGCGTCTAACAGCGGAGAGCAAAAACTATAATAGCCAGAAAAAAAAAAACACCCGAAATATATCTTGTTTCCATCACTGCTCCTTTGTATGAACGTGCCTTTTACTAGAACCTTCGAGGACTTCTCAGTCAAAGTAACGAGACACAAATGGTTAATCATAAACACCGTCAAAATAGAGGCGGCAAGATAGCACTCGTTTAGTACCTTGTTTATGCTCCGATTTTCTCTCTATCCTCCTTCAGGCTTTGAAATTTCTAATTTCTTAGTCTGCAACCATGTAACCTAAGTAAAAACTACTCACGAAGCAGTTGCGCTCAACTTTACCGCCTTTGTTGGCTGTCGCTCTGTCTCCGGATGTTAAACGTGTTGCCTGTTGGTAAACACAAATATTACGCTTCTGGATGGTCGTTTAAGTTTTTATATTCTGACGCTCAAGGCCATTCTGCTTTCTGGAATTCCTAGCAAATTTCGACTTAGCGCGTAACTGCGCTAATGCAGATCAGTCAGAGTAGGAAACGAGGAAAGCGGATATAGAGACTGTCGGGCCAAAGTTAATGTGGATTTGAATTGTTTTCCTCTGGGGACATTTTAGACCCCGGTATGCTTGAAAAAAAAGTGCGAATGCCGGCGGGAAGTTAACAGATACTGCAAAACTATTCTAGAAGTGAATTTTGCTTATTCTTTCCCAAAGAACACTGCGCTTTTACAGGACATTTTATTAGGCAGGGCCTTGTTCTTTTTCCTGCTGCAGGCGTCCATCATTACTGCATCTTAAGAAATAACGCTTAGTACCTTTTTATCCCTGAACCGCAGTTCAGATAGCAACAAGTGTGTCAAACACAATCGCGTATGCTTTCCTTTTTCTCCTGAAGTTCAAAGTGAGTACTGATGTCTTCATTTCCTTTGCGAGTGTACGGTAGCCGTAATTATGACAAAAGAGCGGAGTAAGACGCCTAAAATTCAGCAGAACTTAATAAAATCAGTGAGCTTAGAGAGGATAAACAAGCTTCATCTGCAGCCGCTTGATAATGAGAAATAACATTTCTTGGAAAACAGAACATTTTTCTGCGAGCGGCAGAAAACAAAACAAGAACAATAAAAACAAGGGCTGCACAGAAAACGAAACAACGGCATACAGTGAAGCGTGAGACTTGGTATTACAGAATGAATCAATGAGCGGATGCAGCATAATAATCTTTGGAGCACACATCTATGATTTTGGCAAGCTGTGTAGAGCTTTTTGAGACGGGAAAGTCTGCGAAAGAGGAAGCCAATTATTTACATTAAAAACCAGTTTGAACATTATTCGGAGCATTCACCGTTCACGGTGATGTTTGTAGTCTTCGTTGCAAAATGAATTAAGCGCTTCGTGCGTGAAGGCGATCGTAACAAGACCGTACAGTGATTTTTGGAATGTTTGATATGTTCCAGTTCCTCGCTCAGAGCTAAAAATTTCAATGGTGCACCTAGTCTGGATAAGTGTAGTAATGCGAAAGACTTGTGAATTCTGTTGCGCCGCCTGGTGAATTCCCCCGACACTACTCTAGCGCACTTCGGACTCACTCGGCAAAGTGGTGCATGTGTATGCGTATTTACTGTGTTATATGGAGGATCGGTGCAGATAAAACTTCATAAAGATGACGATGACAATATTCACAGCGCAGCTTGGGAATGTATTGCTGTTTTACATGAGGCGTGATCAGATGCGACGCTACTGTAGCGCTGTTGTGCTTAGGCCTAAAAATGTGATCTGTTCGGATGATGGTTTGATTCCTGACGGTGATATGATTTATTTTTATTAAGTGTCAATTTGTGTAGGTAAGCTGTTAATAAAGGCATAGTCCAGGCCACTCATTAGCCAAGGAAGGCTTTCGCAATAATAATCTCCCATTGGAGATAGTGTGATGGCCGTGTGGTGCGTGGGCAGTTCGAACATGTGTGCAGATTGTCATAGTAGGCGCCACGAATTTGTAAACAGATGAGCAGGGTCTGCTAGCTTATCTGGACGCTGTGTAGGTGACAGAGAGAATATATACTTGCTTGTCCGGTCTAGGTAGGTTCCCTGGAAGAAAGTTGTCGGGAAGGAAGATAATATATAGAGGAACGTAGTGATATATCGTAAAAAAAACAATGAATGTATGTTGGGAAAGACTCGTACACTACAATCACATTGTCGTTTTCTTCGTAAACAATGTTCTTTCAAATAACCCTTTGTAAAAAGTAATGCGCCATAAATTAGTTGAACAAAATAAAATCAGAGCATGCAAGTCCTGAATTAAGAAATGCTAAACAAAACTAGGCGGATATTACTAAAACTAGGCAAGAAAATAAGACACAAGTAAAGGAAAGCATGTGAAAGCAACTGAAGAACGACGTATTTTGGCAATAGTCTCAACGGTCTGTGGCAATAATCTCAACGATTCACACAACACCGTCACGCTGTAGTCTTTCCTGATCCCTCTCCTGCCGAAAAAAATATGGTGTGCGTGTGGGGGGGGGGGGGGGGGGAGGGGGGGATCTGGCATCGTGGATGATCGACCCTGAATAATGCAGCCGTTGCATCTCTGACGCCCGACGTGCTCCGGTTTTCATCGTTTACAAAAATCTCCATGATATATATCTCGCGTCTGTTCTCTAGTGCGCGATCATAACATGTGGCTTTGCCTGGAGAGAGAGAGAAAAAAAAACATTTATTGCTCTAAAAATTTCCGGTTTTAGCGGCGGGCCGATGTCTTCATATCTTCGGCCTCTTCACAAGGTCGGCGCCCCTATTCCAGGGCACCGCTGAGTCTTGCTGCTTCGCAGGCGTGCCGCACCAGTGCCCTTTGGGCCGTGAGCTCGCTGCTGGTCAGCAGACCCTCCCATTGTTCCGCACTCGGGTTATTTAGTGTGTGGAAGGCTCTGTTTCGTTCGCATTCCCATGTGAAGTGGTAGAGTGTGGGGGTTGCCCCGCACCACGGACATGTGTTCCTGTATTGTGTAGGGAACATCTTGCGTAGTACGTATAGATTGTGGAAAGTCCCTGCTTGCAGTCTCCGCCAGCAGACCGCCTCGTGCTGTGTTAATGATGTGTGGGGTGGTGCGTATTTGAATCTCCGCCCTCTGTGGCAGTTTAGTATTTCTGTATACGTTGGTTCCACCGTTATGGGGTCCTCCAGGGCTTCTGACTGCCCTGCTCGGTTCGTGATCTCGCGAACTAGGCTGCCTACCCTCGAGTTACCCTCTATCCCGGTGCGTGCCGGTATCCAGAAAATCCTGTGTTTTAAGGTCTTATTTGGAAGCCTTGCTTCGAGGAGGATGCTCAGCGCTTCCTGGCTTATTTTGCCTTGTGTGTAGTTCCTGCATGCTGCTTTTGAGTCTGTTAGGATTATCAGAGACTTGTTCCTACGGTAACCTTGATGAAATAACTCGGGTTGATGACATTCTAGAGGAAATAAAGAGCGTTAATTGGTAAAGCTACTGCACTTTTTCTCTCTTTTCATATTCCTCTGCTCACGACAGCGTTGGCAGCGTCCCGTTTTCTCCCCCCACTTCTTTTAGCATCCACCCATGTCTTTCCTAGCTGCTTCGATAGACGCCTGACTCGTGTGCCGGAGTACCCGGGTTCGAACCCGACCTCGGCGGCTGCGTTTCGATGGATGGTTTGGTTTGGTTTGCGGGGTTTAACATCCCAAAGCAACTCAGGCTATGAGAGACGCCGCAGTGGAGGACTCCGGAAATTTCGACCACCTGGGGTTCTTTGACGTGCACTGACATCGCACAGCACACGGGCGCTTTGCTTTTTGCCTCCATCGAAAAGCGGCCGCCAAGACCGGGATTCGATTACGCATCCTTGGGAACAGTAGTCGAACGCCGTAACCAGTGTGCCACCAAGACGGGGGGAACCATTTTATCGTGTTAGGCTTGACATTCTTGACCCTTTCCCGACGTCACGGTCAGGTCACAAATGGACCGCAGTGGCAACCGATTATGCAACACGCTATGCCATTACACGAGCTTTACCCACGAGCTGCGCAACGGATGTCGCTGACTTTCTTCTACACAGCGCCATTCTCCATGACGGCGCTCTTCGTCAAGTAATCACCGAACGCGGTCGCTACTTTTTGTCCCTAGTTGTTGAAGACATCCTTCGCTCATGTTCTACGAAGAATAAGCTCGCGACCGCGTACCGTCCCAAACCAACGGTCTTAGCGAGCGCTTCAACCTCGCACTTACGGACATGTTATCCATGTATGTATCACCTGATCAACACGACTTGGACCTCGCGTTGCCATATGTGACCTTTGCTGACAATTTTTCCAAGCACGCCCCAACGGGTTATTCACCCTTCTTCCTGCTCTTTGGAAGGCGCTCCGCTTTACTTTTGAACACGCTGGTTCCGCCCGCTGGCCCGCGCCCCATAACTACATACGCACGTGACGCCATCGCGCAAGCCACTAAAGCGCGCCAAGTAGCTCGTAGTCGGCTCCTTGCCTCTCAGACTTCTCAGACGTCCCTCTACGATAGGTCCTTGGTGCTTTTGTGGCCTCCTGCACACCGCATTGATCTCTCGGATAAACCTTTGTACCCCTATAGTGGCCCTTATCGGGTGGTGCACCAAGTCACTGATGTGACGTATGAACTTGCTCCTCTTGTGCCCGCGTCCTCCTCCTCTTTCCTAACTACTGACATTGTCCACGTTTTGCGCCTGAAGCCATACGAATTCATACCTTTTTTTGCCAGTTTAGCGCCGGGACAACACTTCCACCTCCGGAGGGTCATGTTATGCGATGATGATGACGAATTGTGTCTTCTTGTCTCGGGGAAGGGACAAGGGGATGACGAAGAAGTGGGACTTGTTCCGTGGCTCTGATCGCTGCTATGCCAGTTGAGACTGTTGTAAATATACCGTAAATAGATCAAGTTTCCGGGTAACAACAGGGTGGATTAAGAAGGTTGGATGTTAAGATTGTGATGCCTTTTAATTGGATACGGTTCTGAAAACGAGATATAGTTACCGTCTGATAGGCAGTAAGCAGTACATGAAGTGCAGTATGAAGTGCATCTGAAGTTTCAGTTTTAAAGTAAGGCGAAAGCTGACGTAAATTTGGTGATGATGGGTAAATAAAGATGAAAAATTATAGACATCGTGGCGACAAACACATCCTATAGCTTGACTGAAGATAAAGCGCACGGGAAGACGCACACAAAAGAAGAAGACACAGGACACGCGCTATTACAATGCACCATCTAGCCCATCTTCAAGTTTTGTTAAACTATAGCTTGAGTACATTTAACTCGATTGGTTCACAATGATAATTCGTATTTTGACATTTGAAGCAAATTCAACAATACTATGAATAAAAGTTGTGTACATGAGCAATTCGCTTCTCTCTAGGAGCTACCAGCACATTGCACCTCAAGTATCCCAGCTTATTAAGCGCTGCCGAAAGTTGGGCGAGTTGGTTAACATTCATGATGGAATATAGCGCGAAAGTACACGAAGGACGGAAGGAAGTCACGAACAAGCGCTAGCGGACAAGGAATAGCGCTTGTCCGTGTCTTACTTCCTTCCGTCCTTCGTGTACTTTCGCGCTATTTTCCATCATGAATGCTTATTAAGCGCTTTAGTGTAGTTGATGGTGTGCTCTAATCATGACATATTGTAAGTAAAAAAGTTTTAAATAAAAAGTAAAAATATAGTGAATATCATCACTAATCTGAACAAGAGAGTACATTTAGCCGATGAGTTTCACACTGACTTATACAGTAAACAGTGTAGTCAGGACAATAATGAGATTGGGAGCAGTGAAGAGCAATCAGACGTTTCGCCGTTGACAAAGGGTGAGGATAAGGAAGCTTTACGACCTTTGAAAAAAGGGAAATCAGCTGGGCAGGTTGAGGTAACTACAGATTTCTTGAAGGACTGAGGGGATATCGTGCTCAGAAAAGTTGGCTGCCCTGTAAACGCAATGCCTGGTGACCTATCGACAGTACCAGAATTATAGAAGGATACTAACATTATCTTAATTCTTAAAAACGGGGACGGTACGCACTCGAAAAATTACCGACCAATCGGCTTACTGTTCGTTACGTACAACGTATTTGTTAATGTATTTGCAATCTAAGAAATTTTTAGACTTTAGCGCCTGCTTTAATTTCGCGCAGTCACTATCGCCTCCTACTGAGCGCACCGCATAGACCTCTATTACGTTAGATTTGATTTTATGCACGCACCCAGAAATTTTGTCGTGCATTTTGTACTTACCTGGACTAAGCGATCATGTGTTATTGCAGTTAAATTTTCTCACGTGCCCCCCTGTTATGCAGCAGAGAATAAAATTATCCGCAACTACAACAAAGCTTACTATAACACGATCAATGAAAATCTTAGTGAGAATCTCGGTACACATTTCAAGAACTTTGATAAACGAAGTGTACAAACAAAATTGGGGCCTATTCACTAACAAAAGTTCAAAACTGACTGACGCGCAGGTTTACCAAGATACTTTGTTGGATGAGTTGGTAATAATCCATTGCTAATATATACAGCGTGAACAGGAAGACACAGGACAAGATAAAAGGAAGCCATAGGACAAGCGCTGACTCACAACTCAGCCTAAGCCTTTACTCCAAGGCCCAGATAAAAACAAATATGACGAAAACGAAGCCTTCGTGTAAAACAACCCCTTCTACACGAAATCAAGCAAAGAGATTTCTTTTTTGAGTGACGTTTTGTGTAGCAGGTGAACCCAGGGATTGTTTCATGCGAAGGCTTCGTTTTCGTCATATTTCTTTTTATCTGGGCCTTCGAATAAAGGCTTAGGCTTAGTCGTGAGTCAGCGCTTGCTCTGTGTCTTCCTGTTCGCGTTGTTTGTATTAAAAATAGACGCGCAGGTGTCTACCAGACGCGTTTGATCTAACCTAAAAATACCTTGGTACATTGACACTCTAAAACATCTTTTCAATGCCAATAGTCGGTTTTTTGTTCTTCAAAGATGTTTCATACCTTTGATCGCTGGAAAACGTACCACAAGGTTGAACAGGACTTAAAAAAAGCAGTTCGCGAAGCAAAAGATCACTTTTTCAGCCATACAGCTAGAAATCCAGAAAAACGAAATACCGGAGGTAGAAACGATACGGGTGCTTGGGATGTTTATACAACCTAACCGGTTCAACAAGGTAATGCTGGAAAGGTTGCTGACCTCAATTCCAACCGACCATAGAGCTAATTAAGCGCGTGGCGACTCGGCGACAAGGTATGGGAGAGCGCGCAGCATGTCTGCTCGTTCAGGCTTTTGTCATCACTCAGCTCGTGTATGCCACCCCCTACCGGCACCTCAAAAAGGCCGATAGTGAAACATTGAATTGGCAGGCATACAAAGCGGCTTTCGGTCTCCCCAGAAACGCGTCCACCGTGAGACCTCTGTCACTAGGTGTCCACAACACCCTCGAAGAGCTCATTGAGACACACTTGACGTCGCAAGAGCAGCGCCTCAGGCAAACTGAGGCGGTGCTGTGTATCTAGAAAGGCTTAGGTATAAGGGGTGAAGACCCTTAAAGCCAGGTGCTCTTGCCGGTAGAGATGCTTCAACACAGTCGGGTCAAACCACTCCCCAAGAACATGCAACCGGATCGCCACGAAAGTCGAAGAAAGGCCAGGGCGAAGACGTTAGGTAAAAAGTAGCGTGTATGTTGATGCGGCAAAATACATTACAGGAAAGGAGGTTTTCTCTGTAAGCGCGGTGAGCATCTCCATGATCCACCTGCGGTGGAATACAGCTCCCTTATCCCGAGCAGTGGGAAGCCGTGCTGGTCAGCTCGGACCCGAAGATTCAACTACGGGTCATCGAGAGGGGTAATGAGGTCGCCGCCAGCCATGGACTAGCGGCCATCTAGTACATCTCTTCTTAGCCCTGCTTGAGCGACGAAATAAATGTTTTGCAACCCAATCCCGCAGGGTAGCAGCTACGGTGGTCACGGACCGAGTAGACGAGGCAGAAGAGGCCGCAATAGTCCTAGGAATTGTTCAAAACGGAACCAGCATCATTCTCAGTGATTCCAAAATGGCCCTTCGCAACTTCGCCAGGGGTCGTATCTCCGCCACTGCATTCAAATTTCTTAGCGCGTTGCTAAAAAGTAGGAACGTAGAGGATCTCGTGTAGGTCCCGGCTCACTCGGGAGTCTCGGGGGAACGCGACCGCTCATCAATAGCTCGAGGTATTGTCAGCCGAGCTGGTGAGGGGATCTCGGACGCGGGTGCCCCTCGGAGTGAGTCACTGTATACGTACCAGGCCAATACTACACGTTATAATGAGATCAGGACGAGCTTGCCTCCTCCGCACACTTCGCTCAGCCGAGAACAGGCTACCACGTGGTGGCGGCTGCAAACGCGGCCGCAGCCAAACCCCTTGACGTATACCAAAATCTTTCCCGGCATAGTAAATCCGTACTACCAACTCTGGGCGAGCCTGCCATCTATGACCATATAATCTGGGACTGCGCGGAGGATCCGCTCAGGGCAGATCTTGTACCATCTCTCTCGCTAGAACACTGGGAAGTTATTCACGCCAGCCGAAACCCAGACGTCCAGTCCCGGGCCTCGGCAAGAGCACAAGAGGTCGCTGACAGACTTGGACTGCCGGCCATCTGGAGAAGCTGAATGCATCCAAGGCAAAAAACATCTAAATCGCCTATAATAAAGGTTTTCTCTCTCTCTCTTGCCGAATATATTATCTAAGCATCTAAAACAATTCTGCAGCACAGCAAATCCCAATTGTAGTCGCCAGATTGTCCTCAGCAATGATTCCGGAGAGCCTATTCCTTCGACAGAGTGTGCCTCAATATTTAACTTTGTGTTTTAAATTAGCTTTTCTTCCGGCACTGCAAATGTAATATTTGATTTTACTTTGTTGTCTATTGAAAGAGTAGTGGTGCATTTAAGTAAAAGTAATTTCGGAAGGAATTAATTACTTTTGCATTGAAATTACTGCCAGAAAGTAATTCATTACAATAAACATTAGCGAAAAAGGTAATTAATTTACAGTATTTTAATAATGTAATTCAGTTACTGACATGTCTGGTTGTGACAACATTACATAAAACTTTCTTAGGCAGGCTAACACATATTCATCGCTATACTTGGCTAAACGTTTCCAACAATCCCTGGACCATGGTAAGTTAACACTTGAATGGAAGGTCGGGAATGTGGTTATCCTGCATAAGTCTGATAACAAACAGATGCCCTTAAACTATCGACCCATTTTGCTAACAAGAATTCCATGTAAACAGATGGAACACACACATCTTGTGAAGCTTTTTATAATGAAATTAGTTTTCTACCTCTGTTCAACATGGCTTTCTTCGATCAGCCTCATGTGAAACGCAGCTGTTACATTTCAATTAATCATTGGGTGTGATACTACACAACAGTTCTCAGGCAGACTGTTTCTTTTCTTGACCTTGGTAAGGCTTTTGTAAAAGTCAACCACAAACTCCTCATGCTTAAATTTTCTGCACTAAAACTGGTTTCCGACATATTAATGTGGCTTGAATGTTTCTTGGCTAACCGTTCTCAATACGGTAATCTAAACGGCCACGACTTTCAATTAATAATGTAATGTCGGTAGTGCCTCAAGGCTCTGCTCTGTATCCTTTACTTTTCTTAATATATATTAATAATCTGCCTAACTGTGTCTTATCTGAAATTGAAAGCCCCATATAATTGCTGATGCTAACCGCACTTTAGGTTACTTGCAATGAATCTTCAGCAAAGCTCTGATTCTACTCAAACTCCTGCTATATGCATATCTTGTCCGCTCCAGTCTAGAGCACTCAGCATCAATCTGACATTCTAACAATACCACCTTCATTACCGCTCTTGAACTGGATCAGAATAACACTGTATCACTTCATTCTTTCAAACTACAACCTTACAACCAGCATTACTAGCATGAAGGCGAGTTTGCCCTGCCTGTCACTTCGACGGAAATTGTTCCACCTTGTCTCATTCACAAGGTATGTCATCATCCTACTTCACAGCTATTTTATATCAGGGTTAGCGCATCATTCTTCAAGAGTTGATCACCACACAAAGTGCACGTTAGTCACTGCCACACAAACACTTTATTATTTGTTCATGCCGCGTACATCAAATGACTGCAACCACCATCCCGCATATATTGTGTTATTAACAAATTTCGATCACTCTCGCCAGTCACTGTCAGCATTTTTGTTTCGTTATTTGATTCAGTTTTCTTTACAAGTAACCCCCTTATTCTTTTTTTCTTCTTTTTCATGATAATTTTTGGTTCGATATTCATTGCTAAAACTTTTATACTACATTCATTATGCTATCAGCAGTTTGGATAATGTTTATATTGTGTTCTAGTTCACTTATCGGAAATATCTATATATCTATTTCTTTCTTAAAGTGCAGTTTTTTTATTATGGTTTATTTAACCCGCTTCCCTCTATAATGAATAGGCGATTGAAGGTATAACAAATAAGTAAATAAACAAAGATAATTACTAATCGAATCAGTGCAACCTTGGACTTGAACCAACCAAAGGATCAAGCCAGTTTTCGAAATGGGCGCTCTAGTATCGATCATGTTCATACAGTCAACAAGGTGATAGCAAAATGCTCGGAATGTAACAAAACCCCATACATAGCATCCATTCATTCATTACAAAAAAAAAGAAAAAAAAACATTTTACACTGTCAAAAATTTAGGCTCCCGCAGGTTTTACGAAATCAAGGTGTAGATGAGTCGTGTTTAGTGTTTATAGCGTATGTATAGCCGTATCTATAGCTGCTTCACGGCAACCATAGTTCTGCATAAAGTAAGTAATAAAATGCTCATAAGCATAGGTGCTAGGTAAGGACACATAATCTCCCTTATACTGATCAGAGCTTCATTACAGGAAGTATTTAGAGACTCGAAATGGTAGCAGTTAGGGATAAGCGTTGATGGAGAATATAGTATTTGGCGATTCACTTATGACATTGCCTGAGTTAGCAAGGCAAAGAACGACTGGTGACTTAGACAGTAGAAGAAGAAAGGGAGGCCTAATTTAATATGCAGACCACTAAGGTAATGTTCGACAACTTGGGGAAGGAATAGCAGTTTACAATTGGTAGCAAAGCTCAGGAAGTGAGAGGTCTGCTTAGGACGCAGACTGCAGATCCGTACTATGAAAGGGAAATAAATAGCTAGGAGAATAGGATTAGAACAGAGCACATTTGACAGGCACTTCCAAATTATGATTCGCAGCTTCTCGGTACCGCTCAAAAGGAGTCTTAACTGTACTGACCTACCGGGCTTAAACGATGCGGCTAACGAAAAGGGTTCTAGTTAAGGTGAGAACAACGCCGTGAGCTATAGAACGGAAAATGGTAAGTGTGACTTTGAGAGATAGGAAGCGTGCAGAGTGGGTCACAGAAATAATTTCAGTTAATGACCTTCTAGTAACAATCAAGAATAAATGGGCATAGGTAAGACATGTAGTGCGAACAGGGGATAATCGATGCTCACTGAGGGTAACAAATTGGAGAACAAGGGAAGGAAAGCGTAGCACGAGGCGTTAGAAAATAAAGTGGTTGATGAGGTTAAGAAGTTTGCTCGGGTAAGGTGGATGCAGCTAGCACGGGACCGGGTAATTGGAGTAATATAGGAGAGGCCGTGACCCTTCAGTTGATATAGTCCGGCTGATGCTGATTATTATTATTATTATTATTATTATTATTATTATTATTATTATTATTATTATTATTATTATTATTATTATTATTATTATTATTATTATTATTATTATTATTATTATTATTATTATTATTATTATTATTATTTAGATGGATTCCACTAGACCGTGCTTAGTTTCTTTCGTGTGAAACGCTAGCGAAAGGAGCATTTCACCTCATATTGCGTAGACAACAAATACCTCGCGCCTTAGCGCTCATTGGGTTATTTAACTTTGTATAATTTATATCCATGATCACCACCATCGTTATCAGAAAGAGGAAAAGGTCAGAGGAATACCAGGGATGAGCTCAGAAATGATTCCCTTTATCTGGCATGCACTGATTGTAGGGAAGGAAATGGTGGAGGAAAGGATTAAGAGAGGAAAGAAAGCGACAAATTGATTAATACATCATCAGCGGAAGCAACCGGTTTATAAGAACTACAGTTCAAAGACCTCCTTTACCTCTCTCCAGTTAACCCAGTCCTAAGCTAGCAGTGTGGTCTTGACCTCCACATATCTTTTATTCTCATCCGTCCGCCTAGCATTCTACTGCACCCTGCTACGCTTAGCTTCCCCTGGAATTCCGTTTTTACCTTTAGCGACCATCGGTTATCCTCCCTTCGTACTTCATACCCTGCCCACGGTCATTTCTTTTTGATTTCCACTAGTATCATTAACTAGATTTATTGTTCTGGCCCACTCAGTACTCTTCCCATACATTAAAGTTACACCTACGACTTACCTCTACATAACTCTCTGCGTTATCCTCAATTTAAGTGGCACTTTTTTCTTTAGCCTCCACGTTTTTACCACCCAGGTTAGTACTCTTAAGATACAGATATTATATATTTTCCTCTTAATGATCACAAGTAAGCTGTAAGTTATGACCTGAGAGCACTTTCCCAATGCTCTCCATCCCAGTCTCGTTCTCCTAGTTATTTCGTTTTCTTGATGCCGATCTGCGGGTACTACCTGTGCTATTACTCTATTACTTCCAACGCCTCGCTACCTCGCTAACTCCCGCGAGGTATTATGTACTTACAAAGCGAATCTATGTGAACCTCAACGTGAAAGTGGAAAGATCTTTACGCGAGATGCGTTCTTGCCTAGCGGTCCTGCCATCTGCAATCCCACACTTGATCGCGCACCAAGGAATACCACGCGACACGCGCGCTAGTGTACCGTCCAAACACTTGCCGGGGAAAGTGTGACAGATACTGCGCGTTGACTTTATTGTAAACCAATTACAATTGCATGTAGCATGTAGCATGACAACGAACTACGATGATAGGCAAACGATGAAAGGAAAGTGATAGGAGAGGAATGGCAGGGTTTCTCCATTTTCCTCTTAAAAAACATCTAAGAGAACCTATAATTTTACTCTGCCCGTATTTTCTAAGCCATGAGCGAGGCAATCAGTGAACGTCCTTTGTCTGCCGCTGCGTACACAGTTACTCCGCCTGGTGCCACCACCGTTTTTCCTGTTGTAGCGCCTGCCACATATGCGTTCAGATCAAGAACTGTTAAGGGAGGGTTTCTTGAGGATGGAATATGTGTAAAAAAAATATTTAAGAGCATTGCAGAAACTGCATTGGAGTAATAGGACAGCACAGATGCTGCTTTTGGTTGTTTCTGGTTGCTTATAGCTGCTTAATTTACTTCTTGTTTGCCCATTTTAGTCTTTGGTACTTTCAATTTACGCGTCAAATCCTTCCTATGCCCTTTTTCGGGTCTTCTTCCGGTTACGTGACGTCACCCTCTACGTCACATTATTTAAATTCTTTTTTTACCCATTCTAGTCTTTAGTATTTTCAAATTACGCTAACAATCTCTTCCTATGCCCTTTTTTAGCTCTACTTCCGGTTGCGTGACGTCACATTCTTGACGTCACCCTATTTGACTGACTTAATTAACTATTTTGGTATTTCATACATTCACATGTGGCGCCAATCCATTGGATAATGAGACCATTTTCGCCTTTCCTTTTAAATGTTTTGCCTCTAATTATTTATCTAATTAACTTAATGGCCTTATTATATTTTCGGATACACCACTACGTCACCCTCTGCCGATGGACACCACTCAATGCCTCTACCGCTTCTCAATTACAACTGCTGTGAATAAATTTACATTTTTGCCTGTAAAACCTAATTAACTTATTAGCCTAATTATTTTTTGGACACAATGCGTCACCCTCTATTGACACCACTCATTAAGCTCTACCTAATCTTAATTAATCCCAACTGCTGCGGACACGATTTTACTGACACGGTCTGCGGACCGAAACCTGTAAATATAGAGAAGTAATGCTTTCGCATCTATAAAAAGTTGTCTTTATATGTACCATCTTTGCCAAAAGTAACCAAGCTGCGTGTTCCGTTTTTCAGTCGGGTAGCAGAGACTTCGCACCACTTCTCAAGCTATAAATATCTGCTAAGTAAAGGCAAGCTCCTGTCGTGACTTCTCAAGTTGGGATCTTCTGCGAATCCATGCTGGGTTTAGAATACAGGCGAGAAGCAAAACATGCAGCCTGGTTACTTTTGGCAAATGGGGTACATACATGTCTTGCTCAAATTCTCTGCGTCAGTCTACCGAAAAGCTGAAAAAGCTGGTGAGTTGAGCTCAAATTTCACGTTAGGAAGTAAGCGCACGTTAAAGATCCCCAGGTGGTCGGAATTACTCCGTAGCCCTCCACTACGACTTCTCTAAGATCCTCAGGTGGTCGGAATTACTCCGTAGCCCTCCACTATAACTTCTCTTTCTATCCACTTTCACTCTCACCTTTCCCTTCCCCTACGGCGCGGCTCAGGTGTCCACAGAAGCAAATCTGACAGATACAGCGCCTTTCCCTTCCTGTGAACCAATTATTATTATTATTATTATTATTATTATTAAGTAACGTAATCGTCGGCAATTTCCTTTCTGTGTTCTCGGTCCGCACGGGGAAGCGGAGGTGGCTCTGCTACAAAGCCAGTAACAGGCAGGCGGATTTTCTTTTCCTTCTTCGTACAGTTTCAGCAATAACTTTCTCTGATGGCACCAGCTACGGGGTTGGGGTGGCTGCTCCCGGCCCTACCGGTCTGGTAGATCACTGCCGCTTGCGTCGTGGTTAGCCCGCCACTGAATTTTTATCTGTTGTAGGCCGTCATTGAACCCGCCATCGCTTCGGTGGTGGACGACAGCTGTTGCGACGCGTGCCTTTCTCCCCCCTCTTTTTTTTTCTTCGGTCCGCACTAGGCAGAGTAGGTGGCTCAGCAGGCCCGTGCTTTTTCTCTTCCTTCTTCCTACAGTCGCAACAGCAGCAGCTCTCCTTTGTGACGGGGTAGGGTGAGGCGATTAAGCCGTATGATTGGAGGTACACATGTCTTCGATTCGCAACCACAGCTAACATCTAGTATGACTAGCAAAGATATGCTAAACGAGGAGCGATATGTTCGGACAACACCTGAAACGCTGCATAAAAAAAAGTGCTGAATCACAATTTTAATATCAATTGAGCCTGTCTGGGACCACATGGACATTCATTGTGACTGATAATGAGCAAATATTGGGCCAGGAAGAGCGTTCTTTGCAACACTCGTCGAATAGGTTTGTTCGCACCTTTCGTTGTCCTCCCATGTGTGTACTTCACTGCGTGTGTGTATATACAAGTACCTATGTGTGTGGAAGACAATAAATTCCCTCTACTTTGGTTTGCGGGGTTTAACATCCCAAAGCAACTCAGGCAAGAAAGACGCCGTAGTGGAGGACTCCGGCAATTTCGACCACCTGGGGTTCTTTAACGTGCACTCACATCGCACAGCACACGGGCGCTTTGCGTTTCATCTCCATCGAAAAGCTGTTGGACAGTGCGTATTGTATATGAGTATGTATCCTTAGCTTTTCGAGTTGCAATAGACTTTTTACTTCTGAACGTCCGCCCTCCCCCTTCCATTTTCCCCTCTTTTTATTGGGAGGGAGGTTGAAGTCCTAACACGTGCATGTTGTGTGCTTTCTTCTTTGGCATTAGTTCAATGGTCGTTGTGCAGGACGAACCTGCAGCTTATATATCATTGTTGGACATTGTGTGTAGTATATAGCGTGTATATGTGTCCTCAGTTTTCGGAGTTGCACTAACTTCTCCAGTTCTCAGCCTATATTTATTATCGAATTATTGTACACTGTGTAACTTAATTTACAACGTCATTCAAAATTGTATATATCATTGCAATCAGCCCAATATTTTTTCGGAATGTAAATAGTGAATTTAATGTATTTTTATGTATTTCCTCGACATAAGATATTTTATGTCGAACGAGCCTATTTTATTACTTTAGAGCGGCAAATAGTGTCAACCACCGCCGTAGACCTTTGCCGATTCTTCAGTATGCTTATATGGGAACTTATTTTAAGTTCCCATATAAACATTTTCCAGTTTAACAGTTTTCTGATTTTTCCTGTTTCCGGCCTGTACCACTGAAATTATGCATTGGCGATTAGGCAATATAAATGTGGGCGGTATCGAACTGAAATCATGCTTATACTTTATGTGAGTCTATTCGTCTCAAAGAGTACGAATGCGCCTTCATGCACGAAATGGAACGAAAAACACGTCTGAACATCGACACCGGAGAGGGGACAGAAGAGGGAAACAGAACACAGATATGCAGGTTTAACTCTTCTCAACCATGAATTAGAAGCAGAGCTCTGCTTGGCTTGGTTAAGCTTGTTGTTAGGCTTCCATGTAAAAGGTAAAGGACGTTAGAGTGCAATGGTAGCGGTTCACTTAAATTTAAACCAAACTACTGTCTCCAAGGCCGAATTATCCTACCGGCGAAACCTAGCGTAAATACAGTTTTCACTCCAAAAATTAGGCGGATGCTTAAGCTCCACTTACGACTAGACGCAAGAGCGCTTTTAACGCCACCTTTTCAATCCGCATACTTTTGCCATTGAGAGGCTCGCACAAAATTTGGTAACCTGTTAAACGTCTTTACATGGTTTAGCTTTTGGAGGAAAGGAAAGCACATATCTGTCACAGTTCTCAGGAGTGAACACATACACCTACAATGAATGTCATGTAATTGGAGATATTTAATTTTATCCGCTTCATTTCTTGTCAAAACCTAGCCGCCAGCTTGACTAGAAATGAATCATAATTGGAAAGGTAAATGGTACGACAGAAAAACTTTCATACGAAATCAGGTGTCTATTCTTTTCGACACGGTTTCCTCAATTCTTGGTTACGCCAACGGTAACGCCTTTTCGAGCGAACGGG
The DNA here is from genome assembly GCF_055883805.1 of Amblyomma maculatum. Classification (NCBI taxonomy): domain Eukaryota; kingdom Metazoa; phylum Arthropoda; class Arachnida; order Ixodida; family Ixodidae; genus Amblyomma; species Amblyomma maculatum. The sequence goes on along the minus strand of NC_139344.1, from coordinate 375,118,130 downwards.
CTTTATACGCTGTCGCATAATGTTAAGGGAGCGTAAATAGACTTTCTAATAAAATAAGAAGGAAGGAAATACGGGAATACACCACAGTGCAACACAACACTATACAACACAGCACAATACAACACAGTAGAATACAACGCAAATACGCAAATTCGAACGTGTTATTCAATATTCTCGAAGTTCGGTATGGCTAGCACTTACGCGCAGGTCCCTAACAACACAGCGAAATTTCAAAATCGTAAATCAAAGGCAGAACCGGGAAAGGCCATATTGTATTCTCTGTATATGGGAGTAAGAATAAAAGTCTAGAGTCCTGAAACCGGCCGAAATACTCCATATGAAAAAGGAGCTCTAAAGAATAAGCCGAACAACACTAGAGACCAGGGAAAGCTAAAACAGAAGAAAGGAAAAAAGTGGTCGTCTGTTCTTTCTACCACGAAAGTGCGTGGTCGCAGTGCGTAGGGGGAAGGCCCGAACCGGCGCAGTCTGGAAACGGACACCGCTAGAGTCGCTTCACTGCATCACGAGGAGGAAGGAAAAGGAAAGAAGACAAGAGTGCTCCTGTCAACTCATCAGCCTAATGGAGGTTGGCACCCCTGTGATTGCGAGATGACTCCCAGACGCGAATGCGAGCCTGTCTGCCTCTCGCATCTCGCTTTCCTTCCACCTTCCTTCCTTTACCTTCGATCGATCTTTTTCCGTAATACAATGTGCTTCTTTATATTATTTCCTTTTAACGCGAAAAGCCTATAATAGCTCATGAGTTACGTCTACAGAACGTACGCCCAGAAATTGTGCGCGAGATGTGTCCATAAGTTTTAATAGGACTCTCTCAGTTATAGTGATAGATGATAGACAGTAGTCTCTACTGTCTATCGCAAAGAACGAGAAAGAGCGAGAGAGGAAGAAGGTCGCTCATTAGAAAGAGAGACTCTCTAGTTCTCTCTATCTCATTCTTTTTCTCTTTCCCTCCTATTCTCTCCCCTCTACATCACATTCTCGCCCCCTCCATATCTCCCCTTCTCAAGGAAGGAGGGAGTGAGGGGTATAGGAAGAGATGGCAGGAAAGGAGAGCGAAAGAGAGAGATGGAGGGACTCTTCTCTCACTCTTCCCTCACCTCCCTCATCTCACTCTTTCACTCTCCTCCTATTTCTACCATTGCTCTCTCCTCTTCTCTCTCTCTCCCTGCACTCACTCTTTCTCTCCCCTTCCCTTCCCTTCCTCTCTCGTGAATCACGCTCCCTCTCTCGAGGAATCAGAGGCATTCTAAGTTGGAGTGGCGCTAGAAACATTTTGTCATTGGAACAAATAGTGGGGCGAAGCCTCCTGCATGGCACTTGGGTGCTCCCTTACTGCATAGGAGACACCCTTATAAGGCAAAAGAAAGTCCTTAAGAGCAATCCTCCTCATAGCACTGGAAATGACCTTTCGTTGGTCGACTTCATGAGAGACTCCCAGTAGGACTCTGCAACGTTTGATGATGGGGGATGAGGAAAGGTGGGGTATGTAAAAAGGATATGTAGGAAGTGTCCTGGTTTGCCACAGTCTGCATGATGAGGAAAGCTTGTCTAGGTATCCGTCATGTACTACTGTAGGGTATGGAGCGGTCCGAGTCTGCAAGCTTCGCCAGTGCGCGGCCTGCGCTATGGGGAGAGAGGGAGCTGGAGGTGTATATTCCCTTCGCCCGGCGGGACATGTAGTGCGAAGAAAGGATAACCGGTGGTCGCTTAGGGTAACAAACTGGATTTCAAAGGATGGAAAGCGTAGCATGGGGCGACAGAAAGTTAGGTGGGTGGATGAGGTCAAGAAGTTCGCAGGTGTCAAGTGGATGCAGCTAGCACAGAACCGGGTTAATTGGAGAAATATGGGAGAGGCCTTCGCCCTGCAGTGGGTATAGTCAGGCTGATGATGATGATTCCCTTCGTTTGTCCCAGTAGTACAAAAGAATATCGCGGTAGGAGAGCAGGTGCTCCTCGGCCTGTAGAGGGTGCTCCATTCCTCTAGCCCGGAAAGTAAGACCTTAAGCGAGGTAATTAACGCCCTCGTTGCTAGGGAGGCCGGCCTGTGCTGGCGTCCAGATGAGGCTTATGGGGTGCCGGTGCTGCCAGAAGCGTAATATGCGAGCAGCCGTGCGGGATATATAGCCGTTGGCATAATTTAGAATCGCAGATTTGGAGTCAGAGATAATTTTTGTGGTAGATGTAAAGATGAGAGCAAGCGCAATGGTTGCCTCCTCTGCCTCTGCGGTTGAATTTGGGATTATAGAGGTGGAAGTAAGCAGCTTTTTTGTTTGTTGGCTACAGCCAGGACCACACGGGAGCCTGACTTATATTCCGCTGCGTCCACGTAGACCACCTCTTGGTCCTCGCTACATTGTCTGTGAAGGGCGTGAGCCCTGGCTATTCTGCGGCCCTGGTCTCGCTCAGGATGCATGTTTTCAGGAATGGGAGGTATGATTACGTTAGAGCGGGGGTTAGTAGAAAGGGGGACACCGTCAATGGGGTGTGTAACTGGGCTAATGTTTAAGTGGGATAATAAAGTGCGGCCAGCCGCCGAGTTGTATAGGCGGGATATTTGTGCCGTTAACCCGGTCTATCTTCTTTTGCTTGAGGGGGAGGTATGAGAGGGCATATGTGGCGCGGCTAATAACGTAAGCCTGGGTGAGGCGAATTGTGTTTTGCTCGCGTAAGCCTGCCCGGCGGTTGGCTATGCGGCGAATAAGTCGGGTGGACTGTTTACATTGTGTATGGAGATTCTTTATTGTAAGGCATTCTAAGGATCGCAGCAGTGTGGCCAAAATGCTTTCGCCTTGCTGCACGTAACGTGACAAGTGCTCACGCTTCACGGTTCACCTTGAAGCGTTTGTGGCAGCACGCAACTTTCGACGCTCGCTTGATTCATGGAATTTCTCATACAAAAGCGCTCAGGCAGTGACGGACACCGGGGGTGGTCTCGATACCATGTTGACCACTCGAGGTTCTTTAAAGTGCGCTGATATTGCACAGTGTCTTGCGTTGTGTTGTCTTGCACAGTGTGGCCTCTGCAGCTGGAATCGGACTCATGCGCGCCCGGAATAGTACTCGAGCCCCTGAACCGCTGAGCCAACGTGGTAGAGATGCGTTCAATCTCGATCCGTTTACTTACTTTATGGACGACATTGTTCCTGCTAGCCTTTCACTCCTAGCGGCCTACTGTTAGTTATGTGGCAGAATCATGTACGCGCACTGTTAGCGCCTAGAGAAAAAGCACGACTTCAAGGCCAAAGATGCAAACGCGTAAGGGGCGTAAAGCTTCTGGCAGATGGCACTTTTCAGGGTTTATGGGTTGGCACTCATTTGTCAGCGGCTTCTCTGACGTCACAAAACCAAATGTCATGGCGGAACTGACAGCGACTGCCAACTCGGGCTCCGCCGTTGAGATGGAAAGGGCAGATCAAAATCCAGCATTCCGGAACCCTTGCACCATGAGTCAGAAAGGATGCCCCTGGGGCAGTGCAGAAACTATCATGGGGCTTTGGTTTCAGCGGTATCAGGCATGATAGTTTGGGCAGCATATAGCACCATCTTCTTCACGAGCGTGCCTATGACAGATGACATGAGGGGGCACTGATTTGTGGGCGCTTTCTATCACGCCATCTGATTAAAGGTACTGGCATTTGTGTTTGCTGGCAATAAATGACTGTGATGACAGCAGTGACGTCCCTCAAGGCAGTTGATGGAGGCTACGATACGCCGCGCTAAGCGACATAAAGGGCGGGTGATGGGACAGCGACATCATTTACATCTACATTTCTAGCAAGATTAACTACCTGAAGAGATACAGGGCGAGTAATTTCGACCACCTGGTGACCATTAACGTGCGCTGACATAGGAAGGGCAGCTGTTCCTTGCCCTATGGGACTGGGACGGTAGGTCAACACCACTTGCGGTGGGAGCTAGCCTGCCACCGAATTGTTATCTGTTGTAGGCCGTCATTGCACCCGCAACCGCTTAGGTGGTGAACGACGGCTGTTGCGGCGCACGTCTTTTTCTCCCTCTTCCTTTTCTTTCTTCTCTAATTTCTTTTCTCCCCACGAGGACTCTTTCCAGTATAACTCCCACCTTCCTCCCTTCTCTTACGGCGCGGTCGAGGTGTCCACAGAAAACAAGTGAGAAAATTACCGCGCCTTTCCTTTCCTGTAAATCAATCAATCAGCGTAGGTGGCTCAGCTACAGAGCCAGTAGCAGGCCCCTGCATTTTCTTTCCTTTCTACAGCCACAACAACAACAGCGCTGACATTGATGACTCAGGCGCAAAACTCAGATGATGTCATAAGCTGGGAAACTTAGGTAGTAACTCCCTTAACGTATCGACTCTTAAGATGTGAGAGGAGGTAAAGCATTTTCTTATCTGGACAAACCTTGTTCAGTGCTGACGCAAACACCACAACCAAACTTCCCGTCCGTTTCCACAACTCTGCCATACGGTTCCCTCAGCAGGATGTGCGTTTACGAATAGCTGCGACTTAGGATTTAGATGGATAAATAATGTTACCAGTACATCCCTTCCTTATGGGGCTAGAGGAAGCCTAATATTTTGATCATGTGATTCTATAGTACGTCCGTACATGGCAACACGGTTGGCGCAAGTAACAGGGGTCACTATAGAGTATAAACGGCGGCAGAAGCCAGATGGGATGTGCTGCCTAGAAAATTTGCTGATGGCAGAGGCAGCGCATGCCCCAATGCTCCTTCTAAAGCCCCCCCTCCCCCCTTTTCCCTCTCTTGTGATCCCCTTATAATGCAATACACCTCTTTCTTGTGGCACTTCTAGATTTACACCTAAGTAATATCTAAGGCTCAAAGCTCAGCTGAAACACATGCATATCATGCAGTGTATATTTGATTGTTAGTCATGCTACCGAGCCGAGATTTGAAGTTCGAGCGCAAGTAGCTAACGACATTGAAGTCAGAATAAGTGAAACTCAATACGTTTCAATACAAAAGCGTTTACAGGCAGTTCCAAAGGTAAATACGAATGGCAAAATGTTACCTCGGTTCTCTTATTCGCACAGAAATTTAGTATACAGATGGCACATGATAACCTATAATTTTTTTATTGTCACGTTTAGGCAATGTACTTGCCTGATTCGATCAGAATTTGTTAAAAATCTTGCAGTCCGCAATATCAATGACCCAAAACACGCCGCTTTCTCATCGATGATTATATCTGGCACCATCCGGGGCTTAGTCACGAAACAATTATTTGATTCATTTCAACAGGCACGAAGCAAATTTTTTACACTTGGGAGTAAATCACATTGCAACATGTTTTCCACTAATTATTGTCAAAGCAGTCGACAAATTATATTCGAACTAGGTGCCTCAGTGTGTTGATTAACCCCTATAAATCATCCCAGCTACAATGTGTAAAAATACTTCCACGTAAAAGCAACAGATGACGTCACCGATCGTCATCCTACCCGCCCACTTCGGACTATGTACCCCGCCCTCACTGCATTATTCGACGTCATCTCTCGCCCTAAATTGTCATGTTGGCTGTTTTAGTGTTCTAACCAGTTTCAGCAAGATTCAACAAAGGCGCGCGAGAAAAGAACCTTGTCCGTCTGATAATTTTATCACCTTGAAGCTAAAAATGGGAACGCAGCCACATTCTTCCTAGTTAGATTTTACTACACAGAGAAACATCCCTTGGTTAGGCTACTTTATCTCGATAGAGCAATGTCGTTAGGAGAACGAGTACACTTGACTGAGAACTTAGTGAACTGCATCCAGTGACGAAGTAAGTTTTTTCTCATGTCGGACACAAAAGCAGCACCATACAATCAAGCAACATGATAGCTCAGTTCTCTGCTTTGCTCAACATCCCTCTGTTGGCGGTGGGCCACCGCACTTTGTTTAGAAAAGGCTATAGGGAAAACGGGAGGCGGCCCTTTACATGAAGAGCTAGAAAAATTGGCGCCAAGCGATGAGCGCTGGTGTTTACTCACTGTGAAAGTCATGAGGCGCAGGATCATATTACATCTTTCCCCTCGTGTGGCTGCCAGTTGCTTTTGTCTCCTAGCTGTGTTTGTACAAGCTCTAATCGTTCTTACGTTACTTCGTGTGTTTCTTTTTCTCCTTGAGGTTTAGATCTCTATTTTAGTAAAAATGTTTGCGATTTTGTTGTTACGCGCGACCCGATGAGTTTCGCAGTTCCTTCCTTTTCGCGTTCTACGCGAGTGTTTAGGAGCTTTCTCATTTCGTCACATGTCGTACTAGGCACATTTCGTTTATTTGACCCTATTTTGAAGTTCGGTTCTGAAACATTTAGCCTTTCCTCCGTCCCATATGTTTCTTTCAAAAAGTGCGGATGAATAAGATTTTAATCTTCCTGCACCTAATTACTCGTCATGAAGCACTGCCTCAGATTTTGTTGGTTAATTCAGAGCAGGTAGATTGCATAAGAAACTTGGCTGAGTCTGATAAATCGTTCTCGCGGCTGCTATCATGGGGTAATAGAAACCACAAAATCAAGCAGCATTACAGCACTGCATCCAGCCCTGCACAATAAGGGCCATTGGGGATTGTGTCTTGCATGCGCTTTTGAAACACAAATGCAAACTGTCGCACCCATATGTGTGTGAGTGAGAGAACAAGAGCCGATTTTGGTTATTGCAGTTTTAAAAACCGATAGCACTCTGCCAAAGTTGACAACTCTGGCCTTTCCTTTCATACGGGAGGGTGATATAAGAGTCAGCTTGCCAGAACCCTTGCATTCGCATATAGGCCATTCAGGCACGTTCATTCGGCTTCGTTAAAGTGACACTATATGTGGGCTGGTAGCCTATGTGATCGCGTCATAGCGTTAAAGGGGAAGCTTAGGTGTCCCTCATATATTTTTCGGTGTTGTGTATCTAAAGATCCGCTGTTGACTCTTCGTTGAGCAGAAGAATAAAAACAAGTGATGTTTATCCTGCGTTGTGCTATCTTGAACATGCGATCTTCCTTGAAAAATATATAGTTTTTTATTTTTGAATGCCAAGTAATTCGAAAGATTTCCTACAAAAAGAGAGAGTGGTAATGGCAATCGCTGTTAAATGCAGGAGTTGACAGGAGGCTACCAGTTAGCAAGAGAATAAATGACGCATTTCCTGGTGTAACATGTAGACTCCTGCAGTTCATTTGCATGCCCGCTCGCAAATTAACAAGACCCGCGAAGACATTAAAGGAATGCTCACGAAAATGAAGCCCAGAAGTTTCGAGAGGCTATTAAAAAAGTGAACGTCCGGTACAGGTGTTCCCTGCGCGAACAAAGACAGGGCAGGAAATCTCACTGAGAAGAGCCGTCTGTAAGAAAAACAAAAAGCTAAAATCTGCGTGACTGTGAAGAAGGGGAAAAAAGTGAAATAGCTCACACTGGGACAACTGTGTACGTATTTCGGACAACACAAGAAGACCGGCGATTATTATTAAGCTGACAGCCAGCTCTTGTGTTGTTGTGCAGCTCCTACTTCGAAGTTCTTGCAAATAACAAGTATACCAGAGATCGATTAAGGATAGGTGTGAGATGAATACTTTCGGAATAAAAAAAAAAGGATAATAACTTAAAAAGAATCGAAAATGCCCAGATCTTCACTCCTTTCAGGAGATTGAGTGTTTGTAACTTTACCTGAAAACAAACATGGCCCCCGTTAATCCGTTAGTTTTACTCCGGCAGACTTCTACGATAGGAACTGCCCTACGCAGAAGATTTCTCAACCAAATTTTTGAATAATTTATTGTCGTTATATGTACACATTCATTAATTCTAAGCTGAGCGTTAAAAGAACCGACACGCCTCCTGCGGCATAACAATTCAATTCATTTGTTATCGCACTGTATAAAACTATGAACGTTGTGAAAAGGCGTGTACATATACATGTGATGACACATCTCCGCTGGTTCACCATGGGCTTCGTCTTTCACTGTCACAGTCTTCGCTTTGCGTGACTCCTTCACTACAGTGAATTTATGGAGCGCTTGGGTTTCATGAGGCGATTAATCTTGAGTAGAACAACGTTCTTCTACTTTCTGGCGTTACAGACATTTGACATCGAGGTTGTTAAAATATGCTATTAACCTAGCGCAATATTTGCCTATCATTACTTCATAGTGGTGCACTTCGAAAATTATTTAATAGAGTTTGAAGCACAATCTCCGGAAACGAGTATTTACAACCGATACTTCAAAAATGCCATTTAAAAACATTCATAAAACACACAGCTTAGCGCAAACTTAGCAACAAATTCTTATTAAACTCTTTATATCTGTTCTAGAGTAAAGTGCGCACATTTAATTTTAAAACCTTTGAATTCTTCTGAACAAAGCGAACATCAGAAGCGTTATTCATAAGTGAGTTCTGTGGCCTTCTTGAATAAAAGATTTGCTAGCACAAAGCGTTTGATTGATAATATTACCAAAGAAATATTTACAGCCAATTCCCTTCCAGACATAGTCGCGCTGTATAAACTATTTGATTTTGCTACAATCTGTTGTAAAATTGTATACCGATGAGTTCGGAAAGGGCTATTGTGTTAAGTAAGGTGGGCTTTCCTGCTGAGCGATTTTAACGCTCCCCTTTTTCTGTACGTTATCACCAACAGTTTCCCTGTTTCAAAATTATGGCTTCAAAAATTAGTTTATTAGCACTTCAAACAATACATTCGTACCCGTGGTCGTGTTTGAGATCGGAATTCGTGAAAAACTTCGTCTTTCACTTGTGAAGTTGGCTTCTTTGCACTAGCTTCCTATATGTGGGGTTGCAACCTTTACAGGCAAACTGCGAAAGAGATTGCCGACAGGTTTTCGCTCTTTGATATACGCGGACGGTACTCTCTGCGATTGAAAGGAAACATGAACAAAAGAACATAAGAAGAATATTAGTGTTAATTGCTTAGCTAATCTGACGAATGAAGGGTGCACGGCGCCTTATATGTCTGCACACATGACATGAGAATGCTCATAGCACCGTGAAGGGGCAAAATGAATTCTAACACAAGCAAGGTTGCGTTCTCATTTGTTCTGCTCTGTGGAAATTTAACGTGAAATTTTCAACTCATCAATAATTAGCAACATAATTAGCACAATGATTCTTGAGCCCGACTCAATATATTTTTTCAGGAAAGTTGTCTCAGACAAAGGAAGAAGTGCGCTCGAAATAGCTACGGAGGAAAGAAACCTATTAAGCAAACAATAAGTATTTTTGAGAAGACCTTTATTTATCTATTACCCTATGAGCATAAAATTAACTTCCAGCGCTATTAAAGACAGGAATCACATTTGCTTCGCTCGAGAAGTTGCACTTTTGAAAATATTGAAATGAAAGGGCACAGAACTTTTAAATCCAGGGTAGCAACGAATATGAAAGGCCGGGAAGAGTAACCAGAAAGACGCTGCCAATGGCTACGCTGCACCAAAGATTATTTAAGATATTAGGCAGACAAAGTAGAAAAAGACTACCTGCCACTAAGCCACTACCTAATGCTCAAAGCACCCTCAATAAGTACGAAAGGCCATGCGCCTTGCTCGTTGAATCCCTTTATACTACATAAGCCTTTCAGCAATCAAGATTTGCATCTCTATCTCCTATCATCTAGAGCGTTCCGGGGATTCATAGTGTATAACCTATGTGTATATGACTGCGCAGCAGGGAAAGCGTAGCGAGAAGGAAAGCGTAGCAGGGGTGGCAGAAAGTTAGGTGGGTAAATGAGGTTAAGGAGTTCGCGGGGGTCAAGTGGATGCAGCTAGCACAGAACCGGGTTAAGTGGAGAAATATGAAAGAGGCCTTCGCCCTGCAGTGGGTATAGTCAGGCTGATGATGATGATATGACTAAAATAAACTTCTCTTTAGTGTATAACCTATATGAGTATACTCTTGAATTTTTTTTTTCTTTCATAGCGAGGGATGTGGTATTCTAAAGTACTCTCATACAATGATGATTCCTCGATATGCCTTGCAAAGTGGGACACTGGGAAGATAAATTCTCGACCACAAACCAAGTGACATGAAATATTTCTCACCGCCTGTACGCGACGGTCGTCACTACGGCCGAAAAGTAACAGAATGGTCGTTGGCGCCAAGTACCGTCACATCCTTCCTGTTTAGTGATAGCATCTCCCCATCCAATTCCTTCCCTGAAAGCAGCTATTGCCAGAGCCCTTCCGCGTCAGAGGACGGGGCGCTTGCAAATGCTTACAGAGAGATGCTGTCAGCTCACTGGTGCGGTCGCAAACGACAACGCCACGGAGCGTGAGTGTTTCAAGCATTTACGGAACCTTGAAAATGTGATTTTGCCTCAGAACTCAAATATGTCGTTGCTTCGTATTTTTCTAACGCTTTTTCGACAAATGCACTAATTTTGTTCTTAACAGCTTTTTGTTTGCTCTAATATTTTTTTTTCTTTGGGGCACCGTTGTCCCGGGTTGTTTTACCCGCACCAACAAACACAGCTCAGATGCTAGCGCGGGCCGCGACGTTTCGGACGTCATGCCATTCACATTTGGGCTCGCACAAATGATAACGAGACCCCTGGCGGAATCAAAATAGCCGGTCATTTGCAATGCTTTTTTTGCTTTTTCAACAACTCTACATGTCTCGCCAGCAACTCCACCAGATCCCCTCATCTCTGGAGGCGATCACCTATCCCGACTCAACATCAAAGCTCATTCAACATATCATCTTTCTGCTCTTGTTCTCGTCCCTCTTTTATTTCATGCAGATAATGCGATGCGAGAACGCGGAGGTAGAGGTAAGAATGATAAAAAAGACGAAATATGCATAAAGAATTTTCGAATGTTTTCACACCCGAATGAGCTTGTTCCTACGACAAATAATACACTCGATGAGGCGTGCAGCACCTTGTTACTGGAGCGCAGATCTACGTCGCAAAGCTACTGTAACCACTCATCGCGCTGAGCTGTTATTGAGGCTTTGCAATGTTGCCCCTTGTTTTTTGGTCACACCGCCTGTTGCTTATTTCTTATTTGTGGATCTCATGTTAACTTGTTGACGTATTTTGACGCGCACTCTTCTGCAGCACTTACCTGAATGTCGGCTTCCTTTCATTTTTCCCTTACATGTATCCCTGTAATTGCTTTGCTCTAAATTTAGGTGGTGTCGTCTCTGTTTCAATATTCGTTTGTTCTCCACTCCTTTGTTCTCTCGTATATATGTCAAATCGGTTTAATTGTCGACAGTGTATTGCTTTGTAATTTTTTATATTTTCTTTTCTTCTCTAACCACAATGCTTGTACAAAGCACACCTACATTATTCTCGATATACTGACGTTATTTCTCATGACCGCATTCCACGGTTTCTTCATCAGGGTACCTGTCACCGTGGGCTCTTTTCGTCCCTTTCTAAGAATTATTTTTCTTTGTAGCGTGTTTCCGATTTTAGGCCTCTGTGTAAGAGATGACGTGGAATGAATAAGTGTGGTTGCAGGGCGACTTGCCATTTGTCTCCCCTCTCAACATGTTCCTGTTTCTTCATCTTATATAATCAGCGGTGTTCACTCCTTCCCAACATCCCCGACTTTGCTTGTCTATATTTCCTGTGTTGCTCTCATCTCTTAAAGCAGCACACATACATGCATACACGAGCATGCTCTTTACAAAAGGAGAAATGAAAGAAGTGCAATGAATGGGTCCTTGTTCTTTTCACCTAAACCTCCCCGCCTTAATTTTCTTTCTGGTTTCATTACCTCGTAGCTGCTTTGGCAGATCGCGAAAGAAGTTTTCCTGTTCGTTTCGAAACTTCTTTAGAGCGCAAAATGTAGGCTGAAAGTTCCTTGCACACAACTGCCCATGCACTATTCTGTGCTCATAGGAAAAAATTTTCATTTTGTAGACGACTATCTCGTCCTTTTATCAGTTCAGTTCAGTTCAGGCGTTCAGTCGTGTCCGACTCTTCGTGACCCTATGGACCATGTCACGCCACGCTTTCCGGTCTCTCACTATCTTCTTAACATCACATAGCTTCATCTGCAATGCCTCGAGAATGCCATCTAACCATCGCGTTCGCTGCCTAACCCTTCTCCGGCGACCCTCAACCTTTCCCAACATCAAATCTTTCTCCAGCGACTCCTCTCTTCTCATCAGATGACCAAAGTAGCTGAGCTTTAACTTTAGAATTTGACCCTCCAATGAGCAGTCAGGGTTTATGGTCGACAATATCGACTGATTTGATCTTCTGGCAGTCCAAGGAGCTCTTAAGAGTCTTCGCCAGCACCACAATTCAAACGCGTCAATTCTTCGGCGGTCAGCCTTTTTCACAGTCCAACTCTCGCATCCATACATCACAACTGGAAAGACCATAGCACGAGTTATACGGATCTTGGTTGGCAGACTAATGTCTCTGCTCTTTACTAGGCGGTCAAGGCTAACCATTGCTCTCTTTCCCAGAAGCAGGCGTCTCCTAATTTCATGGCTGCAGTCTCCTTCCGAGGTAATCTTGGCGCCCAAAAACAGAAAATCTGTCACAGCTTCCACTTCTTGTCCATTGATGCTCCAGGACTTGATAGGGCAAGACGCCATGATCTTCGTCTTTTTAATGTTCAGTTTAAGCCCAAACTTCTCACTCTCTTCTTGTACGTGCATCAGAAGTCTCTTGAGTTCAACTTCACTTTCTGCCATTAAAGTGGTATCATCCGCATATCTAAGGTTGTTGATACGTTTTCCAGCAATCTTCACTCCAGCTGAAGACTCGTCCAGACCGGCCTTTCTCATGATGCACTCTGCATATAGGTTAAATAGGCAGGGCGACAGTATGCAGCCTTGCCTCACCCCTTTCTCAATCGGAAACCAATCAGTAAGACCATGCCCAGTTCTGACTGTGGCCTCTTGCCCTTCATAAAGGTTCCTGAGGAGACAGATGAGGTGAATTGGAACTCCCATCTCTTGGAAAGCTTGCCACAATCTGCTGTGATCTACGCAGTCAAACGCTTTCGCATAATCAATAAAGCAGAAGTAAATGGGTTTCTGGAACTCTCTTGCTTTTTCCATGATCCAGCGAAGGTTGGCAATTTGGTCTCTAGTTCCTCTGCCCTTGCGAAACCCAGCTTGCACGTCCGGAAGCTCCCGATCCACATACTGCTGCAGCCTACCTTGCAGGATTTTTAACATCACCTTGCTAGCATGCGAAATAAGCGCGATCGTGCGGTAGTTGGAACAATCTTTGGCACTGCCTTTCTTTGGAATGGGGATGTAAACTGACCTCCTCCAATCCTGTGGCCACTGCAGGGTTGTCCAAATCTTTTGACATAATGTATGCAGTGTGTTAACAGCGTCGTGGTTGAGGTTTTGAAGCAACTCAGCTGGAATACCATCAATTCCGCTAGCTTTGTTCTTAGCAAGGCTGGCTAAGGCCCATTCAACTTCACTCTTCAGGATGCACGGCTCGAGATCAGTAATCACAACCGTCCTATGTTGGGTTTGCACATCCGGGTCCTTCTTGTACAGTTCTTCTGTGTATTCCTGCCACCTCTTCTTTATCTCTGAGGCTTCAGTGAGGTCCTTGCCTCGTTTGTCCTTTATCACGCCCAGCTTAGCACAGAAGCTTCCTTTGATATCTTTGATTGTCTTATACAGAGCTCTTGTGTTCCTTAATTGGCTGTTGTCCTCAACTGCTTGACACTGTATGTTCAGGAAGGCATTCTTATCTCTCCTTGCTATTTTCTGAAAATCCGCATTGAGAACCTTGTATCTTTCTCTTTCCCCCATACCTTTTGCCATCCTCCTTTCCTCAGCTATTTGCAAAGCCTCTTCAGATAACCAGTTTGCTTTTTTGCATTTCTTTTGCTTTGGAACTACCTTAGTAGCAACTTCTTGTATTATATCACGAACATCAGTCCACATCTCTTCGGGCTCTTTGTCTTCTAGATCTAATTCTTGAAATCGATTCCTCACTTCCACAGCATATTCTAATGGAATCTGATCCAGATCATACCTGAAAGGCCTTCTAGTTTTCTGCGTTTTCCTCAATCGAAGCTTAATTTTGGCAACAAGAAGCTGATGATCGGTGCCACAATCGGCCCCAGGCCTTGTTTTTACTGCTTGTATAGCGCTTCTCCATCTCTGCCGGCAAATAATATAATCGATCTGATTCCTGTACAGACCGTCCGGTGAAATCCATGTGTACAGGCGCCTCTTGTGCTGTTGAAAATGAGTATTCGCTATGGTCAGGTTGTTTTCTTGACAGAACTCTACTAGCCTCTGCCCAGCTTCATTTGGCTCACCAAGACCGAACTTGCCTGTAATTCCGGATATTTCTTCACTCCCGACCTTAGCATTCCAGTCTCCTATGAGAAAAACGACGTCTGATGATGGGGTGCGGTCTAAAAGGCATTGTAGGTCCGCATAAAATCTCTGAACGTCAGCTTCTTCAGCAGCAGTGGTCGGTGCATAGACTTGGATAACTGTTATGTTGAAAGGGTGACCTTGGATCAGAAGTGAAATCATTCGGTCGTTTTTGGGGTTGTACCCTAGCACTGCTTTGCCCATTCTTCTGTTTACTATGAGAGCGACCCCATTCCTTCTCTTGGATTCGTGCCCACAATAAAAGACATAATGGTCGCCGGAGTTAAATTCTCCCATTCCGGTCCACTTGAGCTCGCTGATACCCAAGATATCAATGTTCAATCTGTCCATTTCTCGCTTGACGATATCCAGTTTACCTTACGTCATAGATCTTACATTCCATGTTGCTATGTGATATATCTCCTTGCAACATCGGACTTTCCGGTCGCTTCCCGACACATCCACAACTGAGCGTCCTTTTGGCTTTAGCCCAGCCGCTTCATTCGTCCTGGAGCTACTAGGAATCGCCCTTTGTTCATCCCCAGTAACATGTAGGACGCCTTCCAACCTGGGGGGCTCATCTTCCGGCGCCATATCAATAATGGTATTGTGACTGGCCATAGGGTTTTCTTGGCAGGAAATACTGGAGTGGGTTGCCATTACCTCTGAAGTGAAAAAGAATTTACAAAAGTTTCTACCGAAGTACAGTCCCTGTTTGACCGGTGTCTTCAACCTCTCGAATTAACATCTGTATTCCCGGAAGGTAACATAATACGTTTCTTCGACTTACGCCTTTATTTTTCTGATGTGCACAGCTGCTGGTCCTATGAGTCCAGAAGTGAAAAATTGCTCCTTTCATATTCGTCTGAACACTCCAAGCTAATCAAGCGAGGCATCATCAAGTTGTGTTTTCTCAATGCTGTTTAAAAAACATGTGAACATTGGCTATTTGATAATTTTCTTAATCAGGTCGGGCGGCTCTCTGCCGCGGGCTACCCTCTGCCCCTCCTGATATCAATGGCTGGCAGCTTAATCAAGAAACGGTCAGCGGCTCCAAAACACAGTGACAGCAAAAAAGTTGTCGTCTTGCCTTACCTTCATCAAACCAGCCACGGTTTAAAGAAGGTTGGTAAACGCGCAGGCGTTCACGTTGTTTTCTCCGCGCCACACAAGCTTGCCTCGCTCTGTAGGAGAGTAAACAACCAACCTGTTCACCTCAGCTGTGGGCACACGCACAGCAATCCCCACGTTTCTTGTGCCTCCGGTGTCATCTATTCCGTGCCCTTGACCTGAGGAGGCAATGCATAAGGTCAAAGGAATAGATGCATAAATATCAAGCTGCAAAAGCTTAACAATAATCTCGAAAACACTGTAATTTCTGGGAATTTGACCAATCACTGCAAAAAAAATTTCCTCCCCTATATTACATAAATGTTCGATTATCGATAAAGAGGAGATCGTACGTCTAGAGAGATAATTGAAGCCATCGAAATCCACTTTACAAGGACATCTGTGTTAGCACGCTATCAATCTGTTTATCGGAGAATAAATCGAAATTCCTAAGCGCCTCCGTGCATGCGTTGTGAAGGTTCCCTATCATTTTTACCGTTTTATTGTTTATCGCCTGACTATTCCTTGTATTTATACTTTTACCGGTTTTAATTTTGCTACACTCGTAGGCATTTTATACCTCGTAATGTTACGTTTTTTCTTAAGATTTTACCCTATTTTGGGCACCTTCAATTGCTTCTGCCATTCAGTTTTAGTTTGTTTTAGTGTGTTCTGTTGTCACCAAGGCCCTCTACACCTCGCTTTTTACTTTTTACGTTTTATAGATTTTACCGCTATTGCGTTTCCATTTCATCTTCGATTATTGTTACTCTATTGATTATCTTGTGTATCATTAATCTATTGATTATCTTGTGTTCCATCGATGGATGTTTTTCACTGCAACTTCAATCATTAGCGGAGCAGTTTCGCTATCGATGTGCCATCCATTGTTCTCTTCGCAATATAATCTATGCTTTTTCGAAATAAACCTCAGTTGGTAGCCGGCGCGGTGTGTTTGTGCCTCCTCGTGTCTCTGTGCCCCGCCTCTTGAGCTGGTTCTTCACCATGCAAAACCAACTATCCCGCCAACTCGTTCTTATTAGATAGAGAGGCAAATACGACTAACCTTCTCAAGACTGACCGCGAAAAAAAGAAAGAAATGCCAAACTGCGCCTACTTGGTACGCGCATGCGCACGCTATGCATACGTTCGCGGCAGAACAGCCGTGCAAATTTTACCGATCTGTCAGGTAAACGTGTGGAAAACGGCGTCGGCCCTACATACGCAACAATGAAGATACAGATGAACCCAGTTCCAGAACTCATTCATTTCAACGCATGTTTTCCTAGCGCACGCGTGCCGCTTTGATAAACGAAATGGTTTTCGACTTCTTTTTTCGTCAATTTTAAGCCATGAAAAGGAGTTAATTTTTGATTGATAAACTTTATTGGGGGGGGGGGGGGAAATTGAGGGTTAGGAGTAGGAGGTCAGGAAAGAGCAGTGGTCAGCAGTCCTCAGTCAGTCCGTTTGCCTTAGCAGCGGCTCTGGCTCGCTGCACCAGCATGGGCAGGTGCTGCGCGTTCGAGTTGGCTAGAAGGTCCTCCCATTGCTCAGCACTAGGGCATCTATTTTAGGCATTATGGGGCTTACCCTACTGTCACAAACCCCCGCCTTTACGGTCACAAGAGGTGCGGGATCCTCTTTACGATTACTCGTCGTTCCTCTATGAGGGTTGTGAACACATTTAAAAGTTAGGCCGGTCAACCCGTGAAGCACGTGTGTCGGTGTGTGATTGAGGAATAAGTACAAATAGGTCACTTTCTTTTACAAACAATTGAAGGTTTATATATAGCAGACCAAAATTACACTGATAATAATAGAGTACAATGAAAGAGAATACAACGCCACGACAAGATATTGATAAAGACGAAGAAATAAATGATAAGAGAAAAAAAAATAACCCGACAATGAACAAAACACTGTGATAAAAATATGAAGACTATAAAGATAATAAAGCAGGTATTTCAGATATTATAAGTATGAGCAAAAGTTACATAAGAACACAGCGTAAAATACTACTAAGTCAGGTCAAAAGTTAACAAAGCGAAAATAATGTTCGATTGAACAACAGTCCGAAGTTCTCACGTCTTTCTTGTTTGCTGAGGCATCGAAGGCTGTGTTGCTCGGTAGCGGCGGCCGTACAGGTGCAGAGGACGATGCGTCGATCGCGGGCCCGAAGAACACAATACGCTTTCGGAGCACCGCGGAGTGGCCGGAAGTTTGAATCTTCCCAAACGCACTGGTGAGGGCGTGCTGCTGTCGGTTATTTTATACCCTCGGCCGACTATGCAGCAGCCGCGTCAAGGACAGGCGGTCGCTGCCCCATCGGCTTGTCGAATCTTGTCCAGAGGAGCGACGGAGTCCCGTGAATTTCGCTCTATATTCCAGCCATAAGCTCCCGCATCTTCCGCTGTATAATAGGTGAAGCAGCTTGTGACACCTACATCCCCATGTTCTGTGGTAGAGCGTAGCAGTGTCTCCGCACCAGACACACTCCGTTTTGTATTGTGTTGGCTAGATCTTTGGGTACAGGGCTCTGTTTGGATATATGTTTGTTTGTAGGCGCTTAAGTGTAGTGGCTTGTAGTCGGTTTAGTGTGTCATGTGGAAGTGCGTACTTTCTACGCCTCTCCCTACACGCTCGTATTGTTTCCCCGTATGTTTCTGGCTTTGTGAAAGGCTCCACCGATGGCTCCGCCGCCCGGCTAGTGAAACCTAGGACGACGGCATCTCCACTAATGTTGCCCTCCACCCCAGCGTCGGAGGCCCAAGCAATGGTATGTTTCCTACTTGGGTCTGTTCGTTCTGGCCGGTCGGCTAGGAACTTGTTTGCTATGCGATGAAAAAAAAAACTGATTGATTTATAGGAAAGGAAAGGCGTGGTAACCGTCTCACTTGTTTTCTGACACCTCAACTGCGCCGTAAGGAAAGAGAGGATGGTGGGAGTGAAAGTTGAAAGAGAAAAAGAGGAGCCGTAGTGGAGGGCTACGGAGTAATTTTGACCACCTGGAGATTTTAACGTGCGCTGACATCGCACAGCACACGGACGCTTCTTCTTTTCACGCCCATTGAAACGAGCTATGCAATGAAGACACACCTAGCTCGTATTTATTTCCAGGAAGGCATCAAGTTGGTTCAGTTCAGAACGAATTACGTTATCAGTGTAAATTTTTAAAAATTAATTCACAGGAAGCGAAAAGACGCCGTATAGGTCAAACTTCTTTCTTTGGACACCTGAACCGTGCCATTAAAGAAGGGAGGGAAGTGGGAGTGAAAGTGGAAAAAGAAAAGGAGGAGCCGCAGCAGAGGGCTGCAGAGTATAATTTCGACCACCCGGGGGCTTGAACGTTAATCTGTAAATAGGTGTTTTCTGAACTGCATCGCAGAAAACATTTGGCCACTAGTTCGGTAAAATTTCGATATGCCAAACATTCTAAAGCACTGGCTCCGCCAAATATCAACCCGCTGAACATGATAGATTAGATCTCGTCTCTTACACGTCGGCGACGGAATTGTGATAAGAGATGCTGTTTTCAGAACAGGACTAAATATTACCATTTTTGTACCATCTCATGTCCGGCATGTCTGCTGTAAGTTCTCCGGATATACCCGCGATACATTAATGATGCGGGAGGAGTCTGTCTTTGGACTCTATCTTACTCTGTCAATTTTCGGGTAACATGGTACAAATACATTCTCGAGCTAGGCGATGCAAAGGGGATTCTGACACTCTCGAGGTCTATTAAATTTTAAAAAGTTATGCCAGACTGCCAGTATAGTACGTTGTTGACTTAGTGTCGAGCCACATGTACATAATTCAGTTTTTCTCCTCCTCTGCACGGCAGTGACACCATCCATCTTAACGCCTGAAAGTGCGTTGCAGGCGCACACTTGTATATTTTTCATTTACAGCATCCCGGTACTAAAATAAGAGCAATTTGTTTTGTATTAGTATGTGGACTAAAGCGTGGCCTAAAAAAACGCCGGGTTTTCTTGTTGTGTGGCTGCAGGTGCTGGCCATCACAAGGTCCAACAAAGGCTGGCTGGATGTAGAAATGCGAAGGTTAAGAGCCGATTTGATACTTGTCATGTTTGCGTGTGTGAAGGTAGGATTTTGAGTAGAGAAGTTTACTCGTAGCGAAGGTATATACCAGCCGCTAGGCATCTTTACTTTGTAACCCTCCACGCTTATTGAAGACCCGGCGGATTACAGGGCCCACCTAGTCGCCATGCACGTGAAGTTTCGACACTCTTGTGAACGGGGTCTGCGTTGTTGGTGAATAAAGAGGCAGAATATGCAGATCTGCTTGGCCTCTATAATTGGACCTGAAGGGAGTGTGAGGTGAATTATTGTGTCGTCCGGAGATGAGGAACTGATGTGGACGAATTTTGATTTAATGAGAGAGCATTGTAGACCACATTTTGCATCGTAAGCGACAACCATCTCCACTGCCTATTATATGCATGTTTCCATGTGTCCCAGAATGACTTCCGTTACACAGAGTTATCATCCGTGTATATGGCATATCGGATGCCAGGCATTGAGCTCAATTTTGCAGGAAGGTCATTTATTACAACTTTCAAGGGGAGGGGAGACAACACTGCGTCCTATGGTATAACGCCAGATTCGAAGGTATAGGGTCCATGTTCCTTGTCCTGAATTCGAATACAGGGGACCTATGAGAAATTGCCAGATGTTCACAAATTAGATGAGCACATTTGTTCAAAAGTCACAACAATATTTCAGTGCTTCCTGCCAAACGTTGGCGGAGCTGATGCTCTGCTCGTACAATGCCAAAGCTGAAAAGTGTCTGCCGGCATCGTATGCGCCGGGCCTGAAAGTGGATTCTGCCTAGAAAGCCGGTGAACCTCGATGTGTTCAACGCAACGCTGTTTGTGTTCGATGCAATGCTCGGTCACCCGCAGCGAATGCTTTCACTCCACATTCGGTTGAGCAGCGTTGAACCTCTCTTTTTTTTTTCGAACAGCTAAGGATTCATGAAAACTTGCCCTATACAGCATAGAAGAGAGATGCTTCAGCATGTTCGCAAGCAATAAACTCTACTAAATCACCAATCTTTGAGTTAATCCTTCTGAACATCCTGAAGACTCATTCGCAATGTTTCTCGATCGTAAAGAAAACAAATCTGGGAACCGCATAATAACGGGCCGTCACTTGCACTCACCGACAATTATATCTTATTCTCGACCACCTTTGTGCTACCGTACTAAATTATACTTCCGCCATTTCAGCTTCTACATCCATTGTTATCCAACATCCAGTTCTCTAGCTATTCAGCCATTTCGCCATGGATCCCGTTATGTTCCACTCACAAGGAATCATACCGATTCTTGATAATTTAAAACTAACATCGTCTAGAGCCATATATGAAAACTTATTTAAAGAATGTCGAACAGTACAGTTATATCATGGGAATATCATAACAGTATCAACATGATGTACTACCTGAGGACATCAAGACAGCTGGGGTCATACCAGTGCTTAAAACCGGAGATAAACAGAATCGATCTGTCGGCCTATATCTCTCATACTAATATCATGCAAAATTGTAGAACATAAATTTACTCACCTTGGTTATTTTCTTCAGAACAACAACCTCTTCTCTCTATAGCACAGCATAGATTCCGAAAGTTGTTTGTTTTCTCTTGTGACACTCAACTGCATTTCTTTACTAACGACTTCCAATTCTGTTCGGACTCCAATTTTTCAACTTATTGTTCATTTCTTAACTTTTCTAAGGCAATTGATGCAGTTAATCGCTCATTCATGCCAATAGATAGCCGCCGAAAGTCCACCAGTATTTTCGTTTTCGTAAGATATCTACAGCAGTGTTAACTTCGCTCTCGATGAATTCAGCCAGCACCATTCACTTCTCATCGCCATAATCGCCAACGCACTCACAGTGCCACATTGTGATATGGCCTCTGCACTATCATATATTATACGAGCCTGTAAACAGTGGAATTCTTGCCTGCATCATTAACGACCTACCGTTAGTGATCACATTCAGATTAAATTGTCCTTACAACTCTAACCAAGATGTTTGTGTTCATTGCCCTAATAGACGAGTTGCAAAACCTACAAGTCAGCTTCCCTGTGAGGCAGAAATTCATGCACAATGGCGGCAGAACCTGACTCCGCGGCAATAGTTAGGTTCAGTGCATGCATCTACTACAGTCCACGCAGCTTCGGATGCGGTCCCCGTCGCACAGGCCATTGTGCGAGAACAGGTTTTCGGACATTCTTGACGCAGGCATAAAGGAAGGGAGAGCACTGCCACACTCGGTGAGGAAAGTAGTTTTAGAATTGGCGACTCACGCGCGGAATGCTGTGACGAATGGGCAAGGGGTGCGGGAGTTACTCTGCCGCCAGTCGCTGTGCCAGCGCTGCTCCCAACTATTATTCCAAAGTAAGTCTATGCCGCCATTGTGCAGGAATTCCTGCCTCACAGGGAAGCTAACTTGTAGGTTTTGCAACTCGTCTATTAGTTGTACTATTTCGGTGTACTATTTCAGCCTCGTACCACAATGTGGGTTGGAGCTTGGGCAACGCTTACTCCCTTTGCCCGCTGTTATATGAAAGCGCAACATAACCCGCATAGATGATTGGGAACCATGAAGTTCTGGCCAGCCTTTTATCTTCCTGCACAAACAAGAAGCGCCGCCACTTTTCGCCAGTCCATTGAAACGGGTGTCGTGTCTAGCGATTGCACTATATGGTTATCTCGGAGCAAAGGGATGCAAAGGCAAACAGGATGAGTGTGGTGAAAGCATAAGAGCGACGAAGTTGGGTGGAAACCAGGCCCGTGATGTGGATGCTGTAGGGGGAAGCGGGGGCTGCTGAGCAAAGAATAAAAGGGCGTAAGCGTCAAGGTGGTTACGGCTAGTAATGGGAACTATAAAGGGCGTAAGCGTTGAGCTGGTTACGGCTAGTAACGGGAACCAACCAACTGCTGTGAAAGAAAACTTCAGCCGCACTGATTCTTCCTTGCGGACTATATGCTGGTGTACGTTGCTCTGTGCGTACAGTTGTCTCTTTTATTTCTTCTCTTCTTTTCTTTCCTGTGACATCGGCATTTTTTCTCTTCTTGTAAAGTATCTCAACTCGTGGCTTGATTCATTCGGTTGCATGGTGATGCAAGCCATTCACATGGAGCTTTTTAATTCGAAACCAATAATTATTTCATACGTGCAAGACGGGTAGCATTCATGCTGGAGAGGTGGCTAGAAAAAAGTATGACGCCCTCAAACGGCCTTATGAAGCTCTCAGCGAGCCTAGCATGTATTACGCATCCAGAAACATTCGCAACCGTGGCGAGTGCAACTACAATAAATCCCGTACATACCGTTCGTCTACTTATACTCGCCACTGGCCCACCTCTATGCGGATCCATTTTTCTTAATTGTCCATCAAGCCTGTGGTGGAACCATTTGTTATACAGCGTTACCGGTAGACTCACAGAATTTCTCGTTGCATATATAGCAAAAATGTGCTAATAAAATTGGGCGCCAGCCTGTGACAAGGATTCGAACTGACTACATATCGACGTTTTATAGGAGGCAGTCAACGACGCCCAGCAAGCTACTCACAAATAAGAAAAAAAAAAAAAAAAAAAAAGCACAAGGTCACAAAAAACGTTAGAGCGAGAGAGAGAGAGAGAGAGAGAGTGTGTGTGTAAACTTTAATTTGTTAACGGAATAGCGTGGGTGCACTCAGCCAAGCTGAGTGGGAGGCAGAGTTGGCCCACATGGGTCAGTCAGAGCAGCGCAGCCTGCTCACCAGACCCGGGAGCGTATTGACAAACCATATCCCGTAGGAGCACTCGAGCAGACGACGCTCTGACGCGCAAGCACGTGACACCACGTCTTTCCTTTAAGTTGTTTTTTGCTTGTTTCTATTTTTTTTTTTACGCCAAAGAAAGATGGCGGCGCACACGCGTGCGCCGTTGCTTCCCGACGCTTGCGTTGCGGCGTTGGTTAGCCAGACAAGCGCGTATCCTTCTACCATAGTGGTATTGCCTGTGGCTTAAGGGGTGCTGCGGCCGCAGTTTTGAGGCTTTATAAACGCAGTGGCTCAAGCCATGCCATTTGGATGCTGGATACTGTGATGCTTGCAGTTCGAAACAAGTGTTTTGGCTGTCATCTCGAAGTCTGGTGTTTGACTCTGACAGCAAGCGATTTTGTGAAGCCACGACTGCTGAACTTTTGCTGCCTAAGCATGCTGGATGTGAAAGTGCGTCGATTCCAAGAAAGTTGCGCAGCGCCGTTGGATGCTCGCCTTGGAGCCACTAGTCGCTGAAAGTGCCTTGGTTATGTAGCACTGCAATATTTGGATAAGCACCTCTGGAATATGGGGGGTAAAAAGGGGGGGAAAAGAGAAAAAAAAAACATGGTTACGTGGTGTATTTGTGAAACATTTGCTGTGATGCTGCATCGCTGCTCGAGGGGGTCTTCGCTAAGGATGCTAAAGCTACTGGCCTACCCAAGGGCGTATGTAGACTACTATCGATGCTAAATTACATCTCAAAGGCCATCTCTCATTTTATGCTACCGTGATAGCAGTTGTTTGCACTCAGGATCTTTTTTCCAGTTTCCGGCATATAAATGCGGAAATCTTTCTATATGCCAACATGCTGGGACAGCGAAGCCAGTTTTCTGAAATTAACGGTGACAATCCTTGAAATGGAAACATGCTCTCGTTTTGTGAATTACGGCGCCCTGGTCATAGCGGCAACCGCCCTTTTCTGAAGCCCATAATCTGGCGACGTCAAACTATCGATTCTGAAAGTAGTGGGATATTAGGTGAACTCGATAATCAAGTACTCACGCTTCTGTGGCTAAAAACAGCGCTGACACGAGACGAAGCAGATGGGACACGACGCTGTTTCGTCTGCTTCGTCTCATGTTAGCGCTGTTTTTAGCCACAGATCATGCACCAACCAGCCAGAATTTCCACCCTCTTAAAGTACTCACGCTTGTTTGAGAGCACTGCGTTGAATAGGCATTTGTTGAGCGCAGTAGCTAACTTAACTGCACCTGTTAAGCAGAGGCAGTGGCATAGCATGCTGTGTAACTTGTTTTTTGTAACTCTTTATGTATGTGATTGGTATTCTTCTCAAGTGTCATGGCAAGAAGAAACAAGAGTGTTTATTTTTGAGGTCGTGGGCACCTCATAACATGCTTACGCAGAATGGTGCAGTTCAATATTGAGTCAAATAAGTGCTGGCTTTCACAACAACCGTTTATTCCTTGTATACATCTCAAAGTGACCTTGGCTAACTTGAATTCCAAACTATGTTACAGCCGCTTCAAAAGCTTCTGAATTAGGTGACATGTTGTACTTGCACCATTATGTCTACCAATCTTTTTGAAGAAGGAAGCATTGGTACAAATTTAAAGGATTAAGCTCACAAATTATAGCAACACTTGAAGAGGTGAGAACCAGAGTATTTTGACATCACTCCCTTATGGCTTGCACACAGGTCAGCTAGCAATCCAACATTTCAAGAAACGCTTGTTAATGTCATCATGTGCCACAAGTGTGTTTATAGTAAATTAGGTACTACAAGGACTTGTCGCTATAGTAAATTAGGTACTACAAGGCTACCCCGATGAAAGTCGTCTAAGAAATAGTATGAAACAACCAGTTTTAGGCATTTAAATTTGAGGAACCTGAGTTCGATCCCAGCCATAGCGACCACGTTTTGATAGAGAAAAATGTAAGGTACCCATTTACTGTGTGATGTCAGTGCATGTTAAAATCATTGGTCCAAAATGAGCCGGAGACCTACACTACAGAATCCTTCAGAGCCTAAGTCAATTTGGGACACTATATTAAACAAAACTGAAATGCACTGCTTCTAAATTTAGGTGAAACAATGCCTTTGCTGTTTAGTAAATGCATGGCAAGCAATACATTGTAAACCATTTATGCGGAAGCAGTTTGTTTTACTGGCAAATGCCTTCAAATTTTTGGCAGGAAAAAGTGGCATGTGACTTCAGTTCTACAAATGACACTGGACAGCCATTCAGCCATCAAAGAACCTACTTTGAATTGCAAATAGCCACATTTGTGCTTGCAAGGAGGCCTAAAGCATACTGAATAAGCAAGATAGCGATGAAAATAATTCAATGAAAAGAAAGGTGGAGAATTCGGCCAGCAGCAATATGACCCTAGCGTGCTGCTCCACACTAGAGAAGGGAGAAAAGGGAAATAAAAGGAGAATGAGGATACAAATGGTTGATGACAATGTTGTAGGGCAGTGAATTGGTTCGAGTTATAGAGAAGACCACGCACACAGTGGATTGCACTCGTCTCGCATAGTCAACATATAACACATGAAGTGCATGTTCTCCACATGCACCAGTTGTCACTGCACACATACACCGGGCAGCTACACACATTAACTCTCATATTCTGGTCCAAATGCATACACAGGCTCGCCAAGCACGATTCTGAAAAAGCTCAAACTAGACAGAAACATGATTGATCGCACTGTAAGCAGCTGCATAGGCATGCGAAGCACAGCACTAACAATTTGTGGTGTGTCACATATGGAATGGTTTGACTGCTAATTTGGCAGGGTATCAGGCCATCAACTAATGTCTAAAAGCTGAGATGATGGCTTTGGTTGGAAGCAATCTAAGCCCTTGGCGATGCAGGTCCACAAACGTAATCCAAATGCATTGTCCTTGAGTGGCTGCTTTCCAAATTGTTGATATTTAAAGTAGTGTGGTGTTGCTAGCATGTTTTTCTGAAAAAATCTTTCTGTGCAGCTAACTTCATTGCAACATCTGATTGAAGCTGGAACACCTGCAGCAGTATCAGACAGCAAGACAAAAGTTCAGAACTTTTGTAGACAAGGAACATAATAAAGTATGATTCATACTTATGAAACCTTGTTTTTGTTTTGATAGTGCGGCCCTATAGGCAGCTGCTGCGCCAAGATTTTCATAGGTCAGCAGGCCCACCAGAACCAATGCACCCAACCGACCTTTCTGCAGGGAGACCCAGCCGCTACCGATTCCAGTGGCTATGGGGAATGCGTTAATAAGCCAGTACTACTGGAACTAGTAGGATCCCAGCAAGAAACCAGTATAAAATTTTTACCTTGGATAAACAATTATCTTCTTTGGCATTTTTCAGCAATTGCTCTGATTTCTCTTATTATAAAGTGCTGTACTCTTACTACACAGCTCACAACCCCTAAAAAGCTGTTGGCTACATATCTGTAGAATATCATTTATTATATCATCAAGAGATGTGTGGGCATATGTGGCTATTCGGTACATGTCCACTTTCTACTCTCTTCAACGTGGACATTATAATGTATACTATAATGATATATTAACATTTGCGGCAGATATTCACTGGATGTTCACTGAGTATAAGTTCTTTGGCTAAGATTTTTTGTTTTGTAAACTGATTTTACGAATGTTTACAAGGGAAAAGTATCAGATTGACGGCATGTGACTCGCACTTTGTGTCATCATTTCTACAATTAGTCATTTAGCTTCGAGGTGATGACTTCCATCAAAAGTCTCCTCTTGCGCTTGCCAGCTAACTGCATAGGTCTGCATGGAAACTATCGCCTAATATATTGCGCTCGTGTACTTTCGACTCGAGTATAAGCGAGAAATGTAGCTCTGCTTTTTATTAAATTGACTAACATTCAACCCACATATAGCACTAGCTGAGTATAAATTATTTGGCAATGATTGAAATATATTGCTAAGAGCAATACGGGCTTATCGGCAATGTACGTACCTTTCTCCATCCTTTTGAACCTTTTGCACAATCCAAGACGTGTTGGTTTCGACGCTGTAGGTTTCCAGCCATTAGTTGACGGCTGCCTCGTTTGCCAGGTTCGCGCGATAGATACACTGACCCGTGCCCTTTTGACGCGAGCTCATCTTTTACGAGCTCGAGCGGCTCTGGGAGCTCGTCCATCATCTCTAGTTATCCGCAATAGACACACAAGTTCGCCAAGCACAAATCACCCTGGTTAGCGCAGCGCGCAACGGATGAGCCAAGTGCACGTGCCTACAACCCAGAAGCACCGGACGAACTGCGCGGAGCTATGCGGATGGGGAGAAGTGCAAACTTCGGGGTGTAGCCGAGCCGAGCGACGATTCCAGAACATAAACAAGAACAGCCGCGCAAGTGACCACTGGACTGAAATTTACGTGACACGTGACCGGTAACCGACCGACGTTTACAGAACACCAGAGCAAAAAGCCCGCGGAGTGGTCACTGGACCGAAATTAACGTGATCGCGTGACCGAACGTTTAGCCGGCGGCAATTTGCGTGACTTTTACGTAAACTTCAGCTGACAGCCGTGCGGAAATACGAGCCCTGCGCGAAAACGACACCGAAACATGAGTACCTTTGACAAACGCCAGCGGGAAAAAAAAAAAACGTAAATGCGAGCACTGCGTGAAACGAAACTGAAACCATGAGTAGTCTCGTCACAAGGCGCTAGGGAGAAACAGCATTGCTGCTACTCGCGGAAGTGACGTTGTATCACGTGCTTGCGCGTCAGAGCGTCGTCTGCTCGAGTGCTCCTACGGGATATGGTTTGTAAATACGCGACCCGGGAGGCAGCCCAATCCAATGGCACAAAACGTAAAGACTGCGATTTTTTTTTTTCTTCCTTAAGCTCCGCTGCCACATTCTCCGGTATGAGATGGGTTGATGCGCGGCAAGCGGAACAGCCTTCGCCGTCTACTAGAAGCCGCATGATTGGACGACTTAACGTACTTCATTTATTATACACGTCTCCTGAAAGGCATGGCGAAGATTTTGGAACAGATTGCAGCCGCTCTAGCGCTGAGCGAGTTATTCTGCGCTACATGCCACTAATGCTGGGGCTTAACCTCTCACTTCTTCAGTTAATGTATTTTTTTCCTTTTGCAGCTCATTTTTATCGTTGTTTCTCTTCTTCGTCTCGTCCTGCTGTCAGCCCTTGCATTTCGCTTGCCTTTAAAAAGCGCCCGACAGCTAATCAGTCAGGGCGCGCTATCCCGGGCAAAAGTTGTGCATGGTGAGTGCTGGGCGCTGACATTTTCAACGGTCATTTATCGTTTTTAGCTGAAATTTTTATAATAAGTATTATAATAAAATAAGTATGTTTGCACCTAAATAGCACTTTAAGGCCTGAAGAAAAAACATTATTTCCTCTTAGCACCATAATATCTGCAGCCAATTTTGTTGGGGACATGCAACATATTGTACGAAATGTTATAACCAATAGCTAAATTAGCCCCACCACTTGGACTTGCCAAGTATGCACTCCGAGAACCATGAAATTAACAGTTATTTCGACAGTGACTTACTACTGGTAGGAAAATTACTAAGTATAAAAATGGCGTACGAGGGACTACCCCGCTTGCTTTTTCGAGGAATATTTACCGCATTTCTTTTTCATTTAGAATACCAACAACACTGTACTTTATACACTGTATATACAGGACGTTAAACTCCTCTGAAACAATAAAATAACTCCTATGTACAGCGCACTCTGAAAAAGTATTCAGTTTGCTTTGTTGTGTACAGGAAGACGTAAGCATTTTAATACGTATAATGTCGAGAATGAATTAGTCCGACTGTCAGGACGTGCCTCGTGTGCTAGCGGATACCTCGGCTAGCTAGATGGCAGAAGAGAAGGGGGGGGGGGGAGGGGGGAAGGGCGGTAAAGTGAATAGAAAGGGAATTTATTGTCGAGCGAATTTGAGCAATACGTTCAAAACCAAAGCTTTTTATGAGAGCCGGAATGACTACAATACCATTGATTACTCCAATTCGTCTAGTCTGAATTTATTTAACGAGACAGTGTTCTACAGAAAACGCTACGTCGGCTTTGTGGACAAAACATCAAGTGCATGCCTTTGGCAGGTGGCACTTGATAAACAATGCTTTGATAATGGCGTCCCATGAGAAAGCCGGTGCCGGCGATGCCTCGAGAAGCGAATAGCTGCTTTTTGGAGCAGTTCTGAAAGCAGCGTTTCTGGCAATCTAAAATTTTGTCGCTACAGGCGCGAACTTCTTTCGCGACATGCATGCATTCAGATAAAGCTGACAGCTGTGGGCGACTACATGCGTTAAACGAAAGCCAGCTGATTCAAGAGCGCGTTTTTAAGAGCTTCAGCTCTTCACTACATTGCCGGTTTCTCGTCCGTTTCTTCGCCGCTCTCTGATTCAAGATGGCGGCCAAGTCACATGATCATAACTCTACCATTGGAAATAATGTCTTGCCTACCGCAAAACCACGTGACCATATGGGACGTCATGGTTCCCCAAATCCTCTCGTTTGACGTCCCTCCATCACCGCTGCATTATCAACTATATTCTACCGACCGGCCTTATATACTACACCTGGAAATGGCTGTGTGTCGTCACTTACAATCAGCATTGGTGAGAAAATTGTGCTCCAGCCATTTGAGGTACACAGTTTTGAATGTTGTCACACGAATTGGCACCATATGGCGCAGACAAATGTTTTTCTAAAGAAATTTTTAAATGTGCAATGGATTCGAGCAGATGACCTTTGTTCCTCAAAACCGTAAGGGGTTACGACGTTCAGGAGGCCTTGGCGGGAAAACTAGTAGTTGTACAGAGGAGTGGGTGTTGTCAAGGAAGTTGTTTCGTGGTGTACACATTGACACCGGAATTGAGGACCTAGGATCAAATTCTGTAAATCTCCAGCTAACACTCTTATCTTGCGCCTACGGCGGTCGAGCTATTTTTCTTTTAAATCATTTTCTTTGATTTAATTTTAAACTATAAAGTAGCGCATATTCTGCATCATAAATGCTAGGACAAAAATATGGTTATAATTATTATTTGGCGATATTGGTACCTTTTCTAAAGTTAATTTGGTGGTTAAAAGTTTATAGGCGGAGTTCAAGAGCCGACTCATGCTTTTCTTATTCACGGGTAATTTTTGAATTTGCCTTGAAAAGCAACATTTTTACTATTTATTCAGTCAGTTAAGTAGGTCAGCAGTGAGAAGACTGTCCATCGGGTAACGACGGGGACGCGTACTTTGAAAAGTCCAATTTTTAGTACTTATGTGCCACACTTTTATGAGGTTCAGAAGGGGAAAAAATCCAGTCAATAACTTCATTCAGGCGCGCTTTAAACCAGCCAGGCAGACTTGGAAGAAATTATTTCTGCGATAATGAAAGGACCTGGTCCCGACACGTTGGATTAGATTTCGTTTTGATCCGTCCGAATCAATTTTCGAGGCCGCTATCAGTCTCGTGTGTTCACGAAGCACGCGAATGACAGAATGAAACTTGAGTTCGATTTTCTTGCCTTAAAAGTCAGACGAACAAGAAGAAAACAAACATGGAGCTAATGAACTGAAATGGACTTTGTGCCCACGAACTATCACTAGTTTCAACACAAAGAACCACTAAAGCAAAAAGTGGTAATAAATCCGCAAATCCACCGCATGGTGAATGAACTGCCATGTGCCGATAAATTTACTTTTGGTCCCAGATTGCTTTTATCATGCCAAAGTTTCGGCAGTTATTCTCTGAGGCATTTCATGCCGACTTCTCTTTTGTAATTAATCATCGATCTCTGCCTAGGTTAACGCAGAAGCGATGTCTTCGCCATCTGGCCAGTGTCGTTCGTAAACTGATCCTGTACAGACAGCAGCAGTGGTAAAACTCCGAGCCCTTTATCTTTTTTTTTTGTGTGTGTGTGTGTGTGAATCTTGAAAAGTCAGTTATAGATCGCGTCTGCACGTGAAGCAGAAAAATGGCGCAGACAGCGTACTATTAATTCCCTAGATGTTAACTACCGTCTATAGTTTGCAGTTCATATGGAACGCAAGGAAGTTTTGGAAGGCAGAGATAAACGATAGACAGGCAATAAATGAATAGCCAGTTGCCACTAAAAAAAGCCGCTCAGAATTAAACATTTAATATTTAGTTTTGTTCTGAGGCACACAGTTGATAGCATAATCCCGTCCGTGCATTCCTCATTGTCCCCTTCCCCCAATTTCACTCATTTACTCACATACACACGTATACACACACCGAGAACATGATCTACAACGCTCAATGCAGCAGCAAGTGTGGACCTTGTACAGTGCGTACTGCACACGCAAAATAATTTCAAAGCGACAAACTCCTGAGTACCATAGAATCTTCAGAAGCTTCTTATATTTATTCACTATCCGGTTGGAGAATTAGCAGGAGAACGAGCGAGAACAGATCAAGGGAAAAGGTGGAAAAAGAGCCCATGATGTTGTATTAATCGGGCGATTTTAACGGGACGTCATAACGAAACGTAGCTAGCTTGTAAAAGAAAAGGTATAATGAAAGAGCTCTCAGTTGGGCCGCTTATCCCCTGTTAGTCGTCTTAGTCGTCTGAATCTTCAGAACTCCACCCCGTGAATAATCACCTACTCACAAACCAATTTTTTTCATTAAACATTTCGCTCTCGTTACAGGTTACTAATCATTAGGATAGTCGAGTGATGTAGTGAATCATCTTCACCTGAATGAAGAGAGTGCTATTTTCACTCCAAGTACGCGATAAGAGGATAACACCGGTATTTCCGGAAGCTTCGCAACGCTGTAATGCGGCGGCCACTTGTAAGTTGCGAACGCCCTAGTGTATGGAGTAGTTGTACGGGAGGTAATTAATAAATTTCTGCGTATATGTTATCTATGTGCGTTTTATTGCTGTCTTATTTATTGATTCCAACACTCACCGAGGAGGTTCTGCATACGTTTGCCTATCGAAAAGAACTGACTCACTTAAAATAGAAAACCTGAGTAAGAAAAGGGGGCCACTGTAAATAACTTTCTCGCGGGAACTCATGAACGTCCTTTCAAAAAATGATCTAACTATTCTCTAAGTCCCTACACCCAGTTTAGTAACACAAGGCCGCTCTTAACCGCACAGTTCAACACGACGGTTTGTAAACCGGTTTTGGTGGTGAATATGTCTACACTGTAATGTTCCTGTCAAACGTAACCAGGCAGGTGCGAACGTCCAGGAGCGCGCGGCTAAGAGAGCGTTGTTCGCCGGTTAGTGTTGATCACTTATTATAGCTGAGGACGTCGCTTTGAGAACTCACGCTCGCTGCACAGGTTATAAAAACTTGTTGCATAATATGTCGTTCCGGCGCTTTCGTGCAGTCGGAGCATGGTAGGAACGAGCAAGGGAGCTGAGCGCAGCAAATGGGATTTTCGCTCCGTTTGAAAAAGACCTGTGAAGCTGGCATAAAACAGTTTTTCGCTCAATAATTTTAACCACCGTTTTTATTTTTACCCCGTCCACGGCAAAAGAGCAAATTAAGGATAGCTTTCGTCAATATTATGATAAACATTGCCCTAAGGCAAGTGTTTTAAAAACCGCTTAAAACGCCCAATCTCGGCAGTAAAATACTGAACAGGGTTCCAGAGCTTTGTCTTACTGGCACTTTATTCCAAGGTGAAAAATTACCCCACAAATGTGCGCACTACGGACTACAGAAGATACTATATAGAATTACAATGCCTTCGATAAAAAACAATTATTTTTTTCACCCAAATAAAAGGTTTTAGTAAACCGTATCTAATTTAGCTGTGTGTAGTTTCATCAGGACAAAGTTACACAGCCAATGCCAAAAAGCTCCAAAGAAGACGGCAACTTTCGTGAATCCATTTACTCGTTGCCGGATTGTCTGCTTTTGCGCAATGTCAGGAGAATGGACAAACGAACAGCCGCGTGCATTCACTATTAGAAGTAGGTGTACTTTCCTTTGCAAGAAA
The DNA here is from genome assembly GCF_055883805.1 of Amblyomma maculatum. Taxonomy (NCBI): domain Eukaryota; kingdom Metazoa; phylum Arthropoda; class Arachnida; order Ixodida; family Ixodidae; genus Amblyomma; species Amblyomma maculatum. Next base: position 375,084,910 of record NC_139344.1, on the reverse strand, counting down.
TAGAAATGTTTTCCTAAGAACATAAAAAAACATTGCTAAAACGCATAATACAAGAGAATTTCAAAGCAGGCGACTACACCTCTCTTGTGTGTGCCGCATTATCGTCTTCATTTGCACGACAGAGTAGAGCCGGACGGTGGTGCGTACTCGTATGCAATGAGCAGGTGGTAGTTTGCGTGCTTTCATTCATTTCGCATAAACTTTAACGCGCAGTATTTTCTTCTATGGAAGGCAACGAGCAGTTATCTGACATCCTAATCGGACACCAAAAACTACGATCATCGCTCAAGCCTCCAGGTGCACCGAAAAGGAAAAACAGCAAAAAAAAAAACAGAAAACAGCAAAAACAAGCAAACTGTCTGAGCATGACAAGGACAGAGTTCTCGAAGTATCGAGGCCTGAAGAAGGCGCGAAAAAAAAGACGCAGGTACGCTGGGCATCAATTTAAAGACGACGAGATTCATTGCAGTGACAGATAGACAAGCGTTGATGAAAGGCGGAACATCGAAGAAATCGGAAATGAGGTTGCAACGGCTCTAGAGATATTGTGGATAGCAGCCCTTCTTTCACGCTAAAGCAAATACATCAAGCGGCTGAAGAATTGCCGGGAATCGCCATCAGCACAACTAGCATTGATAGTCTACATTATTCGCACAGATACTTAATGAAATTGATGACTCAGAAGCTGATTGACTGCAACAGAGGCGACTTCAAACGGAGCTGCAAGGCATACGCGCAATGCCTGCAGTGTGAAGGGCTTCGCTTGTGCAGGTTTTACGTCTATGACACTAACTACAACATATGATGCTCAAGGAGCTTCGGCACGTGAATGTCATATATTGTCCGTGAATTTTGTTTTCTTTATCACTGCGCCCTATCGGGGAACTCCTGATTAGTGGGGAGGAGAATTCTGCTTTTGCAACCGGTAAGCGGTCGCTGTCGAGTCTAGCTGTGTGAGCGGAAAGTGAACGGCGAGCGAATGTACCACCCCTTTACAGTTCTGGTCGCACTGCGACCGATGCCCCGCCGCAGGAGGAGGTGGCACTGAAACTGCGGGGAGAGATAGCATTAGAAGCCTCACGGGCCTCAGATCCCGTGTCAGACATGCTTTTCCTAGATCACGCAGGAATGCTAGTGTGGCTTTGCTAAACTGGTGATTTGTGTCTATTCCGAGTGGTCTCGCACATACTGTTGTAACTTATATTACCACATATAAGTTGCATATAAGCTATAAGTTATATATATATATGTTATATAAAAGTTACATATAACTTACGTGTGCACGTTATATATAGGTTACACATATATGATACATGTAGTACAAGTTGTATGTAGGTTACATATATAAGTTACATTTTTATCACACGTAAGGTATATAAGCTTACAAGTATTTGTGAGATAACAGAGGCACAAATAGTGAGATTAGTGATTTAGCGTGTAGTGCAGCATATGTAAACGAACTACGATCCACTAGCGGACTCGCATCATACCATGTTGTGCTAGCGTACGCGTAGAAAAAGTAGGAAAATTCTTTACACTATCACTGAAGCTATAGCTGACCCAGAGAACCACATTCAAAGCTCTCACTTCTAATTGTGCAACGATAGCCTTTGCCAAAGAGCGCCTCTGCCCAAAACCACTTCACTTAATTTTTCTTTGGACGTAGCGGAATGAAAGGCTTATTTTGGCATCATTTCACTCCGGAGAATGCAAACGCCAGGCAAAGAGAACGCATGCACCCAATGAATCATTGGTTGGTAGTCTGCGGCAACACGAATAGAACATGGAAGATTCTGCCTGCGAGGCTCATGATCAAGCCATCAACCACCGGAACCACCTAAAACCAAATAAAGAAACTGAAAGAAAGTAGCCGTGCGCTGTCTCCTCGAATGCACTTCAACTTTCAGAACCCTCAAAAGCGAAAAAGATCATTCTGGGCAGTAATAGACAGACGGTAATTATTTAGCGAGCCAACGCGTATTTATAGACTTTTTTACCTCAACACATGCTTTAGTTTATACTGTCTATCTTTAATCGTCTCCAGCACGTGCACAAAAAGGGCGCCTGCTTTCAGGCCATTTCAGTTCCCAGAACTTCGTTCGTAGAAATTCAGTTCGCAAAATTTTGTTTTCTACCCGTTCATATAACTTTTGAAGCAGCGTAAAAGAACGCTAATGAACATATTTCCTTCTGAATTTTATCCCGCTAATCGCGGCATGTTTTCAGCGGGGAATCTGATAGCAGCTTCACGAACAAATTGCGACATATAATGAAACTTTACCCAATCAGCGCAGGCTATTTCTATTTATGCTGAAAGTTTTGCCAACATCCGTTGCAGCGTATGTATATCTGTGGCATCTCTTCAAACATAGGCATGGTTTATTAGGTTCATTTCTCCACGTGGTTTCCGTAATCTGGTCTAGCGCCCGTGCTTCACGGCACATTTTTGGTCTGGGCCCTTAAATTCGCAGATGGGAAATACTCGCACAGTAACGAGTTGCTTGGCGGGATGTAGGAGGTGGAACTGGCTTTTCTCTTCAGTACGGTTACATATCGGCTTGTGAAGATGAGTCGCGTTTTAATGCCATTCATTTAGAGTATATTTATTTTAAATGCCACGTTGAAAATTGGACTTCTATTAGAGTAGTCTTTCTATAAAGTGAAGAAATCCGAACAGCCTACTGGTGAAATGAAAGTTGCTGAACCAATTCCTTCTCTCATGTCTAATTCTTTTCAAGGATATCTGTTGAGAAAGAGTAGCCTCATGTGTATCGCTTGCTCCATAATCGCCACGCAAGCTGATATCTAGTTTAGAAAGGGCCGTTACCAGAAAGGTGACTTCTTGGCGTTTCTGAAGGCTACCCGGCGTAATGCCTGTTTAAATGCATGTGACATTCATCAAGGTGCCATGACCATCGCGGCGCACACGCTACTTGACAAAGCACATGCTGAATAGCTTTCAGGTAGCTTCGACTGAGAAACGAGAGACCAAGGCAGGCGTCTAAATACGGCGCCAGAAAGGAGACAAAACAATAAGAAGCGCAGCATAAAAAGTGTAAACGCATCTCTCGCTTGGGCAAGAATGATCGCACTGAATTGGTTAGAAGATACGCGAAAGATGGACGCTGTGTGAGAATGAATGGCTCCTTCCCGAATCCTTCTATACCTTTTCAGTACTCATGTTTAATATATGAAGCGTGCTGTATCACTCCAACAGGGATGTTCTTGTGCACGAAGAGATTGCAGCACCGGCTTTAGCCCGGATTCGCTTAAGACTGGGAAGGTGGTCATGCTCTTTTATATAAACGAGAATGTAACAAGAGGTCATTGCTCTTATTGGCGTTTTCTCTTTTTTATCTTCCTTTTTGCTATCTTTCACATCGTACTCTGAAATAGCATAACTGATGTTAACGAAATGCCGCTCACCGCCTCTTCTCGTCGATGGCTTCGGAACGAAAAATATAGACGTCCGACTGCAAGAACACCTTTTTTTCCCAACGTCTTCATTTGTGATTTGCTTCCCATTGCAAGGAGCCTCTTCTATTTGAATTCGTAATAGTTTCGCGACAGCCCTTCAGAAATTTTGAAAAAGACCTGCACTAAAAATAAGAGTTGCATATTTAGGAGGAGGCGGGAAGCATTTATTGGCCTAAACCTGGGCTCTGGGTTAAGGTTAATTCGGGAAGTTTCTTCTAAGCATGCAGTTGCCCGTTATATTTTACGATAATTGCAGGCATAGAAAACGTACCTACTGATCCTAACACAGAGTTCAGGTTTAATTCTTGTATTGGACAGTACACGGAGATACATTGTAATGATTTCAGCTCAAAACAAAAAGAGGCGGTACTTTTAACAGGCACTCGATCGACCTCGCTATGTGGAAATATAGAGATCTACCTTTTTTCGCCAGCTTCAGTTTTGTTTGAGCGTGAAATTCCTCAAGTTCCTAATCTCGGGCAACTCAGGGGAACGACATCCCAGAATCGTGGAGGCAAAGGTGACTCTTAAAGCAAGCGGAGCAGCAGCAGCTTCGTGTGCCTGAATGAGACCAATTTTTCCTTGCGCTGTAAGGAGAGACTCGATTGACACCGGCGCGAGTCGTACGGCGCAATCGCGCAACGTAGTATGCGGGAGCTTACTGGGCTCGTTATTCCGAAATTTCGCGTCGCACCTTAGTTTGAGCAGCGTTCAATGACTAGTCACAAACGTGCCGGCGAAACCTTGAGGTGCCGGCACGAGGCGCCGACGGAACTTCGATAAGTTAAATGTCGCTCGTAAGACAGGTGGCACCGGCAGGTTCTCGTGCAAGCATCGCGTTATGTCGATTTCTCAATGAGGAAGCATCCCAGGGGCCACGAGCAACTATCACGTCCTACGGCTAAGGTAAACCTTAATTGCCCCCTACTTTATTGGCATCTACCCCCTTACCAGCCATTTTTATGTAAATTTAAACGGGAAATAGGACGGAGTTACAGAGCTATATAACAGAGGCCGTTTCCTTGGAGCGAACGTATAGGTTGGCTGAAGATAAGGCAATAACCTTACCAGTGCTACAATCACGCGTGCTGTGTACTGCACGGCCAGCAAATTAATCTGAAATCATACGGATAGAAATAAGAAGAATACCATGTAGATGGGGGCATAGTTGTACATAGTGTTGGTAGAGTAGAGTAATATGCAGAACATGAATATGTTCAAGTTACAAAATTTAGAGGTCTAACTATACTTGAACCGGATTTCACTAGTATGTAATTGGAGGCAGCCGCCGTCGCTGCTGCCGGTTCAATCTTAGCTCATTTCCGAGCTTGGTAAGCTTCTCCGCAACGAACTATTTTATGATCGTTTATCAGTGGTCTTGGCAGCCTGTTCGGCACGGCTGCTGTCTTTTTTCTATAGCGACGGTGGCTTCCTCTACGCTACGCCGCCTTGTCGATTCGTCCGACGCTACACTCGTGGGCCGCGCCCGCAATCGCCCGGCAGCCTAAAAGTATGGTGTATTTACCTAGGCTGAATGATGGAGCGGCGTAGATGAAACTTCACGAAGACAGGGATGTTCACTGCTTTGCACGAGAGTGTCGCGCAGTTGGAACTTGATGAACACGATGTTTGCTGCACAGCGGGAGACTGTATTTCAGTTTTACATGAGGCGTGATCGGCTGTGGTGATAGCATATGCTCCCTGCTGCCTTGAAGATAGGTCTAGGTGGTGGTCCCCTCATCCAGATGCTTGTGTGTGATTTCCGGGAGTTTGTCGTTTGCAAAGACGGGTTATAAAGATGAGCCAAAACTCTATATTGACGCGCTTCCCTAACTGGCGCAAGATGCGGATGAGCTTGGAAATATAAAGTTCAGTGGGAATAGAATGGCAAGAAATACGGAATAGACGAAGTAGGCAAGGAAGAACGTATCTACCGGATAGACGTTAGAAAGAAAGAGCAGTAATTCAGCATTTCACGAGGGAAAAAATATTCTAATTTAACAGAAGGCAACAACTTTAGCGCTAAAGGAGTGGATGATATTCTCATATATATCATAAAAAAAATTAGACCCGATAATCGTCCTGTACGCTGGCTTCTAGCTTATGACAATATAATCGGAGTAACCTGAGCCTTCAGTCAACCAAATGGCCAGGCAATTTTTTTAAAAGCTACTCGACAATCGGTCATATTCATGCCACGATTAGGCTATAGAGAAACGAAATGAATATAAACAAACCTGTAGATAGTGCGGACTGATGGAAAAAAGTGTATGACTCAAGGATAATCTCACCAGCCATGCAAGCATTGTGAAACCTGGGTGTAGAGCAACAATAGGTAAAAGTACGAGCAACCTTCTACAGTGGTCACATAGGCACCGTAGCCTTCATTTGGAGAAAATAATAAAGTTCCGATGAAGGATGATATGTCAAGCTCAGGAAAATGGCTTCTCCAGCATCTTTCGCCCGATGTTTACAGAACACATTCATTTATATGGATGAGGAACAGCAGGGATTGAAACCAAATATAGAAAAACTGACCAATCTAGATTTGCTGATGATATTCCCTCTTTACGCATCACAAGGAATGAATTGAAAAGCATTATCTTGACCTTAAACATGCAAAGTAGAAAGGTGAACCTAAATTGTTATGCCGGAAACCAAAGTCACTTTCTAATCTCAGACGGGAAGAGCAGTGTACAATATGCAGCGTAGCAAGAAAATGGACATCTATATGTTTACACAGAACAGGTAGTGACTGCGGAATTTGACCACTACAACAAAACAACCAGGACAGCAATTATAATATGTAGTTCGTGTAGGAATACAGATTTGTGTAGGAACAAGTTACATACTGGAAAAACGGCGTTACTCAGGGGCCGATATGAAGCAAATTAATCGCTTCCAAAACACCTAGAACTGTACAGGAAAATTCCCTGATCGTACCATAGCAAACTGTTTCTGAAAATGTTTTGTAATTAATTTGTTCTATGTAAACAAAACAAGCTTCACGTATGTCAGTTTTCTTAACACTGCTTTTTTTTTGAAAGGTACACTGTTTTTTTTTTTATTCCTACTTTTAAGAGAGCGCGTTGCTTTTTCTTTCATTGCACATTTTTTTTATTTAGAAGGAGTGCAGCCATATGCAAAAGCCCCTTCAGTAACCCTTGTGTGGAAACCCGCTTTCGGTGCCAAGCATGCATTACATAAATATAGACCCGAAGCTTTCAATCAGTATTCTCGATCCAGAAATTGGTAACGCACGCGTAAGCCTTTCCAAATCAAACTCAAACAACGCATCTTACTCAGGCAGACAGGAATGCCAAGATAGTGGGCATAAATTTCAAAAACGCCTGAATTAGCGTCGACTCCTCTTCCCGCCTCCCCCTACACGTGACTAAACGGCTTGTACATGTTATAGTCGCATATGTTCAGTTCAGTTCAGTCGTTCAGTCGTGCCCGACTCTTCGTGACCCATTGGACCATGTCACGCCACGCTTTCCAGTCTCTCACTATCTTCCTAACATCACATAACTTCATATGCAGCGTCTCGAGGATGCCATCGAACCATCGCGTTCACTGTCTACCCCTACTCCGGTAACCCTCAACCTTGCCTAACATCAAATCTTTCTCCAGCGACTCCTCTCTTCTCATCAGATTTATTTATTTGAAATACCTTACAGGCCCATTAAGCATTGTGTAAGGGGGACATAAAACCTATACAGTGCAATATATACATAAAATGTAAGGAAACAGGCAAAAAATACAAAGGTAATTAATATATGAACAAACAAAATAGTACGACGCGGAAATTATTATATCATTAAGAAAAAGAAATACGCGACACAGATTAAAGCACAATGGTACACACACAGATTAAGCACAATAAAAAAAGCAAGCGGCACACAGTGCCCCGAATGGCGCTTAAAAAAAGTGGTAAGGAAAAAAAAACGGAGAGAGTACATAGGCAAACACAAGTAAATAAAACCCATCGAGACATTTAACAGCTGCAACAAATTTAATAAAAATGTATATATAAGACAAATAAGGCAAAATGAAGGCTCAGTGATATAATGTGATGAGTTGGCGATGGAACGCTTCTAGATTAGGAAGAGAAGCGATAATGTCTGGCAGGTTATTCCATGGCTTAGTGGTTAGGGCGCCCATCTCGGCTGCGGGAGGTGGTTATTTCGAAACCCACCGCCGGACACCCACCGGTAAAAATTGGGTACAAGCGTTCTCCGGCTTGGCGCCCGGCTCCTCTGGGGGAATGCGCTTGGGGGAAGCTCTGTAAACCCCGCTGTGCCCTCGCGGGCCACAAACCCAGTTTCGAATGTCGCAGCCTGCTAAAGGTGGTTACCCTCGGCTAAATGCCGCGATGCCCTCAATGCCCCTAGCTCAACGGCATCTCCTCAGTGAGGAAGCGATAGGCCCCACGCACCCTGTGCGAATTCTGGGTGCAGATCGACTCCCATCCCAGCGCCACGGTGCCTCCGCGATGACACTTTCGCGAGGCGCGCACACCGTCGCCTGCAGTTCTGGAAAAGAACCATCGCCAAACTCTGATTACGATAGCAAACAGCGATCAGTAAGCGCGTAAAAAAAAAAAAGAAAAAAAAAAGGGCCACATAATGGGCTTTTGCCGCACAAGGCGGACTTATTGTTGTCCGATGGCGGAACTGACCACTGCCACATCAGCGCAACTACTTGGGACCTATGACCCCTTTCCCAAATATTTAAGTAGCTGAACTTTAACTTTAAAATTTGACCCTCCAAAGAGCAGTCAGGGTTTATATTCAACAACATCGACTGATTTGATCTTCTGGCAGTCCAAGGAACTGTCAAGAGTCTCCGCCAGCACCACAATTCAAACGCGTAAATTCTTCGGCGGTCAGCCTTTTTCACAGTCCAACTTTCGCATCCATACATCACAACTGTTAAAGACCATATCACGAGTTATACGGATCTTGGTTGACAGATTAATGTCTCCGCTCTTTACGGAGACATTACGGAGGCGGTCAAGGCTAGCCATGGCTCTCTTTACCAGAAGCAGGCGTCTCCCAATTTCATGGCTGCAGTCTCCTTCCGGGGTAATCATGGAGCCCAAGAAGTGAAAATCTGTCACAGCTTCCACTTCTTGTCCCTTGATGCTCCAGGACTTGATAGGTCAAGACACCGTGATCTTTGTCTTTTTATTGTTCAGTTTAAGCCCAAACTTCTCAGTCTCTTCTTGTACGCGCATCAGAAGTCTCTTGAGTTCCACTTCACTTTCTGCCATTAAAGTGGTATCATCCGCATATCTAAGGTTCAGGAAACGTTTTCCAGCAATCTTCACTTCAGCTGAAGACTCGTCCTGACCGGTCTTCCTAATGATGCACTCTGCATATAGGTTAAATAGGCAGGGCGACAGTGTGCTGCCTTGCCTCACTCCTATCTCAATCGGAAACCTGCCATTACCTTCTCCAGTGAATCACATTTTCTCAGAGCTCTCTACCGTGACCTGTCTATCTTGGGTGGCCCTACACAGCAGAGCTCACGACTTCATCAAGTTTCGCAAGGCTGTGATCCATGACAAGGCAGTGATCCATGAAGGGGTACAGTCGCATAGCTTTGAACAATTCTTCAAGATAAAAAGGTAACATTAAGAGAAGATTTTGCCCGAGACAAATAAATGTCGAGAGATATGCACGGCTATGAAAAATATAATTCCTGTAAAGAGTAGAATAAAAATCACGCAGACTATGAGAACGCTTTTATAAAAACGCCTATGTTATTTAAGGTTAATTAGCAGCTTTATATAAAAAATATAAAACTTGGGCGCGGAGGATATGTGTATGTTTTTAAAGCTTGCGATGAGATACTTTATTACGATGATCGTTGCTATACTGCGCTAATTCAAGAAGTCAGGTATAAACTTAGTTCAGTCGCTGTATTCAGCAGTTTGTAAGAATCTTATATTACAAGCGCTATTCCAGTTTGTATAGAGGTTTTCACTGTCGCCATATTTCTGGAAACCAATGATGTATTATGGTTCATTAGAGTGTATGCAAGTATTTCGATTGTTTCATATAATATTAAAAACATTTGATGTTCTTTAAGTATTCGAGCAGAATGTGCTACGCTCGGGACGGTTTCAACTGGACGTAATTTTTTTTTTTTTTTGCGACACTTAGGTATGTCCTCTATGTTGGTTCCCGTAGGTGCGCCCGTCCAAGAAGACAGTAGTGCAGATTGCACTGTACGAAAGAATAACGTAATATTTTTCTATCCGGATATTAGGTGAGCTTGCCGTTTGCAAGCGCATTGTTTCTGAGTTATCTGTTTGTATTTTTGCGACACATCCAGAGAATTTCAGCCTTTTTTGATAAACCACACCAACGAGCTGATATGGCGTAACGTGTACGATTTGCTCATCCCTGAAATGAATGTGTGTGAAATATCTACTTTTGGTCTCAAGTGGCTTGTTTTGCTCGTGTTACATGGTACTTCATTTATAACAGGCCAAAAAGATGCGGTGTTTGCGGCAAGTTATTCTCTCCTGTGCCCCTTTATTTGCTCCTAATATACAGTTATCTATATGTGAAAAACCAAACTTTTCATCTCTGTCTAGACAACTAAATAAGTAATCGAGAATACCGAGCTGTACCGAATGGGTGGGAGAGCTGTGGGAGCGCGGCGCAAAATTTCTTTTTTTGTTGTTGTTTTCAGTAAATGCAAACGGTTCAAAGGCAAAAGCACAGTAATCACTGCGATAAGGTTGTGCGACCGAGAATCGCGATATATTCTTCGAAGAATTGTAGAATCCACATCGTGCGGCGTAGCAAAGATCAACAGAGTACATGCGTGCACATGACTTTTTCTATTATCACTACTTGCTATTTCGTTCTTTTCCATCGCCTGCCTGCTCCTCTCTGTTATTTCTAGTTTAGATCGGCATCAATGCCGCGAATAGAATAATGCTGTTCGTTTCCAATTTACGGCGCATGTTTTGCAACACGGTGGTCCCTATTTCTTTTCCCACTTTTAGACATTTCCCCGTACCAGTGTGTGGCTCAAACACGCACTTTCGTTCTTGCCATTTTCTCTTTACTGTACTCCACGCAGCTTCCAATGTTTCGCCCGTACTACCAGCCGCCTTCCAAAGAATCTATTGGATACCGCGCTTCTCGCTTTCTGTTGAAGACAGTGTTGGTAAATACGCCACAGTAAGGCTGTCTTTTTAACGAACGCAGTAGTCAGCCGCGTCTCTTGAGAACTTTGCCGTTAGTCTTTCCTGCGAATCGGACAATAATAAAGGAACCGAGCGCCTGCCGCATTGCACGAGTGGAACACGGCCAGCAAAACTACAGAAAATCATACAATGACCAGAAGAAGTAGCTCTGCATACAGCTGTTATAAACATTAATCGTACCAGGGTATAAATGAATTGAGTGTTTTTTCCGTTAAATAGCCCGAACTATTTTGTCGTGGCAAGGAAAAGAACAGGTGCAATGCATTACTAATTTCTTTCTGCGTTCTTAGTTCTTTAGGAGAAAGGTAATTTAGAGCTATCCATGTTACCTACTTTTTGTTCTTCTATTCTGCATGCCTACGAGAGCAAAGAGCGAGAGAGAAGAAGAAAGAAAGACAGGAAAGTTAATTGGCAAATGAGTCTGGTTTGCTGCTCTGCACTGCGGAAAGAGGGACGGAGGAATGAGAGGTGAAGAAAAAAAAAGTAAAAGGGCGAAATAAGCAAATACACGAAACACGTGCTAGAAAGCCACAACCTTTCATTCTAACCCACGACTCGCAGAATGCGGAGGAGCGCCTGGCAACACTTGACAGTAGATGATCGCCGCATCCACTGTCCATGAAGTGATAGTTCCTTCAGTAGGCATGGGTCAGTATTCCCCATTGCATGGCGTACAGAAGATGGATTCTTTCTTTTTTTTTTTTGAGCAGAAGACAAACATGTCAAGAGGATGAAGATGTTTATGCACTTCAAACTACCAAATCGAGCAGAACTCAACGATGCTGAACTATACGATGTTTTTTCGGCATTGTATATGAGAGATTTACAAATATTGTGTGAAATGGCTTCATCACTGTCGCAAATGTTGCACGCATGGTTTACAGCCATTCCAATAAGAGAAGATGAACTTGAGAACTTGCCCAGGCCACGCACCATCACCTGGAGCTGTTATTTTGAGAGTTCTCATTTACAATTCCCATTTAAGAACCATTTGTTGCATTGGGATTGGTCACATTTGTTGCGCGATGGGGCCACATCCTTCAAGGGACCGTCGAAAGTAACGAGGTGGTTAGCTCATTAGCTACAGCACCTCAGCATTGGTTATAAGCCAATGGTTACCCGGTGCGCACGTGCGGCGAGTGGCGATAGGCTGTGACTGACTGCTGCGCCCGCTGTCTTGCGATTTCTGTCATGGGCCAGTCAGTTTTCTCGTCTGATACTGCCTTTGTTCCAGGCCAAATAATTCTCAAAATACATTGGGAGCCCAAGGAATACGGCACTTAGGCGATTTTATTCAACAAGATCAGATCAAGAAGATGAGGAGAAACTCGGTCTAATACCTTAGGATAAGCAAAGAACGGTCTGTATATTTTCCACGGGAATTATCATTGTGTGACTGCATTTTGAGTAACATGCCACAGCGAGATTTTCATCTGCACTTCGCCAGTAATGAGAGGTTTACATGAAGAATTTTTATGTGTTTGTTAAATTTTGATATAGTTCCTTCCTCATATTCCTGGCTATTTTTACACACTGTGCTATCCTCACTCAGAACAAGGGGGAGACACCAATTTACGATACCTTTTTCTCTTCGAAATGACAGAAAGAAAAAGAAAGTGATGAGAAAAACATTGCAGTTGATCTTTCACGCCACGTTGCGCCCTCTCTGTTCTGTCCGATAAAACTCATGCAGGTTTGTTTGCGGGTACTTGTAATCGTTTTTGTCCATTCTGTTGGTTGAGATTGATGCTTGGGTATTTGCATTTTTTTTTTTTTTTGAGTGGAGGCTGTGTGGAGAAAATTACATTTTCACTGAGACGCGAGGCGATAATCTTGCCGGTTGCTGATGTAAAAAAGTTGCTTAATAACGAGTAAAACCATGTAACACCCCTTCCTGGGGCCTTTAAGGAAATAAAATGAAATGAAATGAAATATAAAAAAAAAGATTATTCAAATGCGGGAAAGCAAAGTGCAATGGCGCTCAAGTTCACATGCAGAACACTTAAGCCGCCCAAACGTGCATTCATGCATTCTTCGCGCGATAGAGTTAAACAGGAAAGCGTGTATTCACTTGTGAGGGCACAGCTTGGGGAAAAGTGCTCTCACGGGCATGAAAATATTTCACGCAAAAGGAGAGTCAAGGGGAAAGCGGTGCTTAAATTTCGACAACAACGTGAAGAGGGTGCAACGTTTTGGCAAGAGGCGCTCTCTATAAAACAGTAAAGAAATATGTAAATGAGAGACAGAACAACTACTAGAGCACTGCTATGCTCTCCAGTTTCCCACGAACATGCGCCGCCAACGAGCATTAGCGGAAACCCGAAATGAGATGATCGCGACGCAAAACGTTATTTCGCATGCACAGCGTTGGACGCGTTCCAACGCGTTATACCTTGCACGCATTTTAGGCAGGCAGGCAAGCATACTTATTGTCATTCTTGGCAACGGCAGTGAGGGGAGAAGCGTCGATCCACTTGCAAGGCCAGAGGGTAGCGAGAAACTGCCTCCATTAACGTAATGCAATCAGCCGCACTCTTACTCCTCGGCCAACCACGAATTACGGCAGAAGTTTCACTGGCACGTTCTGGTCGGCGTTTGTATACGGAGGGTTAAAATGAAAAAGAACAGCGAACGAGAACCCCCTCTTCAGTTCAAGTAGCACTTCCTTTCTTTTTATGCAGCGAGTAGGGAGATTAGGAATGCAGAGTAAGAAAAAGTACGGAATGAAAGACGAGTGGAACGAATGCCAGAGGTGAAGGTCAAGCCAGTTAATGTGGCTGAAGTAAACTTCACTATCCTGTGGACGCCGGAAGGCTCTACACTGCCATCGTGGCAAGTTGTTAAATAAATGGGCGAAGACGAATTTCCTGCCGATTGGTGGAAGCCGACCGCTGTAGGAAGTACCAATATTTCTGATTAGCCTGAGGCTTCTTTGTAGAGACAGTCTGAAGCGGCATTTGAAGGCTTTTTTGTTTTTCATTTATAAATGCTTGGTGACTACAGGAAACGCACCTGGATTGCCCGGCACTCTCATCTTGTTCGGACGCAATCGACGCAGCAGCCTGTTTCCCAGACCGACCCGCGAAAGAACTAGCCGACAATGTGTCACTATTAGCATTACCGTCTTACAATGTTGTGGGTAAAAATAAAAACCTTCCCAATTTGCGATGTTTCCCTACTTTGCTGTGGCGTCGGTTCGAAGAAACAGATTTTGTCCCATCTATTTAATAGATATCACTTCGGGGTGCCCACGATTGTTCCTAACCTACTTCATGAGAAGAATACCCACCAAGCTCATTAGATGGAGTATAGAGTCAACCGGTTTGATCGAAGAAATGAGCAAAATATAAAAAATTAGGAAGTGTACAAGATAAAGCCAAGACTTTAACTCCAATTTCTCTTTATTTACTGCACCCTATGCCTAGTACAAAGTTCACTACACTGGTAAGTCGATGCAGTCTTTTCAAACCGTTCATGATTACGTCAGGTGCGAGTGATTGTTTCGCATTGAGAAGGCATGCTGTTGTAAATTCCTGTCGCTGCGTAACCTGAATCTAGAATTTACTGTTTACGAGATAAAATAATTTTACTGCCACCTCCTCGAGTTCTATAATAATAATAATAATAATAATAATAATAATAATAATAATAATAATAATAATAATAATAATAATAATAATAATAATAATAATAATAATAATAATAATAATAATAATAATAATAATAATAATAATAATAATAATAATAATAATAATAATAATAATAATAATAATAATAATAATATTAATATTAATAATAATAATAATATTAATAATAATAATAATAATAATAATAATAATAATAATAATAATAATAATAATAATAATAATAATTGGTTCACCTGACCATAGGTTCACCTGAAGAACCTGACTATAGCGAATACTCATTTTCAACAGCACAAGAGGCGCCTGTACACATGGACCTCACCGGACGGTCTGTACAGGAATCAGATCGATTATATCCTTTGCCGGCAGAGATGGAGGAGCGCTATACAAGCAGTAAAAACAAGGCCTGGGGCCGATTGTGGCACCGATCATCAGCTTCTTGTTGCCAAAATTAAGCTTCGATTGAGGAAAACACAGAAAACTAGAAGGCCTTTCAGGTATGATCTGGATCAAATTCCATTAGAATATGCTGTGGAAGTGAGGAATCGATTTCAAGAATTAGATCTAAAGGACAGAGAGCTCGAAGAGATGTGGACTGATGTTCGTAATATAATACAAGAGGTTGCTACTAAGATAGTTCCAAAGCAAATAAAAAGCAAGAAAGCAAAATGGTTATCTGAAGACGCTTTGCAAATAGCTGAGGAAAGGAGGATGGCAAAAGTTTGGGGGAAAGAGAAAGATACAAGGTTCTCAATGCGGATTTTTAGAAAATAGCAAGGAGAGATAAGAATGCCTTTCTGAACATACAGTGCCAAGCAGTTGAGGACAACAGCCAATTAAGGAACACAAGAGCTCTTTATAAGACAATCAAAGATATCAAAGGAAGCTTCTGTGCTAAGCTGGGCATGATAAAGGACAAATGAGGTGAGGACCTCACTGAAGCCTCAGAGATAAAGAAGAGGTGGAAGGAATACACAGAAGAACTGTACAAGAAGGACCCTAATGTGCAAACCCAATATAAGACTGTTGTGATTACTGATCTCGAGCCGGGCATCCTGAAGAGTGAAATTGAATGGGCCTTAGCCAGCCTTGCTAAGAACAAAGCTAGCGGAATTGATGACATTCCAGCTGATTTGCTTCAAAACCTCAACCATGACGCTGTTAACATTCTGCATACATTTACATTATGTCAGAAGATTTGGACAACCCTGCAGTGGCCACAGGATTGGAGGAGGTCAGTTTACATCTCCATTCCAAAGAAAGGCAGTGCCAAA
Organism: Amblyomma maculatum; assembly: GCF_055883805.1. Lineage (NCBI taxonomy): Eukaryota > Metazoa > Arthropoda > Arachnida > Ixodida > Ixodidae > Amblyomma > Amblyomma maculatum. The sequence goes on along the minus strand of NC_139344.1, from coordinate 375,069,287 downwards.
GATTGTTCCAACTACCGCACGATCGCGCTTATTTCGCATGCTAGCAAGGTGATGTCGAAAATCCTCCAAGGTAGGCTGCAGCAGTATGTGGACCAAGAGCTTCCGGACGTGCAAGCTGGGTTTCGCAAGGGCAGAGGAACTAGAGACCAAATTTTCAACCTTCGCTGGATCATGGAAAAAGCAAGAGAGTTCAGAAACCCATCTACTTCTGCTTTATTGATTATGCGAAAGCGTTTGACTGCGTAGATCGCAGCAGATTGTGGCAAGCTCTCCAAGAGATGGGAGTTTCAATTCACCTCATCTGTCTCCTCAGGAACCTGTATGCAGGGCAAGAGGCCACAGTCAGAACTGGGCATGTTCTTACTGATTGGTTTCCGATTGAGAAAGGAGTGAGGCAAGGCTGCATACTGTCGCCCTACCTATTTAACCTATATGCAGAGTGCATCATGAGGAAGGCCGGTCTGGACGAGTCTTCAGCTGGAGGGAAGATTGCTGGAACACGTATCAACAACCTTATATATGCGGATGATACCCCTTTAAGGGCAAAAAGTGAACTGGAACTCAAGAGACTTCTGATGCGCGTACAAGAAGAGAGTGAGAAGTTTGGGCTTAAACTGAACATTAAAAAGACAATGATCATGGCGTTTTGCCCTATCAAGTCCTGGAGCATCAAGGGACAAGAAGTGGAAGCTGGGACAGATTTTCTCTTCTTGGGCTCCAAGATTACCTCGGAAGGAGACTGCAGCCATGAAATTAGGAGACGCCTGCTTCTGGGAAAAAGCAATGGTTAACCTTGACCGCCTAGTAAAGAGCAGAGACATTAATCTGCCAACCAAGATCCGTATAACTCGTGCTATGATCTTTCCAGTTGTGATGTGAAAAAGGCTGACCGCCGAAGAATTGATGCGTTTAAATTGTGGTGCTGGCGAAGACTCTTGAAAGTTCCTTGGACTGCCAGAAGATCAAATCAGTCGATATTGTCGACCATAAACCCAGACTGCTCATTGGAGGGTCAAATTCTAAAGTTAAAGCTCAACTACTTTGGTCATCTGATGCGAAGAGAGGAGTCTCTGAAGAAAGATTTGATGTTGGGAAAGATTGAGGGTTGCCGGAGAAGGGGTAGACCGCGAATGCGATGGTTAGATGGCATCCTCGAGGCACTGCAGATGAAGTTATGTGATGTTAGGAAGATAGTGAGATACCGGAAAGCGTGGCGTAACATGGTCTATAGGGTCACGAAGAGTCGGCCAGGACTGAACGACTGCACTGAACTGATAATATACTACAAAAGCTTCACCTAAATGCATTTATTATAAAATCACTACAAAAGGAACACAATGCTATAAAAGGCCTTGTTATTTTGGTCGCCGGATGATTTCTATATAGCGGAGGAGCTGGTCTGCAGGGAATATGTGAAAGAGAGTCAGTGCAATATAGCAAAAAAAGTTAGGCAAGTTAGTTTAAAGAAACCACACGTGTGACCTTCGGCCCTTCCCAGCCTCACCTCACGCTCCCTCCGTGTCCATAAAGAGAACAACTAGAAGCACTGCTTGAATGAGCGGGCTGCAGAGCACCAGCGTTCTATGACGGACAGTCCAAACTTACATCTACCCGCCCACTGGCAGTCGTGCCATTTCAAAGTAAAGTGTGAAGCAAAGCTCACAGAAAATTTTAAGCAGAAGCAGGGACGCCCTCGCCCATGGGTTGCTTGAAACCTTTTATATAAACATGCTGCGGTCGGAATGCACCATATAGTGGCGAAAGTCGTCTTCTTAATTCATTTATATAGAGAAGGCCTAACATGGCATGCATGCCTTGCCGGCGGTGTGGAAGCATATGTTTTTGCGCCTGTACAAAAATGTTCCATTTTGGTCATTTCGAAGCAAAAGTTTAATTTTGTTGTTTCGAAAATGAAGTGCGACCAGTTGGAGTCGGCGCCTGTCTTTTATGTCTTTATTTGTGAGTCTGTATTGTTAGCGATGTGGAATCTTCTCTCTTCTGTGACACTGCATCTAACGCACGTGGTGTACCCCTACCACACAAGGATCTAAGCGCAACACATGGTATACTTGGGCATCAAATACAGATTAATGTATTTTGAGACCTGCATAAATGCAGTTAAATATATCCTACTTGAAAACTTGGCAGCTGACGCTAATGAAAACCTTTTTTGACTCATTCCCAAGTTTAGTGGTGGTGTTGGGCCTAGCATGAACCTTTAAAGACGACATGAACGACTTACGAACAGTGGCATGCTTAGGAAAGGAGGAAGATGAGGTGGGGTGGGAAGGCAGGAAGGTTAACTCGTAAAAGAAACCGGTCCGCTACCCTGCACTGGGGGAAGGGGGTGAGAGGATATAAATGTTGTGAGAGAGGGATAGGTGCATTTAGTACAGTCACATCACAGACATGCCACATCACATCACGTCACCGTCATATCACGTAACATAACAGCAAACTCAGTCTTTCGATAAGGCCTGTGCTTTTCATAAAGCGGAGCAGTGCATGGGAGGCCTTCACCGCAGACGATCGCCGTGGCCAGGGTGGCAGAGCCATTTAATTCAGCATTTGTGAGCTTACGGCTAGCATAGGCGACCACATATTCAGTGTTAGCCAGATTTTCGCTGGCTTCACGGCGACGAGATCAACACCACTGGCGGCCGTCTGGACTTGCGCCGCCGACATGGGGTATAAAATTCCGCTAACATTTGGAAAGGCCTACATAGGCCAGACGGCTCATTGCATCAGTGACACAGCCCGGGAGCATGAAAAAATGCTAGAGAAGGGAGGAGGGTCGAATTTTCCTCTCCACTGTATACATTGGCGGTGTAAGCCGGTACTTGGCGGTTTCAGGAGTCCAGGAAGAAGTCGCGATTAGGTGGCAAAATACATTCTTGAAATCTTTTTGATTCAAGATAAGCGGAACATGCGCGTCAGTGACAACTTTGTGGCACTTGGAATAAATAAAATTTGCTATCCTGGAACGTTTTTATGTATATCTGCTTCGCCATGCGTTAGTTTAATTTAGTGTCTGACGACATGTCTTCAGTAGTACTGCATAGTTGATTTTTGTAAGTCACTTTTGTTTTTTATTATTTTACCTTATTTTTGCTTTGTTTTTACGTTCTATGTTTTTATTGCCATTGCTTCGAATACATGACACTGCCTTTGCTACGAATAACTGAATTTGCTGTTGCTAAGGTATGTTTGGTTTATATTCTGTTAGCTTATATTTAAGTGTTTAGTCATATGCGTTTTGTTATTTCATTTGCTGCTTACTGTTACCGGCAGGGTTGAGAGGAATTAAGCGTTGTACACATGCGTGGCCAAGGGTTTGAATATGCTCCTTCTCTTCCAATATGCAATCAGTATTATGCGCCTGAGCTGTGTTGTCTTCTTTGCGCCATAGCGGTTTTGAAACACGGAAAAGATAGTAAGAAGGTCGAATTGTCTTCGACTGTGACAGTTTTATAGCAGGGATGGGACGAAGCAGTGTCTGTCAATCTGGCAAAGCCGAGAAGCCAACTTCAGTTGAGCACAATCGATGACAACAGCGGGACATGACAGAAAATCTCTTCCTAGGATGACCGCAAGTGATCAAGAAGGGGGCCTGGACTGTAACTCGAGCGGTGCACGCTTCTATTGGCGTGTTGCGCTCAGCAGTGGTCGTGCGCGATGTGAGTCCTGAAAGTGGATTTTTAACTGTCGTTAACGAGCGACAAAGATTAGCGCTCATTACTGAAATCGCGGCATCGGTGTCGATATGAGCCATGACGGAAACGCCGTCGGCCGAAACTTCAGTGCGCATAACTTCGAGTTATTGGTTCAGGTTCGTATGTAAGTCGCAAAGAGCGTGATTATCACCGCCATTATTTTAGATGGTGTTCCAGCCGAGCCTGAGCGGCCTGAATGTGGCGCGCTTGAGGAAGCCTGTACGCACTATAGTCTAAGTCAAGGATAACCAATCAAGGGCCATGAAAAGAAAGAAAGCAAGTGCATACAACAACAACAAAAAGGAAAGAGCGCTATATACATATGGTTAGATTACTGTAAAAGTTCATTCGGGAAGACGCTGCCAGTCTTCATCCTTCACTCGACGCAAGCCCGAGGGGGCAGAAAAACTGCTCGCGCGATCTGACAAAGCGGAAGAGAGACAATGAAGAGAAAATTGAAGGAGTTGGAAGAACTGGAAGAAAAAAAAAAAGAGATTTCATTTTGACATGAAAGAACCGTGAAAAGTTCATTTGGCATCCCTTTTCTTTTTTCTGTTCATTTTCACCGCACTATGGGTAGTATAGCAAATACGAAAGCTGAAGGCAGATATGTCAGGAACGAGTTGAAAGGCGATTCTGACACCGCTTGGAGGAATGCGGAGGGGCTGAAAGAGATGACAAATGACAGGCTGTCCCGACATTACATGTGGTACTGCGTTATCTCTCAGGATGCCGTCCAAAATTAAAAGCGTAGGAGGAAAAGAAGTATTAGTGAGAAAAGAAGGACGCGAACGTGGAAGATTAGACAATGGAAGTTAGGAATGCATTCACATTGATGAGAACGCCGACTAAAAATGGCAACAGCGGATCGAAAGAGGACGTAATCGTCTCTGTGCGAGCATTGGAGCATATAAAGGTAACAATTCCAGACCGCATTCTAAGACGTGCAGAGCTAGAAATCTAGGTACGAGCAAGGAAAGTAGCAAACTCCTGCTGCGTTTGCTAAAACTAGAAATTTCTTGTAAGGTCTGGAAATCAGCTGGGGAAATAGTACTGGGGAAATAGTACTGGGGACATAGTGTTTGCTTGTCTAACACTTTTTCCTATTGGAAATTTTATTACATTCTTTATGAAGAACTCGTTGCTGTACAGGCGTTATAGATATCTTCCAGCACTTTAAAATATGATTCATTTACCCTCGATTTGGCAAGGCGTGGATGACTGTTGAGCTTTTGACTGAGTCAAATGCTTTCTCGTAGCTAATCAATGAATGTGATTTATCAGAGCTAGTTATAATATGAGCACTTTTTTATTACAATGGTTTATAGTACAGCTTACAAGAACTTTTTGTGCTAGTTGGTAGCTGATCATTGTAAAATTAAAGGCATCGGAAACCGCACACACACATACACATATCCGCTCTGTCCCGCTTTCTTCACTTTTGTGCATGTATTTGTGGTTTTCGGTGCATTGAAATTTACTATGATAGTATAAATAACATCAACAGTAGAATGCCCTTATCGAAAACCTGCCAACTGTAGTTTAAGACTGCCCTAATTCTATTAACAATTACTTTAGTGAATACATTGTATGTACCGGATGGTAAGCTGATTAACCTGAAAATTTTCAAGTCTTAGCGACTCTTCTTTTATGCATTAAGGCATTCTTAGCATTTTTTCTGATTCGGGTAACGTCAATTTCACCAGGAATTGCGTGTACAGAGGGGCGAATTTTTAATGCATGATACCTCCACCGCCAGACAACAAATCTGTAGTTGCCTGATCTTATATCCAGCTGCTTAACGGTTCTTCGTAGTTCTGAAGCTTTCTTAACCTCTGATGTCGTTATTATCGAAACATTTTATTGCTCTTAACTACAGTCAATCTCATTATTTTTCTGACTATTTCGGCTACTACATAGATCAGTATAGAACTTCTCAGCTACTTTGATTATCTTGTCTATATTAGTCATGACATTGTTTTGTCTTGTCTCTTAGCATATACGTCTGATGTCAGACACTTTACGTCAATTGATTAGCTTCGATTGCTGCGCCAGGTCTATTCTTCCTGTTGAGTTCGAGGCTTTCATACATTGGCGTTTCTTAGCCACATCCTTTGCCTCTTCAGATAGTTTGCCGGTATGCTATCTAACTATTCTTCTGCCAATTTTTTCGCTCCCATAGTTTTTAGTAAGCAACACACATTAAGTCGAAAACGTGAAGGGACGACGCAGCTAAGGGACGAGCTAAGATGTGCCTTTAATTATCACGCAGAATCAATTCAAAGGCCACATAAAGAAACCAAATGAATGTGTAGGCTGCTATCAGTCAAATAAAATGGAAGAATGACATTTTATTTTTTAACGTGTTCCAGAGTTCAAACTTTCTTTTGTGACCAAAACAAAGGTGAAAAGAAAGACGAAAGCCTCCGAGCCTTCTTGCATATTAACGGCGAAGAAGGGTCACGAAACTTATATGGAGAGGCTAGCAAGGATGAAAATCGCCATCTAGGTTTACTATGTTCCGCCTCTTGTAGCGATCGAAGCGGGGCTGCCACAATAATGTCTGGTCCTGTGTATGCGGCACGTTTGGTGAATTTCGGATGCGCTTTTTCTCGTAGACTGTTATTATTCAGTACCTGTCAAAGGAAGAACTGCAGTTCTTACCAAACGCACAATGGACTACCAGTCTGCTTCCTTTTTAAGTCTGCAGGTCATTTTTACACTCGCACTATCGCCCTTTTATTCAAAGGCATGCAATTTCACGTAGAATCTGCACTGCAAATGGGAGAAATCTGGCAATCGAGCGCCGCATGTAAGAACTAGAACCTTTCTTTAGGTGCTCACAATAAACCATACACGGAAAAGCGAACACGGGAAATTCGTGAGGCTTTGTGCGTAGATAATATTGGACAAGGTTGAGGCAACCTCTCTGCAAGAAGGAAGTGCGCAAGAAGGTATTTGCATATCCCGGAGACCGCTTTGATCCCTGTTGGGCCTTTCCGTACTTTATGACGTTTGATCGCCATTCTGCTGCAAAAGCGTACACCCCACGTTTTTCTGGAACATAAAAATTATAACTCCTCGAGCACACATGACTCACCGCGTTAAATAATGTCAGTCTTGTCTTTCATCTAAGTGATGGTAGCCCGACCGGTTCGTCTTGTTTTGTTTAAGTGACTTGTAAGTTCCCTCTTTGACCCGAAAATAGACCTAAATTGCTGGTTTACCGTTTGCGCTGTCTGTTCACGTCCATGACTTTAAACTATTTTTTGCTATCAAATTTTGTGTGCAAAATATAGCTGCTCCAAAGGTCCTCTTACACTTGTTTTGGGGTTTTAAGCGAAACGTGCTGGGTTGTGCCTAAAGTCGTCGCTATACCCTTGTTTGAGAGGGAGCTTTCAATGACCTTAAAATCTTGCCAGCCAAACACACAAACACACACACACACACGCACGCACACGCACACACACGTGCGCGCGCACGCACACACACACACACAAACACGCACGTCGATACTGTAATGCGGCGGCCAACGGCACTCCAGACCTGACATGTCTTTGTCAAAATAGATGGCGCAACCACGTTTAGTGCACGCAAAATGCGCGTCTACTTTAAGTATGAGCCTAAAAACCATGATGGAATAATAATACCCTCTTTGCATGGAGTCTACGTGATATAATCAGTACAGGTCGATTGATTGAAGTGGTTGATAATGTGCTTGTTAGATTGACTGGTTGATTAGTGAGTAGTAATTGGTGGAGCAGACAAATAATCTCGTGTCTGTGTTGCTGAGTTGCAACACGTGTGACGTTACCTGTGGCTACATTGTGCCAGGTGAGTGTGATGGTGTGGGGCTTCGTTTGAGGATACGTTTTTTCGTTATTTTGCTGCTCAATGACCAGGGAAAATTCTTTAAACGATGCGTAGAATGCGAAGAAGAACCACTGGTATGGGTCAGCTAGACAGTTGAAGCGAAGGCGGGATGCTCAAGTACGAGTATTAGAAGCGGAATGGAAACGCCGTACGTGTACGGAGGAAGCCGAACCGAAACATCGACAACTTGTTGAAGAGAAGAAACGCAGGGCTATTCTAGTTCGTAAAGTGAACTATATCGAGCCGAAAAGACGGCGGCGTTTGACAGCATGCAAGCCAAGAAGCGGATGTTGTCAAAGTAGCGTACAAGTAGAAACAGATGAAATGAATGTGAAGGTTTCATCATCTGCTGTTACGGTGAAGTTTAGGTGGCCTTGAAATATGTAGTGAAAGCTCCACTACGCTATTGTTCCACCAAAGTCACTGGATATGATAATTTGACCTCATGTGCGGTGCTCGCTTACTCTATTTCACTAGCCGGCTACTTCTTCACATACCTGGTAAAGTTTATTCGCACCGATGCATGCGTCCACAAATATACAACATTGCATGAGGCAAAGTCACACAGCCATCCAGTCTTGTGCCTGCCTTTTCCTGCCACCGCCTTCACTGCCCATCTGGCTCGCCTCCTGGAAATTCTCCCCTTCAAAACGCCCTTTACACCTAGTCTCATCTAGACCCAGCTGTAGTCAGTCCCCTTGAGGTTCACCGGAAGCTATGAAGGAGTCTCGCCTAGAAACAGTGCTTCCGGCTGCGCTTTCTTTAGGTTTGCACACAGCCATATAGGAGCTATATGACAGTAAAGACCAAGCTTACTCAAGCTTCCGTTCTGTACGCTAGGTTCAAGCAGGTTAAATCCCAGCCAATTTTGGTACACATTACTCGCAGTATAAACATTTCTTCTCATTGGATCAGCCGAGGGCGCACGTACGCTCACGCCATATCAGCCGAGGCGCGCTCGCTTTCGACGCCGCTAGCTGCTCGCAGTCGTCACCTCTCCCCACTCACTTCGGGGAGCCGCTGCTTTCCATGTCCTCCTCCAGTGAAACATATTCCCCTACCGCCTCTTCTCTGGGGACGATTCTCGAGTAGGACTCACGTCACCTCACCGGCTCCTAGCGCCAAAAATTTCACCTGGCAGCCATAGGCAGTGACGCCGATGTTTTTGCCTGGTATCGCTCATATCGCTTAGACAGTAAAAAAAAAAGCGGGCGAAAGTGTAAAACATTAAGTTATACGACTACCATTGGACAACTTCCAGAAGAACCCCAGCAAGGCAGCCGATATAACACTTTTCTAACGCCCAGTAATGTAACTGCTGCTCTTTCTGCTTTCACCACTTTTTTTTTTTTTTTTGCTATTATTCCCCCTTCATTCTCGAGTACACATCGGAATGGCTGGCTCCGCTGCGGCTAGTGAATCTGAATTTGGCCTAGTATTCCGGTAGGCTTCCTGCGATGCTCAGGCAAAGAGCTGCCACTGCACATAGGGTATGGACGTGTTGAGGCACTCACGTTCAGCCGTAGGGCTGCTTCAAAGGCACGTCCAGAACACATATATACTCCCTGTGACTGAAGGTTGTACGTGCAAGGGATATCTGGCAACAGCAATAAAGCCGTTTTCCAAGAACAAAGTTTTGGTTTCTTAATATTTTAAACAGAAAGCTTTTTCAGCTCATGGGTGGCGTGAAGAGCGCGTCGGCAGAATGTGCGGATGTCATTACAGTGTTTCCGTACGAAATGTCAGTAATAGATTGGCAGAATAGAAAGTTGGGCTAGTTGAAAGCTGTTCATGATGGATAAAAGGGCGCAGACGGAATGTGGACACAAAGAAGACACTGCGTTTGTCTTGTATTCTTCTCTGTGTCCACGTTCCGTCTGCGCCCTCTTATACATCATGATCAGTAATAGATTGCGTGGATAATGGCTATATTCCTACCAAATTTGATATATACTCGAATTGCAGCACGGCCAACTTGATGGTGACTTTCAAATATGGATGGGCCACCTCCAATATTTAGATCTTGAACCATCACAGTTTTACCTTTTCAGAATTGGACTAAAATTGAGTTGAACCTAATTCGGATATGACCAATTCAGATAAGACCTCTAAGTTGAGATCATCCACTCCAGACATTTGGCCACCTGGACCCCAGAAATTCTACTTTGTCATATAATTTCACCAAAATCTATGCCTGCCCTAAGTCGAATATGGCAAAATAGTGGTCACCTCGAAACGTAAGTGAACCGCGACTTCTTTGCTTCGTCCGAAGTTGACCAAAAATGGTGTCTAACCTAAATTGAGCGTGAAATGGGTTTTTTCAAATTCAGGTTGACCAATTCCAAATTTTGGCCCTCTTGTTTCGTTAAGACCAAAATAATAACTCGTTCCTCGACAGGCCTATACAGCATTGAAAAGGAAAGCAGTGAAGTTGATCCGATTTCTTAACACTTTCTTTTCAGCAGAAATAATAAAACATAAAAGCCTATCATAGCAACTCCCGGTTCTCACGTCATGGGAGCCCTAGAGCTAAGTAAGGAGCTCATTACATGGATTATGAATGGCCTTTCGTGCCGTAACACCAGCAAAAATATTCCTCACATTTACAGATGCTGAAAGACTGGGATGAGCAGCTGGAGACGAAGGTATAGTGGGAGGAAGCTTTATTTCCATTTTCCTCGACTTCATTTCTTTCTCCGTTGAGAATTTATGCCTATGCTGAAGGCACAAGCAGATATTTTGAATTATTGACTCGAAGAGCTTCGCTATAATGAGCGTCTCGCAAAGGTGCTGTTCCGCCTATTATAAATAAAATAAATAGTTGTGAGCATGACAAATCGGGTACACACACCGCTAGCAAGATTCGCTAGAGCAAGCGAGATGGGGCCTGTAAAAGCCATTTCCCATTAACATTTCGCGCGAAGTAGCAATTCTGCACCTGCAAGTACGAGAGAGAACGAGTTCTTCAACGCGGTCATTAGTGAGTAGGGTCCAGCCGGAAAGGTATTAAGCAATCCGAGAATCATACAACGGCTTTGTTACGACTGTCTTCACAAAATAAAAGCTAATTTCTTCATGAAATCATAAATCTCGCCCTCTAATAAAAGACGCCAAGTTCTTAAGATGGTCATGGCTGTGTTAGGTGCTTTTCTATTTTGTTTTATCTGCACCACGCTTTTGCAGGTTTTCCATTCCGGAAAAGCCATATAGGGCCACCAGTTCCAAACGTTACGGGCACGAGAGATTAACTGTACCCGCTGGATGTTTCATTATGTAATGCGCACTCTCCGCACGTCCACCGTTGTCTTTAGTTTTTTTTTTTTTTTCTTTTTTTTTTCATTGTGTATCGGAGAGACGCACCAGCCAGGCCGCCACTACGAGAGTCTCCGTTTTCTCGGACGAAAAATTCTCATTACTACGCTGCTCCAAGGGAGCCGTTCTTTCTTCATATAGTTTCATTTCCTGTTAGCTCTGTCATTCTGTCTTGGCCACTTCATTTCGAGTTCATTTCGCAGCTCGGATACATATTCCCTCATGAAAGAAACCGAATGCATCAGAACTAAATGAGAACTCCTGCAGATTAAAAAAGATAAAAATAACAAACTCACATGCGCGTGAAGTATGAGCGCATATTACGAACTAAAAGAGCACATAACTCAGCGCAGTTTCCAGGGAGGGCGAAGGGGAGCCCGTAGAGGATTGCAAACCGGGGCGGTCAAATGCTGACGGACCGAGAAAAGAACATTCACGACAGCAAGCACGTGACCTACTTAGAAAAAGAACGGTTCAATCGCTCCCTTCTGTTATATTCACATGGTGTCTGCAGTCTTCACAACTTTTTCACAACTTTCACTCTTGACCTAAACGCTCGCCCCGTTCTGTGCCCTCGACTGTGCGCATAGATGGGACCAGCCACCATTATACCCTAGTTCCTCGCTCCCGTCCCTGATGCGTCTTCGCGTGGAACGTTCTGTCGAAAATTAAGACTTTCTACAAGCCTTGGAACATGGGCTGAGCCTACAGCTTAGTGCAGAGATACCATAACAGCCGATCGGAAGCCCAGGATTGTCGTTTGTCTGCTGGAAAGATATGTTTCATTGCCGGAAACGGGGACGAAACGAGGTTGTGTCGTTAAAATGTGCAGAGGGCTGTTCCCATTTATGAAAGATAGTTGCTTGTTTAAAAATATGCGAGCATAAAGCCATAGATGAGCTAAAGGTTTAAGATGAGCTAGGCACCGAACCAACAGAGTAAAGGAGGCAACCTTAATGTTTCACCGCGGGGTTCCAATAAATCTTTCTCGTAAGTGGCTTGCTTCATTGAGGAGTGCTACTTCAGTAATCGTGACATTTTAAAGGAGAACGTTTACAAAAAGCAGCTTCGGTGAAAACAGATTCAGATCTACTGCGTAGAGTGCTTCAGGAAAACAATTAGTGGTGTTATGACCTAAAGTTGCGATAACTTTGTTTTAATACTTAAGCCGTCAGGTGTAGATTTACGCGTGACGTTTCGAGGACGACCGCTATAGGGTAATTTCGATAGTGTGACGCATTTCTTGGACATCCTACGTAAAGAACCAGTACAGCCTTTACACAAAAGTTTCGCCTAGAAACAGACCATATATTTATGCACGGATGACCCAAATCGTGTGCGGTGTTTTCGCAGCCACGCACCTTTCTAACTGCGTTCTAGCTATTTTTTATCACGTATTGAAATTTTCCTACAGAAACATCAAATCTAAGCTTTCGTCGTTACTCGTCCACCACTGCTTCTTCTTCGTCTTTAAAGATGGAACAAATAAGATGCGTAACTTTTCTTTACTCACGATGCATGTGTGCTGCGCACTTTATATAAGCTATGGTGCTCACTGTTATCAAGGCATGGTTCATTGTGGGCGGACTCAAATGTGTCTACACACGAAATCTAAATAGTAGGTGCATAACGCATGTTTACAGAAGCAGAACCGCAAAGTAGGAAAAAGGAACTTCAGAGGCAAGACCAGAGCAAATAGAGCGGTGCTGTGCTCCTACTAGTACGAGCCGAGAGGTGGCGTTGGTCTGCCCAGCCTTCAGCATACCGTGCGCAGCCTGCGTCCAGAGCCGTAATCGCGGCACTGAAGGAGGCAGCAGTTGGTAGGGCGCGAAGCAACCGCTAGCCGTGTCGTGGGAGAGCGGTCACGTTCGGTTCTGTGTTGTACCGAAATCTTACGCTCCTTTGTGAATTTGGGCCCCAGTTTACCTAAGTATTTGACATTTTCCAACCACACGCCTTTTCATTCATAAACAGATTGTTTTATTTATCCGCAAAAAACACGAACTCCCTTTTTGTCGCAGCCTTCCTTACTGATTTCATATTTCGTGGTCAAAACAAGTCTACAAAACGTAAAAGAAAACGCACATTAAAAAAACATTTTTTAGTGAAAGGTAGAATGGGGTAGGTTTTTAAGACTTCGGATGGACGCAGCTACGTCGTGAAGGGAAGTTGCTACGAGAGGGAGAACAAGAAGAAGAATAAAAAGAAGAAGAAACGGAAGAGGACGAAGAACGAGACAAAGAAAACGAAGAAGAAGAAGAAACGGAAGAGGATGAAGAAGGAGACAAAGAAGACGATGAAGAAGAAGAAGAGGAGGAAGACGAAGTAAAAAAGAAGGCGAAGAAGATGGCGATTAGGAAGACGAAGAAGAAGAAAAATGCTTGGTCAACCACAGCTAATGCTTTCGCTTCGCATTCGGTTCAGCAGCGTTGAATATTCCCACTTTTCTCGTTCGCCTTGTTACACTTCGGCATCGCCAGAGGCCGCATCACTAGGTTGAATCAACCATGTTTTGCACTCACTCACATGTTTGTTCTACCTTGCTGCTTTCGTAACCATAGCTTAGGTGCATTTATTTACGGGACTGTGCGAAGGTGAACCGTGATCTAGCTCTAGCTGTTTTTTTTTTTTTCTATTGCGCCAGATAGATTGAATTGTAAAGGTTCATTCATAAGCCGGTCGAGGAAATCGGTATCTAAGATTCTCTGAAAGACATCTTCCTGGTGCAAGTACAACTTGCCAACTGACCCTCTTGTTGACGATACGGCTAAGCTCAAAATCTGCGGTCGTTTATCGTTAAGACAAGTTATAGCGAGCCTACGCTGATGTTTGCCGTGCCGATTGCAGCGCCGTAACACATAGTCTAACGAGAAGAGCAAGCAGTTTTTTGTGCACTCATATTGCTTTTCCACGCCTTCGTTTTGCGTTAATTGACATCACCTTCCGCGCTGTGTCGAACCCACGCGTAACTTAGGTCAGCTAACTGGGCTACAATGAAGGAAGGAAGGCAAACATGTTACCAGCCAAACGTGAGCCTCTGACGGGCCAAATATGATCTCGCGCTTGTAGTGACCAAAGCGGCTGAAGGAAGCAGTTTTTGGTCACCGAATGAAACAATTGCATTCACACCTAAAGCAGCGCAGGATCCCCATAGCGCCTTCTAACGGTTTGCTTGTCGCTACTAGAATATTATTCTTTCTCTGTTAGAGTTTCATTAAGCGCGGAGATTGAGCTTTGCGAAACACATGGCATGCCTTGGAGCTCTGCTCGAACAGGGTTGACGATAGTGCGACGTCAGTGCTCTCAGATGTCAAAAACCTTCTTAAGAACTTCGCGACAAGCAACAATCTGCTTTTTGTTCTGTTTTGTTTTGTTATTTGCATTGTTTGCTATTATAAGATTTCTCTGCTTGCATCTTCTTCCCTTTTTTTTCCCTCTTCACATCTACCTTTATCATGTTCTAGTTCGATTATTCCGTCCAATCAAGGTTTCTAGTAGCTGGACAGTAGCTCAATGAGAAACATTTTGGAGACGTCTCTGTGCGAATATTTCTCTTACAGAAGCTTAGCAAGCACGTAAAGTTAACACCGTTGGCACACATGGCTGTGTGCGTCAGGAACACTTGTTAAATAGTGAAAAGAACAGGAAAGCGGAAATAATTCTGCCTGGTGCAAGCAAAACAAAAGAAAGTGTTCGGCGGTGATCTACCCCGTCATTAAATATTGCAAGATTTATCAGGTACCCAAGTGTCGGATGTTAGTAAAGGAATTAACAAATTTATTTCTAAGCTGTCTGTTAGAACAACGATATAAACGTCCCACAGCGTCAGTCATGGTCAGATGCAGTGTAAAACGACATGAAGAACTCCGCAGCGTAGGGCGAAACAAATTTACACTTGCCCTAGCAGAAATGTTTGTTATATATCCCGTATGTCTAACTAAGCCACATGCAGAATGCTCAAATTGAATCGACGTTGAGCCCGGTATAAAAGGCTGCACATTTTTACAAGACCTCTCTTAAAATCCTAAATTACACTGACAGGACACAGAATTGCAGATTGCTTGCTTCTCAAGCCCTCCGCAGAGTATCTGGCTCATTATCGATTAGATGTGTTTTGGAAAATGCGAGGAAGCGATTCCACAACGCGCCTTTAAATACATTCGCAATGTAAAGTTAGAAACGCGCCGAGGAACAGATACGCCACATTCCGTATATGCAGGGGAAGCTATCGAGAGCCACGCAGACTTAAGTTCTCTGCTTTGCTACCAACGCTGCACTAACCTCGTCATTAAAACATTTGTTGTGGTTTACCTCTGGTTAACCCTAGTTGAATTGCGATAGCAACGGCGGAATCTTCTTTTGCCTGCTCCATTATTCCCCTATCACGCCCTATCAGTGTAAGGAGCTACATTATTGGGGACACGTAAGCTCATCCTTTAGGAGTATGACGCGAGAGCGTAAGCTACCAGCCCACATATAAATGCTGCTGAACCGAATGTGGAGCGAAAGCATTAGCTGCCGGTTACCGAGCGTTCTTCTCCTTCGACGTCTTCTTCTTCATCGCCTTCTTCATCTTCTTCTTCGTCTTCGCCTTCGTCTTCTTCGTCTTCTTCTTAATCGTCTTCACCTTCTTTGTTTTCTTCTTCTTTTTAGTCTTCGTCTTCTTAGGAGCTGTTCAAGGTCAAACGTGGCCCTTCCCGGGACTACGCGACGGGCCGAAACCTGGCGTAGTATAAAAATGTTATTCAACAACGACCTGCAACGAAGGAATGTCGCTAGCGACCGCTACCCAAATCATAATTGAATGTCGAGACTATTGTGTCATCTGAAGAAGAGCTTTAGCCGAAGTTCTCACTGCTATCCGCCTGTCCAACTACGTCGACTGGGTACTTTCACTGTCCCTCGAAAGAGCGACCGTCGCCATGCGCTGGGAAACTTCGGGGTGTTTGTCTATGCAGGCCTGAGAACCAAGCTTTAAAGCTATTCACGCCAATCGAACCAGGACCTGCCTTATACATAAAACAACATAACATAAAACAAAACGTGCACACAAGGGATTTAACTAAAAGACGTGTTTCAATCGATCCGCTAGATCTCCCTTCATTATAGCCACCAATTTCTATCAAATCTATTATAGGAGGATCTGCCCATACCTAATTTCGCACTTCCGTCGAGAAATGGCACCAGTCGTATAATTCTGCACCGGCAACGAGCCGTCGTTTTCAGTTATTGGGCGCGAGGAAATACCGTGGCGCCCCCTCCCGGAAGCGCCCGCATGACGAAGTGGGATAACGCACGTTGAATTGCTGCTGAAGGATGCTTTCTTGGGCAGTTTAGTTGCGCGTTAGCAATACGTTCGTTTATTTATTTATCATTCACCTCTTTCTGGGCCTGAATAAGCCTATTTTGAGGTATGAGACCCACTCATTCGGCAAAAAAGCACTTCACCAAATCAGAGTTATCGAAGTTGACGAGCTTTACTGCTACGACGACGCACACCGACTAAAGCATTGCTGCTTTAAAAAAATCAACTGAAGCGACCACACAACCAGTCAGATGTAAGCAGTCAGTGAACAGGTAAAGGGATTCCTCTGAAAGAGCAGAGGACGTCAGGAGCCTGACAGGTGCTGAGCGCTTCCGCATAGCGTCGGCGGAAGCGGCACCGTCCGGCTGCTCTCTTGAACGTAGTAGAGCAAACAAGATTGACTGTGGTGATGACATGGATTAAAGTTTTAGCAAGTGTGTAGACATGCGTTCCACGTAGCGTATTATTGCGCACTGACGACCGTCATTGGCACTCTTGGTAAGAGCGGATATTTGTTTTCCCCTTTTTTTGTATGTGAGCGAACAATTAATGCAGTGTGATGTAATGTGTCTCACTTTTAATTTTTGGGCCTATATATATATATATATATATATATATATATATATATATATATATATATATATGTGTGTGTTCTATTTCCTGGCATATACCGTGTTTGAATGTTTAGACCTTTTAATATGTGCGCTCCATTTGCTGGCTTGTACAGTTAGACACTTGAGGGAGCTAATTCCTCATACTATTTTGTCTTGTGTTATAGCCTTTGCTGTCAGTACCTCCTGAATGGGGCCAGAGACACAAGTCATGGTTAAAAGGCTTATCTTTTGGCTCCTTTTTCAATTTAATGTAAGCAAAAAAAATAAAGAAAAAAAGAGTTCTAACTGGCTCGTACCGTAAAATAGAGCCATCAGTCGGTGTCAGTGAATCCTACACCACAGGAAAACTCGACAGGCGTTGCTGCAGTGGAATTGGTAAAAAGAACAACATGTTCTGAGGGTGGGGTGTGTATGTGTGTGGGGAGGGGGGGGGGGCATCTTTTGCAGGCAGTCTATATTAATGCACGTCGGAAAGCGCATTTAGCTTTTCCCCCTTTTTTATGCGCTCAGGACAAACCATTACACGATTTTCGCTGGTAATCGGTTACGACTTTCGTTCTCTTTTTTGCGCGCATGCTTGGAGATATTTCAGGACGAAATGTTTTTCGATTGTCGCAGGTTAATCTGTTAGGTCTCTCGTGGTTATCCTGTTATATCTAGTCCACGAAGTCAGCATAGGAGCATAGCCGATAGATAAGTTGTAGATGGCGCCCTAGCCTTACTTTTGCCGGTATCAGGTAAAGAGCGAGTAATCAACCTTCCTTTTTGTGTACTGAATATGCTTAATATGCGAAGGAGAGACGCGGAAGGGGAGGGGGCGGAAAGAAGGGGGAAAGGAAAGAAGAAAAGGAAGGTAGCAAAGAAGGGATTAGGGAAAGAAAATGAAATACCAAAAATAGTGGCTGCATACTATAGTCACTGGAGGAGCCGCAATTAGCATTCTTTTTGTTTTTGCAGTTTAAAGAGATAACGTATTCCGCAAGGACAAAAAAAAAAAACTAAAAACTGACTGTATCCAGGGGGTCAAGGTACGCGCGTTAAACTCGTTTTCAAAAGTGTCTGGGTAATTAGAGTAACAGCACAACGACCGCCTCTCTGCCGTACCTCAGCTGCGCCAGCTGCGTATTCTTGGCAATTGGGTTTAGTCGTCGAATAGTGAAAGTTTGGTTACGCAATTAGCGCTAGGTAATTTCTCCGTAGTAAAGTGGTTTAGTCAAAGGTTGTGAGATTTTTGGCTAATTGAATACATAAGCACCGACATTCCTTAGCCAGTCACGCAGACAAAGAGTAATATCTCCAGAAGAGCGATAGAAAAACTAAACAAAGTAAGATGAGAAAACGTTGCTCATTACGCCACTAAATTATGGTTGGAAGATGGCACGAAACGGTTTATTTTGAGAGAAACAATGATAATAGAGGTATTCTTTTCAGGCTGCCTTCAACGGATATCATTCACAAGTGATACCTTTCCTCTACATAGCGCAAAAATTGAATAAGACGCAGCTGAACAATGGATTGCACTAAGCAATGAGTAAATAAATATTACCCTTTCTTGTACGCAGTTTCGCTGTTATTGTATTGTTTGGAGTTGCAAGGGTGTCTCGGCTTTCTTTCACTTTTATCGCTTGCTCTCCTTCTTTTGAATGAAAGACTGGCACGTGCGTGCTTCATACTGAAAACTAATGAAAAGCGTGATTAATTTTTAATTACGTTCCTTTGTTCTCTAGCGTAATGGATGCCGCATGCGCTAAGGAACTGGCTGCTGTTTAGCGTTCTCTAGAACCAAGCATTCTTCCTTCTCAACCTAAAGTTTAGAATCACAGCGATTAAAGCCCGAGCGGTGCAGATAAGTTCTTAAACTTTGGGAATTCAAATTTACTATAACTCTGATCACACTCCAACCTGTGCACGCCACGTTGATGGGACTGAAGAGTCATCTCGAATTACCAAAAGTTCGGATCAAGCGAATAGAATTGCACTTCGGCAGTGGCACCTCTAATGTCTCCTCCATATCTCTTGTCTTGTGAGGATTCTAAATAAGTTCCGCGTGGCGCTTTTGGAAGGTAGAGTGGGGTGAGCAATATTGTGCCGACTTTTCTGTAATTGTTAGGCCTTTTGTAGGGGGGCAAAAGCGTGGTGCTTTTACCAAGTGGAGGTGGGTGAGTGCATGGTGGTGCCTCTCATAGATTCCTGGTAAGTGGACTCTTTCAGGACGGAAGCGTTTGGTGGTTTTCTAAATAGTGAAGGCTTCATTCCTTTGCTCTTAAAGGACAATGCCAAGATTTTACAGCCAGCATTTTTATCGCTGTCACTCTAAAATACATGCGCAGTCTGCGCTTATCACTGCGCTACAGTCTACCGTAAAATAGATGGGATTGTATACCTTACCGCACGAACAGAGATGAGCGGTTTGTTTAGAGCGCTTGCGCTATGTGGCGCACAAAAAGTACGAAAAAATATTGGCGCACCTTATGGACACAGTGCAATTTGCTCACATGTCGATGCGGAGGCGCTTGATGCGAGCATTTTTTCTGAAACGTATTGCGTGGTTATAAAATTCGATCGGCTTTCTTCGTATAGAGAAGTTGGCACGCTGTGGTCGAGTATGCGGCACCTCTGTACGCCTTTCACGGAATCTAAAGCAACTTGAAACCTAAGGTAATACGAAATTAGGGCTGTGGCATGCTTTAGACGCTCGTGCTATATATTCCTTACGGAGTGCAGTTGCTCACGCATCCTCCGAGTGCTAAAAATTTCAACCACTCTGCAAACAAAGGAGAGCGGACTTCACATTTTTATTATTTTATGCAATGCGTACAGGGGCTCATTGTGCTGACAAGCCTTCCCCGTACCCCGATTTGAGAAGACGCTTTCAAAGACGAGTCAAAAGCCTGCCGGATAAAACATTTGTGTGGCACCGTCATGCGGCGGCCACCGGAACTTGTGACCTGAGGTGATGCCTCTGCGTTCTCGTGCAAACTGCTCGTATGGACGTTTACCTCAAGGGAGAGTTGGAAAACATGCACGAAAACTGCTGGACGTCTTGTATGGGGTGTATATGATGTCTGCATTGTTGGTTATTTAATCGAAAGGGGGGAGGGGGGGGGGGAGGCGAGGTTGTTAATAGTGTGTTACGGTGTTCACAGATTGAGTAGTTTGTAGTAATTGCTGAATGAAACCAGTGTGTAGACTAAAATTCGTGTGTGTGCATCGCCGAGGTTGAACACGTGTGAAGGAGCCTATTGCTGACAGTAGTGCAGCACCGTGGTGTGGCATTGTGCCACATGCGTGCAATAGTGTGGGCTTTCGTTTGAAGATCTGTCTTCTCGTGATGGTGGTACGCGATGAACAGGAAACCTCGTAGGGCTGAGGCCAAGCAGCCGGAGATGAAAGGTCGGTATGATGCAGCTCCTCTGTGCAAGCGTAGACGGTATGCTGAGGCACGAGCATTTGAAACGGAAGAGAAGCGCCCTTTGTGTGGGGAGGAAATTCAACTGGAACTTCAGCAAGTTGTCGAAGATCGCTGACTCAGTTATAGTCCGGACCGTAAAGCAAACGATGCTAAGCTGATATACGTCCACATCGTTTAATCGGCAATGAAGCGGGTGGGATCAAAGTAGCATTCGAGTGAGAACAAGTGAAGCAGTTAGTGCTCATTCTATCACGTCTTTTCTTAAGGAAAAACTTAAGCGTTCTCCTATTTCCTTAATACTATGCGAGGTGTCTCTTGCACTTTTGTGTTACGTACATTCGAATAGCCATCGATAGCATCTGTTTGTTTTGTTCTGCAAAACAAAGAGGGGCCTTCTACAGTTTTTAAAAAACTAGGTGTCTCATACTTCTTTGTTTAGCCTCCGCCTCTTGCCATTCCCCGATATTAATTTTCCGAAAACAGTTTGTTCGTTGATCTAGAATACAAACATTCAGGGGGCACTTCAGAGATCTAAAGTCGCTGCCCTCTGTTTTGCCACTGCTTGGTTTCGTTTGGTGGCTCTTGCTGCTGATTGACAATTGTGACGTCATTGCGCGCGCGTGCGCAGGTGTCGGTTGAGGTTTGCGCGCGACTACAATGGGCATGTGCAGTGCGTGCGTTTAAGATATCTCAAAGCTTAATAATTACACTAATTTTTATCATAAATAGTATAATGTAATTATTAGTAGCCATTTACGAATAACTAATGATCACTGGATAATTAGCTAATTATTGTTAACTAACGTTCTTACCCCTACTACTACATCATTGATTACCGATCAGTAGAGAGACAATCCTAATCTTTCTGAAGATTATTGACAGCGGCCGCGGACGCGCGAACGCAGGATGGACACGCCGGTAAGTTCTGAACCATAAAAGGCTTTCGCCTTGCAAGGCTAATCATATTACTGAATATGGAGGAGATGTTTCAAGAAAACTAGAACGTGTGATCCGTCTCGCACAATTTGCGCGCTTAGAATTCCTTTGGGTCGCTTTTGCTTTCATCCACCTGAAGGAGCATAATTGGCCGTGTTGCCCCAAATCTTTTTTTTTTTTTTTTTTGCTCTATATTTTCTGTAATCTTTGCACTTGGACGGTTCTCACTCAACATATATTATGTTCTTTCGCTTTTTCATGCGCGGTGCCTATCACAAAAAGTGACTTCAATTAGAGCAGTCATGCGCAAATTATACACGAACGGCTTTATCGCACAATAGACAACGTGCCATCAGAAGAGCGCAAGGAGCGCACAAACCGTCTGGCGCCCGCTGCTTGCATGCGCGCATGCGTGAAGCCCTTCAAGAGCAGACCATAACGAAGTTAATCCTATAACCGTCATGCCGAGTTTTAAGCAACCACTAGTGCATGTTATCAAAATTATTTTCTTCCTACTGCCGCTTTTTGTTTTTGAATGGTTAAGTTAGGTCCGAGAGTTTATGCGGCTTGGATGAATATGAGCACAAAATGAATTTAGCACTCATGCACATCACGGCGTCTCTGGAATGAGTGGGCACCTTGATTTTTGTGTTCGCTATCGATAGGGGCAAACCAGCTTGTGCTTCTTTTCCGCTCTGGATGACTTCACGTGGGCAACTGGTGGTTTCTGCATGCAGCTTTCACGGTAGTTTTGGCGGAACTCTGACCGTACGTTTAGTTTATATACATGTTGATGCATTCTTCTCCGGCAAAAAGAACAATTTGGAAATGAGATGGTTTTCTTATCATATTTTAGGCTTTTTATGTCGGCCTTGCTTACGAACAAGTAAACGATTCGTATAGTCTTTTGTTTCCTTCCACGCGTGATGCCTGAATTTGCGAAAATGACAAAAAAAAAAACGAAAATAAGTTGTTTGACCTATTTTTATGGTGTGAACATTGCGTTGAGGCGACGCTGCTGGCGCCTACTAGCGAATCTTTGGGAGAGCAGGCGAGCAGCGGACCTGGCAGCACTGGGACCATTTGATTACAAGATGCGACCACGCTCTTTCCAAGTCGATACCTCCTCCCCCCTCCGCCACAATGTTTTGCTTGTTGCAGTAGGAATGGGAGGAATGGGAGAATAGGGTGAATGGGGAAGCATGTCTCAAGCTTTATGACCGGGCTCTTTGATCTCCCGCAGGTAAAACACTATGCCCGCGCTCGCCATATTGCCTAAGTATAAGACCCCTCCGCTTCAATAGCGAAAAGGGTAGCCTCTTGAAATTCGTTGCGCTCGAACGCTGCAACGAGGATGAGACCAGGCCGCAGCTAGTTTCGATAGATGAAATCCCAGCTCAGTCCTCCTCTATCCTTTTTTTTTTACATGCACGTTGAATTGCGTCTGCATGGTGCGTGCTTTCATGATAGCCGCTCCAATGTCGTGCAATGTCACCCGGAAAATATCGGAGCACGTGGATGAACTTCATTGCGCCGCCACGTGCATCTTTGATCATTGAAATACATTTGAGTCATTCTGACGGGCTTAATTACTGCACAGAAATGAGAATTTATTCAGATATTCCCCCTCTAAAGTTGATTGCTACAGGCTGAGGTTCTGCGATCAGTTTCAAAGCCGTCGCATGTAAGCGCGAAGCGTTAAAGAAAGACGGGCTGACGGGTCCTAAAAGAAGCGCTTGCAAAGGCAAAGTTATGTTCGAAATTGCATGTGCGACTGAAGCAGGATTACAAGGCAATTAAATGAGGCTAATATGTCTAAATAGACAATAAAAGTTATACATACGCGATCATCTCGTTTTATTGTACTATAAATTTGTGGTATGTACATAACTAACAATAAACTCGCGTAGTATTTCGCAGCGCTGCATTTCTTTCGAAATTTTATGTGGCAGCATTGATTGACTGTTATAAAGACACTGAGATATTTAATGCTCTTGACATTGATTTTGTGGCTGGAAAAATTGCACAATAAAACTGAAAAGATCCCGGAGGTAATGAATAATACTGAAAGCAGTAGGAACACCCTTACACAAGTGAGAATAAATACATACGCATTGCAGAAAATGTAAAAGCACAATGCAAATAATGCCGTATTTTTCATCCCCTATCATTCGAGTATAGATGTGCTCACTAGCAAAGAATTTTCTCTCTCTTGTCTACGATGCTTGAACACGAACGCAGTGTACGTGCATGAGCTGTCGTGGAAACAGATCTGGCTTGGACATGGACAATATCACGTTTATAAATACTCGTTTCAGCTCGTCCTTCCTATGATTTGCACCTGTGTGTTTTGGACATTTCGGGTGGGTTTTAAGTAAAGCACTGCTTTCTCTTATTTGATTCATTTTACCGAAAGTCTATTCTTCTCTTGATTTGTTTTGAGGTTGGATTCCTTGCCATGAAGGGTGATCGGATCAATGAAGAGCGCTTGTATTGACTTCAGGTTAAACTACTGAAAGGATACAATGGAATTTGTCATTCATATACGTTAGATTAAATAGGTGCTCAGGAATGAGTGACTCAGTCAACTTGCCTAGCCAATAACTCAATCAGTAGGGGAGGGGAGGGCAAGTTGCTTCTTCTCCCTCAACAAAACAGCTGCGCTACGAACAACAAACACAGTGCAAAATGAGATGATACTGTTGGAAAGCTTATTCGGTAGGACGTCCAAAGGGGTTTGAAAATTTATTCGTCTGCAATACAAATGGACTAAGAATGCTGTGCAGGAAAGCCTTTCGAAGTCTCTCTCGTATACGCAGCCCGAACAGACCTGATTTTGCACTGATGCTTCTCCTGACGTTCTGTTTCTCAATATCGGCGCACACAAATGACGCTTCATATATAACCATGCCGCCGGTCGACAAGCAAAGGAACGCAGTAACTGAGGCAAAAATGAGAAAAACGTCACGCACAGGCACTTCCTACGCACGCATAACCCTACTTCAAAAAACGAAAGAGCACCTATAATCGTTGCAGTTCATTGAACGGGGCTCCTATAGAGAGCTATGTATTCTTCAGAGCCGCCGCAGCGCCTTCCTCGTGTATACATGGTACTCCAACTGTCTAGGGGAGTCTGGACCTACATACCGGTTGTCGCAGCTAATTAAGCCAAGAGCTGTAATATAAATTATTTCAGGCAGGCGAGGGAAGCTATTTCTATATTGCTCCTGGCAGCTTGCTAACCACAGGCAATTTTCTGTTTGCCGACGTTCGGCGTCTGCGCGGTTACGCGATGAAGAGCATAAATATATCGATACTTGAATAGCTGGAATTATCGGGAACAGAAAGCCCGGCAAAATAACTAGCAGACGCGAACGATACTTGTGGAGACAACACATGTGAAAGGGAAATTGTAAGCGTATAATGCAGTCCACTGAAATAAAAAGAAAATCGACGGAAAAGGAAGAGGCAAGGACAGAGGATATAGTGAAGAGCTAATTGCGTATAGAAGTTACGTGTCCAATATTTTTTTTTGCTTAAATATGACGCTTTGAACCTTTTGCGTTTCAAGCGCTCAGATAACGCAAGTTTTGAAATTGTTACGCGAATAGAATAGCAGACACAGCAGAGCAGACTGCAGATGCACGTAATATTTCTAAAAGTATATTTAATGATGCCTTATAAAAAGTATCTACTCCATAGCTTCACTACTCTCAGTAATTTTCGCTACGTAATTTAGCCTCCGTACTTTTTAAACCAATGGACTGCAGCTCGTTAATGCACCTGCCGCGGCATCAATTTACGCTGGTTGTATATTTGCCTCCTCTGCCTCTCGTATATCTCCGCCATTCTCTTTAAGTTCATAGGAGAACCTTGGACAACTCTGTTTTCACTTGTTTATATACATGTTGATGCATTCTTCTCCGGCAAAAAGAACAATTTGGAAATGAGATGGTTTTCTTATCATATTTTAGGCTTTTTATGTCGGCCTTGCTTACGAACAAGTAAACGATTCGTATAGTCTTTTGTTTTCTTCCACACGTGATGCCTGAATTTGCGAAAATGACAAAAAACGAAAATAAGTTGTTTGACCTATTTTTATGGTGTGAACATTGCGTTGAGGCGACGCTGCTGGCGCCTACTAGTGAATCTTCGGGAGAGCAGGCGAGCAGCGGACCTGGCAGCACTGGGACCATTTGATTACAAGATGCGACCACGCTCTTTCCAAGTCGATACCTCCTCCCCCCTCCGCCACAATGTTTTGCTTGTTGCAGTAGGAATGGGAGGAATGGGAGAATAGGGTGAATGGGGAAGCATGTCTCAAGCTTTATGACCGGGCTCTTTGATCTCCCGCAGGTAAAACACTATGCCCGCGCTCGCCATATTGCCTAAGTATAAGACCCCTCAGCTTCAATAGCGAAAAGGGTAGCCTCTTGAAATTCGTTGCGCTCGCACGCTGCAACGAGGATGAGACCAGGCCGCAGCTAGTTTCGATAGATGAAATCCCAGCTCAGTCCTCCTCTATCCTTTTTTTTTTTACATGCACGTTGAATTGCGTCTGCATGGTGCGTGCTTTCATGATAGCCGCTCCAATGTCGTGCAATGTCACCCGGAAAATATCGGAGCACGTGGATGAACTTCACTGCGCCGCCACGTGCATCTTTGATCATTGAAATACATTTGAGTCATTCTGACGGGCTTAATTACTGCACAGAAATGAGAATTTATTCAGATATTCCCCCTCTAAAGTTGATTGCTACAGGCTGAGGTTCTGCGATCAGTTTCAAAGCCGTCGCATGTAAGCGCGAAGCGTTGAAGAAAGACGGGCTGACGGGTCCTAAAAGAAGCGCTTGCAAAGGCAAAGTTATGTTCGAAATTGCATGTGCGACTGAAGCAGGATTACAAGGCAATTAAATGAGGCTAATATGTCTAAATAGACAATAAAAGTTATACATACGCGATCATCTCGTTTTATTGTACTATAAATTTGTGGTATGTACATAACTAACAATAAACTCGCGTAGTATTTCGCAGCGCTGCATTTCTTTCGAAATTTTATGTGGCAGCATTGATTGACTGTTATAAAGACACTGAGATATTTAATGCTCTTGACATTGATTTTGTGGCTGGAAAAATTGCGCAATAAAACTGAAAAGATCCCGGAGGTAATGAATAATACTGAAAGCAGTAGGAACACCCTTACACAAGTGAGAATAAATACATACGCATTGCAGAAAATGTAAAAGCACAATGCAAATAATGCCGTATTTTTCATCCCCTATCATTCGAGTATAGATGTGCTCACTAGCAAAGAATTTTCTCTCTCTTGTCTGCGATGCTTGAACACGAACGCAGTGTACGTGCATGAGCTGTCGTGGAAACAGATCTGGCTTGGACATGGACAATATCACGTTTATAAATACTCGTTTCAGCTCGTCCTTCCTATGATTTGCACCTGTGTGTTTTGGACATTTCGGGTGGGTTTTAAGTAAAGCACTGCTTTCTCTTATTTGATTCATTTTACCGAAAGTCTATTCTTCTCTTGATTTGTTTTGAGGTTGGATTCCTTGCCATGAAGGGTGATCGGATCAATGAAGAGCGCTTGTATTGACTTCAGGTTAAACTACTGAAAGGATACAATGGAATTTGTCATTCATATACGTTAGATTAAATAGGTGCTCAGGAATGAGTGACTCAGTCAACTTGCCTAGCCAATAACTCAATCAGTAGGGGAGGGGAGGGCAAGTTGCTTCTTCTCCCTCAACAAAACAGCTGCGCTACGAACAACAAACACAGTGCAAAATGAGATGATACTGTTGGACAGCTTATTCCGTAGGACGTCCAAAGGGGTTTGAAAATTTATTCGTCTGCAATACAAATAGACTAAGAATGCTGTGCAGGAAAGCCTTTCGAAGTCTCTCTCGTATACGCAGCCCGGACAGACCTGATTTTGCACTGATGCTTGTCCTGACGTTCTGTTTCTCAATATCGGCGCACACAAATGACGCTTCATATATAACCATGCCGCCGGTCGACAAGCAAAGGAACGCAGTAACTGAGGCAAAAATGAGAAAAACGTCACGCACAGGCACTTCCTACGCACGCATAACCCTACTTCAAAAAACGAAAGAGCACCTATAATCGTTGCAGTTCATTGAATGGGGCTCCTATAGAGAGCTATGTATTCTTCAGAGCCGCCGCAGCCCCTTCCTCGTGTATACATGGTACTCCAACTGTCTAGGGGAGTCTGGACCTACATACCGGTTGTCGCAGCTAATTAAGCCAAGAGCTGAAACATAAATTATTTCAGGCAGGCGAGGGGAGCTATTTCTATATTGCTCCTGGCTCCTTGCTAACCACAGGCAATTTTCTGTTTACCGACGTTACGCGAGGAAGAGCATAAATATATTGATACTTGAATAGCTGGAATTATCGGGAACAGAAAACCCGGCAAAATAACTAGCAGACGCGAACGATACGTGTGGAGGCAACACATGTGAAAGGGAAATTGTAAGCGTATAATGCAGTCCACTGAAATAAAAAGAAAATCGACGGAAAAAGAAGAGGCAAGGACAGAGGATATAGTGAAGAGCTAATTGCGTTTAGAAGTTACGTGTCCAATATTTATATATATATATATTTTTTTTGCTTAAATATGCCGCTTTGAACCTTTTGCGTTTCAAGCGCTCAGACAACGCAAGTTTTGAAATTGTTACGCGAATAGAATAGCAGACACAGCAGAGCAGACTGCAGATACACGTAAATTTTCTAAAAGTATATTTAATGAAGCCTTATAAAAAGTATCTACTCCATAGCTTCACTACTCTCAGTAATTTTCGCTACGTAATTTAGCCTCCGTACTTTTTAAGCCAATCGACTGCAGCTCGTTAATGAACCTGCCGCGGCATCAATTTACGCTGGTTGTATATTTGCCTCCTCTGCCTCTCGTATATCTCCGCCATTCTCTTTAAGTTCATAGGAGAACCATGGACAACTCTGTTTTCACTTGTTCTGATCTAGTGTAAAGACACAGACAACCATTGACTTCTGTAGACAACACGATATCTTGCACTAAAGTTGATGCTTAGGGGAAGCATTTAACTAAACATGACGTTTCTAACCAGGCTCTGGTGCAGAGTATAAGACGAACTCGATGTCATTCAATTTGGACTAGGGTTTGAAGGCATCTGTAAGGCTACGAGCGGGCCAGGGCATGCTAAGGCACTCACATCATATGAATTGAATGCAGTCTAATAACAAATTGCGCATTACAATATATTAGTTGCAATAGACAAGAAGCTTTTTATAGGGAAAGTTTTAAAATGCCAATAAAAATCATCCACTTTACAATACGCGCCTGCCCCTTCGAATACTGCAAAACAGACCTCAGTCACCATATCCAGGCTACGGAGCGCTGCGGTGAAGCCAGTACTCCGCCGCTGAGGAGCGTTTACAGCAACATTATATGCAGGAAAATTTCTTCATAACATATGTCAGGCATAGCTAGCTACAGATGTGAAGAACAGCTTGGGGATACAATAAACATTATGCGGACACTTGCACCGTCTGTAAGGGTATGCCGTGGCATTTTTCATTGCTTCCATCTGTGGCACACCTATCGGATTCTCGTTCGTGTGCTGGATTTTTTTTCTCGCATAACCCTGAATTCTTTAACTGGGGCCTTTATTATATAAATCATACTTATCAGCTTACCGTCGTAGCCTATACTATATGTGAAAGACCACCCGAAAGATATATAATGTGACGCTTCTATCAAGCCGCAAAAAAAGTGCCTGTGTGGCCTAGCGGTGTCATGTCAATCGGGATACAAGTGTTTCGGTGGGTTCGATTGAAAACACCTAGGAACTCCCCGAGTTTGTGGCGCCTGCCAACTAAGCCAAGTCACGTGGTCTTGTGACGACACCCAACCCTAAAATCAATCAGTGCCAGGCCGTATCATCTGACGCCTGGCAGGGGCATGCATGCAATCTTTCACTCACAGAGCCGACGCCGACACGTACGCCAGATGTTTTGGCGAAAACGGCTCTTAAATCTAATGCTTCAGAAACCCTAAAGCAGGGCAAAAGCAAATTTTATGCGTCACATCCGAAGAAACATGGGCGTAGTAATTGCCTGGGGCATTCATTTAAAAAGAAGGGCGCGAAAGGAGAGAACGTGAGGGGAGTTGGCACATTTCTCGGAGCGGGCAAAATGTCACTAACAGATGAAGACAACGAGAAAAGGAGAGCGGTATGTGCAGCAATTTTTTGGAGAGTTCAACAAAATGAAATGGATTAAATTGGTTCCTTGCAGCCCCTGTCTTGATCAGCTGCGTCGCGTTGCATATGTTTCCCCGACGAAAGCCGTTGCTCAGAAAGATTGGAGGTTGGAGCTCTTGGAATGGAAAAAAAAAAATAAAGCATATTTAAATCATAAGAAAGGCTCTAATCCTTTTGAAGCGTGATATGAAGTGGACCTTTGCTGTAATTTCATTTAAAAATCGCAAAGGGACGCAACGTTCGAACTCATCATCACAGTCGACAAAAATATCAACAGGTTTTGTCAACTGCTACGTGAAGATCTCTTTCAATGAACTTCAGATAACACTGCCCTCGGTCAGGTCAGCGATACATATTGAACCGCATAATTACGTTGGTGCAATCTTAAAACAGGACGGTCGTGTATAGGCGTTCAAAAAAGTACATGTGTACGATTTGATACTCAGACAGCGGCGATGTGAAATAACTTCATCTACTTGATGCGGTGACTTCGAGGTAAAAAAAAATTGAATGAATGAAAAAGCGAGAAAGAAAGCATAAAGATTTGTTAGTGCAATTTGTTTTATGTTTTTGTTTTTTTTTTTTTCACTTTTTCTTCAATGATTATGCACCCACAACTATCCCACAGATTCACTTTTGCGATGTAACCAAACCACTAATTTGAAGGAGGAGGCTTCCTGCGAAATGAAAGGAGGTCTGTCCTTTGTTGATAAGAATGACGTACTATTCAAGTAAAAAAAGAATGAAATAGAGGAAACGACGTGAAAATAACAGAGAAATGAATAGGTACTCTGCAACACAAAACACGCATGAGCGCGTGTGCCTATCGCACAAAACAGGACCGAACGTGACTGCACTGCCACTGCTGAGAGGACGGCTGCTTCATGGTTCACGCCCCGACTTCAAGCGGGACGTGAACGGCTTCGCAGATTAGCATTTATGTCACATTTTCCCTAATGACAGTAGAATGCCGTCACTGCCTCTGGAAGTGCTTGTATGACATTTGCCCTTCCGTCTTCTTTTATTCTGTATTTCTTGACATGCTTAAAGGGCATTATACATCTAAATGTTCACTATCCCCTGCATAGTCATCCCTTGTACGCATATTTGTATCCATATGGAGGTGACAGCTCGTGAGTTAACAGTAAAGCTTGCTCGGATGGCTATCATGCGTTAAAAGACGTGCATTGTATGTATGTCTATGGGCAGATCAGACAAGATAAATACCGGGGCTGGTATGGAAATGTTTCTCGCAGTATTCAAGGTTAGCTTTTAAGTAAATGAAGAAATAGGGAATGGAGCCGAAGGATACGAGAGCTAGGAATGGATGCTGTTCAATGGAAGCTGCTCTTAAAAGGGGTGCGTGTATATAGAAGGATAGTGTTTTTTTTTTTTTTTAGTGCTTTCATCATCGTATTCAATCACCCCGATATTTCCTTTCCAGGAGCCCTTAGATCTGAAGGTGTAGATAAAGATGAATGAATACTCTCATCGAAAGTAAATGCCTCTGCAATTAGTTAAACGTACTTACCGTAATTAGACGTTTGAAATGCTGCAGCAGCTTTGCTTCACGCTGAGCGTAGCCCCTGTTGGTTGTGTAAGTTTAAATGGTTCAGCATTCCATTGCGACTCAAGGCATTAGCAAGGTATGGATGAATGGCTCCGAAAATTTCAGTTACCTGGGGTTCTTTAACGTGCACTGAGATTGCACAGCACACCGGCATCTTGTTTTTCGCCGCCATCCCGAATGCAAGGAATCCGCAGCGTAGCCACCTAATTTCTGAGGCACTGCAACAAAACCGTAATCACTGATAACAAAATTTGTTTGCGAATTCATAACTTGCACAGGAAGTTTGCTACAGACATTATTCAGAACCATATTTCGGCATGCATAATCTTTCTTATAGTTCTTTATTGTTTGAAATGCTCTAAATTTTCCAGCAGGCATCAGTCCGATTGAAATACCAGGGACTTATGGAACCTTTTCCCCTAGTTCAATACTTCATCGCTGCACTTCCGTCACGGTTTCCGGAAGGGAAACGTCTTTCCACTGATAAATGGCAACGCTGCGTTTCCGGCTGGTTGTTCCGCTTCCTGTTGGTTCAGCGGCAAGGCGATTCAGCTTTCTGAATCTCGTACACTTTCGTATGGCACAGAGCACAACTTCTGGAGACGAATCTAAAAATGAAGTGAGGAAAGCTGGTATGAAGATCGTCGCGCCTACGCCGGGGCGAAGGGCTTTTAAAGAACTTAGGTTTTGCAGACGGCCCAGAAAGAAAGCGCGGAAGCGTTAGGCACGCGCTGGAAACCGCCCGATGCCCCCTCACTACTCCGGAAGGAAATGAATTTAAACGAATATTTTCTCAGTTGAACGCATCCTTGTTGTAATCGATTTGTATGGGCATGCTGCATCCATCTTTATTGCTTTCCTGCCCTGTATGCGCTTTCACTTTCGGACCCTTGGGAAAAGCGATGAATTGCTTTCCCCTCTGAAAATTTGTACTGTGCGTACGCGTACACTCACATGAGGATGTGCTTTTCTTTCTCCTGACTTGAGCAACCACGGCGTATTGATTGCTTTTCAGTGAGTATTTATGGAATCCGGAGCCACGAAATGAGCCTGGAATATGATGGCTAACATAGAACGGGAATATGGATACGACGCAAACCTGTAAAAGAGAACGAAAAATTGTATTCGAGTGAATTTTTTTCTCGCGAGAAAGAGAAGATTCGTTTGTGAGCAGCTCGCTTGTTCAGGTGTTCAGGCTCCATGTCAAATAATAGTAAAGACAACACACCACGAAAACTGAGCATTAGGTAATGAGCCTGCTAGAGGGAGCTCTTAGTCTCTCATTGAAGTCTTGTCCCTGACAAGCTCTATTTTGCTTCTTCAGGCGGCTAATACCGCGACGGTGGGATGGCGCGAAAGAAGGAAAAACAGCTTTCCTTAGCGTTTTTGTTTTTGATTGTTTATACACAACGCATATTTTGCATTCTTGGTCTCAAAACTGAGCGCTTGTTTCGTTAAAACAGCCGTAGCAGAGCCGCTGAACGAACCTCGGGCTGCTTAATGCTTTTCCGCTTTCTGCTTCATGTGCGCGTTGATGCTCGGGTTGAACTCGGCCTCGTTTATTATTGCAGAGAGGCTCTCTGTCACTCGGATTATTAGGCACAAAGCACGTACAAAAGCGATCGTAGAGGCTATTGCGGTTTTTTTCTATTTCCGCGTGTGTGAGTGAAATTTGGAGTTCACTCCACTCGCCATTCTTCATACAGACGCGTCATAAGCTTAATTCTTAAAGAGCATTGGCTTTACCCTTAGGCTGAATTCTCTTGAAACGGACTCCATTGATGTACCTCATCTAAACACATCTCCGAGGTGCGTGAGGCACACTTCCCATTTTCAATTTTTCAAACTAATGTCGAAGCTAGGCTACCCATTTGTGGCGAATATTTCGCTCCTTTTGTCACAAAAAGTTTACCCCTCTCTCACAGTCACCTGTAAATACGTGAAAGACCCAATGCATTTCATTTCGATGCTTTCTAAAGCTTGCGAGCGATCATACATCATTGCCACCGAAAGAAGGATGATTGTTCGAATGGCAGATCCTGAACGTATCAGATACTTCAGTAATGATATGTCAATAAAAATAGAATGCGAATATTGCCGCATCGAGGAAGATGACGGTAGGGACCACGAAGCTTTGCTAGAATAGAAGGAAGCCTTAACTCAAGAGACTCTTCTTGGTCGCCCAATAAAGCGCATTGCTTTTAGAACCACCGGCCTATTGAGACTCGGCAATATAACCAAGACTACATTCCTTAATGTGATTCGCCAATTAACCCAATTCATACCTATATTCAAAGTGTCAAAACAATCAGAGCGCGGACGATGTATTTAGCGATATCCTATCACGACGATGCATTTAGCAGACCTGTTTACTTTCACGGTAGATAATTTTCATATTCATCAAGTAGAAAATGTTCGTGCTCTAGGTCATCACACATCTCGGACTGAGGCCTTATGCCTGAACGAGGCCCGTAAATCGGCTAACGCTGCACTCGATCTGATTCGCCATGCGTTCTGACGGAGCGCGCTTCGATATTGCCCGCGCATCTTGTTTGCTCTATCCTCTAGCCGCAGATAAGTGTACAAGGCACAATTCCATCGCCTCACCTACCGACAGTGGGACTCCTTTATAGCAATTGATCGTGCGACTATGTGCGCTTTAACGATATCCCACGTCACACATCCATACTGATTCTGCAAGAGTATGCACAACCTAATACACTCAGTGAACTCATATACTAGCTTCAAGGAAACGGAACACAGAACGTTTCGCTTCAGCTCATCGTTTATGGACTCTTGCTCCTTGGTCATACTGTCAGTCCACAGACTATCGCTCCTTTGTTTCCCCGCAAATATCAGCCGCGTGTCTACTTTTATTGCGCATAATATACACCAATGCATCAAACAGCATTGCAGGCAGTTACCGCAGTCTACAGTCCCTCCCATCCTCATCTTAACTCCTGCGCAACATATAGCGCGGTTACGTGAACCCCCTTGCCTTGGAGCTTCAAGCGATACACATTACAGTTTCTTCGCTTCTGCCCGTACCCACATGAGATATTGTTTGTTTTTAGACCGGCTCCCTCGCCGCTTTTAAGTATATTAAGGCTGTTTGGTGCACTATCAAAATTACACAAACCGTTCACCAGACCTGCGCAAAATACTCGTATCGTGTGCTTATGCACTGCATTCGCGGCCATGCTCACGATCCGTGTAATATTGATCTGGACACAGTCACATAACGGCGCATCAGACATCTCGCCGCCTTCTCTATTCCTCCAGATCCTTTCCTGTCCTCTGTTTCGGAGAAACCGCCAGTGAATAAGGGCTCTAATTCCTCGGTTTTCAAACCTTTTGCCCCGTATTCTCACTCGGCAAGAGAAGGTATCCGTGTGCCGGATTCGGGAATTATCGGTGCAAGGACAAACGGAGTAACTAACAAATGACCCCTTGTGGTGCTTCACCGGAACTGTGAGATGCGAAACATTTTTCGTGAACTTGCCCATCCTATGGCTTCTGTAAGACAATGCTGTCTGATTAAGTTAGACCTGCGGTGGGACTTTAATGTAACTGTCTCAAGTCAATGATAGATAATCGCGGTTTATCAGGAACTTCTGCGAATATTTAAGCGAGACCAGCATGCACGATTTCTCCTTTTCTCTCATGGCTCCTTTCTATTTCCCACTGGGCCTAATGGTAAGCATTCCGAATCAAACAAAACCCTCCTCCTACAAAGCTCTATCATTAGACGTTGCGGACCACCGTTGGAAGCCGTTATATTCAATTTCCACCTTTCTAAATTAAATGCTGCCACAAACAGTTTTTCAGGTCACACAGACTGCTTCTGTCATGAGTGCTATACCTGTCATCTCAAACTACGTTTGCGCTACTTCACTTTTCTTGCGATAACTATGACAAAAGTAAAGATGCACCCCTCACACAGCCGCAATTGGAATAGTCGATAATGTACAGCAACAAATCGCTGCTTTTTCTGACGGAATAGTTGTCAAAATATTCGCGCCAAATTCTAGTCCACCTAGGACAAAGCCAGGGATGTTTTCATGTCAAGAAATTTTCAGCTGTACCTTCCGGTGTACATCCTAAGATATTGAAGACTGTAAAGATATAGTGTGTTTCAAACTAAAAGGGCGCTGCTTTGAACTCCGTCGATCTCGTCCATTCCTTTTTCAGTTTGCAACCATGTTCTGAGTGATAGGATGCACAACATGGAGTCCATCAACCTCCACATAGTGCTTGTATGCCACTGCTTCCATAGTTTTAACAGCGTGTTAAAGAAGTGTTTGTCAAGTACTCCAAGTAGATGTTCGCATGCCTACCTCAGAATTATAATAATTTTTACCGGTAGTTGCTTTGTCAAGCAGCACTACGCGGTTGCACTTTCTCGTATTATTTATTTCTGGGCTCCCGAACTTTTTAACGGCAGCCATCATTAAAAGGTGGTGTAATTACAACGACTGACTACTAGATACTGGTTACATAAATGACAACACTCTTGGCCATATTGAAGCACCGGTATGCCTCCTGTAATAAATAAATTTATTTGTTGTATTAGCGAATATATTGAGGTAATATATAGGTGTCTTAAATTAAACTGTTTTTTACTATTTCTGAATGCATGGTCTCCTGTTAAATTGTTCTCTGTTTCTTCTCACTTTCGTTGCATGGAAGGCAAATTTTGGTGTTGGACCGGTTACTTCGAATCAGCACTCGAGCTTCTTAACAAACTGAGCCACCGCGACAGGATTGCTGCGATTCGCCTTGTTCAGAAAACTAGAAAACTTGGGATGGATGGCGGGGCCCCGCCTCAGACGAAGGCCGGCAGACATTGTTGGTATTAGACTTGTTTAGAAAGCACTAAAGTGGGATACTATCTGAAATTACCTAAAACTGTTTACTGTCCATTCAGAAAAAAAAGGCAACTTGTGCACAAAGTGCGAATTCGGAAAAACTTGTGCTTGCCGTTACTTTAATACAAGTGCCATTATGCGGCAGAAATATTTCTTTCTCCTTTGATTCATTTGTATGCTGCCGTTTTCTCTTTTTTTTTTTTCGGATGGGGAAAACAGCATGCAGTCGATATTTCAGAGTGTATTGTTTCGAAAATGCAGCAAAGTGAAGAAATGAGAATTAACATGTTGACTCGCCAGAGGACTTTACTCTAAGAAATAATTTTATCTGATACGTTCTTTTGGTTTGTAAACTCCACTTAAACTAAATATGTTCAGGACATCTGCCCTCATATTGGCTGCAAGTCGCATCGGTAACATATTTTTTGTACGGAATTGAAATCAGGACGTGAAATAAAAGCGAATACTCTGACATCTGTTTCCATATGCCTGAGGAGAGCAGAAAAGTAGCAGGAAGGTAGTCTTAAGAGCATTTAAGTCGTTGCATATAGATATGGGTATGCAGAGCTTGTCATATCGCTTCTTATGCAACATTTCTTTTTCCTCTCAGCCGAATGAACGGCGACAGATGTTAGATATGGCAAAAGGTGCGTTGCTTTCTATACTTTGCATGACTTTCCGTTTCCAAAGAATTGAAACAACGATGCGATGATAAAGCTGGATGGACAAAATGGCAGGAATTTGTGAGGCTATCCTTCCCGAGAAAGAGAAATCTCAAATAAAGAAATAAAGCGTCAGGAAGGTTTGGTTTGGTTTGTGGGGTTTAACGTCCCAAAGCGACTCAGGCTATGAGAGACGCCGTAGTGGAGGAGGCCGGAAATTTCGACCACCTGGGGTTCTTTAACGTGCACTGACATCGCACCGCACACGGACGCCACTCCGTTTCGCCTCCATCAAAACGCAGCCGCCGGGGCCGGGATTCGATCCCGCTTCCTTGGGCACAGTAGTCGAGCGCCGTAACCACTGCGCCACTCCGACGGGGCGCGTCAGGAAGGGGAAAAAACAAAAACAAAAAACGGGAGGTTAACAGAGAGAGTTTCGGTAAAACATGGCCATTTCTGGGCGTTTCTGCGACCCTTGAGTGGCTGGTCCACAATTTACGTTCCACCTTTGTTATAACTAACCATATATGTCCTCTTCAGCTATGCTTCACTGGTTTATTACAGCTCCGCGTCAGGAAGGGGGTGCGGAAAGATGGAACGTAGAGCTTTAACAAACCACCCAAGCATAGATGAAGAGGAAATATATGGTTAGTTATAACAAAGGTGGAACGTAGATTGGTGGACCAGCCACTCGCAGTCGCAGAACTGCGCAGCCAGTCGCAGAAACGCCCAGAGACGGCCACGTTTTACCGAAACGCTCCCTGTTAACCTCCCGTTTTTTTTCTCTAGATTGCTCTCAACTCTTCACCGTACCTTGCGTCTGACAGTAACGAGACGAGCGAAAAACAAAGGTAACCATCCTCATTGTGAACATGTTGGTATAAGGCTGATGTATAAAAAATGAACGACTGTCTCGAAACGTGCACGGCCCACTCAAAATACTGCACCCTCCAGCGCTCCATGCCACATTCCTTCCCACCCGGCTTATACCAAAGCGAGGCTGCTCCGATATCTGCGCCTTTGTCTCTGTATGTTCTTATTTGAACCATCTGTGTTGCTGTGTGCGTGGCTGTCTCTGCAAGCTGGCTACGCGCGAAATCTCGATGATGCAGGGGCCTTACTGAAGCACTCTGGCGGAAAACGCTGCAAGAAAATCTTGTGTCACCGTGCATTGAAAGCGCTTGTGCTCACTAGGGTTTTTTTTTTTTTTCATCTATTTGTTTCTCTTTATATAAAAAATATGGGGGAGTCCACGCTCAACCCACATTTTCCGTCAGAAATTTTGGTTGCTGGATCTTTCTCGTTGAAATATTGCGGGGGCCTATGACGTTCAAGACCTGGCCCGTTGAGAACTCTGTTATTTGCTTCATGCCTGGAAATGCCTTGTAAAAAAAGTGCAAGTAGTCTTAGAAGATGCCAGGCCTCTTTATCAAAAAGATTTTTCCCGCATGGGACGTCTCTGTACGAATCCACTGTCTAGAAAGAAGTGTTATGATCTGAAGGTTTCCGTTAAACTCCAGTCTGGAAAGGCAGGGAAACTAATCATTGTAGGGGAAGCCATCTTAAGCCTTTCGAAATCCTTGTAAATGCCTCTTTGTTCGTATAAATTTTGGGATTCCTGTAGCTTCAAAAGTAACTTTAGTAGCTAGAGAAGAGAACTATGTACGGGATTAGCGTCGGCGTAGGGGGGAGGCTTACCCAAAAGCTCTTACACGTGGCTGCAGCTATCACGAGTGAAGCTTCCATACGGTCACTTTGCCCGGTTGACAATAGTGTCTAGTAAGTTTATACTATGAGCAGTATTGCGCTCTTAGTTCGGATACTTCATTGCAATATATGATGGTATATCTGCTTTTTTTTCTCTGTCCCTCTCCGTTTCTGTGGAAGTAGAGCTGCGCACAAGCAGATATGGCCGGCCTCTGCTGGCTACTTGCTTTTTCACATCTTGGTACTGTTTGCTCCCACAACATGTACTATGATATGTACTATGGATTGAGCCCCGAGCGTCAAGAAATCTGTCGAACAAGAAATCGGTGTGAGACTGCATTTTTTTCCTTCCATCGAATACCTTAGGGGCCGTTAACCGCAACTCTAAATATCATACTGTAACATGCGCGCGACAATTTATGGCTGTACTCAGCTGCAGACCATCATGTGCTGAGTGCTCTATTTGTCGGCGTTCCTTGAGCAAACTGTGTAGGAAAAAGCAATTTGCGTAGCTATGAATTTCCGCCTATTCAAGGTGAGCATTTAAATGAACGTCTGCACCTGATATATCTTACAAAAGTCGAACTGAACTGTGGACGTGTAGCTGGAAGTGCAAACTCTGAGCTTATAAGATGCATAAATAGAAATACAAAATCCAAATTCCGAAGGTGCATGAATGGAAGTGCAAGACCTGAGATTCAAAGGTACGCTACATGAAGCACTCAAAAGTAATACGTGGAAACCGCATCGTACGCTGCCCACAAATGGTAGAATTTTGAGGCCCGGACTACATTTCGAACGCGGTGACCTCTGGAGAGCCGGGTAGTAGGCAGAGGACCAACGTTTCTCAGTAGGTAAGATTGCTGGCATCTGGAATCGAATCCGCAACCTTCTGAATTCTAGGCGAGAGCTCAAAAAAGGTGCCCCGGCGGTGGCACCATGTTCCAGTTTTGTTTTTCATGGTTTTTCATAGCTGAGCGTTTGTTGTTTAATTAAACTTGCCGATACTTCTTAAATAATATTTATCATAGAACTCAATTTTGATCCACGGCTAGTTAAAATAAGGCCCGGAATTAGTGTTGTGTAATTTTGGTCGATGTGAGCTATCAACGATATATGAATACAGTGCATATTTTTTTTAGCAGGAAATAAAATGGACAAAGGAAGGAGAGAATTAGGATGCTCTTCCCTCCTCTTCCTTCCGTCCTTGGTCCTCTGTATTTTGCGCTGAAAAAATACTCATATATATGACTTGATGAAATAAAGTGATGTTCAATATTAAACAGCATTTAATAATCAACACTAATAATGAGGATCTACAATTAATCAACTGCGACTCTACTCGATATAGGCTCTCAAGCCTAAATTTCAACTTTTATCGTAATAAATAATTGACTAATTCATCACTATGCGCAATTACTAACGCTCAAATACACTCAACCTAAATTGTCTAAAGACGAAGCACTTTTTAGTTTTAAGATCTACATAAACTACACAAAGATATAATACTTACGTTG
The DNA here is from genome assembly GCF_055883805.1 of Amblyomma maculatum. Lineage (NCBI taxonomy): Eukaryota > Metazoa > Arthropoda > Arachnida > Ixodida > Ixodidae > Amblyomma > Amblyomma maculatum. Next base: position 375,029,519 of record NC_139344.1, on the reverse strand, counting down.
CTATGGCTGCACAGAAAGTCTGAAAGCGAGGCTCATCTGTAGTGAAATGGACGCAGACCGTCATTGCTGCACTTTTGCTTTGAGTACAGCTCTGGCGTAGTGCATGCGTGGCCTCAATTTTGTCTGAAATGCGTGAACGTGAAATCCAACACAGAACCGGTATTTACAAACTGCGCAATATTTCGATGCTCACAAAGCACAGGGTTTATGGTAGCATGTTCCGCTATCATTGTTCGTGGGATAGGTATCTGTGAGGAGCGGCTCTGTTATCGCATTGTCACGCGTAATAAGCGAGTAACTGTTCCTGTTTAACGACATTTTTCTGTGCTGTTCGCTCGTAGCGTTCAGAAAGTTCCTGCACATCAATCATGTCATGGCTAACATCCTTTTTTTTTTTTTGCCACCGCCTGACGGACCTCATCCAATGTTTGTAAAGACACTGAAAAGCAATTAAGGCAAAAATAAATGCTTGCATCGAGTCGTTGTGAATAAGCGATGATTCAAATTGAACACGTCGCACATGCTACATCATCGCTGCTGCTACGTGGATGCTGGCAGATGAAGCAGCGAAAACAGTGCGTAAAGTAGACAACGTTCCCTGTGTTCTACGCAGCCTACGTACGCAGCTTACATATAGCAGACTTTGCTAAACGTAGTAAAGGAGTGTTTTTGCATACCTCTTTGAGGGGGAGGGGGGGGGGGGGGTGCAGGCTCCAAGCGGCACTTGTGGTATTAGAGGAGGCTGCATACATACACCGCTTTGTAGGAAATTGCCCCTGGCGAAAAAATGCAAAGGTTTGGTTTTACGCGCCTTGGTGCTAACTCCAAAGTGAAAGGTTGTACAGCAAACTGCAAAGCTGTGCTGACAGAGCAGCGTATGTGACATACAGATTCCTCAGTGGCAGACACCATTGTAGACACGCGGTTGGTCTTAGTTTCAATTTTAAAAGGATAACACTACTAAATTTTTTGATCACGACTGCCAGTTAAAAGGAGAGAATACTTCCCTTATGCTTTCCTTAGTGGTGTTAAATGTTGGCTTCCTTAAAATTGCTGGTCTAATTTGCAGGGCTTAAATTTGAAGCGGACAAAATTTTATTGAGCCTTCATATTAGGCTTTGCTGATATGTGTGTGTAATGTCGGGGTCCATCTATCGCTCTCTCTCTCTCTCGCTCTCACACACGCACACACATACACACTTTATTAGAAACCACATTTGCGGTTTTGTAGTGAATTTAAAAGTATAATGTGCGAATAATAAAGTAATTCGGGGCGTCAAGAAAGTTGATTAGCATTTTGAATTGCTTAACAAGCTGGAAACATGAGTGCTGTAAAAAACAATGTTAGCGGTGTACCTTTGCCTCTCGCCTATATATTAACCGCCTTGAAGGCTCTTACAGCTGAAAGTAAAATAGAACAAAATGTTAGCCAATAAAAAATTGATTTATTCAGGATTTGACCTTCAAGATACTTAAATTGGCACAGCAATGTTTGTATAATTTCTGTGTGCTAATGATGCTGTGCCAACAAAAGAGAATTTTAGCGGCTGGAAATGTCAGGCCAATGAGCAAAAAGAGCAAGCCTATTGTCGCAGTAATCAATATAAATACCCCCCCCCCCCCCCCCCCCCCCCCATATAACAGACGTCCTCCATAGTTTTCATTCTGGCCGAGTGAAGAGATATTTAGATGAAGTCGGCAGAGTGCTGCGTGTGCTTTCTTCTGGCCTTGTGGTAGTATCACAGTAAGCATGAAGTTCTGCCATTTCACGCTGATATGATAGATAACAATGCATAGAAAGGTCAATAATAATATGGTGATATATAATTTTTTCATATGCCTACCGCTGACCTACAATAAGTAGCGAAGCCCTGGATCCACTTGGCGAATATATTTAGTTAGGAGAGGTAGTAACCCCAGACCCGGAACACAAAAGAGAAATAATTAAAGGAGAAAATTGGGATGGAGGGCATTTGGCAAGTGCTTGCAGAATATGACTGGCAGAGCACTGGTTTCGTTGAAGAGGAAAATATACAACAGTTGCATCTTACCTGTACTCACCTATGCCGCAGAAACGTGGAGGCTAACGAAAAGAGTTCTACTTTGTTGAGTTCAACGCAGAGGGCTATGGAACAAAAAATGGTAGGTATGACTAGATGTAACGTTAAGAGATAGAAAGCGTGTGTAATGGACCAGAGAAATAACTCAAGTTTATGACATTCTGGTGGAAATAAAGACGTAATGGGCATGGGCATGGCATGTAGTGCAAGAGATGGTAACTTATGGTCGTTTAGGGTAACAAAATGGATTCCAAGGAAAGAAAACCTTAGAATGGGCGGCCGAAAATTCGGCGGGAACATGGGTTTAGGAAGCTTGCGAGGCCAAGTGAATGCAATTTGGACATGACCGCGCTAAATTAGATGAATGTGGGAGAAGCCTTCTACCCTGCCGTGCGCATAGTCCGGCTGATGAGGATGATGACCGCATAGCTCGACGAACTTTGCTTGGTCGACACTATGCCTGTGACTTTTATCACTGCGTGGTACTTTTCTAAAGATCACAATAATAATCAGTAACATTTCTCTACGTCTAGTTAGATGACGTTCCGGTGGCGACTGCAGTGGATCCTCCGCGATATACAGGTTAGAGTCAGCTTTTCGGGCTACCGAAGGTCCAGGATACTTGCTGTTTTCTTCACGTCCTTGAGGAGACGTCGCTCACTTTTCCCGTAAAGCGCCCACCATGTGTGAAAAGCTGCCAAACGCCTAGCAGCAGATAAACCGAGTGCTTTCGCGAAGGGAAACCAGAAAACAGATGAATCATGCTGACTAGTAAGTTTTTAACAAACTTCTATTTTTTTACTTATTTAACCAGTATACTTAGGTGTTTGATTGTAATTGGAGGTCATTCGGTGGCTGCTAGTTTTAGCCATAGCGTGTTCTAAAAGGCCCTCAGCGCTGTGGCCCATTCAATTATTCAATTTCGTCCACCACGAGCACTTTTCAAAAAGCTTGTGTGCGATATGACGTGAGTCACACACGTCATCAATGACGCACGTGACCCGCCTTATCTCCCCTGCGGTGCAGTGTTCGCCCCGGGTCGCTGTTTGACTGCATTACTTGCGCACTACGAAGTGAGTTATTTTGAGCGACGTTGCTTCTCGGCCCCCGTGCAAGACGCACCCGTTTTGGAGAAAGAGCGTGGCAGGAAAAAAAAAAAAAGGTGTTGTGACACCGAAAGATCGCATTTCTTGAATTTCTATAAAATGATATTATTGTTACTAACAGCCGGCTTCAATTTTCTTTTTTACGACCGGTCTCCTAACCGCGAGAAGTACAATGCCTGGTATTGGAAATTTGTTAATGCACTTCAAAATGACGTAGTGGTTAAGACGGTCGGCTAATGACGTGAAAACTGGTGTTCTAACCTGACTACGGCGGCCGCGTTCCGATGTAGGCGAAATGAGAAAGACGTCCGTGTGCTGTGCCTTGTCAGTGAACGTTAAAGACTCCAGGAGGTCTAAATCATTCCCCAACACTTCACCAAGAAAGTTTTTTCTTTCTTTCTTTCTTTCTTTCTTTCTTTCTTTCTTTCTTTCTTTCTTTCTTTCTTTCTTTCTTTCTTTCTTTCTTTCTTTCTTTCTTTCTTTCTTTCTTTCTTTCTTTCTTTCTTTCTTTCACTTCCACATTCCTCCCTTCCCTTACGATCTGGTTCAGGTGTCGCTGAGAAGTCAGACAGTTACAGTGTCTTGCATTCCCTCTTATAGCAGTTTCGAATTTTTTCATAAATTTTAACTAGTTTTTAGCACCATTCACTCCGTCTATAGTGCTACTTCAGCGCTCCAGCAGCGATTTTGATATCTCATAAAGTCGCTTTTAAAATGGTTTTTGTGACTTTAGCGGTTACACTCATCATGATATAATGACACCCTGCAAGGAATAGTTTTATGCCGAGCTTTTAGTGAAGCTTTGAGAGAAAATATACAGAGCCGTATTTGAGGATAATCTAATGCACATTGCCTATGTTGGAAGGTGTTATAAATCGGTTTATTAATTTATAATTGCGTGTCGCTGGTGCAAAAATATGCATGCCTCTAACCAGATATTTTCCCCGATGCTCATTACGATGGAAACTCGGAAAAAAGTACGAATTAAAATGGGCAGAAAATTATAATAGGCAGAATGATAATATTCAGATTGCACGGAGAATTTTACACAACTCTATGTACCCAAGGGAAAACGAAGCGGTTGGCCAACAAGATGTCGTGTGCGAGTTTGAGGTTTCTAAACCTCCGGTTTCTAAACTTTATTGCTGTTCTTGCGCCCTTCTTGCATTTGCGTCAGTAATATGGCGGACGCATATTTCGCCACTGTTGTGTGTGGTATTAGCTAGCGCGTCACCAAGCAAACCAAAAGAAAATGGGAAGCTCGTTACGCGATACACGCAAAAGAAATCAAACAGCCACTGATACGAAGGCAATAATACGAAATTTATTTTGTTGTTCAGTGCGAAATATTTATTTGATCATAGAGATAATTCATTAGAAAGTAGAACAGAAAGCATAATGGTACATGGGTGGACACCTTACTTCTGTTTTAGGAGTTTGACGTCAAAGCGTTAACAACTCCAGTCCGTGGCTCCCACTGCGGATCCTCACTCGCATACATGTACCCTGTGCTATTTTCATTAGCACCCAGCTGTAAATTACATTACTTCAAAGATAACTCAACACTGATATAAAGCCCCGTATAACCAAAGCGTACAAACGTGCATACTTGGCCCATAGGCGTAGAGAGTGTGATTAGGAATGCAGTGGGTCTTGAGGGTTCGATCTCCCTCAGCCTTCCACCTTATTGAGAAACCCAAGGTGGCATCCAGCTCCTACCAAATCAGCCATGTTACGAGCAGAGCCTTTGGATCATACCAGTTGAGAAAGGCCGCTTCAAAAAGTGATTAGTTTTTGTATGCAATTTTTGGGTGGTTATGAATTGTCGCGAAATCTAGAAACGGTCACTGGAAGATTTCTGCTATTACCGTCATTGTTTTTAGGAAATCGCTTTTCTCTTTTTTTTCCATCTTCATTAACTCTACATCAGTTATATCTAAGAATTTTTTGCTACTGCAAGTCGTCAACTAATTCTATTTCACAGATGGTTGCGCAATTATAACCATCTGAAAGTTTGCAACTTAGAGTTTCTTTAATGGCCACGGACGCCACCACTCTTCATATACACTCGAATTTGAAACAGTCAAAATCGCCGTTTTTTTTTTTTATACGTGGGCCTTTGGGAAGTTTCGCAATTGGTAGTATTGAAGAGCTCTGGTTATGCGGTCACGTGACGTCAGATAACCCATCGTCCAATCAGTGCAAGGCTATGTCATCTGCCATCTACCACCTGTCAGAGCCATGTGCGTGATTTCTCACTCACAACGTCGACGTCTTATACTGTGCACAGCGTGGACGTTAACGCTATCGCGTTAAGAGCTATCCCATAACGCCACCAAACTACGACCTCCAAATTACGCGTGCGGTGCTGTGCCGGCAGAGCTGCGGTGGCGGATTTTTTTTTTTTTTTTAGACTTTCTTGGGTATTTATATATTCTGTGTAACCCATCCTCGAGAGTGTTCACCAGCTCCACACTCGTTCACAGTGGTGGACGTGGAAAATCTCGTGTTACAGCGAGTGTTAAGTGGAACGTTATCTAACACACCGTCTTGCGCTACCAATGAAATCAAGGCTGCCAGATTAGTGCCCATTGTTAAATACTAGGCAAACAGACGGTATGAATATACGGAGCTTTGTGTAGGGTGCATATACAAAGAGTGAACATCCACTTCATAATTCTCCAGCGCTCACATACCTCCAAGATAACTCAAACGCTCCAGAGCGTTCTCATGATAAGCGTTTGTTGTCATTTGAACGTTTTCAGGTGAGTCGTGATGCGCTGCGTGGTAGTTGCTTTTTTGCTTGTACGACTAAGTGAGGTTCGTAAATGGCGCAAACGGCGAAGATAGAATGAGGAAGACAAAAAGAAACAAAGAGGCTTTGGCAGAAAGGTGTGCTGGAACACGCGTTTTGCTGTCTTGCCTTTCACTGTTTTAACCCTATCATCATCATCAGCAGCAGCAGCAGCAGCCTGATTATACCCATTGCAGGGCGAAGGCCTCTCCCATATTTCTCCACTTAACCCGGTTCTGTGCTAGCTGCATCCACTTGACCCCTGCGAACTTCTTAACCTCATCCGCCCACCTAACTTTCTGCCGCCCCCTGCTACGCTTTCCTTCTCTCGGAATCCAGTTTGTTACCCTAAGCGACCATCGGTTATCCTCTCTTCGCACTACATGTCCTGCCCATGTCCATTTCTTTTTCTTAATTTCCACTAGAATGTCGGTAACTTGACATTCTCTGACCCACTCTGCACGCTTCCTATCTCTTAATGTTACCCCTACCATTTTTCGTTCCATAGCCCTCTGGGTTGTCCTCAACTTAAGTAGAACTTCCTTGGTTAGCCTCCACGTTTCAGCCCCATAGGTGAGTACAGGTAAGATGCAACTGTTGTATACTTTTCTCTTGAGGGATACCGGTAAACTGCTAGTCATAATCTGCGAGTGCTTGCCAAATGCGCTCCATCCCAATCTTATTCTTCTTATTTTCTTTTCATGGTCCGGATCTGCGGTTACTACCTGTCCTAAGTAGACATAATCGCTTACTACTTCCAGTACTTCGCTACCTAATGTAAACTGCTGTTCCTTCCCGAGGCTGTTCAACATTACCTTAGTCTTCTGCATATTGATTTTCAAGGCTATCTTTCTACTTTTCCTGTCTAGGTCATCAATCATTATTTGTAGTTCATTTCCCGAGTTGCTTAGCAAGGCAATGTCATCAGCAAATCGCAGATTACTGAGGTATTCTCCATCTACCCTTATTCCTAACTGCTCCCATTCCAAGTCTCTGAATACTTCCTCTAAGCAAGCTGTGAATAGTACTGGGGAGATTGTGTCTCCTTGCCTAACACCTTTCTTTATGGGAATTTTGTTGCTTTCTTTATGCAGAACTATGGTTGCTGTGCAGCCACTGTATATATCCTCCAGCACTTTCACGTACGGCTCGTCTACCCTCTGATTTCGCAATGCCTGCATCACCGCCGAGGTTTCAACTGAGTCAAATGCTTTTTCGTAATCAATGAATGCTATGTATAAGGGCTGGTTATATTCCGAGCATTTTTCTATCACCTGATTGATGGTATGGATATGATAGATAGTTGAGTACCGTTTCCGAAACCCTGCTTGATACTTTGCTTGATTGAAGTCTAAGGTTGTCCTGATTCTATTAGCGATTACCTTAGTAAATACCTCATACGTAACAGACAGTAAGCTGATTGGTCTGTAATTTTTAAGGTCCTTAGAGTCCCCTTTCTTATGAATGAGGATAATGTTTGCATTCTTCCATGGTTCCGGTGCCGTCGATGACACCAGGCACTGCGTATACAAGGTGGCCAGTTTTTCTAACACGATATTCCACCCGTCCTTCAGCAAATCCGTAGTTATCTGATCCTCTCCAGCTGATTTCCCCCTTTTCATAGTTTTCAATGCTTTCTTGACCTCGTCCTTCGTCACTGGTGGAACGTCTGAATGTTTTTCCCTACCGACAATCTCATTACGGTCCTGACTGCTTTGGCTACTGTAGAGATTTGTATAGAACTCCTCGGCTACTTTGACTATCTTATCCATATTCGTGCTGACGTTGCCCGCCTTGTCCCTTATCGCATACATCTGGTTTTTGCCTATGCCCAATTTCTTCTTTACCGCTTTAAGGCTTCCCCCGTTCTTTACAGCATGCTTAATTTTCTCCATGTTATACTACTTCATATCAGCCACCTTGCGCTTATTGATTAGCTTTGATATCTCAGCCAATTCGATCTGGTCTGTTGGATTGGAAGCTTTCATATTCTGGCGTTTCTTAATCAAATATTTCGTCTCGTTAGACAGCTTACCGGTATCCTCTCTAACTATCCTACCGCCTACTTCTACCGCACACTCCGTAATGATATCTCTGAAATTATTGTTCATTGCTTGCAGGGTAATGCCGCCATCCTCGGTTAGAGCCGAATATCTATTCTGTAGCGAGATCCTGAATTCTTCTGCCCACCCCCTCACCGCTAATTCATTGATGGGTTTCTTTCTTACCAATCTGTTGCGTTCCTTCTTCATATCTAGGCTAATTCGGGACCTCACCATCCTGTGGTCACTGCATCGCACTTTCCCAATTACCTCTTCATCTTGCACAATGGCGGGGGTTGAACACTTTATGAAGTCTTCATTTTTAGTCTCCCCATTAGGACTTTTCCATGTCCATTTCCGGTTTTTGCGTTTGCTGAAGAAGTTATTCATGATTCGTAAGTTATTGCGCTCTGCAAACTCAACAAGTAACTCCTCCCTGCTATGCTATTCCTAAAACCAATGCCATAGTCACCTACTGCCTTGTCTCCTGCCTGCTTTTTCCCTACCTTGGCATTGAAGTCGCCCATTAGTACAGTATACTGCATCTTTACTTTTCGCATTGCCGATTCTACATCTTCGTAGAAGCTTTCAACTGCCTGATCATCATAACTACATGTAAGTGCATAGGCCTGTACAACCTTCAGTTTATACCGCTTATTAAGCCTAATTACGATGACTGCCATCCTCTCATTAATACTATAGAATTCATCTATATCACCCGCTATATGCTTATTGACAAGGAAACCTACTCCTAGTTGTCGCCTTTCTGGTAAGCCTCGATAACACAGTACATGCCCATCCTTCAGTACAGTATATGCCTCATTCGGCCTCTTAACCTCACTACGCCCTATGACATCCCATTTCATACGTTCTAGTTCCTCTAACAGTACTGCTAAGCTAGCTTCACTAGATAGGGTTCTAACGTTAAACGTTGCCAGGGTCAGATTCCAATGGCGGCCTGTCCAGCGGAGCCAGAAGTTCTTAGCACCCCCTGCTGCGTCACAGGTCTGACCGCCGCCGTGGTCAGTTGTTCCGCAGCCACTGGTGACTGAGGGCGGGGGTTTTATGGAGCTTATCATAAGAGGTTGTGGCCAATTACTGCACCAGGGTGGCCAACTCCTGTTCTGGTGAGGGAGTGCGCTGCCGGAGGTGTTCACCGGCATCAGGTCGCACCCCAAACCTGTTTATGCAATTCCATCGACACGCGGATTTTTTTTTTTTCTTTTTAAATTCGGTGGAGAATTGCGCGGCACTGGGATGTGAACCCCGGTCCTCTTGCATGCGAGGCGGATGTTCTACCGCTAGGCCACCGCTGCCATCTACCCTATAGAGTTCACCAGAAATCCGGTGTCGTCTTTGTGAGCGAAACCTAAAGAACATGGCACTGGCTGGCGGTAGCTGGCAGCTCACAGGGCCGAGTCCTGACTATACGTAGGGCTATGTGGCGTTACTTTTCACAGGAGCTGCCTACTCGGGGTCGCTCCTTTCACAAGGGAGATTGATATTATAATCAACTTGCCAGGGCCCTTGCATTCACGTTACCCCTAGGTCACGCGGGTACGTTCACAGGGCACGTTCATATGTCCCAGAATACTGGATGATAACCTATGCTGTCCCGTCGTACATTTAAAGACGGAGTTTAGATTTTTCTCATAATTTTGTGTGTGCATTCTGAAGATGGTATAATAGGCTTTCCTCTGCTTAGAATGGATTCTTAGAAGCTTATGGATCTAATCAGCAGACACCTATTTCCTGTTTCACAAATTATTAACTATAGCAGTGTGAAACATAAAGTGTAGGTGCCATGATGCTTGAAGCTAGCATTAACTCGCCGTAAATTGGGAAATAAATTCAAGCTTATGTCTTAGTTATTGCCATTACTATAATGTGGAAGTGTGTAACCAGTATACACCCTACGGAGCTTTAAAGCTGTAGATATTTTCTGGGGCTTCAACAAAACGCCTTGGAGGTCTCTCATTGCTGACTATAGGTCATCAAATCTTTCATGCAGTCTTATATTGCAGATGTCAACCTTCTAAGGTGTTTCTCCGTGGAATCATTAATACATGCCCTTTACTGGTAACTAGACCTTTGACCTTTCCTTATTATTATAATTCAGTAGTAAAAATTTTCAACTGCAACTGGTGCTTCCCGCAGCAATTATTTTATGATTACAGCTTCACCTTGGAAATAATGACACAATATCGAAATGTCATGGCAATGAATGAAAAAGAAAGGAAATAAAAAAGCGCATCTAGAACGTTTGAAAGCATATTTCTTTTATTTGAGATCAACTTGAACACGTTAACTGAACAACTTTTGGGTGCCAAACTTTGTCGATAGTCAGGGCTCTTCGATTAAATGCGGGCTTGTCCAGTATGTGTTCCCAAAATCTTGCACTTCGTGTTTATATTCATATCTTCTTTATTATTTTTCCTTGTTGTACTAGGCTGCAGCGGCGTTAATGTATTATTCTAATCTTCAACTATCTAAAATAATATGTAGTCATGTGTATATAAAGTAATCATATATTATTTATTTATTTGTTTGTTTATTTATTTATTTATTTATTTATTTATTTATTTATTTATTTATTTATTTATTTATTTATTTATTTATTTATTTATTTATTTATTTATTTATTTATTTATTTATTTATTTATTTATTTATTTACATACTCTTTAAGCGCCCGAAGGCATTATATAAAGGGGGACATATAGTTTTGTAAATGTCAAAAAAAAATAAAAATAAACACACAGAGAAAACTAAAAAAGGAAACTAGAAAGAGCAACACATTTGAAAATTACGGCATTCATTTACGAATTCAGCAGAAGATTATACAGCACTATAAAATAAACCTTCTTGAAAGGTACACAAGTCAGTCAATATTTGTGTGTGATGAGCGTTTAATTTTTCGCGGAAAGGTGGGGGGGAGGGGGAGGGGGGTTACGATCAGGTCATGAGGCGATGTCCTTAGGCAGCGAATTCTAGAGTACTATTGCGTTGGGGAAGAATGAGCTGTTATAAGCAGCCATGTGACTGCTTATACGTGCTAAGGGGTTATCGTACCTGAAGTGGGAGGACGCTCTTAGTGGGGCAGCTATCAAGTAGTGGCGTGGTTTTTTATCATGATACAATGTATGAAATTAACATAGGCGGAAAATGACACGGCTTGGTTCGAGTATTGAGAGACGAAGGGACTGCTTGAGGGAGGTGACACTTTATTTTCGTGAGCAACATGAAGTGATGAACCAAGCTGCATGACTTAGGATTGATTCCAAATCGATGGTGAAATAGGATTGCCATGGATGCCAGATGGATGATGCATAATCTAACTTTGGGCGTACAAATGTTTCGTAAATGAATAAAAAGAGAAAACAAAACGTAAATATGTAATATCGATAAAACCGCTAGATAACCTTGAACGTTTCTATGACTGATTGTGAATAACTTTCGAGTTATTCATCTTGAGATATACATGATAAATAAATTATTACCTGAAATTTGTGAAAGCTGGAATTACTATGTGTCTCCGGAAATGCAGCTAATATTTATACAACTGTATTTTTGCTTCTGCAATAACCGAAAATAACCGAATAACCAAACTACCAAGTAACTGGACATAATGGTGAAGTTTGGCTCGCTAGTAGTGGCGTGACGTTACAAACCTGTTTCTTTTGACGCCAAGGACCTTAATTATTCTAATCAGTAGCTCCTTACGCTTTGTAAGAACCCCTGAATAGCACTATCAACGTCGTCTATACTATATAGTCTGGATTTGAAAAACATAAATAAGATATGATCTGTAGCCACACCTAAGAAATCTGGTCTGCTGCTCGTCGCTCACGCCTTTGCAGCATCGTCGCGGCGGTGTTTCGCTAGGCGCTCTTAACGTTTTTGCGGCATTTTCCTCCGCTATTTTGTATTTATCCCCTTCTATTTTTCTTCAGTTCGACACGGAATGTACTCCAGATCGTCAGATGCAGCCAACCGACGATCGTAACGAGCGCGGCTACTCAGTTGCTCTTCCTCTTAGTCCATGCGCGGCTCCGGCTGAGGCGCGCGGGGTGCCCTCTATATATACTCGGGATGGACGCCAGCTATTATGTGTCTCGCCACGCTGCTAGTCACGTGTTAAGCTACTTCCTACGTCAGTTGAGAGTTGACTTTTTTACTTTGACCTTAACCTTTGGTGGGAGCATTTCTACCCAAAGTAGTTTTGGTTTCAATAAAATGTCTTCGTGTGCTTCCGATGATTTCCCGAAGGTCACCTTGTCTATCTCGCGCAGTGAAGGCTCCAAAAGAAAGATAAGTTGATACAGGCAAGTTCGTAGATAGCAGACAGAGTTGCCGCCAGTCTTACTTAATTTGGTGATGGGCTGAAATTACCCTTTTCCAAAGATCAGTGGAAAGTCTGCGGGAAGAAATATTCGTGTCGTCGCTTCAATGGTTTCTTTCGTTCGGGTAAAACGCGAAGGCTCCGAGTAAGCGGCTTTTAACATCGCGAAAGGCCATTAACGGCTCCGGTATAGCCTCCTTTTGCCGCGACCAAAGGGACTCATTTTCTCGGAGTAAAAGTAAGCGAAGTAAGGATTTAAGTTATGAGGAACCGACAGTGCGCGGGTATTCAAGATTTTCGTTAAAAAAACGTTACTTTATCTGCTCTATGCGATGAGTCGTAAACCCTGGCTAACGTTTCGCTAATGGAAGTTTTATTAGCCGGTGTCAGCTCGTGCCTGCATACGCGCCTGCCCGTAAGCACTCTGGGGATGTAGACAGTACCTGTAAAAAATTTTCTCGTTCGGTGGGATTTTACCACAAGAAAAACAAACGTACAACATTTCCTGTTTCCATTCACGAATACGAACGTTTATAATTCACTCCCTTTAGGAAGGGCCGCTCAACTACATGTGAAGCTCTACTAATTTACGCAGATGTGCAATTGTGCTTATAGGTCGCGCAGAAAGTTCCTTTCAGGACCACCTCGTGAACCAAAATTCAGATCTTTACACTGGAAATCTATCAGAGTATGTGCTCGCATGATTTCAGACAAAGATAAAGAAGGAGCGCCAGCCGGTGTGCGTATGCTATAGCAGGAAAAAAAATCAACTTGTAAGGATGTAGGATATAATGTTTTCCACGGCACGCACAGCCTATATGGCCTTTGTTAGCATTTTAAACTGCCACCATTCTCATTCATATTTTCACAATCTGCGTGGCAGAATTAGAACAAATAGAAATAGAACGCACTAATTTCCATTTCCTTCCTTAGATCTTTAGGTTCTTCGAATATTTACCTCTATTATAGTCGCCTTCTGACTCAACTTTACTTCTCCAGGCTATTATACCCACGACACGTGCGATTCAGTAACTTGTGTTACTCCCTTAAGATAAGACAAAACTCCTGCAGGTAGAAAAACATGCGGCGACATGAGAGACAAAATTATTTTCGAAAAAGCTAGAAAGAAAAGAATAGAAGATAAGGAGAGAAGAAAGAGAGAAAGAAAGTCAGAGAAGAGATAGAAGAGACCCGAAATAATAAAAGAAAGAAGGAAGTGGGCAAATAAATAGATACAGAGGAAAGAGGAACAAATCAGCTCCTTTAGTAGGAACCACTTTTGACCACCAATGACAGTCCTCTACATCAATAGAACCTTCATCTTCCCCAGTATATGTTTACGGCCTTCACGCCCTGCAGTGGTTAGGTTTGTTTCAGCTTCGTGCTCATGGTTTGCGCCCTCTTCCTTTACCATTGCTGTTTATTCGTATCATTCGTATTCTGTCTCGCGTCGCTTGATTTTTTTCTACTGGCGGGTGTTTTTATCAAGATATATCTTTAGGCTTTATATTTTACACTTTAGGGATGAAAAAATGCACAAATTATTCGTAAAAGCAATGTGACTTCCAGAATTAAAACAAGGCACCCACTTTCTACTTGGCATTGTGGGACGAGGTATCAGTTGGTCCCGTTGTTTCGTTTCGCTCCTGTGTTATGCGTTTTAACGAGCGATGTTCGCTCGAAGGCACACTGCCCAGCCTCTGTTCTCAAACGTTCGCATCCATGTGTTTTGCTTGGAAAGGAATATGTACTACAGGGTATCCAAAGCAGCACCAGGAGACAGCCCATTAGCGAGAAGCTCGAAAAGCTGCAGGGAGTTTTGTCTATGAGCGAACCCCTTATAGCATAAATCGCGTCAGAAAATCACGTATTTCAATCGCCGCGGATCTACAAATAAAGAATCATTTGAGCCGATCTCGAAATGAAACGGAAGTAAGATGAAAAGAAAGAAATAAGAAAATAACGAACATCACAGCAGAGAGTTGAAGACGGCGGTCTTGAGTTTTGAAGCTCCCGAAACTAGGCCAGGAGCCATAAACAGGCGCCGCCCGGACCGTGAAACCATGTAATTAAAACGTTCCCCAGAGTTTTATCCAGCCGCTTTGTGCGGGGCGCTATTAGCCCTTGCCTCGACGTTATAGATCTCATTCTTTCGCTCCTTCCCGCGCCACCATCCCCCGCTTTATATTTATGGTTGGTATTTTTGTTGTTTTCCTTTTCTTTCCCTATTGTCGTCGCGGCACTTCCTGATTTGCAACCATGCTTGTATTGAAGGAGAGCGAATGAAAGGCGAAACACACGAAAGCTACGGCCCTGTAGAATATTTTGTTAAATTGAATACAAAGCTATTTTTTTTTTGTTATTTTTTGAAGCGAAAAGCTTCACTAGGCTAGTCAACTCGGAGTCTCGTGTGTGCTTCGTCGTTAGAAAAAGCCACAGCTGCTCATGCGCAAACCACGTGACGTCACAGAAGAAGAATGATGCACTGCGCTAGGTTTTCAAGCCGTCAGCATGGCACCGTGACACCGTGTGCCAGGAAAGAGAAGAAGAATGACAGGAGACGAGGCGTCTGATCCTGCTGGTCAGGCCGAAGCCACTGCTGCACGACGGAGTGAAAAGAAAAGGAGGCGGCGGGCCGAGGAAAGTGAAGAACAGCGTGCCGAGCTGTAGGAAAAAAGACGTATAAGTGACGCAGTAAGACGGGTGCGTTTTACTGCTGAGAAGAGCACTGGATGTGACGATGAGGTTAACCGTTTACGAAAAGTGGACCTTGACATTCGGGAGATTGAGCTTGGCTATGCTACTCGTGAGTTTCAGCCTCGCTTCCCAGACAATCCATTTGAAAGTGTGTGTAGTTAGTGGGCCAATTACGACAAGAAACCACAAGCTAAGCCATGGCAATGCCGAAAGGTTTCGCTTCTTATATTCAGGCTTAACCCAGCTAAGCCACCACCAAGTTTTCGTCTTCCACGCAGCGGTATACAGTGGTCTAGGACACCTAGGCCTCGTAACATGTCGCGTAGTTCACTCTCGACACATTTAAGTTTTCTGTTCTCGACTCCCTAATGCGTTTTCTTACGTTTTTGGGCGATTATGTCATCTCAGCGGTACCATCGCATGTCCGCGTATCGCGTGGGGTGTTGCGAATTTCATATATGTGTCCGCTACAACGTAGCGCAAGCCAGCTCGCTGACAAACAATCTCTAAAAATAACCATTGCGATTTAGGCTCGGCGCTTCGGCTAAATATATGTAGTGAGAGCTGAGCTTAGATGAGACTATCATTGTTCTTGTTCGTATTGCTGTCAGTGCAAGTGTTTCATAGTATCATGAAATGGTTGTTATAGATGATCTTATTGCTTTCCTTTGCGTAAACATTAACAGGCAGACATGCATCCGCATGAGAAAAAAGGAGCGAGCAAGGATCACAACGCGCACACCAACCATAAATAATGCTAAATGAATTAAAAAGCAGTAGCACTACGAATATGTTTAAAGAATGCTAAAACACGAACGCAGTCTACAACAAGTTAGTAAAACACAGAAGCGTGACGTGCTCCATATGTTAACCTCCACTGGTCCTTGATGGCACGAATGTGTCCTTAACAGTTATTCTTAATCAAACTGCACCATGGCAACTAAGCATGTCATAACTCGGTGAAAGCGTAAAGATCGACAACCTTGAGTCTGTTGCGTCAAGTTCATCGAGTAACTAGATCAGCTACTATCTAAAAGAAGTGCATCTTCTGTTAGGCAAAGTAAGAGAAACTTGCCTGTGATCTTATATCGCCGGGAGGAAAGACGAGGGTAACGGAATTAAACAGAACGAAGTCAAAAATGGCTGAATGTTAGGAGTCTAAAATTATTAATATTCATTGTTACGCTGTGCATTGCACAACCATGCATTGCAACAACACGCAACAAGATACAAAACGCAACCCAATTAAATAGAAAGAAATTAACAGGTTACAAACAAGACTATATCACTATACAGCATCACAATGGACGAACCCCGCTACAACATAACCGAATACGGCTCTAAATATTTCCCACCCCTCTCTAAAAGGACAAACAAAACCTGCAAATAGCCGCCCTGTGCAGTTGTTGGCTGAGAAAGGGAATCACGCCTTTTTTTTTTTTTTTGTGCACGCAGAGTCAGGATGAAAGAGTGAAAAAGAAAACAGCCAATAATGCCCCCTTAACGAAGGCGATGCCAAGGGTAAATCGAGAACGTGGGGAAGTCCGGTGCTGGAAGACCGCAGAGAAACACGTACTCAAGATTCCCCGTTACGCAGCAATGGTGTTGCCGCGGTATGCTTCTGTGGAATCTTGACCTGCCGTAATCTGAGAACGGGCTCTGTTCGTGTCGCTTTCATGTGCTGCAAGGGAGAGGGAGACACGAGCCTGGGAGCGTAGCTGCGTGTACTTGTGATCCCTAATAGACGCTGGCTCACTTGTGGTTACGATAGGACTGCAATATGCAAACGCTCGCAGACCCTCTCTCGTACCGCGACTTCCTGCAGCCTTCTGCCTATTTTCTTTCTCCTTCGGTCCTACTTATAGTGCAATGTACCTATTTATATGACCTTCTTTCCTATCCTGCTTTGCTTCTTTTTTTCTTCATTTTATCCTCCTTGACGTCCGGACACTACCGGCTTCTCCTGTCCGCTTTTGATTTTGGTTTTGGTTCACTTTTCGTTTGATAAAAGAACTGTTGCCAGCAGCTCTAGGCTTGACCGGTTTCTTTCAGAACAGCATTTATCATGCTTAACTATGCATACTAAGTAACTTCCAGGCACCTGGAATGCGGAATATAGTGTGAAAAGTGCTTTTCTTTACTTATTTTCCATTAACTTTTGTTGCCGCTTTGAAGTTTTACAGAGCATCTTCGTAACTATCTGTGTCCGGCTTCTTCCATTCGAACATGTACCCTTATTACGCTTTGCAGCTTAGTTTTGTTGCTCTTCTTTTATTTTGTTTGTTCTTTCATTCTTCCTTTATTTCTTCTCCTAATTTGCTAGATTTGTCCTTAAAGCAAAGAAACATTAATGTTGCATCAACTGAGTCCACTTACGTCTGCACTTTATTGATATAACGTATGCTGAAAGAAGACTGTTGGGTGATATTTTCAGCCAGAGGCAATATTTTGAAGTTTTATTGTCTTTGGAGATTTAAAATGCTACAAAAAGAATGCAAATAGAAAAACCTTGGCCAAACCGTAAACTCTCAACTTTCTGACCCCTGTACTCGCAAACACGGGCTGGGTATAAAAGCTGCAGTGTAGCATATCGCTTTGTTCCCCGCGAAGCTATTCTTGGCGTTCTGTTACTGTGGAGACTGCTCACTTTCAGAGGTGAAAACTTCATAATTCTGTTAACTTAGAGCAAGCAATTCGTAAATCCCTATCGCAGTCATTAAATAATGCTTCAGAAGCCACCTCGAATGCATCTACATTTCATAACGAACCAAGCACGCAGGAGGTTATCGAGAGAGCTGTTCCAAATACTTAAAAAAAAATCCCCAATCCCAAGCTTCAGGTAAAAATTGATGGTGGCTTAGCTTAGTTAATCCTGGATATTAGAAGCGAAAAGCTTCGACGATGCTCAGAGGTCTCCACAACTCGTTTCTCTCGAAGCCTTTCATTCCGTTCTTCTTTTCTGCGCGACGACTGTTCGGAATCTTCGCTAAGTTTCCTGTTTGGCGCAGTCAAATGACGTTCAGCATCTCTCTGTTGCCGTGCAGCAAGGCTAGTCGCCCTCTCGTCCGGTGTTTCTGCAGCTTGTAGAAGCTGCAGAAACCCTACGTGACGCGTTTAATCACCGCCTCTCAGCCAAATTCCAAGCCCCCACTTCAGCATCGTCTTCCATAGCGAATGCCTCCTACGTTCCTCTCAGAGCGCTCCTATATATATACCGACAGAGTCGCAGCAGCGCCGACCGCAGCCGCGCGTGCGCAGAAGCGCGCGGCACCGGCTAAAGGTCAACCGGCGTAGATCGCGGCGACGGTTGCGGCGGCAGCGGCGGCTCTGACCACCCGAGCCTCTCCTGTGACGTCACGTGGTTTGCGCATGCACAGCTGTGGCTTTTTCTAACGACAGAGCACACGCGAGACTCGGAGTTAACTAGCCTAGTAAATCTTTTCGCTTCAAAACTTTAATTTTAGCAATGTTAACTGGGATTCGTTTTATGCGGGATGTTTTTTTTTTCTTTCTTTTTTTTTTTTTACTGCGTGGCCTTCATGAAATTTGGCGGATTTGCATGGCGGTCAAGAACAGTTGTACTGACGCCTGCCCTCTGTGCTTTTTTTTATTCAACTGTATTCAATTTGCGTGGCTTACTAGAGAACTAAGATGACTCTGATTAACTCAGTGAATTAATAGATGTACTTGTAAAAAGCAAACTGTCGTGTTTTACGTTGCCCCAATGGACATATATAAATAAGGTATTCTTTTATTCACCTGAACAGTAATGTACAGGCGTAGTGGTCTAATGCAGTGAACATCGAATCTGGTTTGTTCGTGAAACCGCTCTTTCGATGCCCGGTTTTATTTTATTGCTTATTAATGTTTTATTTGAGTTTATTATATTTCAGGTCAGGCACGAACTTTGAACCCTAGGGTCCGAAATCAGACGGGCTACCTTTAGGCCATGCACGCACTTTGGCACGGCTTCGTTAAATCGGCGACTTATATCTTTGTTGGGTACTCTTTCAAATGCTGCTGTACCTTACGACGCATGCTAAAATCTATGTCTCATAATACAGGCGAAAAAAAGCACTATTTTGTCGCACTTGGCTTACTGAACAGGAAAGGAAAAGGTGAGCAAAGTCTAATGACGTATTAAACCGTATGAAATTGTGAAGGCGCCTTCTCCACCACTGTAAATATATGTGATCAAGATGACTAGATAGCAATGCGTGGCCAACACGCTCGTTGACTCCTTAAATTACGCTGGCTCTCGCAGTATGCCAGAGCCTCGATCGGCACTGGGTTCATTCATATGGAGTCTAAATCAGCATATCAGAATGACCCGAAATAGCGGCCCTCAGACTTAGAATAAGGGCTGCACGCGTCTTCAGTTGCCACCATCACTACTATTACCCTCAGGCACACATTTTCATACAAACTTTTAGGGGGTGTATAAGACTGCTCTCACGCTATGCACGTTAGAAGGCGTGTCTACAAACACGACTTAGATAATTGCACAAGTCCTGCAAGGTGTGTGTGGTCATCCAGCAAGGTCCGTCTTGATCAATTCGGAAGCAATCTACCGCAATTCCTAAGTGCGCGTATCTATAGCTGCCTCTTGCGCTGACATTAAGTTCGCGGAAAAAAAATCGAGGCCAATGGCTGCTTTTTTCTTTATCATTCAAAAACACCCTTTTGAGCTTCACTGTACTTCGCAGATCGCACGAAAAACTCGTGTTAGAGATTCATGACGTTTTTGACACCACGATCATTGAAACTCTGCATACTGTAGTAAGGATGGAAGAGGAACTGTGGCACCACAGGAAACCGCCGCGCGTAAGCTGCCCGATATGCGCACAGTCAGAATATTTATGGTATGTAGTGTGGGGTTGTAATGTACGTAGATAACCAAGGCCATCATGCGCCAAGCGGAAGGTTTATTGTGTTTACTTTTAAACAAAAACAATTTGAATATAATTTGCTTAGGATCCTTGCCTTTATTAGGTAACTGAAAAGAGATGGAACTTCAACTAGGAGATAGCGGAGATGGGCAGACATGCCTTCTTTGTAGGATAAAGTAAAATATTTTTCGTTTCGAGTTATGCACATTGAATTAAAAACAGCTTTAACGTGAGCTTGTCTTGAAGCCTGTCGCATAGAACTTAGACTTGTGTTTTTCGAAAAACTTAGGTTTAATTAACAAGCATCTAATGCTAAGGAATAACAATACATTAATAAGGCATTATTAGTCTCATTATGTCATTCATTCTCCTATAAGTAATTTTACAAAGTAATGATCATTAATTATTTCATTATTTTAGCTGTGCATGACATTCAATCTCCCATAATTAGTGTTGCAAAAGATTGATTCTTCATTACTTCATCATTATTTTCAGCCTGCCAATCACCCCTCAGTTATGTCTGGACTAACTTGATGCACCCCTTGTAAGGAATGTGTCGACGCTCGCTCCCCAATTCCCTTTCCCGCGCAGAACATGAAATCAGCGATTGTCAAGAGCTGGTTTAGTCCTTTAGTATCATTATATGGCTTCACTCAGTTTGTTTCCATCAGGGGACACCTCCCGCTTTTCGGAACATGGCTGGCGCTACTTTTCAACTTTCAGAAGTTTTTAACGGCATATTATGCACCGCCACATTCAATCAATACGTTTGTTTTTTGTTCTCGTCAGTGCATTCAACGCTGCTCGGTGCTTTCTGAACGCTCCTTCCGCCGATTGAGCCGCCTATGGCATTTCCTCGCTCTTCTGGAGCTTTCGCATGCAATGGCGGCGCGGTACGAACACTGTTACGACCAAGCATCCGCATTTGCGCGCTCTATTGTTCGCCTGTGGGCATGGATAAGTTTTGTGAATATGTGGTGATGGTCCAATGGCTCTAAGTGAGCCTGTTTCCAGGAATCCTGTTTTGTAAGCATGTTTTGCTTTGTGGACAACCTGCAAATGCCAAATTGACCCTGTCAAGAGAACGTCTGGAAAAACACAAAGAAACGTCCCCCTGAGGGAAATAGCAGGAAGTGCTTTCTTTCTTTTGTTCACCCTTCCAGTCGAGAAGTGCTATCCTCCAGTGATGAATGCCTCCTATCCAAAGGAGACGACAGAGTGACATGTCCGCTGACGTGCAGGACAAGAAAGGAGCATGACTCATACGGCCATTAAGTGATTTCCCGGGAATGCAGGAAAGATTTGCAATTGTCGAAAAGGGACCATGTTGGGAGCCCTATGCGGCGCCACGTGCACTCGGGTTTCTGAGAAGTAAAACCACTTGTCAGAACCAGCCTGTGGTTTCTTTGCTGAAGAATAGAAATGTACCTCCTCTCCTCGCCGTTCCCAAGCTTTTCCCGCCAACAAGTGATCACGCCCAACGAATGAATGCCGGACCAGTCAGTGCTTCAGACCATCAGTGCAGTGAAGTGTTCGATTGGATGCCGATACCTGAGGGGCGTGCCCTGGATTTGGTTGGTCAGCATCTTCAGAGAGGGGCTGGACATAGGGGGTTTTTAAGGACGCTGCAGAGCACGAAATGTCGCTCTGGGCCCTGGGTAAACGGCTCATCCAGTCGCTTCTCGCTAAGAACTCTTAACGCTTGTCATTTTGCTGATGTACCCTTCTTTTTCATGTAAATATTCTTGTAAATACGTTTTCTCAAAGTGCCAGTAAACCTGCTTGTACATATTTCACCAACTTAGAAGATTCAGTCCTTCTTCAACCCCGAGTCTCTGCACGCTACCAAGTGAAGGCCGGGTCGACGTAGCCCCAGCGTCACGACAACTGGTGACCAGCGTTGGGATCTGAATCTACAAGCCACAACATCTGATGACTGGAGGTGGGATCTGGATCTACAAGCTACAACATCTGGTGATTCGAGGTGGATCAGAATCTACAAGCCACAACATCTGATGACTGGAGGTGGGATCTGGATCTACAAGCTACAACATCTTGTGATCGGAGGTGGCATCTCAAGCAACAAGCAGGAGCAACAATCGGCCAACAAGAAAGCAGCTCGGAACATCGATCGCATGTGTGGGTGAGTGCTTGGCTTTTCTTCTGATGTGGACCAGGTTCTAGAACAAGGTTAGATTTTAGAACTGGTAAAAAGTGTTGAAACGCCTTTAGGTTTGGTAGTTTGCACTGTTGTTTTGGAGGTAGCCGACACTCGGAGCGATCATGGACCTACAAAAGCTGCAGAAACCGGACCTGTTGCTATTGTGTGAGGAATTGGGAATTGATACAAGTGGGTTGGCACGAAAACCCTTGATTATAAAGGCAATCACTGATCTGGGAACCGATGATGAGGAGCTCAGTGAAGCATGGAACCTCATCGGGCAAAAAAAGGAACAGCTCAGACAGCAGAAAGAGCGGGAAAAAGAGGAAAGGGAGCGCGAACGTCAGAGGGAAAAAGAGGAAAGGGAGCGTGAACTTGAGAGGGAAAAAGAGGAAAGGGAGCACGAACGTGAGAAGCTTGAGAGAGAAGCAAAAAAGCGGGAGCTAGAAATTGAGCTCCGGAAATTAGAAGTAGAGTTGAGCAAGAGGTCGGGCAATTGTCCCCAGCTAGCGGTACCTCTTCTCAACAAGGAGGCAGATTTCAAGATGTCAAAGTACATGCAGCCATATGTGATATCAGGGGATATCGGTCTGTATCTGGGTAACTTTGAGCGAACTTGCGAAGAACTGTCCTTCCAGCGAGACACGTGGTCTCAGAGATTATTGACGGTTCTGCCCTGCGAGGCAGCGGAGGTTGTCGCGCGGCTAAACAAGGAGGACGCGGACAACTACGAGAAGGTCAAAGCTTGCCTTCTGATTTTCGGAGACAGAGATGTGCAGGCCTTAACACGTTCAAAGGCGCGAGAACTAGCTACACTGCTCATACCAGAAAATTCCACAGCGGAGGAAACGGCAGTTAAGTCAGTGGTCGATGCGGAAGATAGCGGGTCAGAAAACTTTGAGAGCGAGGCATCTCAGATAAGTCAACTTGAAAGTGAGCTTGATGAGACGCGGAATGAGGACGTTCTTGAGAGTAACCTCTTGCCGCCAGTCTCTAGTAATCTCACGAGACTTCTAAGTGGAACCCGAGAGGACTTAGCTATGGAGCAAGCCAATGATCCCAAGAATAAGCTCGAAGTACAGTGGGAAGGACCTGCTAAAGTCGTTGCAGAGCTTTCTGACACTAACTACGCAGTGAAAATCCCCGATAGGCGTAAAGAAGTGCGCATTTATCATTGCAATCTTATGAAGCCTTATGTGCAGAGGGAAGCCGTGGTAAATCTAACGTTAAACCTTCCCGAGGAGATGGGGGACAACTTGATTTGCCTCAGCGGAAAAGGAAGCAACGCTCAGGAGCTTCTCAAAAAGACGGAGCAGAGAGGAGAACTAAAGAAATCCCAGCTGTCCGATCTGGGCGAGATAATAACAGAGTTTGAGGCCTGCTTCGTGGACAGGCCAGGCAGAACTGATTTGACTGAGCACGATATTGAGCTGACTTCAGACGTGCCAGTGCGATCAAGGTGCTACCGATTTTCTCCAAGGCAAAGAGAAATTCTGGATAGGGAAGTAACTCGCATGCTGGAATTGGGAGTAATAAAACCCTCGGAAAGCGATTATGCTTCGCCTATGATCTTAGTAGAAGCTCCAGGTAAAGACCCTAGGCCTGTGGTAGACTACCGAAAGCTAAATTCTCTCACCAGGGATCAAGTGTATCCTATTCCGAATATTGAGGAGAGAGTAGAACAGGTCAGTAGAGCGGCATATGTGACTACGCTGGACCTTACTCGAGGTTACTGGCAAGTACCGCTCACTGAACGCGCCAGCAGATACGCGGCTTTCGTCACTCCGACGGGCAGCTACCAGCCAACAATGATGAGTTTCGGGCTCAAAAATGCTCCATTTTGTTTTTCCCGACTCATGGATAGGGTTTTAAAGGGGTGTGAAACATTCGCGGTGCCTTATTTAGACGACATTGCGGTTTTTTCCGACTCATGGGCGGACCATATGGTACATCTAAGAGCTGTACTGAGCCTTTTGCGTCAAGCTGGACTAACCGTAAAGGCCGAGAAATGTTGCCTGGCAAGGGCGACCGTGGACTACTTGGGTCACAATGTAGGTCAAGGTTTCAGGAAACCTAGCGAGATTAAGATTTCTGCGGTAGCAGACTACCCGCGGCCGAGCACGAAGACGGAAATTCGAGCATTCCTGGGTCTGACGGGATACTACAATCACTACATCCCTAACTATTCATCTTTGGCTAGCCCTCTGACCGACGCTCTCCGCAAGACAGAACCGACAAATGTAGTCTGGGACGAACAAAAGGAAACCTCCTTCGTAAACCTGAAGGCTGTGCTGATTAGCCGTCCGGTATTGCGAGCTCCAGACTATGGCCGAGAATTCACGGTCCAGTGTGATGCCAGTGATCGAGGGTTAGGTGCTGTTCTCTGCCAGAGAGATGACGACGGTAATGAGCACCCCGTGCTCTACTTGAGCAGAAAACTGAGTTCTAGAGAGAGGGCTTATTGCGCGTCAGAGAAAGAGTGCGCTTGCATTGTATGGGCCATTCAAAAATTGCAGTGCTATCTTGGAGGGGCCAAATTCACCGTAGAGACGGACCATTGTCCCCTGGCTTGGCTGCAAACTGCGACATCGAAGAACAGTCGCCTTCTTAGGTGGAGCTTGATTTTACAGCAGTACAATTTTGAAATAAGATACAAAAAGGGGAAGTTAAATGGGAATGCGGACGCGCTTAGCCGCTCTTTCTAAGCGGTCCGAGATGTTCCTCACCATGTATCCAAATTGATAATCAGGTTTTTTTTTTTTTTTTCGTGCGCTTGTATATGTGTGGCTATGTAAAGCAGCACGTTTGGTTTTCTATGAATACGTGGGTCCTGAACGTCTTGAGAGTGGGCTTTTCTCGAACAACAATGGCAGTTTTCTTTTAACCTGGTCTCTTCAGACGGGAGCCGAGTGCTTGCTTCGACATGTGGTTGAGTTTCAGACAGCTCGAGCAATTTGGCCTACAACAATCAAGACAACGCGACAAGCAACAGCGAGCTTCAAGCGTTCACGTGCAGGCCAGTAAGTCGTCTCTTCATGCAGCAGCTGGGACTGCTGCCCTCCGAGACTCATCTGGCGGGGGAGGAGGCTGTTACGACCAAGCATCCGCATTTGCGCGCTCTATTGTTCGCCTGTGGGCATGGATAAGTTTTGTGAATATGTGGTGATGGTCCAATGGCTCTAAGTGAGCCTGTTTCCAGGAATCCTGTTTTGTAAGCATGTTTTGCTTTGTGGACAACCTGCAAATGCCAAATTGACCCTGTCAAGAGAACGTCTGGAAAAACACAAAGAAACGTCCCCCTGAGGGAAATAGCAGGAAGTGCTTTCTTTCTTTTGTTCACCCTTCCAGTCGAGAAGTGCTATCCTCCAGTGATGAATGCCTCCTATCCAAAGGAGACGACAGAGTGACATGTCCGCTGACGTGCAGGACAAGAAAGGAGCATGACTCATACGGCCATTAAGTGATTTCCCGGGAATGCAGGAAAGATTTGCAATTGTCGAAAAGGGACCATGTTGGGAGCCCTATGCGGCGCCACGTGCACTCGGGTTTCTGAGAAGTAAAACCACTTGTCAGAACCAGCCTGTGGTTTCTTTGCTGAAGAATAGAAATGTACCTCCTCTCCTCGCCGTTCCCAAGCTTTTCCCGCCAACAAGTGATCACGCCCAACGAATGAATGCCGGACCAGTCAGTGCTTCAGACCATCAGTGCAGTGAAGTGTTCGATTGGATGCCGATACCTGAGGGGCGTGCCCTGGATTTGGTTGGTCAGCATCTTCAGAGAGGGGCTGGACATAGGGGGTTTTTAAGGACGCTGCAGAGCACGAAATGTCGCTCTGGGCCCTGGGTAAACGGCTCATCCAGTCGCTTCTCGCTAAGAACTCTTAACGCTTGTCATTTTGCTGATGTACCCTTCTTTTTCATGTAAATATTCTTGTAAATACGTTTTCTCAAAGTGCCAGTAAACCTGCTTGTACATATTTCACCAACTTAGAAGATTCAGTCCTTCTTCAACCCCGAGTCTCTGCACGCTACCAAGTGAAGGCCGGGTCGACGTAGCCCCAGCGTCACGACAACACGTAAAAGAAAAGAGTGCGACCATGGCCGAGTGGTTCGATATATTAGGAAACGGATCATACCTGTGTGGGGTGTAACTGTTTCGAATCGCTCTTAGGCTGGAGCTTTTGTCTAACGGGCGCATTCGTCGCACGTTCGTGCAACAGGCAAATTTCACAGCATCCTTGTCCTCACCTGATGCCCTTGCTACTTACTCTAACTGCCCTTTTTGCCTCTTGCATGGTCACGTACTCCCCATTCGCCCAGGGCGGGGCAACCAACTGGAAAATTCTCCTGGCTACCCTCCGTGACTTCCTCTGAGCGGACTAATTGCTGACTGTCGTTGTAATGTATTACTCACCGTTGCTGATTGATGTATTGTGCAGCGGTTCGACTAGCATCGCTACCGCATTTGAACTCTCTTCTTGGACAGAGTGAAACTGCTCTTGGAGGAATCGTAGAACCAGTGATCCGGCGCCATATAGTGCAAGGAATACGTCTCAGCAATCGTTGTAATCAGTTCCAGTGGAAAACTGATCGCATTGTGACTTCATCACAGTAAGTACTCAACGCTTGGCTCTGCGTCTGAGTAAAGTTATTTCCATCTCTTCCCCTCTCTCTTTCTGTCTCTCTCTCTCTCTCTGTCTCTCGGTCATGAAAAACTCGAGTAAGGAAATTCATCGCAATGCAAATTTGTCACAAAGCTGAAACAAACACATCACGGCAACAGATAATTGAAAGCATTGCGGTGCAATATGAAATTCATGATGGTTCGGTGGGCGCTGTTTTACATAGACACAAGGAGAAGAAAACACGGGACTGGCAGCTTTATTTCTCTCCTTTTCTTCTTTTTGTCTCTCTTAAACAGCGCCCACCAAACCATCTGAATAACCTACATCTCGCCCAACTTTTCCTTTTCTTGTTCTCTGAAATGCCTCGTCTCGCGCATATCAACCGCTTGAGTTAGCGGGCCGAAATGCTGCGCTTGGCAACAACTGCGCGGATCGATGGTTTCTCTATTAGAGCAAAGCATTTGCAACCGCAGGGTAGCTAGGACCCTCGTGCGGTTTTAAATTTCCGTCTTCATTATAATCCTCTAAAATGGTGCGCAGCTAAAAAGCGCCCTCATGACGTCGATCATTTCTGTGCTTTCTGAAATTACAATCAGATGTCTCAGCTTACTTCACCACCCACCAAACTGTCTACCAAGCTGCGGTAAGCTAACAGCCGCCTATACTCCTCGTTGAATTCGTCCTTTTTTTACGCGGGCGCCTCAAATGGTTCGAAATGTGGCGGCCAACTTTGGTCATTTCAAGCAATGACAGGACATCCTTTACGCAATGAAACATAATTTGGCGTCATCAAAGAATGTTTAGGCATGGTGTATTTCCCACCACACAACGTCAGCCAATCAGATTCAGAAGGCGGCTCTTGACAGTGGGCAGTTCATTTCAGCCCCTTCGTAATACAAGCATAAGTGCTCCCCTTTCTGTCATCTATACCTTCGTTTTCCCTCTACAATCACTTATAAATACCATCCAGACATGAATAGCGCTTCTAAAATCCGTTTTCATGCTCGCGCCATTTTTAAGTCACCACAAAAAGCCATTTCTACAGACCGCAATTTCGCACCACAAGTTTCAAACATATGGCGTTTTTTGACAACCAATCAGCGAAACAACATAGCGCCGAAGGGCGGCCATGTGTGCTGCAGGATCGGAAAATCGAATATGCCCCCAATATCATTTAGGGACAATGATCGTCAAGTTCATAAACGTTGTTCAATTGCTATGTGCTGGCAAAGGCTGATAACAGTGACGTGAATTCTGGTACTAGTTATGCTCTCGTGATGTTGCGGTAACGTTCCAGAAAGTCGGGCAAGTTATCGCTCAGTATCAATGATAGCGAGGCACCAGCCCGATGAAAGCCGAGGGCAGTCTGCTGTAAGAGGGCGAGAGGAAAAAATCGAGATAAAACGCCACAATCTCCCGCGTAAAAAAAAAAAGGAAAGAATGTTATCGCTAAAATCCAAGCTACAACACGTGCGAACTAAGAGTGAAGATAATGCATTCCGCTTCACGGGGATGGGCTAGCGAGAATTTGCGAGACTTCACCGTTATAGCCTACCGGACTGCAACGACGTAGGGGCAGCATGGCTTCGTTCTATCAGTGTTAGTCTGATGTAATTGTCTTAGTTAACTAACTGCCGCATCGCTCGAAACTGAGCTTAACTGATAGGCTAATGAAACCTAATGTGGAACTGAGATGCCAGTTTAGCCCTCTAGCAAGAGCCGCGGAAGCACTGTCGAGTTAAAGCCTGACGGAAATGGAAGGTCCCCATCTATGCCCTGCGCCTGATCTGCATCGCCGTGTTTGTGCTAGGTTCGCCTGACGGTCGCCAACCATGGCAAGACTCATTTACAGCGGACGGAAGAATTTCTGCACAAGAAACGCTGCCGGTTTGTCATCGGATAGTAATTTGTCGGCACCACAATTAACCAAGGCTTCATCAGGAGCAGCAAGAACGGTAAGTCCGACCTCGATCGTTCGATTCTGAAAATGCTACCGTATTGAATCTTTGGGTGTCTCAACCCTCGAGCTGTTATTAGCGTGTCAAGTAAATTAATCGGTTACCTAAGGTACTGACTAGTGACCTATATTAGCCTGGAATATTTCTTGCGCTGATCGAGGTAATACAGCTCCAAGCAACGAAACATTACACGCAGTCATAAGACACTGATGGGTGATCGTGTACGTAATACCATTTAGACTGGAAGAAGTGACCGATTTACGTTTGCTATCTTACACGACAGACGGGTCGAGGGGACGTGATCCTTGGGAGACCCCGTAAAATGCTGTTTTCTAAAGCGTGTAACGTCAATCCCAACATAACGCATCGAAGAAGACGAAATTTTGTTGTAATCAGTATGTATGCGAACAGCTTTCAGAACCATACGATGGCGTACTCGCTGTTTTATTTTCCTTGGACTTGTGGGCGCGTGTCAAAAAGGCTCAAGTTTCACCGATATGTTAGCTTACTGAATATTATAGCAGAAATTTTGCACAAGCATGAATTGCGCGGGGAGAAATAGGTGGGAGGAGGAAGGGGAGGGAGTTCTCGCTTCTTTTCTGCATATATGCTTGATATATTAATCTCCTTAGTCCTGACAAGAGTCACGTTGAAAGTCCTCAATTAGTATGCACAAGACGAGAGCCATCGGAATACGTCATAAGACTTTGGCGGCAAACTCTAAACTGTTTATTGTCAACATGCATAGCCGTATCGCGTGTCGTTAAAACTGGCAACGACTCGCTGCGCTAGCAAGTATAGAAAATATTCTATTATCTCTTTCCAACCCGGCCACATCAAGAAGCACAACCACGTTCAAGCAAGCTCTCGTGTATAGACATGATGCGCTGTCAACTTTTAACGCTGTCCGGAATCTTGTGAGCGATCGAAATCTTAGTAGCATTCACCTTCACTTTCAGCATTCTGTGCAAAACCGCTAACGCCAAGCTTTTACTTTGCCTTTTCTTGCTGTCTTTGAAATTCCAACATTTCGTATAAAATACCGGTAAAATATCGCAATTCTTCGCAGGAAATTCGTATGACATTTTTGGTAAGATATGCCCCTTTATAAAACAGAAATTAGTTGTACTAGCATGAATTGCGCTTGACGAACAGCGAAATGTTTTGTTCCTCTTTTTTCTTCTACCTCTATAGTGCGTGTTTGTTTTCTTGCTCTAATTTTATTACTTTCTTTTCTTTGGTTTCGTTGTCGGCGAGATCGGCATCTCAGGAATTCCTTTCTCGAGATGCGAGAGTGAACTGACTTGCACGTGGCCCTACGGGGCTTCTATAGGGGCTTGGCCCTAACTAGCCAAACGAGAAAATTATGCCGACGTCAGTACCTATTACGACGTCCGGCGGACACACCTCTCGCAATCTCGCGGAACCTCATGAATAAATCTCGCGTGCGCACTGTAGGCACATGACCGAATTATTTCATATAGGAAAGAAGCAAGACGTCAAGATGGACACTTGC
The DNA here is from genome assembly GCF_055883805.1 of Amblyomma maculatum. NCBI lineage: Eukaryota > Metazoa > Arthropoda > Arachnida > Ixodida > Ixodidae > Amblyomma > Amblyomma maculatum. Next base: position 374,999,332 of record NC_139344.1, on the reverse strand, counting down.
GTTCATTCCCCTTTGTGTTGTGGACATAGACGCTGTCAAGGTATCAGTGGATATAAGTTGGAATGGGCGCGTTCGGTATACTAATGAATTGTGAAGGCAACAACAATTTGTTGTTTCTCTTTAGCATTTGTTTTCACATTGTTTCCCTCATAAGCCAGCCACTTCACGCTAGCACCTAATTCTGTCGTGGGCTTTCTATGTATACTCCCAGAGAGTCATATATCGCAGAAAATACAGCGAATGCAAATGATAAAGTTTAATATTGGACAGAAGTGTCGGCAAGACTAGAAAAGGTGTGTACTTTAATTCTGTTCAAATTGGTGATTTCAAAGTACGTATCTTTTGTATTCTTGCTAACAGTACTAATAATAGGCCGCTGCCGAGCCACAGGTAGGAAATACAATAGATAACACAGTAGAAGTCACGATTACAAGACATTATATAAACTTTTCTGGGTCCCCAGCCACATATGCATGCGCCGAACGAGCTAGAACCATGGAAATAGAACGCGTGAATATGCCACAGAAGGATTGCATGAAAATAGTTCGCAAGAACTGAGAGTCAAGTGGAAGGCTGCTTAGAAACATGAAACAACCAACCAACTACACTCTATTAAGCTAATATTAGGAGAGTGGAAACCGTGTCAACTACAGGAATGCTTCATAGCAGTGTTATGTTTACGTACCGACACACTCATGTTACACGCACTTTCTCATTAACAAAGACAACCCTGTATATAATTTTTGTGATGATAACTCTAAATCACATCTTAACATGTACGAAACTGGGAGACCTGAGATAAAAATATTTTATTTGATTTTACAACGCAGCCCTTCCCATTTCATCCAACACTGCTTGTAGGTGAAGATGCACTTGTCCATTTTTCTCATGTTCTAACATTTGTCAAGAATCAGTTTTACTGTCAACTATAGTTATCTTGACTTATAAACTTATGTTTGGTGAATGATAGTCATAGTTGCCTATGCGCCATTGAACCCATATAACTAAGCTTACCGACAAAGCCGCGCGTTTATTATCGCGCGTTTGTTTCTTGCGCGGCAAAACTATGGCTTTTCTAGTCCGCGATAAAAGTGCCTCATAAATAACTCTAGCAGTAACGGGAACGATGCGAAATCAATGTTCACCTCAGTAAATTCAGCGTCTATACAAACAAAAGCTCTATACGCATATAACGCGACTGCGTAGCACTGCAGATGGAGGCTCCCGTTCAGTGAAACGCTGCTTAGCTGGGCTGCCAAGCCAGTATGGAGCTCATAAACGCACAACTGGCAAGTTGGCACGACTTCTACAACATGACAGGGTGCATGAAAAGCAGTTATACACTACGTGATAAAGCCTCTCAAAACGAATTCTCAACGACCGGCAGACTTCCTTGCTTTCGGGAAAGCAAGTAGACAAAAAGCTGTCGAATCGTTCGTCCAGGCCATTTTATTCGCTGTCTTCATTCCACGTGTCGCTTCGTGTGGTTTAGGTCTCTCGGCTAAGGTCTTTGTATCGCCGCGGTATTATGAGGTGGGAGCCATAGGGCAGAGGGAAGCTTGCAGACCACACTTTGCCGCTTGTCTCTGTAAATGTGGTATCGGTTATTAACCGGACCCCACAAAAATGTGCCACATCGCTGAAAAACTGCCGTGTCGATCCCCGGGCCGAATTTGTGCAGGTCACTGCTACAGACTGTAGTTTTGGACCGCAGAGGTCACCGTCGCCGAGGACCTGCACACAGAGAGGAAGTTGAAAAGTTTGGAAGCATCAGCTTTATTGCCATTATAAGGAGTACTACAAAAAGTAAGCTTTTCTTGGGTGCGTTGTATATCTGCACTTCTCATACTGTAATAACTGTGCTGTGGCTATGGTGCTCGTGAACTAGAATATGGCAGAAAGATTTGTGAAAAAAAAAAAAAAAAACACAAGTTCCATGGCAAATTTAATGACATAACTTTTTGGTTCTCATTTGTTTCTGGTTTTCAATTTCTCTGTAATTGGGGCAATATTGTCTGCTAGCGCGTTTTGTACAATTCAACGGAACTTTAGGTTTCCTAGTTGTTTCCTTAAAAAGCAGACTGGTTGTGATTTCACAGATTTGGCCACCAATCATTTTTTCTGTAATTCAACATAGATTTTACGTTTGCAGTACATTGTTAGCAAAAAACAGGTTAGCCTAAAATTTCATATAATTTTGCTGTTAAAGCTTATTTTTTAGGTCTACAGATATATTCTGTTCCTCGCATCCTGTTAAACAACATGCTATCATGTAATTGTACATAATTTTTCACTCATTGATTTGCTGCTGTTTTTTTTTTTAAATAGTTTGGTGTAACCTTGTAATGGGTTTTGTTTCCTTCTAAACCATGCTCTGGGTTTAGGCGGGTACGGAACCCATTAATCGTCTAATAAGGTAGCGCAAACTATATTTGTGTGAAATAGCAAACTAACAGCACACTGAGCTTAGGAGGGAACTAGAAGAGGGAAATTATCTCCGAGTAATTTAAACTTAACACAGGGAGTTCACGGCAGTGGTATCAGCTTCCAAGTTTTTCATTTTATTAAAAATTCAGGAGTACCTATTTGTTAGGGCATTTTCCTAGACAATCACACTTTTGTAGACAAAGAACATGTCTTCTTGGCATTTGTTCTGTCTACGTGCTTCTTTCAAGGTTGATTGCAGCAGTTACCCAAAGGAAAGAAACAAGAGCCTAGACTCACTGCTATCAATCGGGAATAAAATTTTATATATATAGGAGACAAGAAATGTCCATGACATGGTGCAGTATCCAGCAAAATTACTTTCAATGTCAAATATTAATTGCTATTGGGTGACTAAAACAAACTCCTCCCTTGTAATTTGCTCCTACAGACTACACTTACATCACAGAATATTTTCCCTCTCTCTAGTGCAGTTAAAGAGAGCCCTTGAACTGACTAAATATAAATTGTCGAAATTTGTGACCCTAAGAGTTTGCTTCAGGACCACACTGCAGAGCTGAGAAATTGCCACCAGCAGTCCGCATACTTTAGAAATGAGTGAAACTCTCATCCTCACCCGTTTGAGATTGCACAGCTGACAAATAAGGCACACTGTATGAATACAAGCGGTTGATTTCTTTACATTTTTTTCAAAGGCTCTACATCGAATCTATGAACTATTCTAATGCCCAAATTCAAATTATTCTAAAAGGACGTAATCACACACAAGTAACCTGGGATGCATCTAGTGATGTACAATTGCTAGTCCACTCTCTTGTCCAATTATGTGAAGGGGTCTGTGACCATGTATTTCATTACTTAGGTCACTATGCTCATAAACGCTATTGCAATAATTTTAAATGTGCTTAAATAAGCAATGCTGAACTGGCTAGCAAGGCATTAAATTTTAGGCAGCCTACCTAAAAGAGAAAAGAATATGCGTGCCTAAGAAGCGAACAAAAGGTGAATTCAACCCTACGTCGGAAAAGATGAGGATTGACTATACCAAGGCTTCACTTTTGTAAACTCCAGGGCCAATGACACTTCAGAGGGGCACAGGATGTTTAGAACAAAGCACAAGAGGAGCACCGAAAGCTGGAACTAGTTTTGTAGTCAATAGGGAAACGGCATCCACACATCGAGCGAATGTTTCAGCCTCAGAGACCTGACTCTAGAAGAATGAAAAGACCATTATTACAGCGTGAAGGATGCTCAATCATGCAAACCCTAATTTAGGACTATATGGGCACTAGTGTCATGCATCCGTGATCATCATCATGGGCGGTTCCGCCAAATAAGAAAATCTAGAAAAGAGAGCAACAGCCTTCAGAAAGTAATATTCTAGACCGTCATAATACAAAGGAGATTACACTAGCTGATCAGCACACTGTATATAAACCAGTAGTGCCTTTACTTTGTTTTGAAGTGATCATATACAACCCAAAATGACCTGTGCACAATATTTGGAGGCCGCAGTTGATGTCATGGCACACCCCCCATAGCTCATCTTCAAGACCTAGTGCGTGTTCAACAGCTTCCGAAAATAACCAAGTAAAAATGTCATGGGAGGTACAACAAAATAAAGAGAATCGCCTAAGGTTTCAGATAAGAAGGCCACTGTAGGGCATTTTTTTGTTTTCCAACTGCAATGTTTCTTTGAAGGCTATATAGCTTCCCTTTGTAGCCAATGGCTAGACCCGTTTCAATTTACTCTCTTACCAGAGGTCTAGCTAATAGTAAAAAAAAAAATTGCTCAATATAAACCCCATGCCAGAGACAAAACATTGTGCTTAATAAGAGTGATTTTGTTGGCTATGACACATTTTCATCCCCATGTGAAATCGGAAACAAAAGAATGTCTTTAAACCATGCTGGGAGGAATAACTGTTGGTTAAACATTTTTGCTGCTTATGCAGATCAAAAATTTTTTGCGTTCATATAGAAAGTACAATTATATATTTATGAGCCCAAAAATAAATTAGTACCACTATCTTGCGTTTTTCAGCATACACACTCCTAGAATATTTTTGGAGCATTGTAGCGTGAAAGATAGAAAACAAATATGCAAAGAAACAAATAAATGGAAGTACTTATGGCTAGGTATAACCAGTACGCAAGATTGCATAGGCTTTCTGAATTAAAAAAAAACATATTCGCAACGTACAAAGCTGAGGAGCTAAAACATCCAATACTATACCACTGCATAAAAATTGCGTTACTTCCATTTTGCTGTCGTCCAGCACCTGATCAAATATAGTAACACTATAAACTGAAATCGTTAAAGTTGTCATCAAATCTTTGCAACGAACCACTACACTCTTATGATTTTTTTGTTTTTGTTTTTATTCAAATGCTTGCCATGTGGCATAGAATGAGGCTGTCTTCTAACGTAAACGAAGTCATGCAGTCTCCTTGCAGTTTTCTTCAAGGAACCAGAGCAAGCTCCGGCTCTTACTACTCTTTCACGTTTACAATAATGTAGCTGTGAAGAGTGCAATAGCTTTTTATACGCATGTACAATGCACATCTGAATACTCCACGCACAGACACCTTGTACCACCTAAATAGAACAGAAAACTTACCTCAGCAGTTCTCTACATGACGTCCTGATCCACTTCAAAGAGATGAGGAGAACAATTGCATCTCCGTGCTCAGGTGACACAAAGTTCAAACAGTGCTTAGCTCGCCCAATTTCTTCGAGCAATTTGAAGGCAGAAACCTTCAGAAGTATTTGAAAGTTGAGTAAAAACGGAATCTTGGTAGATGGCATCTGCACACATTTCTCGTTTCTTTCATCTACCTCTGGGTGGTAGGTCTTCCTCACATTTTCAAGCCGATAGTATGAGTCACCCTTTCCAGATGATATTGTAAGATTCCTTTCTGTGGAGGGACCCATAGACACCTGGCCAGAAAGCATCTGTGACAGAGTAACATGGTACGAAAATGTTGGCTTTTTTGTAAGGTAGGCTAAAGCAGTATGTGGATCGAGAGCTTCCGAACGCGCAAGCTGGGTTTCGCAAGGGAAGAGGAACTAGAGACAAGATTTCCAACCTTCGCTGGATCATGGAAAAAGCAAGAGAGTTCCAGAAACCCATCTACTTCTGCTTTATTGATTATGCGAAAGCGTTTGACTGCGTAGATCACAACAGATTGCGGCAAGATCTCCAAGAGAAGGCAGTTCCGATTCACCTCATCTGTCTCCTCAGGAACCTGTACGAAGGACAAGAGGCCACAGTGAAAACTGGGCATGGTCTTACTGATTGGTTTCCTACTGAGAAAGAAGTGAGGCAAGGCTGCATACTGTCGCCCTGCCTATTTAACCTATATGCAGAGTGCATAATGAGGAAGGCCGGTCAGGACGAGTCTTCAGCTGGAGTGAAGATTGCTGGAAAACGTATCAAGAACCTTAGATATGCGTAGGATACAACTTTAATGGCAGAAAGTGAAGTGGAACTCAAGAGTCTTCTGATGCGCGTACAAGAAGAGACTGAGAAGTTTGGGCTTAAACTGAACATTAAAAAGACAAAGATCAAGGAGTCTTTTCCTATCAAGTCCTGGAGCATCAAGAGACAAGAAGTGGAAGCTGTGATAGATTTTCGCGCCTTGGGCTCCAAGATTTCCCCGGAAGGAGACTGCAGTCATGAAATTAGGAGACGCCTGCTTCTGGGAAATGGAGCCATGGCTAGCCTTGACCGCCTTGTAAAGAGCAGGGACATTAGACTTCCAACCGAGATCCGTATAACTCGTGCTAAGGTCTTTTAAGTTGTGATGTATGGATGCGAGAGTTGGACTATGAAGAAAACTGACCGCCGAAGAATTGACGCGTTTGAATTCTGGTGCTGGCGGAGGCTTTTGAGAGTTCCTTGGACTGCCAGAAGATCAAATCAGTCTAAATTGTCGACCATAAATCCTGACTGCTCATTGGAGGGTCGAATTCTAAAGTTAGAGCTCGTCTACTTTGGTCAGAGCTTTGTCAAGAAAACAACCTGATCATAGCGAATACTCATTTTCAACAGCACAAGAGGCGCCTCTACACATGGACTTCACCGGACGGTCTGTACAGGAATCAGATCGATTATATTCTTTGCCGGCAGAGATAGAGAAGCGCTATACAAGCAGTAAAAACAAGGCCTGGGGCCGATTGTGGCACCGATCATCAGCTTCTTGATGCCAAAATTAAGCTTCGATTGAGGAAAACGCAGAAAACTAGAAGGCCTTTCAGGTATGATCTGGATCAAATTCCATTAGAATATGCTGTGGAAGTGAGGAATCGATTTCAAGAATTAGGTCTAGAAGAGAGAGAGCCCGAAGAGATGTGGACTGATGTTCGTGATATAATACAAGAAGTTGCTACTAAGGTAGTTCCAAAGCAAAAGAAATGCAAGAAAGCAAACTGGTTATCTGAAGAGGCTTTGCAAATTGCTGAGGAAAGAAGGATGGCAAAAGTTATGGGGGAAAGAGAAAGATACAAGGTTCTCAATGCGGATTTTAAGAAAATAGCAAGGAGAGATAAGAATGCCTTCCTGAACATAGAGTGCCAAGCAGTTGAGGACAACAGCCAATTAAGGGACACAAGAGCTCTGTATAAGACAATCAAAGATATCAAAGGAAGCTTCTGTGCTACGCTGGGCGTGATAAAGGACAAACGAGGCAAGTACCTCACTAAAGCCTCAGAGATAAAGAAGAGGTGGCAGGAATACACAGAAGAACTGTACAAGAAGGACCCGAATGTGCAAACCCAACATAAGACGGTTGTGATTACTGATCTCGAGCCGGGCATCCTGAAGAGCGAAGTTGAATGGGCCTTAGCCAGCCTTGCTAAGAACAAAGCTAGCGGAATTGATGGCATTCCAGCTGAGTTGCTTCAAAACCTCAACCATGACGCTGTTAACATTCTGCATACATTATGTCAGAAGATTTGGACAACCCTGCAGTGGCCACAGGATTGGAGGAGGTCAGTTTACATCCCCATTCCAAAGAAAGGCAGTGTCAAAGATTGTTCCAACTACCGCACGATCGCGCTTATTTCGCATGCTAGCAAGGTGATGTTGAACATCCTCCAAGGTAGGCTGCAGCAGTATGTGGATCGGGAGCTTCCGGACGTGCAAGCTGGGTTTTGCAAAGGCGGAGGAACTAGAGACCAAATTGCCAACCTTCGCTGCATCATGGAAAAAGCAAGAGAGTTCCAGAAAACCATCTACTTCTGCTTTATTGATTATGCGAAAGCGTTTGACTGCGTAGATCACAGCAGATTGTGGCAAGCTCTCCAAGAGATGGGAGTTCCAATTCACCTCATCTGTCTCCTCAGGAACATGTATGAAGGACAAGAGGCCACAGTCAGAACTGGGCATGGTCTTACTGATTGGTTTCCGACTGAGAAAGGAGTGAGGCAAGGCTGCATACTGTCGCCCTGCCTATTTAACCTATATGCAGAGTGCATCATGAGGAAGGCCGGCCAGGACGAGTCTTCAGCTGGAGTGAAGATTGCTGGAACACGTATCAACAACCTTAGATATGCGGATGATACCACTTTAATGGCAGAAAGTGAAGTGGAACTCAAGATACTTCTGATGCGCGTACAAGAAGACAGTCAGAAGTTTGGGCTTAAACTGAACATTAAAAAACGAAGATCATGGCGTCTTGCCCTATCAAGTCCTGGAGCATCAATGGACAAGAAGTGGAAGCTGTGACAGATTTTCTCTTCTTGGGCTCCAAGATTACCTCGGAAGGAGACTGCAGCCATGAAATTAGGAGACGCCTGCTTCTGCGAAGGACATCAATGGTTAGCCTTGACCGCCTAGTAAAGAGCAGAGACATTAGTCTGCCAACCAAGATCCGTATAACTCGTGCTATGGTCTTTCCAGTTGTGATGTATGGATGCGAGAGTTGGACTGTGAAAAAGGCTGACGGTCGAAGAATTGACGCGTTTGAATTGTGGTGCTGGCGAAGACTCTTGAGAGTTCCTTGGACTGCCAGAAGATCAAATCAGTCGATATTGTCGACCATAAACCCTGACTGCTCATTGGAGGGTCAAATTTTAAAGTTAAAGCTCAGCTACTTTGGTCATCTGATGAGAAGAGAGGAGTCGCTGGAGAAATATTTGATGTTGGGAAAGGTTGAGGGTCAATGGAGAAGGGGTGGGTAGCGAACGCGATGGTTGGATGGCCTCCTCGAGGTACTGCAAATAAAGTTATGTGATGTTAGGAAGGTAGTGAGAGACCGGAAAGCGTGGCGTGATATGGTCCATAGGGGCATGAAGAGTCGAACACGACTGAACGACTGCACTGAACTGAAACATTAGTGAGGAGCAGCGAGGTGAGCAGTGAGCAAAAGAATACTCAAATTTCTTCCCTTCAGTGAAGAGCTGCTTGAGGTGGCTCGATAAAGGCATCACACTTTGGCAAGTCTGTATACTCACGTCAATGTTTCCGATTAGCAAGACCCTCCTGCATGTTATTAGAGCCCCCGCATTACTGTCACGCTAATCTAATTATATCACACTTTTAGGTGCTCGCTTCCAGAAATGTCTTGCGGTAGCAATGCAAGAGCATCGAATGTGACGGTTGCTATTTTTTGTGCAGCAATACATCTCTTCAGAGTAAGGACAAGGTTTGGTACCTGCTCCCCATATTCTGGACATGTACGCCATTAGGCATGCGATAGAACATAAACCACACCCTGTTTTTTCAATAGTTACATAGTGAAAATATCAAAGAAATTAGAATAAAGCTGAGTAATCACAGATGCTTTATAAAAAGCATAACAAACACTGTTTCCACATTTTATGTATTTTGGCTGCAGTCAAAATGGGTGCACCCATGGAAATATACAACTCCGCTTTCATGGTTTCCTAATGCGCGGTAACTGAGCTGCAAGTTGTTCGACCTCCCATAATTAGCATATTGTGTGCATGGGGCAAATGTATCTGAAAAATATAGCACTGATGATACAAATAGCCCTAAATTTGCTACCGCCAGTCAGTGGCAATAGTAATAACCTGTACTCACTCAGCATGCTATTAAACATGAGTGGAAAAATATTTTGAAGCTAGCCCCTCAGCTTCGTCAAATTCTTTCTCAAAGATGGCACTTCAGAGATGCATTTGCTTGAACTCTGAATACAGTTTAGTGCTATCTGGTGAAGCAAAACACCTGAACAGGCATCTAAGAAAGCTAATGATAAAATTGTTAAAACAGCTCACCGGTTGTGCATTCATCATAATGAGTCTGTTAGCCACGACCACGGCAAAGTGATTTTTTTTCACTAGCATGGAAACCAAAAGACCTGAGCCAGGCTCACTGAGTGTGAATGGGGGCCTAGAACAGGTTGACACTGCAGAAGATAAGAGAATATCAACAAAGAATTCATGCAGTTAGAAACTGCCATACTATCAGTTCCAATATTGTCCTTGCATATGACGCTGGCGCCACACGAAACACTCAAGAAATGTAATGGCCTACTGGGACCCCTTCTGCATGCTCACCTGCTTTGTGTCAAATTTGACTCTGCAACAACTGAAGGATATTGATTTCTTCAATGCTAAGCAGTAATTTCGTGCCTTGAATGATCAGATGACAACAAAATTACTGTAAGCAATGCACTGTGGGGGGCTTAATGCTTTCACTATCCATTCTGTGCGATATCGTACAATATTGTAGGGTTCCAGCAGTGGCACAGCGAATACTTTCACTGCTTGCTTGCGGAGAGCGACGTGACAATCAGGCGGCAATAAGTACTGACTTAAATAGATTCATTGTTTCCACACGTACTCATCTCTCGCGGCTACGCAAGGAAACGGCAAGTTGTAACTAGGATTTTGAGCACCCGAATCGAGATACCAACCGTTCCCTTCACAAGCTGTTACCGGGTTATAAGCGCGTGCTACTAGCTAGCCTTGAAATTAACGCGTTAGACCAAGAGGGATGCGTCTCTCTGTACCGGCTGCATGATCTGCACTGAAGACGCGTCGCTGTGTACACACTGCGCTATACGCACTCGGACAATCGTTGACAGAATTACATTTTGCGCACTTCTAAAGCGCCCCGCCGGGGTGGTGCAGTGGTAAGACGCCCGACTACTGTGCCGGAGTTCCCGGGTTCGAACCCGACCGCGGCGGCTGCGTTTCGATGGAGGCGAAACGAAGAGGCGTCGTGTGCTGTGCGATGTCAGCGCACGTTAAAGATCCCCAGGTGGTCGAAATTACTCCGTAGCCCTCCACTACGGCTCCTCTTTCTCTCTTTCCACTTTCATTCCCACCCTCCTCCCTTCCCTTACGGCGCGGTTCGGGTGTCCACAGAGCAAGTGTGACAGTTACTGCGCCTTTCCCTTCCTGTGAACCAATTTTTTTAACTTCTAAAGCCTACAGTAATGCAGGCGATCGATCCAAGTGGAAAACAACGTGATGGCGGACAACCCAACAAATAACAATTTTACATGCATGTGGCGTAAATAAGTGCTCATTTTACATAATTGCAAAATTGCCTAGGCCCTCATTTCTTTTCTTGCAGTCAACCTGCCACAGAAATGCAGGATAATTTTGCAGGTCCTGTGTGCCAATCACGTGACACAAAAGTGACGTAGGGCGAACGTTACTCCTTCGTGTCCTGTCGGAGTATTTTCTTTCTTTTTATTTGCGGGGCGGGGGGGATTTCATTCTACTGGAGGGAGTGAGAGGGTGGCTGCAAGATGTCTCTAAAATCTAATGAGCGGCTTCGAGCTAGAGGATGGGAAGCGTCTCGCCTTCATACGTCTAGCGTCTCTAAACTTGAAGGCTAATACCGCCGAGTTTGTCGCAATTATTGTGTGCGGCGTCTTGTGCCAAAGTAGACCTTGTTTGGTTAAGGGGGGGGGGGGGGGGGGGTGACGAAAGCATAGCGCTATGCGGACCGTAAGCATGACACAGAAAGAAGAGTACGTGCAAAGAGCCTTCAACACGCCGCCTTTTTATTCCGCGCGTGCTTGCATGCTTTTATATGTTTGTTGAAGTTGGTGGTTGGGGAATAGGAGGTGCAGTGTCTACACTCCCAGTGGACACCTACAGTTGTTAGAGGTAGTACATATGTCCTCGGTTTGAATCGTAAACTAGCCTCCATCTGGGTTAGAAGAAGGATGTGTAATGGGGAGCAAAATGATCTGACACCACACCGAACTTTGCCTAAAGTATTCGAACCCGGATCCTTGAGCACAGTAGTCTACCGTCCTGACCACGGACTTCCCCACTATCGGGCCACCAGCTTTTTGCAGCACCACAAGGGGTAAGGACGACATGAGAAATATTCAGGATCACATGTACTACCAGATTGAGCTCATGCTCTACTGTGTATCGTTAGGCGGTAGGAGCGTAGTAGCACAATCATATAGTGTGAGCTATCCTGACAAAAATACAGGTCGTCATTACAAATTGTAATGCTGTAAGCAACTTGTCAAATAGTTGGAGTGTAGATTTCATAGCCTAGTGTCGAACGACGCTCGCGATTGAGGTATTCGAAAAAAGATTCACGTAAAAAGACCCTATAAAGCAGACAATTGTGCATATACCAATCTTCAACAGCTGAATGCTTTCTGCTAAACTCAAAAACAACCATGTCCCTTGCGTAAACACTTTCTGTCAATTTCCAGGAAAAGTGCATATATAGCACGAAAATAAAAAAACCTGTTCTATATATAAAAAGTTCTTTAATCTTTATCTCGAGAATATTTCAGTACCGAAACCGAAAATTTCCTTTTTTTTATTGTGGTATTGAACGGATATTTTTTTGCAGTGTATATCTGATAAATTGAGAACCGTAACGCAGAACTGCATCCATGAATGCACCTAATTCAATAAATTACGTTTGTCGCCACTTGAGCTCGAAACAAAGCACTTTGCATAACAGGCGGGCACGCAAAGCATAAGCCTCGAGGGGCCTTTAATTGTGTACCAAGCGTGTTAGATGGACACGTAGTGAACGCACTGCGGTACGTATGCGCTACTCACTCTTGTTTGAGATGTGTACTGGTGGTACAGTAAAGGCAGTTTTATAAATTTGAACCAAAAAAGATAAAACATTTGCGATGAAAGGTGGGGTTAAAAGCGCCATCGCATCTACTCTTAAGGCGAGGTTTGAGCGTCCATGTAATCTTTAATTAATCGATTAGGTGAAATTTAATATTTGACCACATATATATTGTGTGGCTTAGCATTACATTAGCAAACTGGACTTTGCCGACTTCCTCCCCGTGCATTTTCCTGCTTCGCTTTCTATCTCCTGTAGTTAACGATCAACCGTCATGATGCGGGGTTTGAACCCGGTGCGGCTGCCTGTCCCGGGCAGTCACTCAATCACAGCAGCAAGGCTAAAAAATTGATTCGCACGCAGTCGTGAGATTCTGAACAGATCAGCAGCATGAACCGGTAACACTGTTGTTAGGGTGCTGTAGTGGAATCTTTCAATATGAATATGAGATCAAAGATCAATACGTGGAAATTTAAACTGCAACGTTAAGGACATGACGAGATCGCAATTCACACAAACGGAAGGTGATTTTACTTGATAGCTTCGTATTTTTTAATTTGTTGTTTCGTTTTCATTTTTTATGCACTGATACTGAGCACCAGCAAACATTGCTTTCCCATGCTGAGCAGTTTCACACCTTTGAAAGCATTCCTAATTTTTAATATTTCATTTATTAATCGATCAGTTACACTTCGACTCTTCTTAATTAGCATCATCAAGCATTAGCTTATATTTCTCTGAGTTTTGACACCCTTAAACCTCTTTTCTACAATTTTTGATGTTCAGGTATTTCGATTTATTAGTTGATCAATGCCACAGCCTCAATATTTTATTTGGAAATAGGCAGCATTAGCGTTTCAATCGGCCCGTTTTCACACCTTTAAACTATTTTCATTTTTTTCTGGTTATTTAACTGAACAATTAGACATCCTAAATTTTCCTGATTAGCAAAATTAAGCATTGGCTTTTTATTGTGAGCCTTTCGACACCTCTGAACTCCCTATTTTCTGTGTTCACTTTTTTTCAATATTTCGAATGATCTTTTAGACCAACCACATGATTTCATTTATTTTAATTCCATTTATGTTTTCATCATTGACAGGTTTCAAGGCCGAGGAAGAAGCCGGGAAAAAGAGGAAGGGGCAAGGAAGTTCGCAGTTCTTGAGGTAACTAAGTATCACGCACTTCAGAGAATTAAGAAAAATACTACACTCGAATGAGCCTCACCCTTACATGTTCTTTTCGAAGAGGCAACGTGCGATAACGCATGCGATATAGTGAAATTGAGCTCTACATGCCTTCAATTAAAAAGGTTGTGTCGATTTGATTTTGTTCCTCCGTACGATCGCTTATAGCTACACGGGAAACGTCGTGATACATAAATGGTGTGAAAGCGGTTTTATTTTTATTTCTCCTGCTTTTGAGTTGCTTAACAGGTTTCCGACTTTAGAACCGATGTTTGGTTCAAGAGGGAGCAAATGATTGCGGTGTATTCTTCAAGATGAACGATCCTTTAAGTGAACTGACATCCACGGTGTACGAAACAAACCCGGTTCTTTTTATGACACCTTCGACCAAACTTGATGAGCTTCGGTAATTACGTGCAAGGTCAAGGTCACCAACCTCTTTGCATGGTTTGGCCGACTGGCCATTTGTTTTTGCACTATTCTAGCCCTTCCTGACCGTATCTAGCCGTGTGTAGACATTTTTTAAGCATTGTTTCTGGTGTTTCCTTCGTTGTAGCACGAGGAGCATTTTCATATTGCAACATGGAATGCTTTATAACTGTCTTGATGTTTTCGAAGTGTTCATCCTTTGTCTTGACGCTGATAAGAACATCATCAAGGTAACAGCTCATTCTACTTACGCCCTTGAGCATCATATATATTATGCACCAAAAAATGACAGGTGCGGAACAGACTCCAGCGCATAATGGCGTCCGAGAAGAGTTGCAAGAATATCATTGATATTTGAATTCAGCCGAATATCCGTTCATATCAATGCAGGAATTGACGGTTGTTTACTGGTCACTGCACAAGCGGAGGCCGCAGTCTTTTTTATTACTAGTATTCCTGGATTAGCCATTTCGCACTTAATCACAGGCGTTATAACGCGAAGTCTTTCGAGCTTTTTTCAGCTCTGTTTCTACAGCTCGCTGAATATAAAAATGAAAACTGTTTGCTTTTAGAAAATTTGGGTGCGTGCGTTACCGTAGGAGCAGATCCCCTCATTATCTAGAAATGGTTCAAAGCTCATCCTTAAAGAGGGCTTATTTTCATATTTATTTAGCAGCGCCTTCAAACCAACTTGACCATCGTTTTGAGAGCAGCATGGAGGTGGCAGTTTGCTCAACGTGAAGATGCCACTCCAGTTTAGACGGACGGTATGAAGTTGCGGCCGAACAGCAGGGGCTCACGTCCGTCTACGTCATACAGTGGCAGGATCTTTACTTGATCGCCAGGTCGGACCTCGACATTATTCACTCGTTCTAGCATGGCGATAGCTCCATAATATGTGCTTATATAGTTCCAACAAAGTCAGTCAAGCTTGCTGCTGTTGTCATACGTAAGATAGAGCCGAACATCACCCAGTGCACTTAGCATTACCGAGAAAAGTGCCACATAACCAGTGAAAAGAATCAACATATTTTGCCTAAAATTTTTTACCATGCAAAAGTGGTGTCGCACGTGTTTTGCATTTTTGTCGCCTAGTTTTGTGTACTTGGCTGAAATGAAAATTCATTTGTCGTAACTAAATTTCCATTTTTACGCATTGCAGCACTGCCCTGCGGACATACCGTTCCTCGGCGTTGATGCTGGTACGTGCGGCGATATGGCCGTCTGTCAAAAAGGTGAGCGGGCGTGGCCTGAATCACAGGTCAAGTTACTGACGGGTCATGGCTGCCCTGATTATGTCCATCATGTATAGGCACGGTGATATGACTATGCTTGGTTAACTGTTACAGCGTTGCTCTAACAGGACGCGATTTTGGTCGAAGTTATAACCTTCGAATTACCGCTTTCACACCACCAGCATGCAACCAGCATGCAGCTCGTATCCAGATTGGTAGCTAATGGCGCGACTGGTTCAATGTGGCAGGGCCGTCTATACCGTGATTTGAGATCAAGGCTCTCAAAATACATTTATACCCACTGGCAGTTCGTACCTTGCTTCAATGCCGCAAATCAGTGGTACAAACATACGCACTGCTGCACTCAAGCATTTAATTCGGTGAGGGCTTTTCAAGTGAGTTCTTTGTGTAGTTGGAATCTAAGCCCAGATTCGTGATTCATCTTACATACAGCACGGGCACGTACACAGCGAAGCTGATCCTGTAGAGCCCCCTTCGGTTCGCTTCAAGCTCCGCAACGAAGTTATGCAGGGCACTGCTGAACACGAGCTGCTGGCGGTGGAAGATGTTCTCCAGGCAGCTGCATGGGAAGATCCGAATGATAGAGCACACCATCGCCGAGGACGTGCATATGGTGAGCACGCAATTATATCAGTCCCTGTAAAAATGCCCGAACGTTAGCTCAACAGCCTATTACAGCAGGAAAGGGCACTCTGTTTCTAGGAAAGAGTAGACTATTATACTCCAATAATATACTTGTGTTGTGGTCACAAAGATGAACAATCACAAGCAGCCACTTTCGCTACATTAGCAAACCATTCATACAAATAGATGAATTCCAAACTGGCTTTGGATGTCCGCGAAAAGATGTGCTTTGTTGTGAAGAATTAATATCTCGGTAATTCTTAGCGCCATGATTCGAGGAGACATGCAAAGAGACGCTCATATGGAGAGGTCAGATCCGGTGTCGAGCACTGTTGTGTCTAAGAAGGTTTAGGGGACACAGTTAACCTGGTGAAGACCGTATAACTATGGATTGCGCATTTTTGTTGCTATCAAAGACATGCCGGAGTCTTCAGACTTGACTCAAGCAAGTATGGGGTGGAGGAGGTGTTGAACCTGCGATACGAATTCGACAATACGGCATGTTACACAGAATGCACTTTAAAAAGGCAGCGCATAGCTCGCTTATGAAAATTCTGAGAATATCGATTTAAGCAAAGAATTTCATTTTCTACAATTAAAAGTGGTTTCGGGCGTTAAACCCTAAATTTTGTAGTGCATTACTTTTGACTGTATGGTGGTGCATGATTTTGGTCGTACAGGCATTGAGCGTAAGATTAGAACGTTCTGCACAGCTCCAGTTGTATCCTTGTATTGTGAACTTTTTTCGAGGAAGAAGAATGCTTTTCCCCGAAAAGACGTTTTATGACAGCGACTGAGAAAAAAAAAATGTGACTAAGAGTAGGTTACGACGAGCATGAAAAGGCAGTTTTAGTAATATGTGAACTAAATAGGCTGAATTCTAATATCTGTAGCACTCAGCAAGGCATTTTCCCTTCGTGTTTCGTCACTGTGACCAGACATGCGCAATAACGGCAATGTTCGTATGATACATGGAATACCAGTAACTAGGCTAGCCAGAGTGGCGAATGGTGGCAGTTATCAAATGATGTTGCGTCGAATTCTAGTATGTATGTGCTCGAATAGATACACATTGTGCCGCAACTAAATGTAACCAAGCTTTTAAAGTTCACTGTGCGTCTTAGGTTAATGGAACGACCGGCCTAGTACGTACATTGGTTTTATTCCAGATAGATGAATAATAAGAATCGAAAAGTGACTAATTTATTTTCTGGCTCGTGCACCAAATTGTACACATAGTAGTGATGGACAACGACAATAAGATATTTGATGTATGTTCCGTGCCGTTCTGTACGGTGCCAGCGGTGCTGCGCTCTGTACAGGACAGCAAGTGTATTGTAATTTCTGGCCGGTTATAACGCTAAAAAAAAATAATAAAACTGCAGCGACGGCCATCCGCCCTTTCGATACCCACTGTAGCAACGGGCATCCGCCCTTTGGATACCCGGGGGACAGCGAGAGGAGATGATGTGCGCAAAGGCACACCACCTCGCCTTGTCCACCACACACGGCGGCCGACCGTACAGCCGGGCCTCAAATTGCCCGGAGCGTCTCTGGTCTGAATCCCGGTCCCCGCATCGCAGCGATCACTGGCATAAGCGCTGCAGGCGCTGGGATTCGAACCAGGGTCTTCGCGAGTGCGAGCTCGACACTTTACCCACTCGGCTACCGTGTGGCACGGCTTTGTTGCGCCGCCTGCAAGTGATGGCGCGAGAGCAACAAGGTTGTACATCAAATGAGCATGCGTCGTGCGTCTATCATTCCCCAACGCTTCTCCGATTACGGTTGCTGATAATGCGAGCGGTATCAAGCGAGGTCATTCGTATACAGAGCTTTGGCTACCGGAAAGGAATATGCGCTGTAGAACATCGCCATGTGAGTGTAAAGGCGACTACGCCGTAGTTTCAGTTAACGCGGCGAAACAGGAACTATGAAAGCGGCTTCCGAACCTAAACACTCCTGACAAACTGTAAGTATACAGTATCGTGGAGCAACTGCCGCACTACCTTTCATGATAAAATGCTCCGTTCAGCAAAATATCGGGCGCCGGCACTGCGATCGAACATTGCTTGCATAGCGCTGGTATGCCGTACTTACTTGGCTGCCCACGCACTGATTGGAAGTAGAGGTACGTGACGTCGCGGTTGGCAGGCGTTTACAACTCCAGCCTTTCAGAACATGTATAATTTTATAAGTCTCTGGCTGAAGCAGAATATCGAACTCCCCCTTTCTACTGCTAATTAGCCCGTGATTTGACTGTGTGGGAGACCGCTGCATAGTACAGTTCTGCTAAACTCCGTACCTTCTAAGAAAAGCATTGCGATGCTTTTATTCATTTTATGGAAGCGTGCATAGTATAGGAACAACTCCACCAAGGGCGAATCAATTATAACATTGAATGTAATACAAATGATACACCAGAAGTAATTTGTTAAAAGTAAACATTCCGGAAATGCTGAATGCGTTTTAACGAACCTAAAACTGCGGACGTGGAATACGGTAAGGAAGGATTAGGGGAAGCGAACAACGTTCTATGAAACACCTGCGATCGTAAATTTGAAGCAAGTTTGAAGGAACACTCAGCCTTGCATGTACAGAAAGTGTGTTTAATTAAACGCCGTATTATTGAGATATTGCTGTCCTAGCTGTCCTTTATTAAAAAATCAGAATTCAGTTCCATTCATTTTACAAAATATTTATTCAGCACAGAATATTTGGTGTTACGATAGTGTTTTTATATGAATTGAACGGTATATGTAGGCTTCCCGTAATTAGAAATGCAATGCGTGGTATTTTTCTGCTTTATAAAGCAGGCACTAATGTGACGCGTTCATTGAAATAAAGTGCAAACCATGCAACGTGTAGTCCATCGTTCTGTGCAATTCTACGTGTGAAATGTTTTCGCACTTTCCATCGCAAGTGAAATAAATAAATGCAGAAATTAATTACCAAATCAATGTGGGAGGTTGTTATCACACTCTCCCTGCCCGGGCACCTGTGTTCGGAGTCCGACACGTTATCCGTGCAGGCGAAGCAGGCATTTCCATACGGCTTCAGCAAAGCGGACGTTATATGTGCGCTGGTTGCTTTCGCGCCATGCCTGCAATGGCGGAGCTGAAGTGTCCCTCAAAATTCATTCTGCGTTCCTACCAATTCATGCTAGAAGACGACTCATTAATGGGCGTAAACATGTGTTCAGTGTTTGTGTTCTTCTGGATGTGCAGGATCCGTGCAACACTGGTGACTGAAAACAGTTGGAACTGCAGGTTCAGGACCAGAGCAACTTCGATGTCCTGCAGACCTCAGCTGCTGAATTCAGGGCAGGTCATCGCATGCTATGTTACTGCAGTTTCAATAAAATGTGAAGGCCACAGTACATGCAATGTCGTCTTATCCAGTATTATCCCTCGGGCCTCCATCCGGCGTAGACATCCATCCTCCCTCCTCGGCCTCAGACTACGGATCCTCGGATCTGAAACGCAGCCGCATTCCAGAGCATGGGGACGAAAGGTATGGGCTAACCGCGTATTGACGCGGAAGAGGTAGTGAACGTAATGACTTTGACTACACATTACGAACCTAATAATGCTGCCGGCAAACGCGCGTGAACTGCGATGCTCCACGCGCCGCTAGACGCGCAACACGCGCCACGCCCAGTCGCACGGGACGCCGTCTCGCCCGTGACATCCGATACATTAGCACGGGCAGTTAGTAACAATGCGGTGTATAATTCACTTCAGAAATTGCTTTGCTGTTCCAATCGTGAAAATTAAATACAATCAGTTAACACATCAACAGTGAACTAAAAGTTGCCCCCGATTACGTTACTTCCTAACCGGAAGTTTCAGCGCAGCTTATCAGCTGTTTCACCGTTTCGATAGATTTCAGGCAAGCATTTGGAGTAAAATAGGTGTTCTACACAGACAGCCTCGCCGGGGTGGTAAAGTGGTAAGACGCCCGACTACTGTGCCGGAGTACCCGGGTTCGATCCCGACTGTGGCGGCTGCGTTTCGATGGAGGCGAAAAGAAGAGGCGCTGTGTGCTGTGCGAAGTGTTATTGTTATTCTTATTGTGATTGCAGGAATCCCCAGGTAGTCGAAATTACTCCGTAACCCACCACGGCTCCTCCTTCTCTCTATCTACTTCCACTCCCACCTTCCTCCCTTCCTTTACGGCGCGGTTCAGGTGTGGACATAAACGAGTGTGACAAATACTGCACCTTTCCCTTCCTGTGAATGAATTACTATCTACACATTCAACCCCGCCGCTGTGGTACAGTGGTAAGACGCCCGACTACTGTGCAGGAGCACCGGGGTTCGAACCCCAATTCGGCAGCTGCGTTTCGATGGAGGGAAGCGGAAAGCCGTCCATGTGGTGTGCGATGTCCGCGCACGTTAAAGATCCCCAGGTCGTCGAAGTTACTCCGCAGCCCTCCGCTACGGCTCCTCTTTCCACTTTCACTCCCACCTTCCCTTACGGTGCGGTTGAGGTGTGCACAGAATTGAAGTGGGACAGATACCGCGGCTTCCCTTAAATCGATCAATCAATCCCCGATCGTTCACCGCTGAGTGTACCTTTCCCTCCTCATTCGAGGCTCCAGTTGCCGAAGCGCCGGCTCAAACTGTAGCGATGAAAGGGGGGCGGAGCTAGCTACGAGGCCGACGCGGTCGACGCCGACGACGACGACGCTGCGCTCGGAAAGAAAGAACGGAAAGGCAGGCAGAAAACACAGGACGACGGGAGGACAGCGGGAGGGATGACTGAAAAAGAAAGAAAAAAACACAGTCGCGCGAGTCTCCCTGCCGCCGAGCATCGCCTGCGCTCTCTACAGCCCGTGGCGCCAGGCGCACGTCCTCGCCTGCCGCGCGTACTCCACTGCCGGCGAATTCCTTTACTAGGCAGCCCTCCAGGCAGCCAGCCGCATCAGCGGCCACTCCTTACCTAAACAGACGTACGTGCGGAGACTTCCCCGGCATGCAGCAGCGAACGCCGTTTTCCGCGGCCACGGCGCCGTACTCCTCCCATACGAAGTACCTCCGACTCCTCGTCATTCACTGCGGGGGAGTAGCCCGCCTTCCCCCCCCCCCCCCCCAACCTCCGCTTTATGGATGGCGGACCGCCCGCGGCTACCTGCAGCTCCTCACATCCGGGACATATCCCGGCGAACTCCCGATTTACCCCGGTCGCACGCGAGCCTTCGCTTCCACGCCGCCGTACACTACCCTGCTGCAAGCAGAGCCGCGGCAGCTGCCACTTTTCAGCTGCCGCGCTAAGGCACCACCTATCCTGCACGTTACAGTGCAGCTCCTTACCGATCGCCCAGCATCCTGGCGTGTGCTGAGCTACCCTCCACCTTTCAGTGCATGGACACACCGTTCTGCGCCGCCGGGCGCACGGCGCCGCACTCCTCCCATAACCGCTACATCGGAGCCGCCGTGACTTCCTGCGGGAGAGTAGCCCACCTCCCCCTTACATCCGCTACGGATGGTAGTCTGCAGGACCGCCCGCGGCTACGTGCAGCGCCTCCTACGTGAGAGAACCCCTGGTGAACTCTCGCTGTGCCGTCGTCGCACGCGAGCCCCCGTCCCCGTTTTACCCCCCGTACACCACCCTGCTGCAGGTGCAGTCGCGGCAGGTGAAGGGTTCAGGCAGCACCCCTCCTGCACGTTTCGGTGCAGCCCCTGGCCGATCGCCCGCTACCATACGGTGTGCGGAGCTACCCTCCATCGGGGAGTGGATGGAGGGACCTCTTGTGTGCCGCAGAGCTGCTGCCTTCACAGCAGTTAACCGCGGTCTGCGCTGCGGGAGGCGGTTGGTTTCGAACCCGCCGCCGGACACCCACGGGTCGAATTCGGTAGAAGCGTCCTCCGGCCCGGCGCCCGGCGCTTTCAGGAGCGTGTGTTCACGATAGGGTGGTACCTGGCTTTACGGGGTTACGACGGTGGGCCAACGCCGCTTAGGGGGGGGGGGGGGGGGGGGGGAGGGGGGGCTAGCCAGCCACTGAATTTGTATCTGTTGTAGGCACGTATTACACCCGCCACCGCTTCGGTGGCGATGGACGATGGCCGTCGTCTTTACCTCCCTCTTTCCCCGTTCTTTTTTCTCCTTTACTTCCTGTTCTGTCCACACGAGGCAGCGGAGGTCGCTCACCTACAGAACCAGTAGCAGGTCTGTGGATTTCGGTTGTTTGTTCGAACAGCCACAACCACCACAAGCGTTTAAAATACGCTCTGCTAACCCTGCTGTGCTCCATCGAGGGCTTACAGTTCGGAAGAATTAACTGCCTGCAAAGGCCGGGCTGACGAACAGAAACGGCCACATAACACGGTTCGCCGCATAAGGGGAACTTGCTCCGTTTCAGCTTGCCCCGCCCACGCGCCCTACAGAGTAACGGTGGCGGATCGCGGATCACGGATCACGGTAAGCGAAGTCCCTGTATTGTCGTCCGATTGCGGAACTGATCACTGCCAAATCGCAGCAACCATTTGAGACTTCGACTCCTTTCCGAAACATTTCACCCCGAAGAGCCGAGCACAGGGCGGGGAAAGCTTGTACCCATTGAAAAGCCGGTGGGTATCCGGCGGCACCGAGGATCGAACCTGGTACCTCCCGAACACGAGGCGGATGCTCTACCACCTGGCCACACTGCAATGCTACAACGGAAGCCTTTGGCAAAGGTGTGATACGTCTGAAATAGTTGCACAGATGTGGCAGTGATCGGTTCCGCCATCGGACTACAATACGTCTCCCTTCTGCGACAAAAGCCGAATATGTGGCATTTTTATGTGTCAGCCCGGCCTTCGCACGCCATTACCTCTTCCACATTTAAAGCCCTCAAAGGAGCACAGCAGGGTTAGCACAGCCTCTTCCAAACGCACACCCCTGAATGAGCCGGGCCTGGGACGCTTGCACCGAATTTTACCGGTGGGTGTCCGGCGACAGGTTTCGAAATCACCACCTCCCGCAGCCGAGACGGGCGCCCAAACCACTCGGCCACGACTGCAGTCCTGCTGCCGCGGTTGTTTGAACCGCCGTGACGTCCTGCTGACGTCACCAGCAGTCCTCGCTGTGCTTCGCCGAGGCGCAGTACCTACCAGGCTCCCTCTGTACCTACCCTGGAGCGCTGCTGCACCGGTGCCACTACGCCGGACTCCCCACCCTGCCAGTGTTCTCACAGTTATTCGCTTCGTTCTGGCCATATTAGTTACCCCTTTCCCCACTTTCCTATTTCGTTATCCACCTCGACAGCAACAGTGTCGCCACGACTTTTAGGCCGACATATCCTGTCCTTACATTCCTTCCCCGGAAATCAACCTACAGTCCCATAATAGGAAGAATACGTAGCGAGAAAGAAATGAGGGACGAGTCTCAGATTCGTTGTAGTTGGAAATTGATGGGAAGGTAATGGAACAGATACGGAGGGAAAAGAAGCCTTCGTGTCTTCCTTCCTCTATTCCGTTCTTGCTCTCATTATCGGTGTAGGAGCCAACGAAGTCTTTTTGGAGAGTTCTTCCAGAGCGAACGACGCCTACAAGATCAGCAGAATTAGCCAGACCAGTGCAGCGATGCTTGAGATCCGAATAGAAAAATAGAAGATGCAGAAAGGAAAGTAAGAAGGTTGTAAGCGAGGAGCAAGACTAGTAAGAAAACGGCAACACAATTAACAATCATAAAATATAAGGTGAAAAGAACGAAAGACTGTCAAACTACAATAAACAGCCCTGACGGGTGCCCCTCCCCCCCGGAGCGGCGGTTTCACTGATAGTAGTACCCTCATTTTTGAAACGTTTTTTTCTGCAAAGCGAAATTGCCCTGCAAGTATATGTATTTTTTTCTTGGTTTGAGCACGTTCTGTCGCAAGCCGGCGCTGGCACGGCATGTTTTATACAGTCGAAAATAACTGGTTATTTTGTGATGTTAAGGGCAACGGAGAAGCGCGGATTGTGAAGGACGGCGATTTGCGCTACCAGACGCAGCAGCGCGAGGGTCCACGGGCGAAAGTATAAGGCGAAGGTCGAACTGCGTACACTGCGATAGAATTTTCACCTCTGAAGGCTCTGAAGCTTCTGGTGATGGCCGCAGCAGCACTGGAAGCGTTCGGCATTCCTCTGGTAGGCTGCCTGAAAGAGATGCAGGGAAGTCCTCCTTCCTTCCTTTTGGGATAGTGACAGCACACTATATGTCAGTAACTTTATTTCAGCCAGCGTGAGCCGTTCCTTGCTCTTGTCTGTGCTGGAAGCTGTGGTGGACGTTCAGTGGAGTGAGTGACAAATAGTGCGCAATGCCTGCAAGTAAACATGAAAATCAGTTACTGTTTGAAGGGCAGACTTCTTACGTGATATCGTATACAACTTGGTCATCTGAGACGTCCACAAAGTTGAGACGTCAAAATCAGATCACCACATGCTGGAACTACGAACGACGTTCAAATAAAGTTAACGAATCCGGGAAAGATATAAATTAGCCCGAATTTGACAAGGAAGTTTAATTTATTAAGGCTGTCTGAGAACTATGAAATCAATTAACTGAGAAAATAAGTCGCCACTGGTGCTTCAGCCCCAATAGTGGCATATGTGAAGTGGGTACGCGTAAGGGCACCCGGTGAATGCTTTATAGCACGCACATCCCACGCCAACGTTATTATGTGCGTGTGGGTTATTACATACAGACATTACTGTATTGATAACAAAATATATTTCAAACGTTGTTCTAATGTCACGGACTTAAAGTGCGGTGTTAAAAGCACTAATTCTTATATTTCGCCCTTTATAAATATGCCCACAAAAAAGGTGCTGAAGTTTCGCTTTCAGAGTAGAAGCGATAGCGGCTTCAACATCGTTTTCCTTTTTATTCGAGGAAGAGTGGTACAGTGTAAAACCTCCGCAGTTCGTTTTGGCTTTTGGAGAGGAAACGCGCCGTATCTGTCTCGCATCTCGGTGCCCACCAACGCTTCCAATGGCTAAGATATGGTTTCGAGGTACAGTGAATTTATGCCTTCCGTTCACTGTCCATCCAAAACTAGCCACCAGTATGAGTTGCGGGTGCATTCAGATGGGAAGCGAAGACTTTTAGGCACAACGGGCACAATACGTTATCATGTAAATACAGAGGAGTAGATATATGCACTGCTGTTATTTTCCTCGAAAACTGCGAATTTTGAGCTTAAAGAGTAGCTTACACGTGAGAGCTATATTCTGAAGTCATTTCAGTTGAAATGTTACACTATTCACCATCAGTGAATAAATGTATGCAACCATTCATAGTGTTTTTTTCTTTTCTTGTCTCATGGTATTCGATACCGAAACGGCCGCGAATCACAATCGCGCAGTCGTAAATTTTAGATTCACGATGCGTAGACATGTCGCGACGCAGAAATAATAAATCGGTACTGTTCATGTAAATTAGGCAATCCCTCTGTTTGTTTACGGACTGGTGGGAGCTCACGTCTTGTCGCTATTCTTCATGCCACCTAGACATGCTTACAACGCAAATAAAAAGAAAACACTTTATGCAAAGAAGGTATGCGTGAAACTTTATACAAATATGGCGTTAGGCCATAAATTTCGACCAAGGCCACTTAATAAGTAGTATCGCTTCCACAGAAAGCGACTGGCACAAATTCTGCTTTTGAGAGGTTAGGAATACAGCGTGGTAGTGCGCGCCCATGCATTTCGAACTTTTTTAACATCTAACGAGACCCATGTCTCAATCAGTATGCGATTCATTAGCCTTTCCCGAGCTTTAACGGAAGGATTCGGCGCTACGGTTAGTATGCCTTACTAATGAGGAATTAATGCGTGTATTCTTACTATATGGTAGCTTTCCACTGCTGTATTCAAGATCTTTAGGTCAGAGTGGGAGGGTTTCACATTTTTGGGGGCGTATGAGAGCTGCTATGAAATAAAAACATTTTTCTCTGGAAAGCAAGTTCTATGTTACTGCACTGAAAGCAGAAGCACCAAAATGCCTTTTACGCCACAGGTAAGGTAACGGTTTCCTCATACGACGGCCTATTATTCCGCTATTAAATATCTCTAATGAACACACATTTAAACTTTCATCAGCGTGCGCGTTTTTAGCAGTATCAGTTGCTATCCTTTATTTGTGGCTGTTTATTTTTTGTGCACCGCGAAAGTGCGAACGCAAACGCAAACCTGATCCCTGCACAACCATTTCATTGGTAATATCACATGTCATCTTTATTAAGGAGCATTTCCACTGCGAAGATCCACATCGTGTGCGATGAACGGTGGCCGCACGGTCGGGATCAACCAGGCTACAGCTTCCACGCTGGATACCGCTCGCGTTATCAGCAACCGTAATCGGAGAAGCGTCGGGGAATGATAGACGCACGACGCATGCTCATTTGATGTGCAACCTTGTTGCTCTCGCGCCATCACTTGCGTGCGGCGCAACAAAGCTGTGCCACACGGTAGCCGAGTGGGTAAAGTGCCGAGCTCGCACTCGCGAAGACCCTGGTTCGAATCCCAGCGCCTGCAGCGCTTATGCCAGTGATCGCTGCGATGCGGGGACCGGGATTCAGACCAGAGACGCTCCGGGCAATTTGAGGCCCGGCTGTACTGTCGGCCGCCGTGTGTGGTGGACAAGGCGAGGTGGTGTGCCTTTGCGCACATCATCTCCTCTCGCTGTCCCCCGGGCATCCAAAGGGCGGATGCCCGTCGCTGCAGTGGGTATATCCAAAGAAAGGATGCCCGTCGCTGCAGTTTTTTTTTTTTTTAGCGATATAACCGGCCAGAAATTAGAATGCAGTTGCTGTCCCGTACAGAGCGCAGCACCACTGGCACCGTACAGAACGGCTACACTGCGCTAGGTTTCCAAGCTGTCGCTGGGGCATCGCGGAAGAAGGACGCCATAACTCAGTAGTTTCTAGAAACGAACGACAACATGGAATTGCTAAGACGGAAGGTTTTTCGAACATTGTGACGGCAGTGTGCCCCGGAGTTCGACGTAGAGACGATGTCATACCACTGGAAGCCTGGTACACACGAATGGGAATGGTGAACTACGAGCGGCAAGGGGTGCTCATACGTGAAGTGATTCCCCAATGGCATAAATAAGTCTCCCTATATAGTACACTACTACTTGGAAATGCGATATGTCTTTACTTTGAAGTCGAACTTAAACGTAGCCATGCAGATTGCTTTCGTGTAACTCCAGGTACACACCTAATTTTTTATAAAGGATAAAAACGATACATATAATATATAAACCTCGCGAATGCTGCCGCACTGTACGGCGCCAGTGGCACCGTACTGTGTGGGAGCATTCGCGAGTTTGCAGTAGCACCGTGCTGATGGCAGCACAAGAGAGGAGTGTGCATCACGAGGGCTGAAATTAAAATGCAACCTTCGTGAGGCACTCCTGGTTCTTCCGGAATGTACTGTAACAGTGGCTTACCAGTGTTTGGACTAAATCGGAGGCACTACGAACTCGTTCGAATTGCTGCATAGTGCGAGACTTCCATGCCTGACAGTCACACATTATTCGTAAGCGAGATAGGTATTTCGCTCTTTGTCAATCTGGACCCTTAGCATAGCGACGCACTGGTGCGCACCTGATCTAAGTGTGTAGAAGGAAACAGAACGCCGTATACCCAGTGTTGAGGCTAAATGTAACAAATTAAAAAGTAAGATGTCGTAGCCCCGTGCAAGAAACTGAGTGATTCCAATAACATTCATCCTTCACCAAACACAGCTCGGCGGCCATCACAAATGTAATTCAAACACAAGCTAAGGAACATGACTTGTTAGTATACCGTAATGGGCTGGCCTGTAATATTTCGTCAACGGGGAGAACATGACAGAAATTGCAGAATATCGAGAGTAGTATGATTTGTTCGATCCAAAAAGTGAAATGTTTGCTTTCCGCAGATTATCTGAGGCTGCAGCATCTTAATAAGTGGTAGAGTGAGTGATACATATTCTCACCATGTCGACGTTCTCAGCGATGGTCCGCCTTTAGCTTCACGAGCCCCGCCTGCGCCCTGAGTTGTCCAGCGCTGTGCTATCATACAGCAATGACCTGTAAAAATTTGTTCGGCGGCTTAAAATGACAGCTTCATGGAAGCTGTGACATCGCATGCGTCCAAACCACCATTTTCCTATCGCAAAGAGCGTTCTCAAACGGCACCATCAAGCTGTGGTCTATATGATCCCTTCGCCGCATGTCTGCCCTTGTCTAACACTGCCGAGATAACTTATATTTCGCCTTGAAGCTCCAACGTAATAAAGAAAATAAACACAAGACAGATCGAAAAATATATTCTGGGATGAGCACTACTTATAGTTTAAATAATAATCACCCCCGCACAAGCTAGCATGCTGGTCGTGAAGCTCCATTACTTTCGCGAGCGAAATGAAGCATAAAAACATATAAATACATATCCGCCTCGAGAATAAAAGGGCGCCCTGAGCGACGTGTGACCCATACAAAAAAAGACCATTAAGCTCTGCATACAGGTTCCATTTTCATTTCTTTGGTATGAATAGAATAAATAGGTTCTCTCAACTTCAGCCTGTCCTCCCTTGACTACCGTCTTCTGAGTGCCTGCTTTTGAACGCCCACAAACTTTCCCAGTCATCTTTAACCTTGGGGTCTGCACACTACAGCTTTGGAGTCCCTCAGTAGGCCAAACTCACCAACTGCGTAGTTATAAGCGATCGTATCCCCGAAATAACGAAGGTCCCCAAAAAAACCTTTCTATAGGAAGCGGCAGAATGGTACCGAGCGCTAGGCTAAATGAAAAAAAAAATAATAATAAAAGAGAAAGCATACATATAATCGCCAAAAAGGAGCCGAGCTATGGGATACACGAGTAACAAGTGCGATCACGTATGCTCAAGTTTGTACAGGCAAGGAAAGCGCAGCTGGAAGCAATCAGCATATCGAGTACACGTCATATTAGTGGAGTGGCGTGTATTCACTGCTGTCCAACCTTACAAATCTTAAGGAATGTACATTTGCATCTTGCCATAAAGTACATTATTATAAGTGTTTTTTACAGAAGACTACATGTTTGTAACATCGACTCACTTAGTTCACTGGGGCGGTCAGTCCTGCACCTGCTTGACTGAATGCCGATGGGCACCGTGTTCAAACATGTTTGGGTTCAGGGCAGAAAGGCTGGAGGTCACACACTGAGCCAATGGTCCATAAAGAAGGCAGAAAACATGTGATTTATGAACATAAACTATTTGAGAAATCATATTCATTCGTAGCGGTTCCGTTGCCGATCTGCATCTTTTTAACCTCCCATCATGGAGAGTCCACGAACTGTGCATTGTTGGTGTCTCGAAAATTTCACAGTCGACCATGCAGAGGAATTCTATAGCTACATGAAACAAATGTCAAAAATCACATTTTTTAACAATTGTACATGGTTTTTCTCGTGATGTTTCAAATCAGCCTTAGCTCCAGACATGCCCTCCAGCTTTTACTCACGGTCTTCGCATAGCCTCCTGAATATCCTATTTCACGTAACGAATTCTTAGATGTGGAATCAAAACGTTGCAGTGAAAGACAAGTTGCTGTCTAACATGCACCGATATCGTGAAGAATCTTTCTGTATTTCGTTTGTTCACATGCGTACGGAGTCACCACTGTAGGAAGCAGAGTCTCCCACTTAGACAGTCATTATGTCACCAGCTGCAGTAAAGATCCGAGTCCCCAAATAACTTTGTGGGTGAATGTTTGTATGGTTTCCTACACTTCTACTGGCATACATATTGCTACACCGCTGTCCATCTTCTAGCGCCACCAAGTGGCCGAATGTCTTGGTACGTGGTTGAGCGTCGTCCTCGTCGCTCTCCAGCTTCGCTTGATTAAAAGGGCCAGCTCGGTTGTTCTGCTGCTTGCTACGTGTGTTGGTGACATTTGGTGGAGCTGCGGGGTAAGATCCCATGTACGTTGCCCCCGAAGACATCAGTGACGCTGCTCATCGGCGCCTGGACGCGACTCCCGTCCATAAAGCGAGCCGTCGCATCCGAAGGCTAAACCTGAGTTCGAACGACTGACCATCCCGCTACGAGCCATGACATCACGACGAGCAGCCAGAATGTCAGCCTTCCAACAACGCCCCACCGTTCATCCTTCTCGCACCTCGATCACAGTCATTATTTCATGGTGACCGGTTCGAGGATGTGGAAGACACGTTGGCCAGTTTTGACCGCGTGGCCGCATTTAACCAATGGGATGACGAGCGGACGCTAATGAATGAACTTCGTGCTGCAAGATTCGGCCAAGACGTCGTTTGAGAACCACAAGGCGTCCATTGTCAACTGGGCTGCCTTTCGCCGTGAATTGCTTACAACATTCAGCTCGAGTGCGCGCAAACAAAACGCCGAGATTGCAATTCGTTCGAAGTCTCAACAGTCAAATAAGAGCGTGGCCATGTATGTGGTGAACATGACGGAGCTTTTCAATCGGGCCGACCCTACCATGCCCGAGGTCACGAAGGTACGGCACCTCATGCGCAGGATGAAGGAGCAGCTGTTCGCTGGCCTCAATCGCGACCCTTCAAGAACTGTTGCAGATTTCGCGAGAGAAGCTACCAGCATGCAACGTTCACTAACGGAACGAAGTACCCAATACGGTCATCAGACAAGAGTTGCGGTCACACCCTACTGCGCATCCGTGCCAGCAGCCAAGGACGAGGACTTGCGGAAGCTTGCGAGGAGCATTGTCCGCGGTGAGCTACAAAGCCTCCACTTTGATGCTCCCTCTGCAATAAATTATTTACCGGGGACGTCATTCGTGACGAAATCCGGCGAGCGGTGCATCCACCAAAAGCACCACAACCAGAGCCATGCATCATGACTTATACTGATGTCCTACGTCGACCTGCCCCCGAGCCACATCCATTCCGCCCCGTTGTCGGACCACCGCCTCACTAGATGAGCCCCATCGAGCCGCAGCAAGACCAGCGTTCCGCTATCAGCAAGGCGACCTTGTGGCGCACGCCCAACAGACGGCCGCTCTGTTATCACTGCGGCGAACCTGGCCACATTCTTCGCAATTTTCCAGACCGGAGAGTAGGTTTAAGAGGATTTCCACCAAACGCGCCTTGACCCTGCTATGGCGAAAGACAACAGGAGATTGAGGAATACCTGGATCCTTACAATATGCACCCGACGTCACCGCAACGGCAGTCGCGATCGTCATACCCGAGGCGTTCTAACCCCCTGCTAATTGTAGGAGACTTCAACGCCTGCCACCAAGAGTGGGGATATAATAGGATCTTGCCTATTATATCCCCACTCTTGGTGGCAGGCGTTGAAGTCTCCTACAATTAGCAGGGGGTTAGAACGCCTCGGGTATGACGATCGCGACTGCCGTTGCGGTGACGTCGGGTGCATATTGTAAGGATCCAGGTATTCCTCAATCTCCTGTTGTCTTTCGCCATAGCAGGGTCAAGGCGCGTTTGGTGGAAATCCTCTTAAACCTACTCTCCGGTCTGGAAAATTGCGAAGAATGTGGCCAGGTTCGCCGCAGTGATAACAGAGCGGCCGTCTGTTGGGCGTGCGCCACAAGGTCGCCTTGCTGATAGCGGAACGCTGGTCTTGCTGCGGCTCGATGGGGCTCATCTAGTGAGGCGGTGGTCCGACAACGGGGCGGAATGGATGTGGCTCGGGGGCAGGTCGACGTAGGACATCAGTATAAGTCATGATGCATGGCTCTGGAAGGGCAGGCAGTTATGGGAAGATTTTCACGAATTAAACCTCACCCTGCAGACAGACTCTGGCTGCCCGACGAGGGTGGGAAACAGTGTGAGCAAAGACACAACCCCAGACTTAACAATTACCAAAAACATAGAGGAGCTTAGGTGGAACAACACAGAGCTCAACTTTGGAAGCGATCATTACGTCCTCGAAATAACGCTTAAACGGGGAGTCAAAGTAAGACGAGAAAAGATCATCAGCGCAATCGAATGGGAGAAATTCAGACAAATTAGGGAATCTGCCAACATGGACCAAAATATTGAAAATATCGACGATTGGGCAGAAACCCTCATGCACCACGTTAAATCCGCTACGATTACCCTAGAGGGGGACGATGCACCGAAAACAGTCGACAGGAAACTCCTACACATGTGGGAAGCAAAAAAAGGTATGGAAAGACGCCTCCGGTGTCAGAGATGGAACCGAAACCTAAGGCGAAAAATTGCCAGGCACAATAAGGAAATTGAGGATTATGCAATTAAACTCTGCGAGGAAAACTGGTGTAACAGGTGCGATGAAATGGAGGGCAACGTGAGCCTTTCAAAGACGTGGAGCCTGCTACGATATCTTCTTAATCCCGACAGTTCGAAAACACAGTCAAACACAACAATAGCAAAGGCAAGACACGCGTTCGAGGGGACTGACGCGGAACTAATAACTAAACTCGTAGACACATATGTCGGCGATACAACATCCCTCCCTCTTAGGCAATACGCGGGCCCACCGAACGAGGCCCTCGACGCGCCCATCTCAGAAGCGGAAGTTAGAGCCGAAATCCTTAGCTTAAAGACGCGATCAGCTCCCGGCCCCGATGGAATAACAAATAAAATGCTACGAAACCTAGACGACGCTTCCATAACGGCACTCACCAACTACATGCAAGAAGTATGGAGTAGCGGTCGTCTTCCCCAGCAGTGGAAAACTGCAAACGTTGTGCTAATTCCAAAACCTGGCAAGCCCCCGAAATTGGAAAACCTCAGACCTATTTCTCTAACCTCATGCATTGGAAAGCTTATGGAACGCGTAATCCAAACAAGGCTAACAAATTTCATGGAGAAAAACGACCTGTGGCCGCATGAGATGGTCGGGTTCCGACCGGGCCTGTGCACACAGGATGTAATGCTCCGATTACAACATGACATAATTGACTCGAAATCCAGAGACGCGAAGGTAATTCTAGCACTAGATCTAACAAAAGCATTTGACAACGTAAAACACCAGGCAATTCTCGCGGGACTACAGAAATTAGGAGTCGGCGAGAGGACATATAATTACGTAATGGATTTCCTGACAAACAGGACGTTGAAACTAAAGTTTCAGGACCTAGAATCCCCCACTGTCCACCTGGGAAGTAAAGGAACTCCGCAAGGCTCGGTGCTCTCCCCCTTCCTTTTTAACGTGGTGTTGAGAGGCCTGCTGCCCTTAAAGTCATAAAAGACCTGAAGTTCAGCATTTACGCGGACGACGTTAATCTCTGGATGAACAACGGCAGCGATGGCAGCATAGAGGAACGCCTACAGGCGGCGGTGGACACCATTGTGTCCTACGCGGCCGAAAGGGGTCTTTCGTGCTCTCCGCAAAAATCCGAACTTTTCATATATAATCCAAAATCAATGAGGTGCAAGGGCGACTTTAACGTAGAAATAAAGGTCGACGGCAAAACCGTACCAAGAGTCCAGCAAATCAGAATCCTCGGACTTTTTATTCAAGAGGACGGGTATAATGATGGAACGATAAAAAAACTCACTACCTACGCGACGCAGGTAACAGGAATATTTAGGAGGATTGCATTCAAAGGCAGAGGCCTCAAAGAGAGAAGCCTCTTGAGACTGATGCAGGCGTACATAATAAGTCGAATATGCTATGCCACACCGTTCCTCAACATCAGGACCAATGAAAAAGAAAGGATAGACGCACTCATCAGGCGTTGCGTCAAGAGGGCGCTGGGTCTACCCATCTCCTCTTCTACGGAACGCCTGATAGAAATGGGAGTGCATAATAGCTGGACGGAACTTGCTGAAGCGGTAAGAATCGCCCAACATGAAAGATTAAGTAGGTCGAGCACGGGTCGAACCATCTTAGAATGGGTGGGTCGAAAAATAGATAGGGGCACAGCCGACAAGGTTTTCCTACCACCACAATGTCGCGAGAACATCATTGTCCGTCCTCTCCCCCGCAACATGCACCCAGAATACCACAAGGAGAGACGGGAGAAGAGAGCAGAAGCACTGGTTAAAAGTGCAAAAGAATTCAGAGTAAAAGAAGTTGCCTACGTAGACGCTGCAAGCGGCCTATCAGGGGCGGCAGTCGCCGCGGTAGTCGATGGTAGCGGCGCACCAGTCGTCTCCGCCACCATCCGAAGTAGAAACATAGACACGGCTGAAGAGGTCGCAATAGCGCTCGCTTGCGTCGGAACGAAGGCTAGATTGATCTTTAGCGACAGTAAAACTGCTCTCTGGAATATCGGAAAAGGCAGGGTCTCACAAGAAGCCGCCCGAATTCTAAAAGCTGCAACTAAAATTGATCGCAAAATCACCCTAATTTGGGTCCCAGCACACACGTCCGTCCCCGGCAACGAGGCGGCCCATGATTTAGCCCGAGATCTCTACTTCCGGGCAAACGCGGAGCCGCCCGACTGCCAGGCGATGGACGAACGTTTGCAAACCTATAAAGAAATAATCGAAAATTATAGATTAGGAAGACGTCTGATGCCGCCACCGGATCCTAGCTTAAATAATAAAGAGGCCATAGCCTGGCGGCGATTACAAGCCGGAAATTTCCCGAACCCTGTCTGGTTGTTTCACACCCAGATAGAGGAGAGAAAAAACGATAAATGTAAAGCCTGCGAAGCGAGGGGGACCCTCGACCATATAATTTGGGAATGCCCTAAGTCTCCGGGCGCTAGGGACAACATTAAAAGTAGAGAAGCCTGGGTAACCCTGCTGCGAAGCGACGTCCCCGCTGACCAGCAGAAAGCCGTCCGTCTGGCGGCTGAGGCCGCGAATAACCAATGTATATTCGCCAGTCCTTAGTCGCGGAGGTTCCAGCCCCCGTTCCTCAGGCCTGCGTGCCAGGAGCGGGGAGTATAGGGGGCCTCCTAAATCGGTGGAAATTAAAGTTTTAATCATCATCATCATTCTGCTTCGCGCAGTCGATACTCCCTCTGGGCAATTCAGAGGCACGTGTCCTCCCCGAGAAAACTAAGCATGGTGACCCCCGGGGGGAGGCCGCCGCTACGTCTCAGATTAAACATCCTCTACCCGACGATTTGACGTGACGGCCCGAGCGGCGACAGCTAAAGCGGCGACGACCCGATCCGATGAACTTACTGACGTGCTGCGAACGCATTGTTTCCGGGGAAATTTTTGTAACCGCCGACAGTTGTGATGTGACCGCACTTGTAGATACCGCCGCCGATTTTTCCGTCATGAGCAGCCAGCTAGCCACGGCACTTCCTAAGGTTCGGATGCCGTGGTCTGGGAAATGATGCGTACCGCCGGTGGCCATGTGATGACGCTGATTGGCATCTGCACTTGCCGCATTAAGGTCTGTGGTTTAACTTTCACTGGCACATTTGCCGTATTACAAGAGTTGGTGACAATATATTATGGTGAGGCTGCCCAAAAGTAACAGAAAATATTTTTCATCTGCCCGTGCCACTAGGTATAACGGGCTTTCTGCTCACATACAGAAGGACCTGATAGTGATATAAAAACAGCACGAATCGGGCTACAGCCACGCTAATAAATGGCTAGACATAACTTTTTACGCGGAATGGAGCGCGCGTGATGCGAGTTAAAACTGACATCGGTCAAAAAAAAAAACAAATAACGAACGTAAGCTAGCATGCCAGGGTGGACGTCAAAGCTGACGAAAGGAATGGTTCATTACCTTGATTCGTTAACAATTTCTTGGATAACAAACTTATTATCATTTCGTAAACAAATCACTTATGTTGACAACAATTCGTCTCCTCTAATTGATGTGACATCAGGCGTACCGCAAGGTAGTGTAATAGGCCCTTTACTGTTTCTGATTTTCATCAATCACCTTTCGTTAAG
This sequence comes from Amblyomma maculatum, assembly GCF_055883805.1. NCBI lineage: Eukaryota > Metazoa > Arthropoda > Arachnida > Ixodida > Ixodidae > Amblyomma > Amblyomma maculatum. The sequence goes on along the minus strand of NC_139344.1, from coordinate 374,963,559 downwards.
CATCACCTCAACACTCAAAATGTTTGCTGACGACTGCGTCATTTTTCGCAAAATTCGCTCTGCTAATGACCACATCGTCCTAAAAGAAGATCTACACTGCATTAATAACTGGTGCGCATCATGGCGAATTTCCCTTAACACTGATAAATGCCAATTAGTGACATTTAGCCGTAAACAGACTATTCACCATTTCACTTACTTGCTTAATCACAGTCCAGTCACACTTGCGTCGTCAAACAATTACCTTGGCGTGGACTTTTTACCAAATTTCTCATGGAAGACCCACATAGAAAAACATTAGTGCCAAAGCTAACCGTACATTAGGTTATTTAAAACGCAACCTCGCAACAACGCAATATACTGTGCGATGTCCGTGCACGTTAAAGAACCCAAAAAGGTCGCAATTTCTGAAGCCCTCCACTACGGCGTCTGTCATAGCCTTAGTAGTTTTGGGACTTTAAGCTTGTTCACGATCACAAATCACGACTTCGAGAAGAAAATGCGCGTTTTTTTTTTTTTTTTTCATAAGTGCTATCTCTGATGAGGCTTTACGCCTGCGCTGGAGCAGCTTGAAGTGTAACTAGGCATACGATGACATGATAGCTTACTTTCAAAGCCAATGAATAAATCTCTGTAAATCGTGCCTTTGTGAAAGCATCACATTTTGCTATTGTTACAGGGGATCAACAACTTTTGTATCGATACTTTAATGTTCAAGCCAACACTAAAAAAGTTCGCGGGCTAGACTTCACTATTTATTCTAGCGGAAAGATAGCACAAAATAAGCTGTGTTAGTCTCAGCTTCTATCAGGTTGTTTCATAAAGATCGGACAGACTATCATTTTAAAGCTTACTCCCCTTCAGCTGCGATGACTTCGTTATGTATTCAAGCAGGGACACTTCGAAATCAAGCGCAAGGCGGCACCCTATAAACACTACCATAGTCTCTATGTATCCAAAGGGTGGGTACCGGTTGCTGCAGTTTCTAATATATACATATAACATGCAGCCGCCTTTTCAATAGTTTCGTCAATGCTACTGTACTGTACGGTACCGGTAACCTAAAGATATGAGCATAGTAAGGCCGGCACTTGCAGAATTGCAACGAACAATTAGTGGGCTGACACTAATTTTAATCTGTTCCTTTTCGTAGAATTCTCCCAGTGCCTTCCTGATATCGCGTAATGTCTTCTTATGCTGCTGTTTCAGCCCGTCACTTGAACAGAATGCAAACTCAACCACTTCCAATTGCTGCTTTTCGCGCGGGTTCTTTCGTACAGTTTCGTTTTCGTACGCGTCCATACGAATATTGGACACCAAAATCCAATCTCTACAGAAACAATATCACGTGTCACCTCTTCATGACCTGCCAGAGTCACGCACGATTCCAATATATTGTCACGTATACGGTGACTAAGGATACCAATGATAGCAGGGGGTAGCCCAGGCGCAACAACACAGCAGCACAGACGCAAACGTGCAAGCGACAATTTTTCGTCATTTTCAACTTCGTCCTCCTTTCACACCTCAGTCATGCGCCACCTGGCAACGGCCCGAAGTAGCGGGAAAGGAGTTTGTCTGACAAGCCTGGACGGCGAACTGGTGTCCATACCCAGACTTGGTCTCCAGGCTTGTAGTCAACCTGGCGGTGCCGGAGGTTGTAACGGTGCGCGTCAGTGGTCTGCTGCTGCCCAATGTGCACACGGGCGAGCTGGCGGGCTTCCTCAGCGCGGATGGCATATTGCTGGGCATCTGAGAATAGCTGGTCATCATCTGGGCACGGGAGCATGGAATCGAGCATGCTCTGAACTTCCCGTCCGTAAACAAGTCGAAATGGTGTGAAGCGCGTTGTCTCTTTTAAGGCTGTATTATACGCAAATGTGACGTACGGCAGCACCTCGTCCCAGGTCTTGTGCTGCACATCGACGTACATTGCCAACATATCCGCAATCGTCTTATTCAATCTTTCTGTAAGACCATTGCTTTGTGGATGGTACGCTGTGGTCTTGCGATGGGTCGTGCAACTCAGCTCAAATGTGCGGTCGATCAGCTGTGAAATGAAAGCTGTCCCTCTGTCGATAATGACGTAGGAAGGGGCGCCATGCCGCAAGACTATGTTGTGCATGAAAAACTCTGCTACTTCGGAAGTTGTGGCATGAGGGATTGCCTTTGTCTCAGCATATCGAGTCAGGTAGTCAGTAGCGACTACTATCCATTTGTTTCCCGCCTGCGTCAAAGGGAAAGGGCCAAGGAGATCCATTCCAATTTGGTCGAACGGGATGCGGGGTGTTTTGATGGGCTTGAGAAATCCGGCAGGCTTCTGGGGCGGTGTTTTACGGCGCTGGCATTCACGACAGCTTCGTACATAGCGTTTCACAGCTGCGGAGAGTCCTGGCCAGTAATACATGTTGCGCACTCGAGCAAGAGTCCGCGAGCAACCCAAATGACCAGACGTCGGTTACTCATGGCAAGCAAGACGAATATCCTCACGGAGCTCGCATGGCACTACCGGAAGGTAAGTTCTGTCTTGGCCCTGGGAGTTTCTTTTATACAAGACGCCTTGCCGTATGCAGAAGGAACCAAGGTGCCAAGATAGGTGTCGAGGCAGGGTCGTATCACGCCCTTCCAGATAATCGATGAGTGGAAGGATGTCTGGATCAGCTCTTTGTCGATCCCTGAGCACAGATGCACTGAGGGCTCCTAGAAAACCGCTATCGTCATCGGCTATAGTATCGCCAGTGTCAACGGGTGCTCGTGACAGCGTGCCGGCGTTTTCGTGTTTGCGGCCGGACTTGTAAACAATAGTTATGTCAAACTCCTGAAGCCGTAAACTCCAGCGTGCAAGTCGTCCAGATGGGTCTCGCAGGTTTACCAGCCAGCACAAACAATGATGGTCCGTGACTACTTTAAATGGCCGGCCGTAAAGATAGGGGCGAAACTTCATAGTAGCCCATACGACCGCCAGGCATTCCTTTTCTGAGGTGGAGTAGTTCATTTCGGCACAAGAGAGAGTGCGGCTAGCATAGGCTATTACTCGCTCAAACCCGTCTTCATGCTGAACAAGGACCGCTCCAAGACCGATACTACTGGCTTCAGTGTGCACCTCAGTGTCAGCCTCTTCATCGAAGTGCGCCAGAACAGGGGATGTTTGAAGGCGCTCACGAAGCAAAGAGAAGGCCATCTGCTGCTCAGAGTTCCACAGTCCTTCCTTGTAAGGCGCGTCAGAGGTTCTGCGATCTGAGAAAAGCCCGCAATGAAACGCCGATAATATGCGCACAGGCCGAGGAAGCGCTGAACAGCCCTCTTATTAGCTGGAACGGGAAATCGTGCGACGGCAGCAGTCTTATCGGGATCCGGGTGCACCCTATCAGCGCTTACAACATGGCCGAGGAACCTGAGTTCTGTATACCCGAAGTGGCGTTTCTGGGGCTTCAGCGTGATATCAGCAGAACGGAGGGCTTCCAGGACAGCTCGAAGGCGTTCGAGGTATTGGTCAAATGTTTCAGAAAAAACAACTACGTCGTCCAAGTACACACGACAGATCTGCCACTTGAGGCCAGTGAGGACGCTGTCCATCATCCTTTGGAATGTAGCTGGGGCAGAGCACAATCCAAATGGGAGTACTTTGAATTCATATAGGCCATCTGGAGTGACAAATGCGGTTTTTTTTTGGTCTCTTTCGTCTACTTCGATTTGCCAATAGCCGCTTTTTAAATCAATAGATGAAAAATACTTCGCAAGTCACAATCTGTCCAGTGAGTCATCGATGCGCGGCAACGGGTATACATCTTTCTTTGTCACATTATTCAATTTCTTATAGTCGACGCAAAATCGAAGAGTGCCGTCTTTCTTTTTGACCAGGACTACTGGTGAAGACCACGGACTTTGTGAAGGCTGCACAACACCATCACCCAGCATCTCCTGAACCTGCGTCTGGATCACTTCTCGTTCTTTGGCAGACACACGATAAGGCTGCTGTCGTATAGGGCGCACGTCGTCATAAGTAATGATGCGATGTTGTGTGATGGGCGTTTGACGAACATTCGAGGAAGAAGCAAAGCAATGCTTGAAGTCCAGCAGCAGTTCCTCTAATGCCCGCCGTTTCTACTTTGGCAAGTGACAGTTAATGTCGATGTTGTCAAGAGATGGCTCGTTAGTTTCTACTGCCGTGGATGCAAAACAGACCGGATCGTGCGCAACATGGTCAGCAAAACCGATAGCAGTCCCCGGGAACAAGTGCCGGTGCTCATAAGAAAAATTTGTGACAAGGCGTGCAGCCCGGCCATTGTGAATCGGCAATAAACTTCGGGGAGCGCAAATGCCTTGAGCAAGCAGGAGTGAATGGTTCGCCTCCGCTACACCATCACCGGTACAGAAATCGTCACAGGTAACTTCTACACGAGTCTATTTCGCAGGTCGATAACTGCTCCGTACTCCAGCAGAAAGTCAATGCCGAGGATAAGGTCACGGGAGCAGTCACTTAAAACAACGCAACTAACGACGAACGTACGTCCGTTAATCTGAATGCGAGCCGTGCACATCCTCTTTGGAGTAACTATATGACCGCCGGCGGTTCGAAGGTACTACCTGGCCAAGTAGAGCACCTTCCTCAAAACAGTCGCCATGCGACCACTCAAAATTGAGTAATCGGCACCGGTGTCCTCTAATGCATTGACCGTAGTGCGACCGTCTAAAATAACCGGAATGTCCAGGGAAACGCTTTTTGCTTCCCTAGGTGACGGTACCAGCAGCTCGCGGTCGGATCGAAGCAGCGACGATAGGAGGTCTTCAACGCAGCGACTACCAGCGGCCTCGCCCCCGAAGGTCGCTGTTTTCAGTTTTCCCGATGGGGGCTAGACGAGCGGTCTTGGTCCTCTCGCGAGGAACCGTGGGTGAACGAGGAGGAGCGCCTTGGTGAAGGGGAGCGGGGCTGACGCTGCGAACGAGATGAAGAACGCTGCTCCGCCAGGTACTCCTCAATAACTCGGGGTCGTTGACCAAACTGGGGAGGAGGCGAGTCGATACAGACAATCCCAGTAGAGATGTCCTGGTTCACCACAGTGGAAGCAAAGCGGACGGCGGTCAGGCGTGCGCCAAATGTCGGCTTTGCGTCGGGGCAGCGGACGATTGTCGAAGTTCTGCACTGGCTGCACCGAGGGCAGCGGAACTGTAGGTGACGCGAGAATGGGCGATGGTGAAGGGGGAGCCTGACTCTGCAGAACTTCCGCATATGTGGGACGATTGTCGGTCCCCTACAGCAATGGCGGGCTCGGAACTACAGGCGAAAGAGAGCTCTTGAGCGCCTGCCGCACCTCCTCCCGCACTATAGCAGAAACGGAAGTTGACGATTGCTGCAGAGGGCTCCAGAACTTGCTTAGTTCTTCGCGCACGACGCTGCGAATCAGTTCGCGCAATGCATCGGGATGCCGCTCGGAAGATGCAAATGATTCCGCGATTTTGCTTGTATGAAAAGGTCGGTCATAAGCCACGGCACGTTGTTGTAGCACCTTTTCCATTGGGGTGGCCTCCGCAAGGAATCAGTTTACAGTCGACGGTGGATATCGCACCAGGCCTGCGAAGAGCTGCTCTTTCAAACCCTGCATCAAGTGCCTGACCTTTTTGTCCTCGGACATGGCGGGATCAGCTCGCCTGAAGAGGCGCGTCATGTCCTCGACGTATGCTTGGACACTCTCATTCGGCCTTTGGATGCGAGAGTGAATGGCACGTTCTGCATGCTCGCGACGATCCGCGCTAGTGTAAGCCTCGAGCAGTTGACGACGGAATTCCCGCCACGAAGCTAATACTTTCTCTCTGTTCCCGAACCAGATACTGGCGCCGTCCTCAAGGCTGAAGTAGACGTTCCTTAGTTTGGCAGCATCGTCCACACTGGTTGAAAGCAGCAACACGTTCAAACTGAAGGAACCAGTCCTCCACATCCTCAATGAGATCCCCATGGAAAGACTTTGGTACCCGAGGGGCCTGCACGGTGTAGTTATAGGCCGGTGCGACGCCCGTTACGTGCTGAGCAGAAGCACTGGATGTCATGGCGGCTGCTAATGGCTAAAGTTCCGGAGACAGTCCCTGGAGCCGTCGACTGGCGCGCTGCACTGGGGTGTCCAATGGCACAGGGCTTGCGCGACGTCTTGCAGAGGGAGACTCTTGCATAGGCGGTCGTTTTACCCAGCAGCTCCACCAGAATGTCACGTACATGGTGACTAAGGATACCAATGATAGCAAGGGGTAGCCCAGACGCAACAACACAGCAGCACAGACGCAAACGTGCAAGCGACACTTTGTCGTCCTTTTCAACTTCGTCCTCCTTTCACACCTCAGTCATGCGCCAGCTGCCAACGCTAGGTGGCAAACTAATAGGTAATTCGGGCTGTGATTAGTACAGCCGAGAATAGGGCTCGAGGACTGTCCCTGCTGAAATTCCCACTATGCAGTGCGAATTCATCCGCACGCTTCTCTACATTTTGGTTTCGCACACGCAAGCCTTGTTATAAAGTTTACACGTGTCATTTGTGCATACCTTCAATTCGTACTCCTTGGTACAGTGAGAAAATGTACAAACTATCGTAATTACCTGAGAGCCACAAACGGTTTACGACTGAGTGGGGTTACTTAAATTATTTGTTCTATCTAAAAAGCGAATTAAGTTACTGTCAAACATGTTACAAATGACTGCCACTCATTTTTTTTCAATCACCACCAAGATGAGATTTGTTCTCCCTGATGAAAACCGGAGAACAAAGAGATGAGTTTTTGATTGCTGAAAAGACGTTTGCTTGGGCTAGTTAACCTTTATCAGACGCTCAAAACAAAGGAACCGAAACGGTTTTGTTTGGCTTATCGGATTTGCCGTCCCAAAGCGACTCAAGCTATGAGAGGCTCCGGACATTTCAACCACCTGGGGTAACTTAACATGCACTCACATCGCACAGCACAAGCAAGCCTTGCTTGTTGGCCCCATCAAAAAGGCGCCGCCGTAGCCAGGATATGATCCCACATCCTCGGACACAGCAGCCGAGCGCCCTGACCACCGCAGAAACCTGGTGTTACCAGCAGTTATCAATTTCAGTTCTAGGAGATTAAAAGAGATCTTCAGTTTAATCATCCTTGACTTTTAATTGGACGTTGCAAAGCGTTGCTTTCAGAATCAACCCTACATACACTGTCGGATGGGTAAATTTAAACCCTTTTTTTGCCATATACCACAATGTGCCATTCTGAAGCGCAATCATTATGTATATGCGTTGAATCCGGCATTCATGCATTTAATGCAGCAATCAGACTTGTGTCTCTGAACACTTCTCAGGCATGCCAACACTCGGCACAGAATCTACACGCATTGTACGCGAGAGTTCGTTTTCATGTATCCTCATATCGTAGAACTGAGTGATCCAAACACAGTTCGGCGGCCATCACAGATTTAATTCAAACACAGCGTAAGGAATATGACTTGTCTGCTAATATACCATGATGGGCTAGCATGTAATGATTCGTAAACAGATAGAACATGACAGACATTGTAGAGTATCGAGAGTCGTATGATTTGTCCGATCCAAAAAGTGAAAAATTTGCTTTCCGCAGTTTCGCTTCTCTACTCAGTTTATCTGAGGCTGCGGCATCTTAATAAGTGGTACAGTGAGTGATACATATTCTCACCATGTGGACGTCCTCAGCGATGGTCTGCCTGAAGGTTCACGAGCCCAGACTGCGCCCCCAGTTGTCCAGCGCTGTGCTATCATAGAGCAATGACCTGCAAAAAGTTGTTGGGCGGCTTAAAATGGCAGCTTCATGGAAGATGTGACATCGCATGTGTCCAAACCACCATTTTCCTATCGCAAAGAGCGTTCTCAAAAAGCACCATCAAGCTGTGGTCTATATGATCCCTTCGCCGTATGTCTGCCCTTGTCTTACACTGGCGAGATAACTTATATTTCGCCCTGAAGCTCCAGCACAATAACAAAAATAGAAAAAAACCAAGACAGATCGAAAAATATGATATTCTGTGATGAGCACTACTTATGTTTTAACAATAAAAGAATCGCCCCGCACAAGCTAGCGTGCTGCTCGTGAAGCTCCATTACTTGCACGAGCCAAATGAAGAATAAAAACATATTGAACAGATATCCACCTCGAGAATAGAAGGGCGCCCTGGGCGACGTGTGATACACACAAACAAGCCCGCTAAGCTCTGCATACAAGTTTTATTTTCATTTCTTTCGTTTGAATAAAATACATAGGGTCTCTCATCATCAGCCTGTCCTCCCTTCAGTACTGTCCTCTGAGTGTCGACTTTCAAATGCCTACCGACTTCCCCAGTCAACTTACCCTTGGAGTCTGCACACCATAGCACTGGAGTCCCTCAGTAGGTCAAACACACCAACTGCGTAGTTAGCAGCGATCGCATCCCCGAAACAACGTAGGCCCACAGAGAAACTTTCCTATAGGATGCGGCGGAATTGTACCGAGCGCTAGTCTAAATGAAAAACAAAAAGAGGAGAATTACATATCATCACCAAAAAGGAAGTGTGCTATGCGATACACGAGTACCAAGTGCGAGCACGTATGCTCAAGGATGCGCAGGCAAGAAAAGCGCAGCTGGAAGCAATCAGCATATCGAGTACACGCCATATTAGTGGAGTGGCGTGTATTCACTGCTGACCGACCTTACAAAACCTTAAAAAATGTACATTTGCGCCTTGTCAGAAAGCACTTTAATATAGGTCTTTTTTACAGAAGACTGCATGTTTGTAACATCGACTTACTTAGTTGACAGGGGCGGTCAGTCCTGCTCCTGCTTGACTGTCTTGCCGATGGGCACCGGGTTCAAGCATGTTTGGGTTCAGGCCTGAAAGGCTGGAGATCACAAACTGAGTCAATGGGCTATAAAGAAGACAGAAAACATGTGACTTATGAACATAAACTATCTGAGAAATCATATTCATTCGTAGCGGTTCCATTGCCGATGTGCATCTCTTTAACCTCCCATCATGGAGAGTCCACGAACTGTGCAGTTTTCGGTGTCTCAAAACTTTCACAGTAGACCATGCCGAGCAGTTTGGTATCTACATGAAAAAAACAATTAAGTCAAACATCACTTTTTAAAATAAAATATGGATTTGCTCGAATGTCTCAAATTAGCCTTAGCTCCAGACATGCCCTCCAGCTTTTACTCACGATCCTGGCATAGCGTCCTCCAGATTGCTATTTCACGTGACGAATATTTACATGAGGAATCGAAGCACTACAGTGGAAGGCGCAGAATGTTGGCTACAAGTTGCTGTCTAACATGCACTGATATCGTGGAGAATATTTCCGTATTTCGTTTTTTCACATGCGTTCGGAATCACCACTGTAGGAAGCAGAGTCTCCCACTTAGACAAACTCATTATGTCACCAGCTGCATTAAAGATCCGAGTCCTCAAATAACTTTGTGGGTGACTGTTTGTATGGTTTCCTACACTTCTACTGACATACATATTGCCACACCGCTGTCCTCGCCTCTCTCGAGCCTCGCTTGATTGAAAGGGCCAGCTCGGTTGTTCTGCTGCTTGCTACGTGTGTTAGTGATATTTAAAGGAGGTGCTGGGTAATATCTCATGTACGTTGCCGCCCAAACCGTCCGTGACGCTGCTCATCGACGCGTGGACGCGACTCCAGTAAATAAAGCGAGCCGTCGCCTCCGAGGCCTACAACCCGAGTTCGAACCACTGACCACCCCTCTACAAACCATGATACCCACGACGTGCAGCCGGACAAGTCAGCCTTCCAGCAACACCCCACCGTTCGTCCTTCTCGTACCTTGATCACCGCCATCATTTCATGGTGACCGGTTCGAGGATGTGCAAGACTGCTTGGCCAGGTTTGACCGTGTGGCCGCATTTAACCAATGAGACAACGACTGGAAGCTAATCAATGTGAACTTCATGCTGCAAGACTCGGCCGAGACGTGGTTTGAGAACCACGAAGCCGTCCTTTGTCAACTGGGCAGTCTTTCGCCCTGAGTTTCTTACAACATTCAGATCGAGTGCGCGCAACGAAAACGCAGAGAATGCGATTCGTTCGAGGTGTCAACAGTCAAGAGCGTGGTCATGTTTGTCGAGGACATGACGCGGCTTTTCAATCGGGCCGACCCTACCATGCCCGAGGCCACGAAGGTACGGCACCTCATGCGCGGGGTGAAGGAGCAACTGTTCGCTGGCCTCATTCGCAACCCTCATAGAACTGTCGAAGATTTCACGGGAGAAGCTACCAGCAGGATGGAACGTTCACTGCAGGAACAAAGTACCCAATACGGCCATCAGACAAGCGTAGCGGCAACACCCTACTGCACTTCCGTGCCAGAAGCAAGGGACGAGGCATTGCTGGAGCTTGTGGGGAGCATTGTGCGCGAAGAGCTGCAAAACCTCCACTTGGATGCTCCCTCTGCAATGAGTTATTCTACCGGGGACGTCATCCGGGATGAAATCCGGCGAGCGGTGCAGCCACCACCAGCACCACAACCAGGACCACACATCATGACTTATAATGTCCTACGTCGACCTGCCCCCGAGCCACATCCATTCTGCCCCGTTGTCGCACCACCGCCTCGCTACATGCACCCCGTCGAGCCGCAACAAGATCTGCACCCCGTCGAGCAGCAGTAAGACCAGCGTCCCGCTATGAGCAAAGCGCACTTGTGGCGCACGCCCAACAGACGGTCGCTCTGTTATCCCTTCGGCGAACCTGGCCACATTCTTCGCAATTGCCCATACCGGAGAATAGGTTTTAGAGGATTTCCACTAAACGCGCCTCGACCCCGCTATGGCGCAAGACCACAGGAGATTGAGGAATACCTGGATGCTAACAAGATGCACCCGACGTCACCGCAACGACAGTCGCGATCGTCATCCCCGAGGCGTTTTGCTTCGCCCAGTCGATACTCCCTCTGGGCAATCCAGAGGCACGTGCCCTCACCGAGAAAACTAAACACGGTGACCCCTGGGGGGAGGCCGCCGCTACGTCTCAGATTTAACATCCTCTACCCGACGATTTGAATCGACGGCCCGAGCGGCATGCAGCTAAAGCGGCGACGACCCGATCCAATGAACTTACCGACGTGCTGCGAACGCATTGTTTCCGTGGAAATTTTTGTAACCGCTGACAGTTGGGATGTGACCGCACTTGTGGATACCGGCGCCGACTTTTCCGTCATGACCAGCCAGCTAGCCACGGCACTACATAAGGTTCTGACGCCTTAGTATGGGCCAATGATGCGTACCGCCGGTGGCGATGTGATGACGCCGAGTGGCATCTGCACTTGCCGCATAGAGATCATGCGGTTTTACTTCCACTCGCACATTTGCCGTACTACAAGAGTTGGTGACAATATATTATGGTGAGGCTGGCCAAAAGTAATCGAAATTATTATGCATCTGACCGTGCCACTAGGTATAACGGGCTTTCTGTTAACATACAGAAGAACCTGATAGTCACATAAAAAAACAGCATGAATCGGGCTACTGCCACTCTGATAAATGGCTTGAAATAATATTTTACGCGGAATGGAGCACGTGTGATGCAAGTTAAAACTGACATAGGTCACAAAAAAAAAAAGATAACGAGCGTAAGCTAGCATGCCAGGGTGGATGTCAAAGCTGACGAAAGGAATGGAAATAGAGCCGGGATAATCATGAATGGAAGTGGTCGTCGAGGAATGCAAATTCCCACTGTCGCAATGGGATAAACGAGGAGATCCCGCATTCATCGTTAATTTTATGTATTCACATGGGGTCGAATATTTCGCGTGGGGTTTTTGTTTGTACTTTTTTTATTAGGCAACGCTTGTCTAAATCTGGACGGCAGCCGTGGTGTGAATCAGAAGGCAGTTTTATATAACTTTCAGTTACAGTGCGGAGGTCATTCTAGTGCTCCAACATAATTTTCAATGCAATCAGGGCGCCCGATTACTGTGCCCAAAGACGCGGGATCGCATCCCGGCCTCGGCGGCCGCTCTTCGGTGGAGGCGAAAAGCTAGGCGCCAGTGTGCTGTGCGATGACAGTGCCCGTTAAAGAACCCCAGGTGGTCGAAATCTCCGGAGTCCTCCACTACGGCGTCTCTCATAGCCTGAGTCGCTTTGGGACGTTAAACCCCACAAAACCAAACCAAACCAATCAGTTAGAGACCATAATGGGAGCCTAAACGTCTCTACGATGGAGCACTCGCCTGCCGATTATCCAAGGCTAATCTTTCAAACAGATTAAAACAACCTCAAATCCATCACCACGATAACACGATATCAGCTGAACTAGAATTCCTAAATCTACAGATGCTTGAGCCACCAGAAATTACAACCTGCTTTTTATAAATATCAGTGCGAGAAGAAACGCTTCCCATCATTCCAATGAAATCTATTGTCAGTTTATCGTCAAGTTCTTTGACATACAGCTACGATAGCTAGTTAGATGTCGACCTGACCTTCTTCACGCGCTTTTTTGTTTATCGCGGCACAAAGGTTACAAGTGAGTTCGATGTTCTTCGCGAAAACTTTGGGCACGTACAGCCGCCCTGATTTTTAACAATATAGCGCGAGCGTCGACCAAACTGCTGGTCAGCGCCTTATAACGGCGATAAGCGTGCAACACGGTGAGAATTCGCGCACGCGCACGAAGAGAGAGCGCCTTCTGCTACGCTGTTCGGATCACAAAAACACACGCCCTGCCCCAATATCTGTTTGCGACGTTCCACATTCCTGCGCATGCACGAACTCTCGCCGTGTTGCACGCTTATCGCCGTTATAAGGCGCTGACCAGCAGTTTGGTCGATGCTCGCGCTATATTGTTAAAAATCAGGGCGGCTGTACATGCATGCACGCTAACGCATGCAGTTGACGCAGATTCATAGAATAATCACCAAGCAAAAACAGTCTAGCTTCGGGGCATATCGCGAACGTTCAAATTTCAGAGTATTGTACCGCGAGTATTGTCTGGGGCATTGTTTGGTTGGCGCCGCCCTCTATAGGCCGTTAAACTTGGTTTTGACGTCGTAATTTAGCGTCCCACCGAAATATGATGATGTTACTTTCCTCTAGTATTGCTTACATATATATTGACATGGTGTTGCATGAGTGTTATCATAGCATGGCTAGTGAACTATGACATGGCCACGCCGCACTGAAACAAAAACAACGCGAAAGATATGCCAGAGTGCAGTGCAGCGTTCTGAACAAGCGCGTATAGTTCCTGCCATAAAGTGGGGAATTTGATGCACTCATGAAACTGAATCTATGCAACAAGAAAAAAATGCCCGCGCCGCTCTCCAGGATGTTATATTATTCAAGGATGCCTAAAAGGCTCCACTTACAGCGCTCAAAAGCTGTTGAGCAGATGTGCTAAGAAGGCTTCGGTTGCGCGCTTTAGATACTCCAACAGCAGGAAAGTGTTTTCTGCCCAGGCGCCAATTGCTCGAGCAAAACTGCCAATACATAGAAAAATAAAACTAGCACGAAGCATTTGACATCTGATAGGCCAAGCTCATGCTTGGTTTGTGAGGTTTAACGTCCCAAAGTGACTAAGGCTGTGAAAGCCGCCGTAGTGGAGGACTCAACTAATTTAGACCACCTGGGGTTCTTTACCTTGCACTGACGTAGCACAGCACACGGGCGCCTTGCTTTTCGCCTCCATCGAAAAACGGCCTCCGAGGCCGGAATTCGATCCCGCATCCTTGGGAACAGTAATCGAGCGCCGCAACCACTGCGCCACCCCGGCGGGGTGCCAAGCTCATGTGCGTCGAAGTTCACCAAAGCACAATTACCAAGTAACCACAGGTCATGACATCCTTCTTTAATGCGGCCAGGGCATTGAGGCATCAGCATACAGCGATCGATTTCAGTAAATATTCCTATATCAAGATTTGACGCAGCGGGTAAATTTCACAAGCTGACCGAGAGCTCAAACAGCTGCGTGTAACAGAGGCGAGATTTTATCCATATCCTCAATAATTTCTGCTTTCGACCGCAGCATCCTCGTACGCCACGCAAAGCCTCACGACCAGCAATGCTGCTGTGTTATCAATATAGAGTTCGTTAGTGCGCCGCAAGGTGACAAATCTGCTCGATCACGTGGGCAATACCGCTTCTATTGTGAACTGCCGGCGAGGCCATGCGGTTCTGAAGTCACAAATAGTTTTAGCCAATCAAAGCCACGACGCACAATGTTAGTCGTTCTTGGATTCTCACTTCACCGTTCCTCATAAAAATACGGGTGCGGTAACGAAATAGCAAACATGACAAAAGCCTCTTTCTGTCTTTTGTTCGTGAACCTCTGTGCTATTATGCACGACCAACTAGCTTCGCTCAGTTTTTCATAGGAAGGAATTGAATTTGGTCTTGCCATCTAATACTATGACGTCAAACTACCCGCCGACCAATATTTGCCCGGCCTTGTCACGTGCCATTTGCCACCAGTCAGATGCACGCTAGGGATTTTTGAGACTACAAGCCTAAAAACGGGAGGGGTGCTAGTGTCTGCTGGTTTCTATGGCCATCACTTGGAGTAGTTTGCTATGGAGGTTGTGGCTATGGCGGCTAAATGGAGGAGGAAAGGACGGGCTCGATCCCTGCTGCGGCAGCCTCGTTTCAATAGAGCATATATCCGTTGATGTCAAACAACCCTTTGACCTTTCCCTATATGCGGTCGAAAATGTTTAATCAATCACGTTTCAGACGGTTATTGCAAATATTTGATTCCTCGAGTCGTGAATGACGCAGCGCTACCTTTATGTTATAATCAAGAGAGATCTGAAAATCGTAAATTACAGTAGCTCCGGCGCCAAATTTTCCTGATCAGAAGCAAAGTTTTAAAATGCGAAAGCGAGGCACGTGGAAGAAAAAATACAAAGGCGCATTTTCTGAGCTTTTCACTACTTCTGGGTTAGCTGCCATGCTCTCATCCGTATAGCATTTCGTATTCAGTGAAATTAGAATAATTGTACACGCTGCGTATGAATTCGGAGATAGGGGAAAGTGCAATAGAAAGTTTTCTTTATTCACGCCATACAACTGCTCTTCAAATTTATTTTCGCAAGAAATGTTTCATATAAATGTGCAGGGTAAAGATAAATTTATCTAAGTAGTGGACGTTAAAAATTCCGGAGGACACTTCAGCTTTGCCTTTAAGGGAATAACTCGCCAACGTAGGCTACCAGCCAACATACAAGTCCCCACTTTAACCAATCATATAAACGTGCCTGCGGTGCCTAGGGGTAACGTGAATTCAAGGATCCTGGCAAGCTGATTCAGATATCGCCCTCCCATATGAAAGGAGAGAACCGAGTTGGCGGCTCCTGACAAACGTAATGTCAGAAAGCCCTACGTCCATTTAGTGCTCGACCATTGACAGCTGTCAGCTACCGCTTGTCAGCGCCATGCTCGTGATTTTTCGCTCATAACGCTGGCGATGACGCCGGCGCCGAATTTTCGGTGAATGAGGCCTTTAATGCTATCGCGTTATAAAGAACAAAACTTCATTAAACGACGCAGAGCTTTGTAAACACTGTGACATTAAAAAGTATGTGCTCAAGTATTAAAGCTCCGGGGATCACTTTATGAGGTAGTTGGGTAACTACACAGCAGCTGTAGCAGCTGTAGCAGTAGCTGACATCAGCGCAACTGTTGCAGGTATTTGATACATGTGATTACATTTTTTGCATGGCTCACAAAAAGATTTATTCCCCCCCCCCCCTTCCCCGCTTTTTGTAAGCCTCGCAGCCCTCTCGCTCTAAAGAATTCAGCAACACACTTCAAAGCGAGAACTCTTTCTTCATTCGAGTTACTTAGTTGGAATTGAAAGCTCCGCGACAGATTTGTCGAAAAGTTTGCTCGACTTGCGAACTGAGGCTCCCCGTCTACCCTTGTTCAGTGCTCTTTCATACCATGTAGCCATCTTCTTTCTCATTATACCCGCGATTTTTAAGTGCACTTTAAAACACGGCTTTGATTTAAAATACAGTAAGCACTCTCTACTTCCACGTCACCATCTCACGCGACCTAGACCTTGACAGTGGGCACGGGCCTACGTGTCTATGACCCAGTCATATAATGCCCAGCAGGCTTACCAGAGAAGTTTAAGCCCTAAATACGCGACCTTGACCTTGACAAAGGTCACGGACTACGTGACTATGCCCCAAAGTCATATATCGACCACCCCGCTTAACACAGAGGCTTGACCTCTAAGCTTTCCTCAAGGTGAAAAGCGTGCACGCCTGACGGCTCCAAAAAGAGGGAGAAGGAGACAGAGGGGTTAACCAGAAAGATGTTCCTATTAGTTACACGTCACTGGGAAGAGAAATCAAAGAATTTAAAAGAAAAACCAGATAATGCACGAGGATCAGTCATAAATTGTCATGCAAGCATGAAGCCCTATTCTTTGTAGCACTACATGTTTTGAAGGTCTAGAAGGCTGTGAACCGTGACCGCAGTGATCACTGGTCGAGCATCTTGCCCTTCGTCAGAGGGGCAAGATGGAAGCTTTTCAGTGTTCACTGGAGGGTATATGTATTTCGGTAATAAAATATGACTGCCGACCGGCTATGGAAGCGAAATGTTTAATTGTTATGCCTGGTTATTCTGTCATGCTAAGGCAGGTTCCACTCATGTAGACCTGAACCTAGTTTAGACAGTGGAAGCTCAATTAAAACTGGTAAGACACGGTTATCTGTGGTTTAACTCATCTACGCTGTCTGTGATCCTCAAGGGCAGCACATAACTGGTCTAGACGAGACGAAAATGTCGCGGGCATTTTGAAGAGGTAGATCACAGGACGCGAGCCAAGTGGACGTCGGTGATTTGGATGGGAAAGGTAGGCAGGGGACTGGAAGGCTGTCTGGCGTTGTGTGAGACAACGTTGCTTATGTACCGGTAGGAATTAACTGTTCCATGTGCGTGAAGAAGCAGCAAATGCGCTAAGTAGAAGTGAGTCGCTGATTAAGAAGCAACAGGTGTGGAAAGTAGCCTAAACGAGCAACAAGCGAAAAAGAAGCGAGCGCCGCCGGCTGCTCGCACAGCGCCTGTGGTCAAAGTGCCAGCGCCTATGACCTTTGCTTCGTGAGGCTAGTAAACCTTTCGTTTTAAAGCATGACACTTACTCTGTGTATTCGCGAGTGTCTCCTCATGACCCCATCTCGAACAATAAGGTATGTCGGTCATTCCAAAACAGAATGAATTTTGCTTTGATAATGAGTATCCGTGTATCAGAATGAATGATACTCAGCGTGGATACGTGCGCACGCCGTCTGCTAACCAGCAGTGTATATGTCCACGCGTACGGCCCGGTGTCTGCTGTTTGTTTCACTATTCCGATTACATTTTTTACGTGTCTGCTTTTTATGAAATAAATATTAGCAGGTTACCATGCCACACTACAGCAAAGGCAATAATTGTCGTGTTCGAGGTTGTCATACAGGATAATAACGCTCTTCGTCGCTTGAGATTCTTTGACGCGCGGCATATCAAACACAGTGATAATATCAATAAGCGCGGTGTCAAAGTAAAACTATCAGGTTGGGACATCCATAAAACCTAATACAATCACACAGAATTTTCTCTCTAATCTTTATTTGGATTTCGGCAGCTATTGAAGCATGAGACGGCCTAACACTGCTGCCGTGCAGGAGGCATTCACAGGCCCTCTGTACGCACAATTGTATTTTCTGCTCACCACGTTAATCAGTTCTGTAAAATCACTAATCGGTAAGTGCTGTACGTTTCCGTCTTTCGCACAAAGCCCTTATTTCTGAGAAGCTGAGTAAAACAGTACCAAATTTTGTACGGGCTTAACTATCGCTTCCTTCCTTCCTTGTTTCTATGTATTTAAGGGATAAATTGGTTTGTTGGTCGCAGTAATACGTACGGCATCTATTCATTTCAAAACATGCAATTTTACATTATCTTTCTGATTGTAATACCAATATATTGTTTTACACAAGCCTGGGTCACTGCTCGATATCTAATACTAATATATTATATCGTCCCACATTTCCTCGTGCCCTGCATTACGTCTGTCGTGGAAAACAGGGGCAGCAGCTTTGCCTTAAGGAATTAGAGTAGAACGAGGGAAAGTGCGTGCG
Source organism: Amblyomma maculatum (assembly GCF_055883805.1). NCBI lineage: Eukaryota > Metazoa > Arthropoda > Arachnida > Ixodida > Ixodidae > Amblyomma > Amblyomma maculatum. The sequence goes on along the minus strand of NC_139344.1, from coordinate 374,945,447 downwards.
CTGTACGTTGTCCGCAAAAAAAAAAAAAAAAATTCGGATTGCAGTTTTCTTCCCAGTGCAGCACGTGTCGCAACAATAATATTCTGCGACGCGAAATGCGCTTGCTACAATTTACACTAAATTTGCCTATCGTGCACTACTATCATGTACGCGCACGCTGGTCACAAGGTGAAGAAAGAAAAAACTGTTATCGGGTATCTGTGACGATACCCGATACTCGAGCACAACTGGCAACAGCATCCAGCGGAGCCCTGGACTAAGGGCAACCGACCTTTGTCTTAGAAGATGGACGAAGCCATCTGAAAACCGCAGAAGACAAGCCAATCTAGAGCTAAAGTTTTTCACTCACTCACTCACATTGTGCACAATTTGTCTAATCAAACCATGGTTGGCTGCGCAAGAGCGCAGTAGCGCTAAGCCAAGATCGCATTTTTTTATTTTCAGATTTCAGAGAAGGGCTACGTAGAGGAGACGTTGGTACAAAAAACAAATCTATATCTTCTTTTTAACCTGATCCCACTGCGATGCGAATCGCACTGGTCCCTAAAGTGAATTAACAGAAATTTCAGAATAACGGTTGGCAAGTATCTCAATAGCAGAATTTTAATTCTAGTATAAGAAGCATAACACGGCGTAAAATAGTATCTCAATGGTTTTAATCAGCTGCGATACACTTTTTAAAAATTCCTGTCTCATGTTGTTTTAAACTGCATCGGCCGAAACCAAAGCCTATAGAGTGTTTAATTTTGACGCAGGTAAAATATTTTTCGTGGACACTCTTGACCATGGCCGAATGACTTTCAGAAACTGCGACATTTTGCCAGCCTTCTAGCAACTTGTCAGAGCGTAGTGAAGTGCAAAAACTGCGCATCAGCAATGGTTAACAGTACCCCTGAGGGTGTATAAGCAGAAACTCTAGAAGATTGGTAGAGCGTGGCACCACATCTTCATCGGAAAGTTAACGGCCAGAAACGTCCGAAGTGCGGTTAGTTTCTCTTAATGCAAGAAGCATTGTGAACAAAACAGATAAACTCGAGGAATGCTTGCTCTCTTTGGATCCGCACGTGTGTGTCATAACTGAAACCTGGCTACACGATCAAATCAATGACGAAGACATCGTCCCGCCAGGTTATCGGTTATATCGGCGAGACAGAGGATCTAGAGGGGGTCGTGTTGCTGTTGTTGTTAAATCCTGTGTCGATGTTGACGTCGAAAGCCAGATTGCTGAACATGAGAGCCTTTTTTTGAAAATCAAAGTGAAGGATGCTACATTTCATTTGTGTGCAGTCTATCGCGCTCCGGATGCAGACGAAAGCTTCTTGAATAAACTGTATGATCGATTGTTGTTACGAAACAAAAATGTGATTGTAACTGGTGACTTTAATTTGCCTTTATTAAATTGGAGCAAGCTTTCTTTTGGATTATCTCATACGAGTGATATTATACATGACATTATGATTGCTCTTGGTCTTGATCAAATAGTGACTGAATGTACCCGCGAAAGATCAGTTCTTGACCTTCTGTTCATTAGTGAATTGTTTAGAGAAGGAACTGTTACAACTGAACCCGGCATATCTGACCATAAGTTAATTTTTTTTTTCCTGGAAGGTTGAAAACGGAAAAACACGTGTGTTGAATGTCGCTACAGTTAAGGAATACAGCAGAGCTGACGATGTTGCCATTATTGATTATATTGATGAAAACCTTGGGATTATCAGTGATGATGTTGAAAGCTCCTGGCAATGGTTCGCTAATGTGCTTAGGCATTGTATTCAAAACTTCGTTCCGGACAGAAAAATATTTAAAAAGCGGAAACATCCGTGGATTACTCGTGAAATTGTACACATTAAACGCCGACTGAAGAGATGTAAGAAGCACGGGGCTTCAACGCCAGTGTTTAACGAAATCAAACAAGACCTATTATCAAAAGTGAGTAGCGCCAAGACTAAGTATTTTTCGCACACTTTAGCAGAGTTTCTAAAGACCGATCCACAGAAATTTTGGCGGCACTTGAGTAAACCCAAAGATGAACTTAACAAATTAAAAGTAAGCGACACGATTATTACGGATGCTGCGGAAATAGCTGAGAATTTTAACCAGTTTTTTTATGGCGTGTTTTCAGAATTAGATGAATACGAAACAAAAGCAACGGCTTCACCAGAGAATGGCATTGAAATAACTCGTGAGGGTGTCCTGGACATGCTCTTGAAACTGGACACTAAAAAAACCGCTGGACCCGATGGTCTTCCGAATGTATTTTTGAGGCGATATGCTAAACAAATAACAGGTTTTCTCACAGACATCTTTAAACTGTCATTAGCAAATGGAGAAATTCCTGCAGATTGGAAAATAGCTCGTGTGGTTCCTGTATATAAAAAAGGTGATCGACTGTCAGTTTCATATTATAGACCTGTTTCCATAACAAGCAGTTGGTGTAAAATGTTGGAGCATATTATTGCCGGCTACCTGCGAAAGTTCCTGAGTGATCATAATCTCTTGTCTGATAATCAGCACGGGTTTAGGCAGGGGTTATCCACAGTTACCCAGACTGTTCTATCTGTGCACGAATTTGCGCGTGTGCTTGATATGTCCGGGCAAACAGATGTGGTTTTCTTTGACTTCAGCAAGGCGTTCGATAAGGTGCCACATGGAAAACTTCTGTATAAGATGGAATGTATGGGTGTGCCTTTTTTTATCATCCGATGGATTGAAGCCTATCTTCAAGACAGACGTCAATATGTAGAAATTAATAAGACCCCTTCTAGCGTCCTCAGTGTTCAATCAGGAGTACCGCAGGAAAGTGTGCTTGGGCCATTGTTGTTCTTAATATATGTAAATGATTTAATTAGTGTTGTACCTACCGATGTATCTGTAAAGTTATTCGAAGACGACTGCATTGTGTTTAAACAAATTTCATCCGGAAATGACCACAGCTCTGTACAAAAAGCAATTTTCGCCATTGATGAGTGGTGTCTTAAATGGGCTATGGAACTTAATACTGAAAAAACTGTTCTCTTACGAATAACAAAACAAAACAAAAATCTCCCATTTTGATTCCTTACTTTCTTCACGGCAGTACGATTTTGGAAGTTGAAAAATATAAATATTTAGGTGTAACTCTTGCCAATAGGTTAAAATGGTCATATTACTAATATTTCTACAGCTGCATTACGAAAGCTTTGGGTTTTACGAAGAAAGCTAAAAACTGCCCCGGCACTTATAAAAAAACTAGCTTATGAAACTTGCATACGGTCCTCACTTGAATACGCTTCAGTAGTTTGGGACCCATACACGAAAAAAGATTCAATGCTTCTTGAAAAAGTCATCAGGAAAGCTGTTAGGTTTAAATTCGGAAAATATAGAAGGGAGGACTCCCCTACACAGTTAATGAATTTACATAACATTCATGCACTGGAAACCCGCAGAAAGATTACCCGATTGACATTCCTCTTTAACAGTTTAACAGGAAAAAATAAACTCAAGCTTCCAGAATGCCTTAAGCGCTCACTAGTAAGAAGGACTCGCGGTGTTAATGAGCATTCACTTACTCCCATTTTTGCCAAAATTAGCAGTTTTAAATTCAGTTTTTTCCCTAGAACAGTGGAAGATTGGAATTCGTTACCAGCATCTGTTTTATCCTCACATAATTTTTCTGATGCATTACAACGTCTTTATACCTGCTAATATTGTATAATTTTATTCTTTTCATTATCTAACAATGTGAATTCACTCCTGCTTGGGCCAAGCAATGGCCTGCAGTATTTTCAAATAAAATAAATAATAAACGAAACAAGGCGCCTATACTCTGTTTTACAAGCTATCTGCAGTGATACCAAAGGTAATGGTGACCTAAGCCTCTCAGTCACCTTCGATTTATTATTTTCCCAAGCGTCTACGAACCACAGTGTGCGTAAAAATGTGGCAGTCATTACTGCTGCAACAGGAGTTAAATAAAATTTTGATAATAAACATTCTCGATGGCGCTAGAAGTTAGCTGCGCATTGCATCTGTATGTCATCGCTTGCATTGTGGTCGCCCTTCTTGACGCAGCTTATCTCGAAATGAATAACGCGATAACTTCAAAAGCAGCGAGGCATTGCGAACTTGTGCGACACACAAGAGTTTTTAATTGACAACACTGTGAGGGCCCTTTTTGATTGTGCCTACTGATTTGGCTTATCAACGGGGCGCATGCCTTGCGATGCGAAGGGATAACGACATATCGCAGATAGACGATCAACATTAAATATGGCCCCTTACTGCGGTGTTCATTTTTTCCTTCTTTTTACTTTGAGTTTGACCTAATATTCAATACATTGAAGTCACGACGAACCTTGGTGTCTCCTCGACCGATGCGCGCAAGGCTAAATGGAAGGCTGAGAACGCGAAAACACGTCGATGCGATTCATTCGTTCATCTGCTCTCCACCCAAGCAATGAAGACGGCTGCGATGTTGCGGATCTGGCTGGTTCTTAGCATCTTTACCAAAACTCTTGCGTTTCTCCACCATTGCTTCGTTTTCAAATTACCTCGTCACATCCACTATAGTACAAGGCAGCAAATCGTTTCACTCATGGTGAATCTGCCTGCTTTTTGTTCTCTCGTTTTTACCAGGAAAGATTCAAACGATTAGAAGAATAAGAAATATCGTCTGATAATTTTTCATCATATTTTTAACAGTGATGCTTGAAATCATGAGTACAGTAGTTAGTATCATGCGATTACGTGAAGAACAATGCTTGCAATTTAACCATCTGCAGTATTCTCACACTGATAATTACGCTTCCCTCTCACAATGCCGTTCGCTTCTATATCAGCCACAATTAGTACACGATCGCCCCTCTGCGACGTATGAGCGTGTTACCTCTCGTTACACATGTACCGTCGCGACTGGAACTCGTTTGGTTTGATTATAATGTTTAACGTCCCAAAGTAACTCAGGTTATAAGAGACGCCGTAGTAGAGGACTCCGAAAATTTCTACCACCTGGGGTTCTTTAACGTGCACTGACATCGCACAGCATGTGGGCGCCTGGCTTTACTCCTTCATCGAAAAGCAGCCGCCTCGGCCGATTGGAACTGGCAATGGCGCAGAACATAATCCAGGGTAAACGATGGCCAGCACGGCATCTTTTGATGGGCTTTCAACCTATTTTCTGTGCTAAATAAAGTTGTAGGCTTGCAACAGTTAGGAATCCAGCAATACGAGTTGCAGAACGGCCAAACTGAGATCGCACTTACCGCTTTATAAGCATCAGATGAGGACTTGGGAATGTGGCGTCCAATGAAGCTGCGTGCACGTATTAAAGGGGCGACACCGACAACACAGCCCATTGAATACAATCAGCCTGCGTGTTTCGGGAGTTGTTTCTTACTTCGATGGCAACGCTCATGCGAGCCCATAGCCCAAACACGACCTTACCAGGCGCGGGTAGCTGGGCTCTCTAGCAAGAATTTACGAGGCTCCAGAAAGGCTTTTTACGGACATCATAATTCTCGTTTGGAGTCGGAAAGGGTCTCGTCAGCCGCAATTAATAAGCTAGTTTTGAATGACGTCACGAATTTATAATAAAATGTAATCCGAGACACATGCTAACGCGGAAGCCGTGCCACCGTTGCAGCGCTGCGCCGCAGCTGGCTTCGACCAAGTCTCGCATAATCTCGCCTGCTGGCCTGGCGTACGCGTGCCGTGTTATCTTTGATCATACTTCACTTTATTTTTTTCTTTAGTAATCGCCGATTGTGGTCTTTTATCTGGGCTTCGTGCTCGTGCCTTATCGCATGCAAGTTCTGGGCTTTCTAAGGATGGCACATTCGAGCAGCTGGTTCTCTGTTGCAGGGGGTGGAAAAGAAATAACTAAGTTACTCCTTTAGTGTTACGATGCGACGGCGTTAACGGCTGTCGTCCAAGACTCCCTTTCTAGATCGTAATCCGCATTAATGCACTTAGCTACTCGGTTAATCAGTAATCCCTTAATTTGTGTCTCTTTAACATAACGTCGCACGCTGCCGTATTATGTGTAGAGACAGCCGGCAAATGTTGGTATCCTTTAACCAAGCCTCATGAATGTCCCTGCACAGCCTAGGGGTACAGCGTCTGACTCGGAATGCAAGGGTCTTGAAAAGCGTGCCGAGCTCACCTTCCCACCGGAAATGAGAAACCCAGAGTTGGAAGCTGCTACTGAATCGACCATGTCAAAGGGTCGCGTTACTTCAGGCAACCCTGTGACCAAAATGTGCCCGGCCTTGCCAGTCATCAATTATTATCCTCCTAAGCGATGGCCGCGTTTTTTCGCTCACAACGCCAGGTTTTCTGAAGCTCGGGGCCTTGCCTTGAATGCTGTTGCGTTAAAAGTACGGTTTAATTCATGTGGGATATTGAAACCTTGTTACACATATCGTTAGAGCTCATGTAGTGAAAGTAACGGCATTAATAATATACGTTAATGAGGAGTGGCCACCCTTGGTCGCCCATTAGCAGTCGGAAAACTGTCTCTTGGTGATGATCTTGTCGAAGCTGCAGCGAAGATGGAGCATTCCCGATTTGGATTTATGACTGATATGTTATGACACGTTTGTTCCCGTCACGGACACAAACGTCGACTTCCTCTTCTCCGATTGATACCATCCACCGCGCAGCGCGATGAACGCTACATTCCTCCCTCCCCACAAAGCAGGAGCAGAACGTGTACTATATCCAGGTGCTGTGGAGTTTACTGCACAAAACGTCCAAGACGAGGCTGAGGTCGATGATAGTGGAACTACAAATATTTCAGACCCTTGTTCTCTGTCGAGGCTGAAGTCTATTGGCCGAAGTGGTATAAGAGGAGTACGCCTCTGCAGCCAGAAGTCCAGGCTCAAAGAAAGCGCAGGAAAAAACCAGCTACGTCCAAGAAACATTTGTTGGCAGATTGGACTAGATGGCACACCGTTGGGTCCAAAAAAACGGGTTGCACAAAATGAACAACAAGGTGATTCATTTGGTTCGACGTTGAGTTTGACACACTATAGAAGCGGCAGTGCGTTGAAGATTGCGGGTGTTGATATATTACTGATGGACAAAAGATGCAGTTGCAGATGTCACATTGAAGTTTTTTTTTGAAGAGCAGCTCAAAGATGATTGAAAGTTTCCCGGCTGCACGTCCCGGAATTGATGCTCTGCATGATGTTTCCGTGGTGCTGGTGCAGAAAGAACAACTTTCTTAGGCGAGACAGTTGATAATATAATTTAACGATGAAGTCCGCACAGCGCGAGGTCCATGCATGCGTACGACACGGTTGTTCAGTACGTGCGTGAAAGCAGAGGAGCAGAACCACGCGGTGATGTGGCTGCAAGCCCCGAAGGCAGGCATGAGCTGTGCTTGACTTGCGAACTCTTACTTAATTTCCAGAGCTGAAAGGTGTGAAGCTAATCTGGCCAACTCTCCAGAGGCAGAGCGCGCGAAGAGTTCTGGTGGTCTATTGGGGAATATTCCTCGTTTTCGTGATCCATGTTTGACTAAACCTTGATGCCCATGGCAGCACTAACACATCGCCTATGTGAAAAGCAGGGTAAGGCAGACGGCTGAGGGGCTGTTTCCACAGATGCTGGGAGAATGATTCCTGCATCAGACTCGGTTGTAGCAAAAAGGCTGGACTTGGCTTTGTAGTAACTAAGAACAGCAGTCATCAGGTCGTTTAGTGGTACGGAGCGTGGAGGTAGCACGCAATGTCTTTCAAACTTCTGGGAGAGCGCACAAAGTAGAAAGTTGTAATTGAAGGCAAACATTAATTGCTAACCCTTCTTCGCGATCAGATGTGTCCTCTCGTCTCGGCACCTAAGTTCAGAATCCCCTGTCTTTTGTGTCGATCAGCTCTCTTCGAAGTCGCCATCTCCTTCCAGATCCTCCTCTGCACGCCTTCAGCAGATCCTCCTTCTTTTTTTGCGCAGTCTTTTCCGAAGGCGCCAGAGTCGCGGCTGTTTCCCAGAAGCCAGCGGCTGCTGCATTCGTCCGCCCTCGCTTCTGATGAGCAGACTTGCCTGGCTAGGACCACGTCCATTCACTAGGCGGTGCGCTCTGCAGGAACCAACGTCTCGTTTCTGCTCTCCGCCACCTTCCAGGCGCCCGTCTGCCGGCCACACTGCGCTGCTCAATGTTCGAGAGGCGTCTTTCATCTATTTCCACTCGTAGGGCTCACTGTGCAGACAAACACAAAAGCTGGCAGCATATTCTGCAGTGCTCAGGTGAGAACAGCTTCTTTCCACCATGGGCTACATACGACCTAGCTTTAATGGTGATTGGCAGCATACCTGAGTGGGAATGACTGAGAAGAACGCATGGGATGAATAGTTTCCCTACATCTCTTACGCGTGAGGTACTTTGCATGTCTATAAGAACACTTTTTCACCTAACCGTGCCCTCTCGAAAGATACACGACCAATATCATGTTCTGGTATTCAGCTTATACCGCGAACAGTGTCCGAACATCAGATTGCATAGTTTTAGTGCAGCAGGTACAGGCTGGCTGGCTCGCCGGTTGGTTGCGCAGCATTTCCTGTCGCTGGCGCGACTAGAATTTCGGAATAGACCTGGTTGCCTCACTCGTGATATGACGGCTCTATGGCACAAAAGAAAACTATCACTGCTAGCACTATGTCCCGTGTATTGAGCCGAACTCACTGAGAGCTGTCGACGCACTTTATGAAAGAGTTAGAGCCAAAGTTTTTTCGTTAAACCTAATTGCTTCCGCTGGCATGATACCCTCCTTAAACACGCTTATTTATCCTCTACAGTGAAATCGATGATTTCAAGGATGTTTTGTGCATCCAATTATTTCACTGACCAAAATACTTTTCCCGATATTCAAACTCTGACGAATATATGACATGAAAGTACGGAAACGCCAAATCATCGATGGTTTATGTACTGCAGACATCGCGGTTAGGACATAAAATATCTAAACACTGTCGTTAACCGGTACTCGTCGACTACAGCCGAGTTTACTACAGAACAATGTAAATGCTATAACCTCAAAGAAAAATAATACTGCCTATTTATGCACATAATTCATTAGAAATTAATTCTGTGCTAGTAACTGCTCTCTGGAGAATGGAATATTGTGGCACTAATACATGCAGCTACAAAACGAGACAAAATTTAGACGAGGCACAAGCGCTGTGTCTGAGGTTGCATGCAATAGCGCTGTTATATTCCATACATTAATCATATATATCAAGCGAAAAGAATTAAACGAGAACTTCAGGAAACCAAACCAGAGAACATAACCAAAGACAGATAACAAACTTAGACAAGGTTGACCAAGCCAAGTAAACTTAAACGGAACCGAACAAGCAGGCGTGATACCGCACCTGAGTCACATTTTGTCGAGCAAAGTAAATCGGAAGCTGTTTCTTTTTGCGTCTGTCTGGGTGTGCTGATTGCTCTCTCTTTTCACACACATGTTCGTTAGAGCAGCATGGTGCACCGATTCTGTATAATGCATTGTTTTTCTCAAGCTATTCCGTTGCGTTGAAGAGAAAAAAATATTACTGTAGCACTCTAGCGATCTGAATAAAATGATTAGAAACGTGCGCTGGCTTAGGCGCCTCAGCTCTATCGGTCGCAAAAGGAGAAAGCTAAGTCTGGTGCGAATAAAAACTTTGAAGTTCCGCTTTCTTCCTTCCTTCTATTACATGTAATGTTGAAGGGAAATAAGCAGCAGTAAATAGAAGTCGCTGCTGATGTTTCCATGAAGTAGAGTGCATGGAAGTAAAGAAAACAGCTAGATAAAGACCACGGCACACATGAAATAGGCATAAAAGCGGGACCTAATTCCACCAGCGAGGGAGAACAAAACTCGGCAGAATAATGAACAGGCAGCAACTGCAGTTACTCCAGAAGATCTAATCGCACGTTTAGAGCAGAGAAAAATATTGTAAGGAAAGAAATGGCAGACAAAACGAAGTGATGTATTGTTAGGTTAGGCGCTAGTCGGTTAGCTTGAGCCTGCATGGTCTCTCTAAATCCATTCTAAATTGGGTATCCGCCACACTGACGCCGGGCAGTAGAGTTTGGGACGTTACCGTTGAAAACAGGCTTAAAGAAATGAAGAAAGGAAAAGTGTATATAAAACATTTCCTTCTTTCTGCATTAGTTTATGTGTAGACAAACTACAGGGTATGTGTACTGTGTACTAACATTGTAGAAGCAGAATAGCGCAAATTACTTAAATAGCGCATTGATTATGTGCAGAAAATATAAGAATATAGCACTACTCATCGGAGGATCAGCAAATGTCATCGCGCTATTACAGCGGCAACGAATAACTGGAAGGTATGCTGATACAAGCTCGGAATGTATTAATCAGTTTTCGTTAGAAGATGTTATATATTGGTTATAAAAGTAAAGCAGAGCAAGAACTGTGCATAATTAAACACAATTTTTTAATACGTATTTGTTTCATATTTTCACTAGAGGTGGACTTCTTTGAAATGTGTACTAGCTGCAGTACATTGCACTGCTTGCGCTCTGGGATCAAAAATATTATTCTTATCGCAATGAGGATTCAACTTATAGTTGTCGATGATGGCAACTACAGCGCAGAAACAGGTGGCACTTGCCACATGGCTAAAACTGCTTAATTGCTGAATTTTTCTGAAAACAAAATAATTCTGGTTACACACGCCCGTGGCTAATGCGGATGAGAAGACCTAGCTATAAAGACAGCATGATTCACGATTAGAAATACGGGTATAAGCACACGGAGATTGTCAGCCTTTGTATGCCCAAGATCTTATTGTTCCACAATCGGTCCAGCTGGGCACAGAACGCCGAAGCTGTTGCTGACCAAGCAGCCTGGTAGACATAGTGGCCGACCGGTATCGTTTTTTACTTCAAAAGCCTCGGAATAATGGCGTCGCTAGTGGCCGACCTAATTTATGGTGGCTTTCAAGCCACCATACCTAATTCCATTCGCCGACGCACTTATATGTTTTAACATCGTTGCTGACCGACTGGTGTATGCTGGGCAAGAGTTTGAGGCTCTTTAATTTCTTGTCGATTGGATTCAGCTTCTCGCTGTCGCACTTCGGAGTCTTGGCGCCTGAGACGAGTTCCTTCCGGCTGCCGCTCTTTGCACGGACGCTTAACGAGGGCGACACTTCTGCGTGCACGTCGAGCTTCCGACCTCGGGCAGCTCGTATACGAGCTGCTTCCTTAGGCCTAGCTCCTGTCCGGCATTGTTCATCCATTCGACTTACGTTACGTATTCTCATTTAGTGACTAACGACGCTGACTGCTCATGTAAACACTTTCTTTGCTTTCAATTCAGAAATGCGTTCATAGAGTATCTCTCACACTTCATGCCTGCTCCTCCCTTCTCGGCTTCCCTTCCTTGGCATCCTGGTACTGAAGGAATAGAGCAACGTGATTGTCAGGTTGATTCTGGAGACGAGCTTAAAACATTCTTTCCAAATCCTCCTTTGGGACCTCTTACGGGCGCCTGGTAACTGAACTGTTAACACTTTTGTCCGGCTCTCTTTCGTACGCTCTACAGAGACTCTCACTCGCAGCTTGATGACACAGACCGTTTTCTCTCTTCACCACCGGTGTGGTTCGCTGGTGGAGCTCCTAGTCTCTTCCTGGAGGGTCGATGCCGTTCTTCCTACTAACCTCCATGAAATGTCGATGGAGTACCTCCTGATAACGTCCTGTGTTTCGGCACCATAAATGTAAAAAAAGGATGGCAGATACAATGCCGCCTCTGTTTTTAGTCTCCGGCTGTCCGCTCGGCAGTAAGTATCCCAACCTGGCTTGCTTACAGACTTATGCGCGAATCTGCAAAATGTTAGAAGCAAAGCGCTAACTGCTCATCAGTGTGTACGGAAAAGTGTTCACAGTGTGGCTGCTATTGAGAAAGGAGCTGCCGCCAATACCACTTCTGCAAGTAGTTCGGCAGAAGCCGTCAACCTTTGCTCCTCGCCAATGACCGCCCCGCTTTGCCGTAGCTTTTTCCATTGCTCCACTCCTTAGCGCGGGATGTCCGGAAGACCAAAAAAGCAGGCTTCCTAGCGATCCACTGAGCCTCTCAGCCCGTATATCGCGAGAGGATCAGGAGGAAGTCCTAATAATGAGCCTTCCATCCACGCAGATCTCTATAGCAAGCGAAAGTGGCTTTCATATTACTAATACCCTCTTATTACAGTGAAAAGCTTCTAGTGAAAGATAATAGTGAAAGATCACAATATTATTTTAGTGGTTTCCAGGATACTGCAGTATTAACGAAACCAGCAGGTGCACGAGGCTGCTCATACAACCCACAACGACGGAGTTCCAGTCCAGTCAGTATCCCCACATCGAGGGTTGACGCAGCGCGTACGCTTCGTTCGTTGGCGCAGGAGCTCATAATTGTTTAGCGTAGAACACGGGAGATTTTTGCAACCACCACCTGAGGACATTGGACCCTGGACTGCGCCTCCGGCTTCCCCAAAAGGTAGCGCGTCGAGAAGTAACGTCGTTGTGCTGTTTATGGCTCGATGTTGTTTTCACAAATAGATATGTTTCCCGGATTGAAATGGCTGAAAGCCCTCCCTGACAGAATTACGGCTGTGAAGAGACAGTTGAGCTCCTTCTTTGTGAATGCCCTGCTTTGTGAGTGGAAGACATAAGTTGCGTTTTGCACTGCGCCGCTTCGATCCTCGCTGTTTAACGGTGAATGAGCTTCTTGGTCAGTGGACAAAGCAGTCGGCTGCACTCAAGGCCTACAAGGCACTATTTTATTACTTTACAGCTTGAGTGATAAAATGTGACTGTACTCATCATCCCTTTTCTCTTCCCCTCTTTAATCGTCTTTTACCTATTCTCCATTGCAGCGTATTACACCGAAGGTCTCTCTAGTTAACCCTGCCTTCCCTTCTTCTGCGTATATGTCTATCTGCCGATGGATGGATGCTTCATAACATGCAAGGGTTTGAGCGAATAAACCCGATCTGAAAATTGGCGCCTGTCCATTTCGCACGATCCTAACATCCAGTCTTACTATGGAGTAAAGTCACCGGTTTAGCTATTAGGCCTTAAATGTATATGTTCCATCCAATAATGCAGTTCCCTGCAAGATTAAAAATCTTGTTAGAAACCAATGGGTGCTGTTAGGCATGAACCGCATAGTAACGTGCTTAAGGCACAGTTTTAAAGGATAATAAAGAATATATGCTCTTAGGCGGTTGTATTAGACGCTTTGGGGCACAACCTAGCGGCAAATAACCACAACATCCGCGTACCTCTGGAAGATTTCAGAAATACAGTACAGTGGCACTGCTTTAGCAAGGTTGATTACAGGCAACTTAAATTTTAATTTTCACGATACAGAGTTCAGAATAACGCAGGTAATGCCCCTTAGGTACCAAACTCACTTTTCCTTTCACATATGCTAGCCTGCAGTCCATCTATTTATTATACATGTCATGACATCATGACGTTAGTAGTTTTAATATGTCAGCTGTGTCATATCGTTACCCGTTCCAATTATACTTGCTGTTACCTGCGCCTTCATTTCATAGACGGCATTGCGTAGAATAGGCTATGATCTTAGACACGGTATTTATTTTACCAGGGAGCTGCGGGTTCCATACGGTGCACATCATAGGGCTAAGTAATTGCATTCTGTTTGATGTTTACTCGGTAAAAGCCCATTTCTACACGTCCCTGCAAAACTAAACAAAAAAACGGACTTTACATATAGAGGGTGTCTCTGGGACGACTTCAAGGAATTTTAAAACGTAGTGGGTTTTAAAATAGACATCAGAGCTTCCGGAAGCAAATTCTCTGCAGCAGTGGGCATATGTTGCAACACTTCTGCAATTATTCATTAGAATAAGTAATTCAATCACACTAATTAACACTTTATTTATCGGGAGATGGTAGTTAGTCCCAATGGCGAGTTTGAAGCGCAAAAGAAAACGATGCCACATTAATTTTAACACGAAGAAAAACAAATTTTTTAAAGCCGTGACGCGCGGCGAAATCAGACGCATTATCCGCACAAAACCGGAACTCAGCGCCAGAGACGCGCAAGAAGCTCAGAAGTGGCGTCCGATAATGACGTGAACAAGTAGTGTCGGCGCTAAGTTCGAACTGCAAGCGGTATTGGGACACGTCATGTGTTCAAATTATTTTGCCTCACAGCTTGGTGCAAGGGAGAGACTTGTCATTGGCAGCTGCGTGGTCTTGCTATTAAGAGAGACGAGGCGAAACAAAGCGCGCGCAGTACACCACAGTAGAGCAGGCATTTCGAATCTAGCGCCGTTGAAACGGCATCACGTCACTACCGGACGCCGTTTCCTTACAGAGCTTCCTGCGTGCCTCTTGCGCTTAGTTTGGATTTCCTGTGGATAAAGCGTCGAATTTCATCTCGCTGAAGAGCTTTATAAAACGCGTCCTTCTTCGTTTCAAAAAGTGACATGGCATACTCTTTCCCTAATTTGGACACGATATTTTGTCTCGTTATATGGCACATACCACCTGCAGACACGAGTCTGTCGCACGAGTATCGCTGCTGCATCAGCCAGATAATCATTTTTTTCTAATTTACTGCCAACTTTTTCTCCTTGTGACCTTAATAAACGTATCATCAGTCAAATATTTTAGGCCTGCTTTTTTTCTGCTGGTGTTAACTGCATCTCATCTCTATTTCGCCGTGTTATTGTGTTCATCATTTCGTTGTTCATGTGCGGTTTTCTTTTTTTCTTTATATATATATATATATATATATATATATATATATATATATATATATATATATATATATATATATATATATATATATATAGGAAGGAGACCAGAAGGAGAAAGATGAGGGCTCCCAGAGAGAGAGAGAGGGTGTTCGCCGTTGTGCGGGCGAGGGAAATGTTGAATTCCCACAATATATATATATATATATATATATATATATATATATATTGTGGGAATTCATATATATATATATGAATTATATATATATATATATATATATATATATATTGTGGGAATATATATATATATATATATATATATATTGTGGGAATATATATATATATATATATATATATATATATATATATATATATATATATATATATATATATATATAATATATATATATATATATATATTGTGGGAATATATATATATATATATATATATATATATATATAATATATATATATATATATATATTGTGGGAATATATATATATATATATATATATATATATATATATATATATATATATATATATATATATATATTTATATATATATCCCATTAGGACTAGTCACATAACTGCAATAATTAAAATGGTAATTATTTGGATTAGATAATTATATGATTAGAGAAACTTCGCAGTTTGTTTTTTGTTTTTTTGTTTTCCGCAGCGGCAGAGAGTTTGCTCCGGCAAACATTTTTTTTCTGTTTAGAACCCACTGTTTTTTTTTTTCGTTAATTTGTTACATGTGCGACTAAGTTCACAGTTCCCCAATTTGGACACGTTATTTTGTCTCGTTATATCGCACATACCACCTGCAGACACGAGTCTGTCGCACGAGTATCGCTGCTGCATCAGCCGGATAATCATTTTTTTCTAAAAAACTTTCGCAATCTAGTTTTAGACTTTTTTTGTTTTGTTTAACTGAATGCCAAGAATTGGGCCGTTTTAAAGCTTTATAATCGCCTATCATGTAAGAAGCAAAGATATGACCTCGTTTAGATTTCGTTTTGTAGGTAGGCAACAGGCTCATAAGTGTATATTTAAAAATGGCAGCCTGAGTTTATAAGGGACTGCCGGCATCAAAAAGTAAAACAAAAATGAAAAGATATTTCTTGTTGAACAGCAGCGGTGCTACTTGGGTAGAATATTCAGCCACATGCTTCTACAGAACTGAAACCAAGCGACAAAATTGTCCAGGCAGTCTCGACCAATGAGCAGGTAGACAAACATATGTGCAGAACAAGCTCGCTGCGTTTTTCGATTGCCCGTTTCTTTCTGTACAATGTTCAATTTTCTTCGAGCACGTAATAACGGTTCTCATCATCAACACTATCGGCATCAGCGTCTTTGCATCCACTGAAGGACACAGGAATCTCACATATCCATCCAATTAACCCTCTCATGTACCCACTCCGCTCCTCTTATCCCCGAAAATTCCCAATTCCCATCTGCCCAACTGATCCTCTGCGCCTCCTGTTAAGCTGGCTTTCTTTCGGGATCTATTATGTTATCGCGAAGGAGAACTGAGTCACTTGCCTCTAGATTAAATCCGCTGCCCATATCTATTTCTTCTTGATTACGGCTATAGCGTCGCTACCAGCGTTCGCTCCCTGACCTCCTTTCTTCTTTGCCTACGAATAAAAGTTACATATATATTATTATCCTACGCCCGACTACTGTGCCGGAGTACCCGGGTTCGACCCCGACCTCGGCGGCTGCGTTTCGATGGAGGCGAAACAAAGAGGCGCCCATGTGCTGTGCTATGTCAGCGCACGTTAAAGATCCCCAGGTGGTCGAACTTAGTCCGCAGCCCTCCACTACGGCTCCTCTTTCTCTCTTTCCACTTTCACTCCCACCTTCCTCCCTTCCCTTACATTGCGGTTGAGGTGTCCACAGAAAAACGAGTGAGGCAGTTAACGCGCCTTTCCCTTCCTATATATCAAACAGTTTTTTATATTACTATCCTTTCGGTCACTGAGCTGTGTTCAGCCACGGCAGGTCTCAATGCACGCGCTTCAACCGTTTCTGTTAGCCTTCCTGCTTCTTTGTTAGACATAAATGTTATATCCTGTCCTTCTCAGTGCTACTGGTAGACTGCATTGATAATCTGAGGGCACCTGTCTATGCTACCGTACTCGCTAATATCTTCTTCTAGCACTTGCTTTGAATAGATTTATTTTCTCACCATCTGTTTCATTCACAATGCTAATTACTTGTTCTAAACTGCTGCTCATTGCCAAATACATAGAGCGTTCCTTGGATACGAGGCAGGTTGATTTGTCGATCCTGTGTCGAAAAATGAAGATGAAGGGCTGCTTTGTCTCGAGCTATAGGACACAACGGGCTTGGACTCGAAATAGTTGACGGCCAGGGGCGACAAATGCAGGGCGGCTGGTTCCACCTCGCTCCTGCTACCGTAGTTCCCACTGTCCAGTTTTGCCTCTCTTGATCCTCAACCATAACATAAATTTCTGGCTCTGAGTTCCTTACAAACCCAACTGCATGGACCAACTTACTTTCAAATACCCTTTTATGTAGAGCTTTTTCCCTAGGGCATTCATTACACACCTCTTGTACATACACGGCAGAGAGCAGTGGAGGTACTGAGTCTTCCATATTGGGATTATACTACTACTTCCGGGCTTCAATGGCAATATAAATGTTTTCAAGTATCTTTACGTAAGCCTATTCTAACTCATCATTACAGAACGCTTGCATGACTGCTTTATTGAGGAAAGCGCTTTCTCATAATCTACAAAAATTACTAAATTGTATGTTGTCATTTCAGTCACCCATTATTCACACCACGAATCAGATGGCAGTGGAGTCCATAGTGGCATTAAGCGGACATTAATTGGATGGACTTGAATTTGTAAAGTATTTGGTGTCCCTCTTATTATGGTTGTGATAATTTCAGTTCTTCGGCGGTTCTGGTACGCTCCAGGTTGTTAGTCTTTGGGTGCACAGTGTAACTGTTTTTTTTTTCTAGCGTAATCGCTTTACCGTTCAACAGATCCCTAGTTACCTGATCCATCCCTCCCAACCACTTCTCCAATGTTCATTATTTACAAGTTATAAGACCTTTTTGGGTTCCTCTTTTATTACGGGAATGACCTTCAACTTCTCCACAACAATGTCGCAAATATTACCACTCTGATTAGCTCGGATAGTTTATAGATATGCGTAACCTTAACAAACTATCCATTAATATGTTTTCTGGCTATCTGCGTTCTTTAGTTCATGATCGATTATCCCAATATTTTCTTCTTAAGTCGGATACCCCAAACCTGAGAAATACCTCTAACAGCTTCTGCCAGTTGTATTTATGGGGTTATAATCTTTCATGCTTTCGAATTTCTCAATCAGATCATTCGCCGCCTGAAAGATCTTCCAGGTACCCTGTCTAGCAAAATGCTCCTCAATGTGCACA
Organism: Amblyomma maculatum; assembly: GCF_055883805.1. Lineage (NCBI taxonomy): Eukaryota > Metazoa > Arthropoda > Arachnida > Ixodida > Ixodidae > Amblyomma > Amblyomma maculatum. The sequence goes on along the minus strand of NC_139344.1, from coordinate 374,927,297 downwards.
TATCCCGGTTCTTCCTTTCCACTTACAGTTCACCCTTTAACAGCAGAGGGTATTCACAATCGAGTAATTTTTTTTTTCCTTTGACTGTGTTAATGGCTATCTGCCACTATTCCTAAAACTTGCGACATAGTACCCCAGTGCCAAGTCTCCTTGCCCATCTTGGCAATGAAACATCGCAAAAGTTCAATGTACTGCGTGTTCAGTGTATGCCCTGCCAATTTGCTCAGCGGCACGCGCGAGTGTCGGCCGCCAAGTCGTTAAGCGCCGTTTAACGCAGCAAACTATGAACTATGATCAGCAGTTTGGTGCAGGATATTCCGGAGGAGACCGCACTCCCTCTAAATTCTGGCCATTGTTATCGTTTTTATCTTTCTTTTTTCCTGAACGTGGCCATCAAGTTATAAACAAAGGGTTAAGTGGCAGCTCTTGAGACATGTAGAATGCGATGACTATACTCCCACTGATTATACCAAGCACGTATCAGAACTTTTTCCCGCTTTCCTATGGTTCACACAGCACTTCACTGCAGAAAAAAAAAAGGCATCTGTCACTGCAAGCGCGGGAGCCTTCTAGAAATAAATATGCATCTCTTTTCTCTAACTCAAAGAAGAGATGAAAACAAAGCCTCAGTGAGGCCTTCTTCGCACTCACTGATCAGAAAGCAGGTGAAAGGTGTTTCATAACGTGAAGCGCCAAGCATAGACATCTGATCAAGTTATTTCGTTTATGAATTCAAACCTAGCTCTTCTACAACAAAGAAGGCGGTACCACGTTAGCGTTCCTAATATTTATTTAGTGACGTGCGGAAAGCGGAACGAAAAGCGATAACGGGCAAAAAAGCAGGAGGATTTGGCTTCGGCTCTCATAACGACCTGGCCAAGGAAAGCTGCACCGACTGTTCCGTGGACGAATGCGCGTATTCTCGCATTGTTTGTCGCTCCGCACCGTCATGCGGTGCTTCCCGACTCAGCGTTCGACGCTCGCACGTTCAGGTAAAGAAAAAAAAATACAAATTAAAGGGTGGAGCTATAGAAGTCTACAACTTAAAACAAATATAGCAGTTCCTGACCATGGGTCATCATAATACGCGGCATTACTGCAGCTGCAATGAAAGGTAAACAAAACCAGTTTTTCACATCTGACTACGCGCGACAAACCAGGAGCTTTGAAGTTATTGCGCTAATAATGTAATATGATGGCTGGATTTTTATTTTGCTAACAGGAAAGGCTTTAACAATGGCCTACTTTTTTCATTAATAAATTGTGCATGTGGTCACTGCAGAGTTCTTTCATCCGACTACAGCCTCACTGAGCGATACGAGGCCACATTTAATGGCCGCTATAGTGTCTCAAACTGCAAAGCTAAATTAGGCTCACAACGTTATCGAATTAATTGTAGCCAGGTTCAGTTTCCATTGGTTTCCTGTCTAGATCCAGATATTCTTAGCACCCTCCGCTGCGTCACAGGTCTCACTACCGCTGAGGTCAGTTGACCTGCAGCCGCTAGGAAATGGAGGCCAACAGTTAGTTATATTCATATGAACTGTGGTGCAAAAGTCTGATATTAGGGTGAAAATTCTATTCTCATAAGATGAAGAAAAGTCAGAGTGCCGTATTGAGGTGATCCCACAGGCCTGGATATGAAATTTCATGGAAACAAACTTTTTACCTGTAGCAGAATTGTGGAGGCCCAAAAATTTGAACGGATGTTCTCTAACACGGAAAGTAGCTTCTCTGCCGGCCCGTTATCGCAGCATACCACTTTTAACGCAGAACAACATCGAAATATGTCAAGTAAGTATATACATTCAATTCTGTTTCATGCTTTCACCCTTGTAACGTTACTTTAACGTTCGTGCACTTGGCACATCCTACGATATTCACCTACGAGCAGTAAACAATTTATGCTTGAATTTATTTGTGAGCCAATTCGGTTTTTGGTTTCAACAGCCAATTTAGTGCTACGGCTACGGCTACGACTACAAAGTTCAGTATAGGCGATGAACGGGAGCCATGATAAGGTAGCAATATAATCACCGCTTTTTTATATCTTTACATTTTGGCTGTTCAGACAGGCTAGTAGAAACAAAATTAAAACGACATGCGGACTGCATTGAAATTTGCCCTTATTCACCTTTATCGTCATAGCCATCTGTCGTGTGTCGACGCCGGTGCCGCTGAGAAAAAAAATTCCTTTATAAATTATTTGTCAGGTTTTGACTGATGCACACGCGTGTCACTTAACTCACGATTCCGAATGATAAGACGTGGTACCGAAAATGTGGAGTGCATAAAACTTTAAGAGGCTAAGATTTCAGGAAGAACACATCGCAGAAAAAATTACAACTTAAATCAAAGCTCGTACTTCTTCCCTCTTCCTTCCTTGGTGCCTTGATCATTAATTTATTTCATTTCCTTTTCTTTCCCTCATTATTCAATGTGTCCTATCAGCGAACGACAGACCGAAGGCCATCTCCGTGACCCGGAAGAAAGCATTACAGCGCCACGGTGGCGGCGCTGCAGCAGAGCGCAGTCACTTCTAAAGGAATGTCCCTCAATCTTTTCCTCGCGTTAAGGCTCTAGGGACCGCTGTAGAGCCTTAACACCCTGTGCCTGTGCCCGTTAAACTTCCCGCTCGAAGCACGAAAGAAGATAGAGACGAAAATAAAATACACGTAAGAGTAATAGTCAATTGCCGCTACACCGAGATAAGACCGCACTTCGGTAAATAGAGGTCTCCTCTGCAACGCAGTTGCGTCGCCGCGGGACTCTTCGGTGCGATTTCGTAAAGCAGGTCCCGTGAATGTGGATTTCGCTTAGTCCCTTCTACCTTCTCGGATTTTCTCTAGCGTTTATTTAAGTGGCCCCAGTACACATTTTAAGTGAATCGTTTGAATCGACATTTTTTTTTTTTTTTTTTTAGACATTAAGCCTGGATTTGTTTTACTCGTTCAGGGAAGACAGACGAGTGCATTTTGTAGGTGCCGCTAGGTGCCGGCGGTAAAACCCGAACGCCGTGCATCAAGTAGGGCAACAACTGCTTCACGTCGTAGAGGGCTTTGGATGTTCCTTAGCGGATTTGTTCAATGCAGAAGACGTGTGCCCGCGGTAGTACGAACAAACATATAAGCCAACCACAGACATTTCTCGACCAATTGAGGCACTAAGAAACCCCTCAAAATCGTTTGAACACGCTTCCAATATAGCTGCTGCGATGCATCACTCGATGATCTCAGAGGGCGCGTATTTGCATACTGGCTTCAGTTTTTCATATTACTTATGTGTACGCTTGTTCTATCTAGGAAATAGTACTAAGCGTGAGTTGTTGGTTTTCTTCCTAAGATATGCTCGGTTCCTTCTCATGAGGAGAATGAGTAAAAAACTTTATTTAAATAAAACAATGTAAACACTCCCAGGAGGACCCCTTAGTCCAGGAGCCCTCTGGCTGTTACTTCTAGCTTAGACCGCTCGACCAGCTGTAACTGATCTACAAGTTGTGTGGCTAGAAGGGCAGCCTCCCAGGAGGAGGGGATGGGGTGCTTGATGGTTCTCGTGATAAATACGCGAGAAATATTGATGCAGTCCACCGACTATTAAAATGTATTGAAAATGACAAATCAGCCAAGAATTTGATGTTTGTTTATGATGTTTAACACCGCAAAGTAACTCAGGCTGTACAAGATGCCATAGTAGAGGGAAATTTCGACCACTTCGTGTTTTTCAACGTGCACTGACATCGCAAAAAAACTAGATGTAGCCGGGCAGTTATTGGTATATAACTCGAGTGACTACAAAGACGAGATACATAAGAGAGCCGCCAATACGCACTGATATAATGGAAATCATATGTGATATCTTTGAAGTTGTCGGTCAATGTTAAAGTAATGCAGTAATAATAGAAAAAATTCATTACAAAGAAAAATAAAATAGAACCACGCGCTGCAGGTGGGATACGAACCCATGACCTCCGAATTTCGCGTCCGGTGCTCTATTAATAAGCTAATGCGACGGCCGCCGTTCGATCCTCTACTTTCGTAAGTACTTACGTGGCATGTAACCCATTCTTGCGAGTATTCACCAGCGTCACCCTGACCCATAGCGGTAGACGTAAAAGCCCTGAACTGGCGCAATTCTGTCACGGAAAATGTGATTTAACGGTAAGTGCACAGGCTCTCTTACACAACATATAGCACCAAGTTTACCCAAATCGAGACCCTGGTTGATACACAGGCATTGGCAGTAGTCTACTTGAGGTCTGCATATGGCGAGGCCACTTTGCCTACCGAGCGTATCGGCGCCTATTCTTTCGTAGCTCTCAAGCTATATGCGCTAGGCTCAATAGGATCCTCGACTGTTGTGCACATAATACGGGACCAATGTAAAAATACTTCAAAACATTTACAGCGCCCGCACAACCACCATCGTTCACAGCGAAAGTGAGGAAAGCGCGGTCACTAAAGGTATCAGTCAGGGAGACACAGTTGGTTCGGTTCTATTCAGTGCACGTTTGGAGGAAATATTAAGTTATATAAATAGATTTAGAATAATCGGAAATAAAATAAGAGAAGACTGGGCGGTATGTAACGTATAAAATAGGATCTAGGCAAGGAAAGCAGAAATACCTGTGTAAATTGTCATGAAGAGATATTAATTATATTCAGCGGCCTTGAGAAACAACAATAGTTTACACAGAGCCTTTGGAATAAATGGTTCGGGCATATCGTGAACGCGAATACGGACTCGCAGAGTGAAATAGCTAAACAATGGAAACCATTTAGAAGCAGCTTCTATCAGATCGTTAGTGGTAGTTTAAAAGTACCATAAAACAGTTGTATTTTATGGAATCTCGCCTATGGAGTGGGAAACTGGAGAATAACGAACATGGATTAACTTGCATAAAGGACAATAAAGCGAGCTACAGAAACAATGATGATGCGAGTAGACTCAACATTCAAAGACATGAAGCAAGCAGAGATAGGGAACAAATGCTACTAATTGGCACTTCAGCTAAACAACAAGAAACTTTTATATAGGCATTCGCATGAAACGCGAATGGAAGATAACTGGTGACTGTTAAGAATAAAGGACTGGATACCAATAGAACGCAGAGGTGGCAGAGGCGGCAAAAATTCATATCCTCAGATTAGATTACGAAGTTAGGGGGCTAAAACGTGTTAGCTTGTACTAAGTTTGCCCCGCTGGAGTGGTGCAGGGGTAAGACGTCCGACTACTGTGCCGGAGTTCCCGAGTCCGAACCCGACCACGGCGGCTGCGTTTCGATGGAGGCGAAACGAAGTGGCGTCCGTGTGATGTGCGCACGTTAAAGATCCCCAGGGTGTCGAAATTACTCTGTAGCCCTCCACTACGGCTCCCCTTTCTCTCTTTCCGCTTTCACTCCCACCTTTCTCCCTTCCCTTACGGCGCGGTTCAGGTATCCTCAGAGCAGGTGTGACATACTGCGCATTTCCCTTCCTGTGAACCAATTAATACTGTTATTATTGTAAAAAGTTTGAGCTATGTGGGAGAAGCTTTCGTCTCAAAGTGGGTGCAGTCAGGCTCATGATGATAATAGCGATGATGCCGAATTTCGTTCGAATGAAAAATGGTCGGCGTACACGCACTCTATACTAGCGAGGAGTTCACATGTGCACGGTTTACAACAACATCCTTTCAATGTATCCGTCCCCTGCATCATCCTCATGACAGCAGAGAATATTCTTCCGAATTCTTATCAATCAATTACACTCTACCCATACGCAGGAGTGTCACTGGAGCTAGTTTATTTCGTCTAGTTAGTCCCTCATTTTTACACTCGCGTTTCTATCAATATTAACTCCGTAACCCTGACGGTGCAGTGGACAGAGCTAAGACAGGACACCAGTTCTGTGCATCACATTTCATGCAGCTCTCTAATACGTCACTTTAATCGGACTTCGATTATTAAAGGCTAACATTATCTCACTAATCTACGCTAGTTCATGCAAGCCACGCATTTATACTATTTATTCTACCTCTAGCGTGTGTCAATGCAACGTTGCAGCAAAACGCCCAGTGCTCGCAGTCTGTCGCAGAGAGCAGCGATCGACACAAGGTGCTGCTCGAGCACTCGATCTGTCCTGAGGGTTGCTCTGTGGCTTGTTGCGTGTTTCTCCATCTAACAAGGCTGGTGAGGCTAGGTAGAGCAGCCCGTAATTAGCTAGTATTCGCTTTCTTGTGATTATTTGGGCTGTTCACATTGCTTCCTTTCTTTTCGCCTAACGAGAAATCGATGTGTGAACAGATCGGATCACTCGCGGTTGTCAGTGATGCGTTGGGAGGACAGCGACCGCCTTTCCCTCTGCATTAGCATTCCCTCATGCCCTCGAGTAGCAGCGACGCTGTTTCTATCAGCGTAATCTTCGCGGTCACAAACACTCTGAATTTCGTGTCGCATACTCACGCACACATCTACATAAGCACACGCGCGTAAACACACTCATTATATGAGTGCTGCAAAAAAGAAAAAACAATAAATCTCAAAATGTTGTGTCATCTTCGAACAAAGGTACTGTAGATTTGGCAGCTCTTGTACATCTACCTTTGTCGGTTAAGTTGTTGCGGTAACTACGATTTTGGCCATCACTTTCTTTATAGTTATGGGCAATCCCAACATATATATGAGGCTAAAGGGAGCTCAGCGCAGAATTTGCATCTTAGGAATTGATTCCGCGAGTGACTGCTCATTGTGTGGACCTCCGCATTGTATGCTTGAGAAATGAAACTCTTTCTTACCCTGCTCTTTTCGTTTATGCTCCAAATACTATCTCCTGCGCACTGTACATGTTCATAAAACCGTATTGTTTGAATGAAATGAGCTTAGCTGCTGGTCAGTTGCAATTTTATGGGTTCGTCATCGCCTTTTTTCTTGGTAATTTTCCATAAATATAGATAGAAAGACGGTGAGCGCACTCCACCAGGGAGCATAGGCTTCCCGATCGTTTTCAACTTGTTATCAATTATCTATCCCCCCATCCTCCAATCCTACGCTCTTCATTTGCGAGAAAAAAAAAATTAGGAAAGCACGCACGCGCGCGCGCACACACACACACACACACACACACACACACACACACACACACACACACACACACACACACACACACACACACACACACACACACACACACACACACACACACACACACACACACACACACACACACACACACACACACACACACACACACACACACACACACACACACACACACACACACACACACACACACACACACACACACACACACACACACACACACACACACACACACACACACACACACACACACACACACACACACACACACACACACACACACACACACACACACACACACACATACACACACACACACACACACACACACACACAAAGGAGTTTAAATTTAAAAAAAAATTAACGTATGTTGCGAGAGAAGGCCTTTCCAGAAGCGCATTACTTACTATCGTACAATATCTCTGGAACCAAAAAAAAAATTACAGAAAAAACATTAAAGGAAAGTACGCTACCCTTCTAGGAGTCGAACTCACCAAATAATTTTAAAATATCAAATGCGAAACGTCTCAAGTTACAGACACTGATGAAATAGCGTCAAAAGAAATGAGGCACGGCAACAGTTATACGCTCCAAAGACCTTAGCTTCGAGCCTCGGACGATCAAATAGCATTCACTGCTCGACTCACTTCGCTGTTTTTAGTTCATACCCTTTATATTTTTATTTGAAGGACCGTCGCTTCCAAGAACGACATTTGCGAGTTCGTTTTCTTCTTTAAGTGTTTCCTACATTAATTCTTTCATTTCGCTTTCTATCAACCTTCCTTTCTTTTTGTCTCTATTTCTTCTTATTTTCGTTGTTTTTCTTTTCGTCTTCTCTCGCTCTCTTTTTCCCCTGTGTCTTTCCTTTCTCCCTTTTTGTCTCTATCTCCTTCCTTTCTTTGTCCCCTTTCTATCTTTTTTTTTTTTTCCGTAAAATAAACAACAACGATTTAAGACCATCACCGAGGCAAGAAAGATCAGACCAAAACAGACAGGATTGCACAACGAGATGCGTGCAGATGAAAGGAAAAAAAAAATAACAAAGCGGGAGAGAAAATTATTGCGCGTTGCGCGTGTCTCTTGAAATAGACCTCATAAATCACCATTTGTTTTTTTATTTCCTGCTTTTCTTCCCGAAACCTTGCTGCGTGGCGCAGCGGCGCCATTGAGGCAGAGAGTGAGTACCATTCGAATGAGTTCAGAAAAGAAATGAAAAAAGACGAGACTGCGCAACAGTATGTTCCAGACGAGAGGTCTGAGCGATCACGCAGCCACCGCAGTAGATTTACTTGCACCAATTCTCGTAATTGAGATATATATACTTCGAGCAAAATTTTTCCAGCGTTTCCAGAGGGAATTCTTCTAGTTCATTCTAAATTCTCTGAAACTTTGTTAAATCTCTGGCGCTTCGAAGATAACGCGGCCTCTGATTGAGTAAGTTGCAAATACCTATAATGTCTAAATAAACAAAGGCGTAATACACTAAATCGTAATAAAGACAGTAACATTGCTCAAGGTCTTAAAAAATAATACTGTTTTACGGTCGTTCTTTCTTGCGCATAGATTTAAGTATTTAGGCCCGGGTTGCAGCTTATGTAGATGCTTTTTGAGAGGCGAGATTTAGAAAAGGAGACCTTTCATCCAGAGGATTTGTCGAACCACCCAGAGAGAAGCCCCACGTGGCTTAGCACGCTTTTGAGGTTTTTGACGGAGTCTTTCTTCAACTCACCATCTTTTGAACTATACGCACAGCAGGGCGAAAGCATCATTGATATCCCTCCAATTATCCCTGTCTTGTACTAGCTGCATTAAATTGACCCCTGCGAACCTCTTAACCTCATCCGCCTACCTAACTGTCTGCCTCCCCCTGCTATGCTTTCCTTCCCTTGGAATCCAATTTCTTAACCTAAGCGACCATCGGTTATCCTCTCTTTGCATTACATGGCATGCCCATGCCCAATACTTCTTTTTGATTTCCACTAGAATGCGATTAACTCGAGTTTTTGACTGACCCACTCTGCACGCTTCCTATCTCTGAAATTTACGCCTACCATTTTTCGTTATATAGCCCTCTATGTTATCCTCAACTTAAGTAGAACCCTTTTCGTTAGCCTCCACGTTACAGCCGCATATGTGAGTACAGGTAAGGTGCAACTGTAAAGCAATTTCCTCTTGAGCGATACCTGTCAGCTGCTGGTCATTAATCTGCGAGTACTTGCCAAATGTACTCCATCCTAATTTTATTCTCCTAATTACTTCCCTTGCATGGTCCGGATCTGCGGTTACTAGCAGTCCTATACTAAAGTGTACTGCTATTTAAATGATACAATGCTAACGTAGCACAAGCACTGACTGCTACGTGGCGTTTATATATCACACTTGGATATAATAAACTGAAAAGCCCAACCATCCTTACAAGGAATAAAACTCTGCTTAGAACGACACTAATCTCATATACACGAAACGGTTTTGATACGGCCGATGTGTGAACTTGCACAGCGAATCACCTAAATTAACGTATCATAAGGGCATTAGGAGAATTATTCTGATCTAAAACGACATCTCAAGGCAATGTAGTCAGTGATTCAGTTCACCAGGCTTCCCTGACCAAGATTCAGTTTAATTCTAGTCATGGAAGCGGTGTTTCGACGACAGGAGAGGCGCAGAAAGCATTCTTGAGTGCTGTGCAATCTCAGCGCACATTCAACGACTCCTTGTGGTCGACATTTTTCCGGAGCCCTAAACTGCGACGCCCACCATAACTGTGTGCCGCTTGGAGAAGTGAAATCCAACAAGTAAATATCTACATTCATTTGCAGAAGCCCCGTTTGGATATTATACATGGATATCTTCAATAAGCGGAGCCTCTTGCTTTTGTCATGCGTTCCTGTGTCAGTGGTTTATCTACCAACTGACTCTTTGAGAACACCGTCTGACATCAGCACAGTTTCAAGTCCTCTTTATTTTCATGGTTGCAGTGATACAGTACATTTCTTAATATGGTATATTTTGTCACTCTCTAATATGTTTTTTTTTCATGGCCTTCCCATTTACCTTTTTTTTTCTTTATTTCATATCACATAGTTTGACCTAATTGCTGCCCTACCACCTCCTGTTGAATTTCATTTTTTATGCATTACTTGCTTCCAGTGTCTGCCTTCCTCTGTTCCCCTTTTTGGCTTACGCCGTGTTTCATACCTGCAGTTGTTGGGACAGCGCGCGCTTGGGGCAATGAAGGGGTTTGGCTTAAAGCTGTACTGAAACCAAATTATTTAACGCAATGAAACTGAAATTGTTCTAAGCCGCCTGCTCTTGGTGGTCCTTACCGACATCATACCTATAATTTGCGTCACAAGAAGCTGCATTTTACGCCCGGACTATTCCAAAAGTGACGAACGGTAACATCGTGTCTAGGTGATTCAGGCAATCTATCTGTCTTATGGCCAAGGCTAGGAAGATGTAATTTCTGTAAGTTCTTGTTACTTTCGGTGCGGAAAGTGACAAAGAAAACTATAAAGTGATGAACAGCATCACACACGACAGTTGATAATCCTAGGTAGCCGCATTGCACGACAGGATAATTTTTGTCTTGTAAAATTACGTAAAAATATATGTCGTCTCAAAATCTCAAAGCCCAGTCTACAAAGACTCATCTATAGGCGCCATTATAGATCTATAGGTCAAGTGCAGAATAATCGATTTTAAGGCATAGCAAAAAAGAAAAAAACGAAAATCAAATAAGCGACGTGGCATGTATCATTTCCAATCTTATGCGGAAGCACCCCCTTCCTCCTCTCTTTCTTCCTCCTACACAAGGGTCTTGCCAAACTGAGACCACGAAAAATAGCAAATATAAATGGAAAGCAAGGACCTCGTTTGTGTAAATAGTACTGGCTAGCCGGTGTTGGAAAACTGGAAGCTGGCGTGCGCTCCCCAAAGAGAGGAACAAAGTTGTCCCGAAATATTGCTCCACTAGTCGCATAGCGGCTGCATACACTAAAGGTTGGCTTTCCTCTGCGCTGAGCTGACGCATCTCTTTTCTTCAGTCTTGTTTGCTCTTGGCTAATATTCGCACGGGTTGCTGTCTCAGCAAGCTGGCTACTCGATAAAGGTCGATCGGCGCCGGCTTTCCAATAACTGCCGAGGAGCCAGTAGTCTTCGCATGAAGCGGTATGCATCTATACACTCGCACACAAATAAAGCCGAAAGCACTTCCCAGCGTATATACGCACCTCCGCCCAAATTTTCTCCACTTTTATTTCTTGTTGTTGGTCATCCAAAAGAAAGGCGAAAGGACTCGAGAGGAGAAGGAACATTCGCTTCTGCGTTTGTAATTTTTGCAGCAGCAGCAAGAACAAAAAAGTCATAGGATGGCGGCACTTGCATGCCATATTTTCATGAAATTCCACAGTCATTGCACGCTTGATGTGAATGTGCAGTGAAGGACCAATATCATACATGGCCCTGCTCGTGCGCCGTCCGTGAGTTGTGCCGGAAGCAGGCATAATATCTTCCTAGAAGAAATGTCTGACATAAAAAACAAGCTAGAGAGAGCGACTAATCTGATTTCCATCTGTTTTTTTATCAACCTGTTGTATGCTCGAAGCCTTCGTCCAATTCATCCACGTCTCCGATTTCCGTGCGGTCTTCCAGGCAAGCATTGAAACCTCAGCAATATACTTGCACCTTGTCTGTATAATTTGGGATAATTTAAGCGACTCCTATTCCACTACGTGCTGAATATGCTCGGCGTTCTTTTCTTCTCCTCTGTCACTGTTGCTCGCCGCCTAAGCTGGGCCTTGGTGCCCGACATTCTTCCATGGTTGCCCTCTACACACGTGGGTATTTTCCACGGTGGTACGTACAAGCAGTTTTTGATGCTAGCTCCAATGCAACCTAGTAGTATGCGTAGCTCTTAGATATTTCTGCACGTAACAAAGGGCAGCTTGTCAACTGCCGCCAAGCCCGCCACTGCATGGTGCCATGTTAAGTGGCCACCCCACTCGGGAATACTACCAAGACACCCAGAATCATGACGTCAGATTCCGTTGACCAATAAGGGTTTGGTGATGCCACGTAATCTGCTGCGACACACACCATTTGGACTGTTCAGCCCTTTACAAGGTCATGTAGAGTGTATGCTGCACAGAGTTAACTAGGGCACGGAGAAAGATGTGAGTGAGAATAATACGGTGAGAATATTATGTATAGGGTGTGTACGTTTGCGTGTGTATAGGGCGTCAAATTTTCTTGTATGCATTTTTCTATTTCACAACGCATTAAGGCAAACCAGTAAAAGTTAATATACCGCTATTATGTTAAAGCCTAAAATGTATTCAGAACAGCAGAAGTTCTGAAGCCACATTTAAATGAATTGTCATGAAACTGGTCTCATCAGTGCTGGACTTAATTCATTAAATGGTATTCAGCATGCAAGTACGGTTCGACAACGTAGCTTTGGTTTCAGAAAGTAAATAAAAATAGAAAGATGCTCGCGAATAGGACGAAGCAGCGAGATGTATAATTCAGAACTTGCCAATATTAAACTTGGTTTTTATTGAAGCTGTGCGACAAAAATAAGGAATGCGATATGGTATGTCGTATCTCGTGTTTATATTGACCGATCTTCGCTGCAAATAACATCTGAGGTACCTTAACTGGAAATGAAGTGCTCTCGCCCACCGTCGTGCTTGTCTGTTAGAATTTGGTTACGGAGGGAAAAGTGTAAGGGACCAGAATTTTGAGAAGCCTGCCACCTCACAATACAGTTTGCATCGCGAATGGGCTGTTAAATCTGGTAGCGCTGAAAAAAAAAAAAAAAATAAAAAAGCTCGAGCAGGGACGAATAAAAAAATATAGACGGTTTAACTCAGTCCATCACGGAATATCGTGCAGCAGCAGGGCATTGACAGGATTGCGTTTGCTGTGTGTCAATTATTAAACGTTATTTTGTTGTGATTATCAGGCGGCCATGCTTCCAGGCCACATATTGTATGTGCTTGACAGATACGATCTTCTTAAGTAATGATTTATAGCCATGGCAACTATACTTTGGCAAACTCTATTTCATCGTCACTGAACAATTTTGATGTGGCCTTAACGTCCTCCACAAGAACATAATTTTAGAATCCAATTTTCTAAACTGTACTATTGCCCTTCCTGTGGATTTATGACTGACTTTTTTCTGTACATACTGCCTCTGTGCGTCTACGTTTCCGTCTCTTAGCCAAGACATCGACCTCCGTTGATTACCACTGCCGCTCTCGCCTTATCTTCGTCAGATAACCAGGACGTCTCCAGTTACCCTCCCTGCCCAGCCGAGAACCAGAGCCATGACAAAAATGAGTCAAAAGTGCCTAGCACTGGATGCAAAGCGGGCGATCTCCCCTCCCTCCTGTGCCGCAGTTTTCAAGCATAAGCCTTTTGCTTCACTTCGGAACCGGTTTCGCATATGTGGCAAGCATAAAAAAGAGAGGCTCGAAAGTTTGCGTTTCCGTCAATATTTCAGCGTTTAAGGCCTTGACGTTAACGCAACGCGGATAAGGAGCTGCCGAATAAAAATCAAAGCCACCTCACTTGAACGACAGGTCCAAACCAACCTGTTTCCAAGCACCTCTTCTACCCGGGATCCACATACGCATGCATTCTTTGCTTCATCTTTGAGCCCGCCGCGGTAGTTTAGTGGTTAAGGGCGCTCGAGTGCTGAGCCCGATCACCTATCTTGACCGTGGCAGCTTTTCTATGGGAACGAAACGGAAGGCGCCTATCTACTGCTCGTTAGTATTTGACATTAGGCAATCCTATGTGGTCAAAATCGTCCAAGTACTTCTCTTCCTCGTGCGTCATAGCCGATGTCGCCTTGGGAGGTTAAACCCTGTATACCATACCATCGTATTCCGCCTTTACTTCTCTTAAATCGGACTGCACCCGCTTTTCTCTACAGGGACAATAGGAGTGCAATCCCGACAACCCTCTTTCAAGCTAAGTTAGGGTATGTTCCCTGCGTCACAGCCATCCGCTGCGTAACAACACCTCAGTCCATGACCTGCGAGTCAAAACACCTCCCTATTTTGCAGTTCCGAGCCGACGATGGGCTCAGAACTGACCGCCCTGGCCGCTGTCACTGCCAACGCACATGGTGCCCCATGCCCCCATTGTTCACTAGCGTGTGCGGGAACGGTCAGACAATGCGTGCACGGCAGCGGTCTCGCATCTACGGTTCGAACAATGCTTTGAACGTGGGAGTGATATTCAAGCCGGCACAATAACTGCTTAATGCTGCGCTTTTCCCTATTTTCTTTCCTTATATTCTTTTTCCCCATATGTTGACCTACTTTGCACCGTTATGTTTTGTACGAGCTGTCTATGGCCAAATATACCCTGAATCAATGGCTTCGGGACTAAGGGCAGTGCAGCGCGGCACGTATTTGTCGTTTGAAGAAGAAATAAGCGCGCTTTTAGTTTGATTTGGTTTGTGGGGTTTAACGTCCGAAAGCGACTCAGGCTATGCGAGACGCCGTAGAGAAGGGCTCCGGAGATTTCGACCGCCTGGAGTTCTTTAACGTGCACTGACATCGCACAGCACACGGGCGCCTAGCATTTCGCCTCCATCGAAAAGCAGCCGCCGAGGCTGGGATTCGATGCCGCGTCCTTGGGCACAGTAGTCGAGCGCCCTAACCACTGCGTCACCCAGGCGGGGCCGGCGCTCTTTATTCTGGTCATCAAAGAACAGTAGTCTGCCGTATAGTACCAGAAACTGCTTGAACGGATCGCCTAGCTGGCCTGAACACGTTTGCAGCATGTTTTTGTCTCTTTACTTCCCGAGTTGCTTTCTCTGTTACTCGATGCCTAATGAATATCGAATGGGAAAACTGGAGCCCAACAGTGTTAACGTGTGCTTTAAAATACGTTAGGGCAAATACACTGCTTAGTATAGTTACGACGCTGGTCGTCTTATCGAAGCCAAAGCTTCAGTGAGCCAGTTACGGCGCATTTCGCGTAATTTTGAGCTTGACCTTCAGCCTACCTTCAGCTGCGTGCCTAGCGGCGCGCGGCCTGCTCGCCGTCCGGATCTTCTTCACACGGGGGTGCACTGAGCTTGCGGCGCTCGTTTCTTTTTATGCTGCAGCTTCGCTTCTTCTACATCGCGCACATTCTTCTTCCCACACCAGCAAACTTTACTCATACTAGTGCATATCGCCGGTCTCCGCGGAGCGTTGTACATGGAGTCAAGAATACGTATGCGCTTCACTTCGTATGCGGTGTGCTCTTTAGCGAAAACATGAAGCTAAGGGAGCTAACCGAGCGATGCAAACTCCCCAAGAGCGCGTAGAGAGACTTTCAAAGAGACGACGCAAGGCGGCGGAGAAGCTGCGACAAGAACAACAGAGGAACGATTGGGTCTCATACATGACTACCAAAGGGTTATAATAATAGGTTCACATGAAAAGAAAGACACAGTGGACACTCAACCTGCGCCAAAACGGGAGGGGGGAAGGTGGAAGTGCAAGCGGAAAGAAATAAAGACTGCAGTGCTGCAGAGTAATGTCGAGCATATAGGGTTCTTTAACGTGCACTGACATCACAGAGCACATGGCCGCCTCTTCGTTTCGCTCCCATCGAAATGCAGCCGTTGACTGTCGAGTTCGAATCTGGGTGCTCCGGAACACTAATCGGGCATCCTAACTACTACGGGTATGCTTTGTACATCCTGCCTTAGCTGAATTAAGCTACTGTCAATGTTTTTTTTTTTTTTTACGCTGATCATTAAGTGCAGGTCGTATCAATGTTTTTGAGCCTGTATGCTTGTTATATAGTTTCCTGGGCTTCCAGTGGATCGAGAGGCTACATCGTTTCTTAAAGATGCTTAACTCTAGCTTCGTATTCGAGAGTTAGGCTCTCGGCTAGGCTGAAAATTTCAGCTCTCATTAACAACGTCTCCTTGCTTCTCTGCTTTAAGTCAAATTGAGCTTAGTTCGTCGTGGAATGCATGAGTTCTCACCCAGGGGCAATGTACGATTGTCTTTATTTTACCATACAGTAGACTCTCTTTATGCAAAGATATGATCATACCACCAATTTCTGCCATCGAAAGCCACGAAATGAAGAATTTACGAATGTTACCCAGTGTTTCTTCTATAGTATCGGTCAATGTTGACGCCGTTAACTTGTCTGTCGTACTGAGCCCCTAATTCATCTACCATTGCTTGTTCAGACTCCCAATGAAATCACTTGCCCGGGGACGCATTGATTGATTCATTATGAACGCATGGTATTTAATTGAATAAACTGGGCCTCACTAAGATTTCTAGTGCCTCCCTTGATTAGTGGACACTATTTAATATTTTTTTTTTTGTTCGAGAGCAAGGAATTGATAGTTTGGTCTGGTTTCTGTGGTTTGATGTCCAAAACTAACTCTAGCTATGAGGGACGCCGTAGAAGAGGGCTGCAGAAATTTCGACCACCTGGGGTTTTTTTAATGTGCAAGAGCAAAGTATTGAGTTTTGAAATTACATGGAATAAGATCGTTAGGCGGCTATCGGAAAAGAACTGAGTTTATGACATTCTGGTGCCTCGTGTAAAACCGTCAGGGCCAGAGCTGCCGTTAAGGCACCATATCATACACTGTAGTAGGGAAGCCTAGTCTCGCTTTGCGAATATTTCTTTCCTTATTTATTCACTGGAGATCGTGCGTCACTCCCTCAAGAAACCAAGCAAGCAGCCATTGAATGTGCATCCGATAATTTTTTCAGACACTTAGGGGTTTGAAAATTGCGTGTTTCAGTAGATATAACCATTTGCATCAGAAAAGTTTAGAATGGGAGTGAACACTAACGAAAATTATAAGAAATGGAGGGTATGCACACTTTCACAATAAATGAATATTAAAGCAACGTTTTATAATCCCTGGTAGTGTCTGATCGGCAGTAAGCAAGTAAGTGGCATCAGTTCATTACAATAGCAAGTACATCCAAGGAGTGTGTATTTTTAAACACAAAAAATTCACAAATATACTTTTAAAACACATGTATTCTTACGAATATTTGGACGAAAAAATGCTTGTAATTATATTCTATATTGCCAATCATCGCGTAACATATTCTGGCTAAAGTAAGAAAGGTAGACAGGCTTTTTTAAATAATAACTTCAAGCAGCTTTGGTGTCGCAAAATAACTGCGCTGCAGGATTCCCTGACGACGGTTTCGAGAACTTGGGATTCATCAACATGACATTGACATGACCTTGTTTGTTTATAATTCGTAATTTTACTATAACATAACAAGAGGGATAATTTAGAATTGGGACAGTGTTAAATGAACTTCACTTTATCTATTTTTGCGGAATCAATGGTACGTGTAGCAGAGTGCCACATATTTTGTTGTTCTGTAGTTGGTTATGTTTTGGCAACATTGAAAGCTAAGGTTTCTTCCCTTTTATCAATATAAAAGTTTGAAAACTGCCAGTGAGGAAACAATTTATATTGATAGACGTAACCCTCGGAGTTTGTGGGCATAGGCTATTGAAGTAAATTTACCGCTTAGAATAAAGATACTGGTACACATACGTAATGGGTCCTTTAATTACAAGCTTCAGCATTAAGAATTCATAAGGAAGATCTGCTTTCGTGGTGGGCTCAAAATGCAGTCTTTGTTACCGGTTTTGTTCAGTATTACTTCTTTTCTATCGCTAGAGCAAGGAAGGATAAGTGACTGGAGTATTCGCCTTAAATATGTCGGAGGTTTCTTCTTTGACAATATTTCGCAGAGTGCACGCAGAAATTGTCACAGCGCATGCATTCACCCTGCGCGCCCTCATCTTACTGGGAGCTCGGTTTGAATGCATTAAACACTAATTACTCCTGCCCGGATACAGGTCATGGTCTCCGCTTAGAAGAAGGTCGTTTCCTTTCTCCTATTATCTCTTACATTTTCTCGTTCTAAGATGGCACTCGTATGAACATTGCGGTATCGAATAATTAAAGCCTTAGAACTTTGGTCATGAGCTTTTCGCATCAAAAACCGTCATTTAATTTGCTTTCTTAATACCCTAAGTTACTAATACTTGCATATATGTATGCGATGTGCATTCTCTCTCTGAAAGAATGGTTTCGTTCTTGTTGTACGCAGATGTCTCACCCTGATGAAACAGATATCTTCTGTTCGTGTATGATCGCATTTTAATATTGTTGCATGAATGTTCTCGAGAATAGCCTGTAAGCTATTATTCGTGCGATAAAACGGAGGCAAAGCACGTCACGCAGCTGGGACAGTCAGAGCCTATGAGAGTCGCTTGTGTGCAGGAGGTACGTACAGTGCATTCAATCACATTCCGTAATTGTGTCAAGTAAGTGCAGTAAACGTATGTTGCGAAGAAACTAGTCTAGTTTGGAGCCCATTCATTTTGATAAGAAAACATTGAAGTATTGTTGGTAGTGCGCATCGCATGCTAGCATAAAAGGCAAAATTTTATTCCATCGACTTTGTTGTCATTCAGCTGCAGCTGCTTTGTGCGTGTTTTACAAAAAATTTTTGTAATCTAGAATCGTAAAGTTACACAGGAAATTAAGTGTTGCCCAACTTTTTCATACAACGCGCACTTATTTCGCACCTCTTGCTCTCTGATTAGTAATTTTAACTTCCTTATGTGTTCTTTTGAGAACTCCACATAAGAAACTGGCAAATAATGAAACAATTATTTAAGGGCGATTTCGCTCGATGATGGCGACTTTATAACGCCAAGTAAACCACAGGGTAAATAGAAAAGAATAAATGCATAAAATAATAAATTATTTATTAATAAAATAAAAGATTGCTCTGGCTCTTTTTGAACGTTTTAGAATATTTAGACATTTCGCGTGAATCTCAGTTTACGCATGTCAGCTCTGGTCTATTCATTCACGTTAGATTGGACGCGAAATTCGTGCGACAAGAACAAGGTATGGAGCAGGACATTAATGCTTTAGGGATATACGGATTGCATTTTTTGTCTCAACCACAGAAAGCTTAAGACAGCATGTCATTGCAAACCGTACACTCTAAGAAAAAAGGGTGTGCGAAAGGGGTAAAAAGGGCATAGCATGGTCCTTTACCCCCTTTAGAAGGCCTTGGGGGTAACTTTGCACCTGCTGGGAGCAGGTCCCTATTCACTTACCCCCTCTTAGAAAACTTGCACCCTACTGCAACCCTACTTACCCTCTCTACCAGCGTTTGTGTGTTTGTGTGTGTGTTCGTGCCCCTTAGACAGCAGTGTGAATAGTTTGGGCACATGTCAGGATGGGGCGCTCGTGCAGCATTCTGTCCCATCATGTCTCGTTCCTGCACCGTCGCTTTCAGAGAGGGGACGCCTTTTGTGCCACCTTCGCCAACGTTTTTCTCTCGCAGCTTTTGGGTCCCTTTCCATGTTTACTCTCCCCAGTCAGGAACTGCAAGCTGCAGGTGTTTCCTGGTTTCTATGGGGGGACGTAATGACTGCAAAACTGCTTCTAAATTGTAATGAAACAGCAGATACTTTTGTTTTGCTTGTGGGAGTAATGCTCTGGCAGTGCACAGCCTGTTTCAGGCTTATAGTGGAGCCACTCCGACTGCATAGCGAACTGTCACGGGCCGTTCTGCAAACGTATTTCCTAAGCTGCTTAAAGGAAAGAAAAGGCACAGTATCTGTCACACTAATTGGTAGAATCCTGAATCACACCGTAAGGGGAAGGTTGAGAAGCTTCGAAGGAAGGTGGAATAAAAGAAAAGAGAGAAAGACGTGCTGGTTGTGTTCAGCAGCAAAATTATGCACATATTTGATTTTACCTGAAGCGCATACAGCTCGTTCGGCCGACAAGGCATCGCCATTGCCATGGTCGTCGCCGAAACTCGCAACTCGTGGAAAAATATATGCTCTGTTTTATATTAAAATCTTGATAAAATCGATTCCTTATACAGCTTTCAGGGTGGTGTCATACCCTTTTCGCGTCACATTTAGCATCCATCTGCTAGTCATGTTGAAGGTTAGTTTGCGACAGAGATTGGAACCAACGACCTATGTAAAGCTGCCGAAATCTTAACTGACGTTCGTGACGGCAGTACTTTCTGTAATTCTGAGTGTTACAGAGCAGCTAACCTGCGAAAAGTCAAGTATAAGAAATGGCTCACCAAGCTTTTGCGTAATCTTGGTCATCTGGCAAGTATTGTCCTTATTAAGGCGCAGGAGCATAGAAAAGGAGGTCGTCATGCGCACGCCAGTTAAAGATTTGGGCGGCTCTACCTCCGTTTTTATGCCTTTCATTTTAAAGTTCGCCGTTCACCGAGAAGTGAGGCAGATAGAGCACCTAGAGATAGAGATCCTCCAAACAAAGCAAACTAAAGGCGTTAATCACATTGCCAAACTCTGCGTCTCTTAACGGCAAGAATTCGCGGAATGAAAACGCCGTGTTAAACGCGCTATCGCGTCTACAGCTTTGGTGTCATGCTGGCTTGAAATTATTTAATTTTATAGCGTTAACTAGAGGCAGGCTGGTGGGCAGCTGAAAGCTGTGACACTCGAGGACAAACTTCCTCAAAAGTTGAGTCTTTCTACTAGTTTTTTGTTGAATGCGACCAGCTACACTGAAAATAAGGATTTCTTCACCCTCATTTACTGTACCGCGGAAAGTATGTCAGTCGGACATTCTTAGTTTACAAATGGACACACACACATGTATGTATAATATATATATATATATATATATATATATATATATATATATATATATATATATATATATATATATATATGCTTAAACTGACCATTAAACAGACAAAGATCATGGCGTCTGCCCCTATCAAGTCCTGGAGCATCAAGGGACAAGAAGTGGAAGCTGTGACAGATTTTCTCTTCTTGGGCTCCAAGATTACGCCGGAAAGAGACTGCAGCCATGAAATTAGGAGACGCCTGCTTCTGGGAAAGAGAGCAATGGTTAGCCTTGACCGCCTAGTAAAGAGCAGAGACATTAGTCTGCCAACCAAGATCCGTATAACTCGTGCTATGGTCTTTCCAGTTGTGATGTGTGGATGCGAGAGTTGGACTGTGAAGAAGGCTGACCGCCGAAGAACTGACGCGTTTGAATTGTGGTGCTGGCGGAGACTCTTGAGAGTTCCTTGGATGGCCAGAAGATCAAATCAGTCGATATTGTCGACCATAAACCCTGACTGCTCATTGGAGGGCCAAATTCTAAAGTTAAAGCTCAGCTACTTTGGTCATCTGATGAGAAGAGAGGAGTCGCTGGAGAAAGATTTGATGTTGGGAAAGTTTGAGGGTCACCGGAGAAGGGATAGGCAGCGAACGCGACGGTTGGATGGCATCCTCGAGGCGCTGCAGATGAAGTTATGTGATGTTAGGAAGATAGTGGGAGACTGGAAAGCGTGGCGTAATATGGTCCATTATATATATATATATATATATATATATATATATATATATATATATATATATATATATATATATATATATATATATATATATATATATATATATATATATAGCTCAAAGTTTCGGGCAGAAATGGCATTTTGTCGATGGTATGGTTCTTGCCTGATTCGATCAGAAGTTGGATGTTCCCATTGTATGCGGTGGCAAAGCCGGTGCTATCTCTAGGCAGTGGCTTGTCTTGCATCGCAGCCGCCGCATATTATGGGAACATTCGACTTCTGATCGAATCAGGCAAGTACGCCAAACAACTTTATTATTAAAAATACCAACGGCAAAATTCCATTTCTGTGCGAAATTTTAGCTGCGAGGATTTTGCGGTTTAGTTTGGAGGAGCATTTTACAGCGCGCTGGTAATTGTGCAATGCCCTGTATATTCCTGGGTCTCCTCTTTTAGAGAGTTTTTAGGTTTCTGCAAACGACCTACCTGCCTGTCTGTCCTATAAATGCACTTTTCCACTGGCCGTCGGAATGCGGTAAATAACTCGTCTTGCCTCGACCAAGGTTTTCTTTTGCTTGATCTTACTGTTCTACACACATGATCTCTTCTTCATTCCTTTTTTTTTAATTTTCAAAAATAGGCTAATCAGTTTGGAAAGTGAAGAAAACAGAATGCGTACACAGTGTCGTATTGCTCTGTATTAATATTGCAGGAGACGTTATTTTTGCATGTCATCATTCATAATTGTTTCATTCGCTCCGATTTCAGCAGGTTCTTTTAATTTTAAGGTGTACAAACTGCCCCAAGAGCTAGCTCTATTGTTCTTAGTTTACCAGGGCTCCTTTTTTTCGCAGTGCTTCGGCGTGTTTCGTACTTGCTGCACCAGGCTGTCGGGTGGTTCCAATCGCCACTTCTCCGGCGCTTTTGTGATGAAACCCGACGCATGCATGTTTTCCGCCACGCCGCACACCAGGCACTTCGCGTTTTTCAATGCAGCACACACGTGTTTGCAGCAGCATTGTGCGACAGGATGCCTTCGAGCATAAGTTGAGTGGAAAACTTACAAAAGACCAGCTAGCTGGCTGCGGAGCCACGTACAGCCTGTGATACTTGCACGTGGTCACTTCTCCTTTCTAGTTCCGAGAATTCAGGAAACTGGGCATTGATTCCTTCGCTCGCCATATGACACAGCGTAAAGGTGCCGCACGCTCTTTTGTCCTGATATGCTTGCCCCTTCAGTGAACATCAGAATTTTGGACACTGAATCTCAAGCGCCAATTATGGAGGTGGGATAAGGAACAATCAGAAGAACCTGCTGCTCCCCTGAACTCTTTTCTTCACAGCATGAAGTCATTTTTCGCCGGACTTTCGGAAACCAGTTTGGCTGTAGCTTCCACAGTGCCTAGGCGGGGTACACAATACTTCATTGTGAACAATATGACAGGTCCCAGGGAGCCCAAAATGCGTGCCTCTTTTCGACGGCGAGCACATGGTGGCTCTGAACACATACTCTTCTCAAGACTCCGTGGGGTCTCGAGTCATTCCAGCAGAAGCGATGTCCTGTTCGGACGCGGAAGCATCGAGTGGTCTCAGTCTTATGCCTATGGGCTGCACTGCCCTTGAGTTGTAAATATTTGTATCATACTCAACATGCAAATAGATATGTGCGAGCAAAGTCCTTCGTTGTCACTTCAGGGAACTACCCCCTGTAAAGACGTAATCTTAAATTAACTGACGCGGCAGAATTCTGTTAAGGGCACAGCTCACGACGACTCTGCAATCAGCGACGACGTGGAGCTTGGATAAAGCAAGAGGTATGCTTCTTCTAGTGCTGCAACAGTCTTGGGCTGCCCAAAAGCAGCAGCGGAGGAGAGATCACGTTAGCAGATTCGCTGGGCCAGCGTTAAGAACAACTATGGACTTGAAAGGTTGCTGCTGCTGCGGTGGCGCCATGTACCAGCTTCGGACTCCATTAAGCATGTCAATGATGGGCGACAGCAGCAGGTGCGGCGGCAGCGGTCAACGTAAACCGGCGCATGGTGCTTGTAAGTTCCATTTTTCAAACTTTTTGCTGCCCTTATTGTGGGTTTAAGCCGGTACTCGTTTAATCAGCATGCGTCGCAATAGTGAGCACAGTGTTAAGTCCGAGGTTCGAGTGGTCCCAATCTCTATGATCTATATCTCTATATACTGCTTGGAAAACAGGCCGGCACCACTACTACGAAAGAATTTGTGCAGAAAAAATAGGAGCGATCTTCGGTAACCCGCCCCGTCAGATGTTCCTCGCTTGGCGACCACAAGAAGGGTGCGGTGCTGGAAAAATGTTTTCCATGCAAGAGAAAGCGCTTGCTGTATCTGCAGCCGCGATGCGGTTCCAACACGCTTCCACTTTTTTTTTTTTTTTTTTTTTTTTTTTTTTTTTTTTGCCGCGCCGCCGCAGTTTAGTCGCCGAGGTGTTTCCATCGCTTGCATGTGTATACATTGTGAATGTGTCTATTCCCTCCACATCTCATTTTTCTCTCACACAGGTTCCCTCGGAGTATGGATTCAACCACGACGATGACAAAAGACTGCTCGGTTATCCTGCCATTTTCAAACGCAATAAAAAGTAAACCCTGCCTTCCGTTCTCATGTACTAATATCGGTGTGCAAACTGCACCCTGAATGGCTACATGGCCCGTCACAAATATGTCGCTCTAGCACGAAGAAACCAACATTGCGGAAGCGAGGGCGTCTGTGACCGGCTGACAAAGACATCATACATATTTTCACCAAACGTTTTTCTTCTGTATAGGGCGTATGTTAAGGCTGTCTAATGTTGCAGCGGAGGCAGCATTACCACACATATGCCAAACGGAGTCGCTTGCGTTGCAAATAAAGAAAATGTATGTCTCGTATCGCTTCGATAGCGGCGATGTCATGTTACTGAGTGCACAATCAGTCGAAGTGTGGTTGGTTCAAATTACTAGCGTACCAGTGTGCGCCTAGACTATATTTAGAAGGGCGCAAACATACCCTTCGAAGGAAAATAACATTATCTTAAATGGGTGTAAAAAACACTATAATATGAATTTATTTTATTCCTCTGGGTGGTAATATTACCCTTCCAAACAAAGCATAAATATGAACGTAGAAGTGCAAAGTTACGCCCATTGATAGGGTGCAAACATGCACTTACGGGGTGCTGTAGTAAGCTCATTACGCTGGCATAAATGCAGACCCCGTGAGGGTAAGTTTACGCCTTATGATTAAGCATAAGCTTATTCCAGCTGGGAGTAAACATGCACCCGATTTTAGAGCATATTTTTGCACTTTCATGGCCTAACCTTTAGTCCTTCTGAGAAAGGGTAACGTTACTCCCCAGTAGCATATACTTGCACTTCACCATATGGCATAACGTTAGCCTCGTTGTAGCGTAAACTTTACACCAGACACACTTAAGCCCCCGTCGAGGGTGTAACTTTGCACCCAAAGGGGCTCCCCAGTGCGTCAGTGGACTTACCCCCCTAAAGGGGTAAGATCACACCTTTTTTTCTTAGAGTGTAGTGATAACGAGCACACCTGCAGAAGTGCTTTCAAGCCACAGTAATGCCCCCAGGCACGTTCACTTTTCAAGTAAGTTAAGTAATCAGTTCTAAGAAGGCCCCTGAGAAAGCTGCCTAGCGAGATGGTACGAAGAGAAGATGTAGTTTACAAAATTAAAGTTGTCGCTAACCTCTTGCATCGTTTCTTGCTTCAGTGTCATTCCCCAAACAAGCCAATGCTTCAGCACAATAAAAAAAAAGGTCATAGCGAGACATTGACTAAACTAAAATGGAAAAGATCAAAAATAGAGCGACGCTACTAAATAGAGCGACCAATTGATGAATAATATTGAATAAAATATCAAGCAGTCAATAAGGTGGAACGAGGATCGCACCCTTCGTGACTCCAGGTCGTGTATTGCGCATCGTAGAACTGCGCGCCTAGACCGTAAATCTCGGCAATTAAAACGTTCCCCAGAATCTTATCCCTGCTTGGCTAGAGGGAGCTGTTGCTGCTCCGCTCGTGTTACTTTACTTTCTTTTGTTACCCTGTTAAGAGCTTTACTTGATTGATTTTGGCCTTGCCGCTATGCGTAGCATGGTGCGAGATGACAGTAAACAGAAAAAATATATCGCATGGCTCTGGGTTTTACTAAACATAGAGGCGGCGCCCTAGTTACCCTGATGCATAGCGTTGAAATTAAGCATGCATTTATGTTGAGTGATTTGTAGGCCAACTTAAAATGCTCAGCTTCCAACAGGCCTACAATTTAACCACTAGAGAACAACATTTTCTTATTGGTCCTACAGCTTTAAACCGCTGTCCTTTGGACGGGCAGCGAGCTTTAAACAACGTTATTGAAAGTTATCTCTATTCATCTTTATGTGTCTCATCTTTCTGCTTAGGACAGAATAAACTGAGTACCTCGAAGTGAAAACCAGCCAAAAGTTTTCACTTAAAAATCGTGCCCCTAAGACAAAGCGCCAAAGCACAATGAAATATTTAATTTAGGTTTTATGGAGCAAATATTTGAAATACCTGTATGTTGTTGTCCCACGTTGTTTGCACGGAAGCATTTTTGACCTTATGACACGGCCGACTATGGCAATCTTTGCGCTCTTGATGTACGGATCAAGAAATTAGGAATATACACTCGCACTTACCGCCACAGCGTTCACGCCAGCCGCAATCTTTGCAAACTCAGATTGAAATGCTTCGAGGTGTGCTAAAATTGACTGACAGGTTTCACGAAAAAATAGCAAAATGAATTCGCTGTTCACCTGAAGATTATCAGAAGGAGCAAGACACCAAGCGTTAACAAAATGCCCACAATTAGTTATTCACTACGTGTTAAAGCAGGCCTTGAGGTGATCACCGCATTTTTTATAGGATCGTGCCCTGAAACTTGCTCGAAAGCTCCGAGAACTAGTTTCAAGCATTCCACAGAAAGTAATTTTAAATATTTGCCTAAAGCATTTGTTAAGCAGATCTGAAACCCGGTCCCTGAGAACAGTAATATTAGGTGTCATTGTGCGAATATGCTAAAAGAGAAAGTTATTACAGTTAGATGTAAGACATGGGCTAGTGAAAACATATATGATGAGTTGTTGAGTCCTAATACGGACGCGAAACGTTCGAAGGAGTTACATTGCACCTTTTGTTAGTTTCTAAATTCTAAATAATATTCCCACCGCATAAAAATTATGAAATATACAACTCAACCGCATATTCCACACTATGTTGTTGGCATTTCACCCCGCCCTGAGGTCCTGTTCACAGAGTAAATAGCAGTAAAGGGAGACGTTGTCCGCACAAACATATGCTCAAGTATACCTCAACCATGTTCTTCAGCACAATTACAGAACATTACCTCATGCCTTCCATGGACGTATGCGTCTGAGATAGTTTAGTGCCCGGCAACGATGCTGTTATCTTCGTTCTGTCTTTCAGTTCAGTTCAGTTCAGTCGTTCAGTCGTGTCCGACTCTTCGTGACCCTATTGACCATGTCACGCCACGCTTTCCGGTCTCTCACTATCTTCCTAACATCACATAACTTCATCTGCAGTGCCTCGAGGATGCCATCTAACCATCGCGTTCGCTGCCTACCCCTTCTCCGGCAACCCTCAACCTTTCCCAACATCAAATCTTTCTCCAGCGACTCCTCTCTTCTCATCAGATGACCAAAGTAGCTGAGCTTTAACTTTAGAATTTGACCCTCCAATGAGCAGTCAGGGTTTATGGTCGACAATATTGACTGATTTGATCTTCTGGCAGTCCAAGGAACTCTCAAGAGTCTTCGCCAGCACCACAATTCAAACGCGTCAATTCTTCGGCGGTCAGCCTTTTTCACAGTCCAACTCTCGCATCCATACATCACAACTGGAAAGACCATAGCACGAGTTATACGGATCTTGGTTGGCAGACTAATGTCTCTGCTCTTTACTAGGCGGTCAAGGCTAACCATTGCTCTCTTTCCCAGAAGCTGGCGTCTCCTAATTTCATGGCTGCAGTCTCCTTCCGAGGTAATCTTGGAGCCCAAGAAGAGAAAATCTGTCACTGCTTCCACTTCTTGTCCCTTGATGCTCCAGGACTTGATAGGGCAAGACGCCATGATCTTTGTCTTTTTAATGTTCAGTTTAAGCCCAAACTTCTCACTCTCTTCTTGTACGCGCATCAGAAGTCTCTTGAGTTCCGCTTCACTTTCTGCAATTAAAGTGGTATCATCCGCATATCTAAGGTTGTTGATACGTTTTCCAGCAATCTTCACTCCAGCTGAAGACTCGTCCAGACCGGCCTTCCTCATGATGCACTCTGCATATAGGTTAAATAGGCAGGGCGACAGTATGCAGCCTTGCCTCACTCCTTTCTCAATCGGAAACCAATCAGTAAGACCATGCCCAGTTCTGACTGTGGCCTCTTGCCCTTCATACAGGTTCCTGAGGAGACAGATGAGGTGAATTGGAACTCCCATCTCTTGGAGAGCTTGCCACAATCTGCTGTGATCTACGCAGCCAAACGCTTTCGCATAATCAATAAAGCAGAAGTAGATGGGTTTCTGGAACTCTCTTGCTTTTTCCATGATCCAGCGAAGGTTGGCAACTTGGTCTCTAGTTCCTCTGCCCTTGCGAAACCCAGCTTGCACGTCCGGAAGCTCCCGATCCACATACTGCTGCAGCCTACCTTGGAGGATTTTCAACATCACCTTGCTAGCATGCGAAATAAGCGCGATCGTGCGGTAGTTGGAACAATCCTTGGCACTGCCTTTCTTTGGAATGGGGATGTAAACTGACCTCCTCCAATCCTGTGGCCACTGCAGGGTTGTCCAAATCTTCTGACATAATGTATGCAGAATGTTAACAGCGTCATGGTTGAGGTTTTGAAGCAACTCAGCTGGAATGCTATCAATTCCGCTAGCTTTGTTCTTAGCAAGGCTGGCTAAGGCCCATTCAACTTCACTCTTCAGGATGCCCGGCTCAAGATCAGTTATCACAACCGTCTTATGTTGGGTTTGCACATTCGAGTCCTTCTTGTACAGTTCTTCTGTGTATTCCTGCCACCTCTTCTTTATCTCTGCGGCTTCAGTGAGGTCCTTGCCTCGTTTGTCCTTTATCACGCCCATCTTAGCACAGAAGTTTCCTTTGATATCTTTGATTGTCTTATACAGAGCTCTTGTGTTCCTTAATTGGCTGTTGTCCTCAACTGCTTGGCACTGTATGTTCAAGAAGGCATTCTTATCTCTCCTTGCTATTTTCTGAAAATCCGCATTGAGAACCTTGTATCTTTCTTTTTCCCCCATAACTTTTGCCATCCTCCTTTCCTCAGCTATTTGCAAAGCCTCTTCAGATAACCAGTTTGCTTTCTTGCATTTCTTTTGCTTTGGAACTACCTTAGTAGCAACTTCTTGTATTATATCACGAACATCAGACCACATCTCTTCGGGCTCTTTGTCTTCTAGATCTAATTCTTGAAATCGATTCCTCACTTCCACAGCATATTCTAATGGAACTTGATCCAGATTATACCTGAAAGGCCTTCTAGTTTCCTGCGTTTTCCTCAATCGAAGCTTAATCCTGGCAACAAGAAGCTGATGATCGGTGCCACAATCGGCCCCAGGCCTTGTTTTTACTGCTTGTATAGCGCTTCTCCATCTCTGCCGGCAAATAATATAATCGATCTGATTCCTGTACAGACCGTCCGGTGAAGTCCATGTGTACAGGCGCCTCTTGTGCTGTTGAAAATGAGTATTCGCTATGGTCAGGTTGTTTTCTTGACAAAACTCTACTAGCCTCTGCCCAGCTTCATTTGGCTCACCAAGACCGAACTTGCCTGTAATTCCGGATATTTCTTCACTCCCTACCTTGGCATTCCAATCTCCTATGAGAAAAACGACGTCTGATGATGGGGTGCGGTCTAAAAGGCATTGTAGGTCCGCATAAAATCTCTCAACGTCAGCTTCTTCAGCAGTAGTGGTCGGTGCATAGACTTGGATAACTGTTATGTTGAAAGGGTGACCTTGGATCCGAAGTGAAATCATTCGGTCGTTTTTGGGGTTGTACCCTAGCACTGCTTTGCCCATTCTTCTGTTTACTATGAGAGCGACCCCATTCCTTCTCTTGGATTCGTGCCCACAATAAAAGACATAATGGTCGCCGGAGTTAAATTCTCCCATTCCGGTCCACTTGAGCTCGCTGATACCCAAGATATCAATGTTCAATCTGTCCATTTCTCTCTTGACGATATCCAGTTTACCTTGCGTCATAGATCTTACATTCCATGTTGCTATGTGATACATCTCCTTGCAACATCGGACTTTCCGGTCGCTTCCCGACACATCCACAACTGAGCGTCCTTTTGGCTTTAGCCCAGCCGCTTCATTCGTCCTGGAGCTACTAGGAATCGCCCTTTGTTCATCCCCAGTAACATGTGGGACGCCTTCCAACCTGGGGGGCTCATCTTCCGGCGCCATATCATTAATGGTATTGTGACTGGCCATAGGGTTTTCTTGGCAGGAAATACTGGAGTGGGTTGCCATTACCTTCTCCAGTGAATCACATT
Organism: Amblyomma maculatum; assembly: GCF_055883805.1. Lineage (NCBI taxonomy): Eukaryota > Metazoa > Arthropoda > Arachnida > Ixodida > Ixodidae > Amblyomma > Amblyomma maculatum. Next base: position 374,897,249 of record NC_139344.1, on the reverse strand, counting down.
TTGTCAGAACTCTCTGCCGTGACCTGTCTATCTTGGGTGGCCCTACACAGCAGAGCTCACGACTTCATCGAGTTTCGCAAGCCCCTCCGCCACGACAAGGCAGTGATCCATGAAGGGGTCGTTCTGTCTTTACCACCTCATTAATCATCATTACATACATACAACTCCACCATGAGGATGTTCCGTGCTGAACGAAGCGTGTAAATGTGGTTCTGTACTTTGCTTCATATATTTCGTTTCTCAACTGTGGTGAAGACACCTGGAGCTAACGGAGAGTGTTCAACGTGAATTGAGCACTACGCAGAGGCTGCGAAAAAAAAAAAAAAAAAACAGTACAGGACGGCACTTGAGTCCGCTTAAGAAGGAAAATGGCCAAAGCTAATTTACTGGACTGTTTTCACTAACTACATTGTCATTGTCATCGCTATTACAATCAGTATCATGATCACTATCTGAATCGTCATTGTAAACTCTATATGCCTGGCGTGCTGTAGCTGTTTGAAAATGGCTTACAGTGGATGGACAACACGCCTCACTAAGAACAAAAAGCTTGGAAACAGAATTCCAGTAAACAGTCTGTGCGTCAAGGGTGCCCTCTTTCACCATTTGTTTGCAACAATATTGAACCGTTCTCCTTAATTATCAACCAATCTATTAGAGGACTACTACTGCACAAGAAAGAGGTTCGTATACTCTAATGATGTTGCTGTGTTCTGCTCTAATTATGAAAGCATTACGGAAGCTGTTAAAAAGGTAAACATTTCTGCGAAGCAAGTGGCGGTGCGGTCCTTTAGGGAAAGTGCTTGGGGTTTCGGCATGGAGAATGGCCTCGGACTCCGAGTGTATTCCACATACATCGTGAAGAACAACTGCACCCAAGTACTTAGGTGTCCGTCTTTAATTTTACGTTGATAGTTCACCTTATTGGCGAAATATGGCTGCAGATTTGAGAAAAAAAGAAACTGCAGGATTCGGTAAATTGAACCTCACAATTTTTAGACGCGCCAGCATTTGCAATCTTTTCTTAGTTAGCAAGCGGCGTACGTGATGAAAGTGCTAGACTGTTTTCATCTAAATGTGGAGAAGTTGCATAGGCTATTTGCAGTGCTTGTGTGCTGTTCCTTATAAGAAAGGCCAAGTGGAAGCAACCTGTTTTTAAGCGTACGCGCTGGAGGGTTGTGTTGGGTGACTTATCAGTACGGCAGTTAGTTAACTTTCTTCTTTATTTAGGGGTGATAAGGGCACCTTTTAACATGCTGTTATTAAACTGAGACTGCAAACAGTTTTGCCTAAATTTGTGGTCACAACCCATTGTATCCAGGGAGCTATTCGTGGGTAGATCAAGGTGTTCTAAAGCTAGATTAAAAAAAAAGTGCATTAAGCCTGTGGCCAAAACATTTTTTTTTTTCTTTTAGACAACATAGCGGGACTTTGCCTGTTAAAGCGTGGTTATAAGTAAAAGAAACTTTAGTGCCTTGTGGAGTCCACTGTCTGCAGTGCAAAAAGGATGGCACCACAGAGCATGTTTTTTTTTTCAGACTGCTGAGACGCAGCTTCCTTCTGGGACGTCCTCCAAAGAACTTTTAAAAACTACTTTCCTTTTAGCCCTCACGGTATCAGTTATCTCCCAATTGAAAACGAGGATGTCTTTCTTGTAATCTTGCAATGGCGCTATAGTATATGAAGCAGCAGGATGACGGTGCGTCACGCAGATCTTCACGCACTTCCAGTAAGAATTTTTTTTAAGGAAGCCATTGCAAGGCATTGTGAAATTATCAAATTGCGGATCCAGCACCTGACTGGCTTCCGTAAACTGAATCATTAAAGATATCGAAAGAATTTTATTCATGTTACCTGAGTCAAATACGGCTGAGGGTTCTTGTGTGATTACTGCATGTTTATATTTTGAGCGCAGTAAAAAAATTTACGAGAGCACTGTTGAATCTACACTGCAGAAATGCAAAAGCCGGAGCATTGTTGCTGCATATGGTGCATCACCATTCCTCTCATTATCAATTAAATGCACGGTCATTACCATTGCTAATATTATCATTGTAATTATCACTAATCGCCGTGTCATTGTTATCGCTACTATCCTTCTCACGGTAGACAAGAAGAATTATGATATGCGTTTCACGATCCCGGGCTGGGGATCCGAGGTATGGAGGTTTGATTCCTGGTGAAGCAAAAATGTTTTTCTAATGGCGTCATTGAGATAACTGACAAGTGAGACATCAGCGCACAGATCCCGCGCACATCACGCACACATCTCTCGCGAACGGGATTTCGTTCCATGAGCCTACAAAGGCTTTCGGCTTAAAAAATCCCAGCGTGCAATCGAAGGAATAGTCGTTTATTTCCGGGGAGATATTTCTTTAAAGCTTTTTAAATGAACGTGTCAGTAGCAGAGAACAGATTGCTAATTAAAAAAAGGGGGGCGAGTAATGTTTCTTGGTGACATAGGTTTAGCTAGAAAAAAATATGAGGTGCCCAGAAGATCTTATTTTATCATATTATATATATTAAAGTTCGTTCACTCCACTGATAACGCCATTAAATATAACTCTAGAAGAAGTGATAATGCTGGTAAATATTTTTTGTCTAAAGCCATTCCAGAATGATATCTCAAAAACCTTTCATAGACTTTACACGCGAGGCACTGTGCAAACGGAAAAGGAAACAAAAACTCCGACCTGCATGCAGTGACTTGTATTTGCGAAATCATTTTCTCTCTTTTTGTGTGCATGTTCGTGTGTGTGTGTGTGTGTGTGTGTGCATGTTCGTGTGTGTGTGTGTGTGTGTGTGTGTGTGTGTGTGTGTGTGTGTGTGTGTGTGTGTGTGTGTGTGTGTGTGTGTGTGTGTGTGTGTGTGTGTGTGTGTGTGTGTGTGTGTGTGTGTGTGTGTGTGTGTGTGTGTGTGTGTGTGTGTGTGTGTGTGTGTGTGTGTGTGTGTGTGTGTGTGTGTGTGTGTGTGTGTGTGTGTGTGTGTGTGTGTGTGTGTGTGTGTGTGTGTGTGTGTGTGTGTGTGTGTGTGTGTGTGTGTGTGTGTGTGTGTGTGTGTGTGTGTGTGTGTGTGTGTGTGTGTGTGTGTGTGTGTGTGTGTGTGTGTGTGTGTGTGTGTGTGTGTGTGTGTGTGTGTGTGTGTGTGTGTGTGTGTGTGTGTGTGTGTGTGTGTGTGTGTGTGTGTGTGTGTGTGTGTGTGTGTGTGTGTGTGTGTGTGTGTGTGTGTGTGTGTGTGTGTGTGTGTGTGTGTGTGTGTGTGTGTGTGTGTGTGTGTGTGTGTGTGTGTGTGTGTGTGTGTGTGTGTGTGTGTGTGTGTGTGTGTGTGTGTGTGTGTGTGTGTGTGTGTGTGTGTGTGTGTGTGTGTGTGTGTGTGTGTGTGTGTGTGTGTGTGTGTGTGTGTGTGTGTGTGTGTGTGTGTGTGTGTGTGTGTGTGTGTGTGTGTGTGTGTGTGTGTGTGTGTGTGTGTGTGTGTGTGTGTGTGTGTGTGTGTGTGTGTGTGTGTGTGTGTGTGTGTGTGTGTGTGTGTGTGTGTGTGTGTGTGTGTGTGTGTGTGTGTGTGTGTGTGTGTGTGTGTGTGTGTGTGTGTGTGTGTGTGTGTGTGTGTGTGTGTGTGTGTGTGTGTGTGTGTGTGTGTGTGTGTGTGTGTGTGTGTGCATTCAGCGTTTGGTCACACGTCCACTCTAAAAAAAAAAAAAAAAAAAAAGAAGAAGAGACCGCAGAGTGGCCAGCCCGGTGTTGACTTAAGAAGCTTTTACGTGCGTATCAATATTTTCCCATACTCGCCTGCGTTGTTTGCAAAACGCAAGTTTCTTGAGCGGCGGCGCATTCTCTGGGAAAGAAAAGAAGCAGCGAAATGCCAGGAAGAGCAAACACTGCGCATGTGATAAGGAAATGCCTTTTTGCATATTTGTACTTTTCTTTGACACGCGCAAGTCAGGGTACTGCATATTTTTGTATGCCTGTGTGCAATTTCGTGCATTCGTTTCGCTCTCCAGTGTTATGTTAAGCACTTAGGCTATACGTTCTTCAGGTGGACAGAAAAAGAAGTGAAAAGCTATATTTGTGGAGTGTCATTTCTACTACCAGCAATATTTACACCTAAATTCATTCTTTAAGAAGGTAATGTTTTTCTAGTCACCTCGGAAACATCCTTGGCCAAGAGAGGTCATGCATAGCGCTACGAGGTCGGCAGGAAAGATGAACAAGGAAAAAAAAAAAGAAAACAAGAATCGCTTGGCACGCAGATTTTGTATGTGAGCTTCTTGATGGGTACGGAAATTCCTCTGGCCTGATGTCCAGTTTTTATTTCCGTAAAGTGCATGGGAAGATGGCCAGTGATCAATCATTGATCATGTTTGATCTATTTTTCTCCTTTGAAATCGGAAATCACATTGAGATAAAATACAAATTGGCATGGTATTGTTGATTGGAAAGCGCCAGCAAATTGTGTCACGAAGAAAAAAATAACAATGATCCAACACCGCAAGAGTTCCTTTCACTGTTGCCCAGCATCGGACTCCCCTCGTAATTGTTATGCGTTGTTCCATTCTTACATGCCAATAACTCCGGTAAGTTTTATGATACGCGCTCTTTGATAACCTTGTAAGATACTAAGTGGTTCTGTCGCAGCTCTGAGGATGTAGACAAAATCGCTCAAGTCGAAGGAGTGGAGTGAGATAATTTGGAAGTCTGCTGCCCCTCATGCATCAGTGGGCTTTGTGTCCACGAGTAATTGCAATGACTATCGTATTGGTGGAGCGTTTAACGTGAATGGAAGCGAAGGGTATTCGCGCCTGATCACGAGAGACCTTGTCATTCGACTTTTGCAAAATATAAGTGTATTCAAGCTTTCGTCACATGATCTTGATTCTTTCGTTAGGTATAATCCTTAATCACTTTTCCCGTGCACTGCTTATTAACAACCGAACTCCACTGGAAGGAGCAATTACGAATAGGGATAAAGGCGTTGTCTCGGGCTCGCTTTGTCTCCCCGAATGTTTTTTTTTTTTTTTTTTGTCCTTTTTTCCGTATAGACTTTCATAGCATTACAAGATTCAAGCCAGCTAGCCCGACAATAACTCTTGTTGAATACCAAAAATTTTAATATTTATGCAACCTGTGTCAACTTTTCTGCACAAAACTCTGTTTTTCTACAAGATATTGCTTTTTCATTCATGCTGCTTTCTATACGCAATATCTACACTAGGTACACTGCCATAAAACAACGTTGTCACGAAGAAGCATAGTTCTCACTTATTTCCGCGTTTTGTCAGTTTGTATATTTTAATAAATCAGTACACTTATGCCTAAGCCCTCACGTTATGTCCGCGCTCTCTACAGTCTTTGGAACTGATCCCATTGTCGATAACGGTTAGTGCTACTTTCTCTCGTATCACGAAGCCACTTCCGCCTTGGGATTAGGCCCTGCGTCGGCTATCACCTTTCAGCAGGATGTTCCTAAAGGCAAAAAGTCATGGGTCAAAGTGTGGACGCTTGGAAGGAAAGACGCTGGCCAGGGGGCGAACTTCAGATGAGAGAAAAAGATGTTTCGTGGCAGCGAACCACCATATTAATAGGCATTGTCCTCTTGTTATGTCAACGCAAAGGGGATATTCGTCGCCCGGCTATGGGTCCCCTTAAATTTTATGAACTCAAAAACGCTGCTCGACAAAGTGCAGCCTTCAGTGAATACCGGGCTAACATTTCAATATTGTAGAGCGTTAGCTTTATTGCTACCATTCCTGAACGTCACATGACGCCGGGATTCGACCTCTAACGAAGGAATGTCCTTGCTAGAAGCGCACACCATCGCCCTGGCAGGGATGTCTCCCCGGAAAATATTGATGTCCAGTCGAATGAGACTATGCCGAACACGATGGTGACGCTCAAATTTAGCCTGGGCCACCATCGAATTTGACCCGGGTCACATACAAAATTTGCTTCTGCGATTTCGACCAATGTTGATAGCCAGCCTAATTCTACTATCGTGAACACAATGATGACCCCGAAATATGGCTCGAACCACAACCACATATAACCTCGGACGATTCGGATTAATATTATACTAGATCGTATGTAAAGATCGTGATTAATACGAAATTTCCGCAACCATAAAACTCACACGTCTTCTTTCGTTACTATGTGACTGACAGTTAACGCTCGATATTTAGATTACGCAGCGTCAAACCACTACTGATTTTTTATAGTTCTGTCTTGTTTCCTTTAGTACACAGCCTAGCAGTCCCCGCATCAGTTTTATGCTTAATAATTTTCAGTCCACTATTCAGGCTATTCAGGCTTGCCTACTTAGCTCATTAACCATAAGTTTCAATTCTTCGACTGAGTAATCTGTCAAAGCAATGCGGTGGTGAAGCTTAGACAACTGAGGTATTCTCCATTAACTCCTCCACCTAACGATTCCCAATCAAGGTGTCTGAATACTTCTTGTAAGCAAGTGGTGAATAGCAATCGAGAGAATCTGTCGTCTTGACAACACCCTTCCTTGTTGGGATTTCACCGCGTTCTTCATTAATGGCCACGATTAGTGTGCAGCCACTACAGATATATTCTAGTATTGTCACGTGTGTCTCATATGCAGCCTGGTTACGCAGTGCCTAAGGTTTAATTCAGTCAAATGCTTTCTTGCAATCTATGAAGATTATATATCACTTTTCTGACGCGAGTTATGTCAAAATTTCTGAAAAGAAAGATAGGATCCAAACTGAACCGGGTGCGTAATACTGTCACTAGCCTCGAGTGACTGATCTCGGTGTATAATTTGGTTGATCAAACTTCGATGTGCTTTTTGCAGCTTAGTTTCGCTTCCATGTTAATACAAAGTGAACAGAGCATGAATATCAACAATAGCCAACCCCTTGAGACACGACGAAAAAATATCCGTTGAGAATTCCTTTCCCTGCTCATAAATAACAAGTAAGCGCTTGATCCTGTACCCTACGTATCCTTTTTAACTACTCGCCCGACACGTCCCAATGATCCCAGTGCCCTTACTTCGTAGTTTGCTCGAACTGACACATTTAAATTTTCCTTTTTTTTCCACGTACCATAGCAGAGTGGAATTTTCCGGCACAATGATTGACAGCGCATAGCCATGCGGCATGCTTCATTTAGTTTATTATTTTGTTCTTCATTTTACTTTGTGCTTTGTATCTGTAATATCTACTTGTGTACTTGTTCTGATTCGATCCGTGTAATGATCTGCAGTATGAAATAAATTTGGTAAGCGAGTTTCTTGATGGGTACAGAAATTCCTCCGGCCTGATGCTCAGTTTCTTTTTCTGTAAAATGCATGAGAAGGGGGCCAGTGATCAATCATTTATCATGGCGAAGACTATGCCTGAGATCGAAAGATGGTCAAGCTCAGTACGGCTTTCCCTAAGCCCTCCATCATTTTGTTTTCTGTTCTTCAAAACAAACAACTGTTATTCTAGGCCTGTGATTATCAACGCATTTCAAGCATTATAATAACTCAGGGGAACTTGTAAAACAAAAATCACCTTTTGACTTCATGGTTTTATACCTCCATTACACAGCAGACATAACGCGATGAAAGGATTAAAAGCAGGCTTCATATATGCGAGCTTACACTCAAAGGCCCACGCAGGAAACTCGCGATACGAAAAGGCGAATATGAGTGTTCGAATTCTGCCAGAGAATGAATTCATTGTCTCATTCCCTCTCTGACTCCCTCTTTTTTTCGCTCTCCTCCCCCCCTCTCTCTCTCTGCTCCACGATGCCGAGCGTCCCGTTGACGCAGCGTGGACGAAGCGCTTGATATTGGAGACTGGCACCGGTGATGCTCGTGGAGCGACAACACTGGGCGATATGCAACTCTCCGAATTTCGTATGGAAGCAATAACGCCCAGAAGCATATTCTGGTGCGAACCTTGTAACCCCGTTCTACTTTCTATATTTCTAAATTCTCATGCTTGCTGGTTCGCGCTTTTGAAGAAGGTCACAAAAGCAGCGACCCGCAAAGGCAAAGGGAAGAAACAAGTTGGCATAATTCATCCCCTGCGCGCGTTGCCAGTGCGCCCTTTCAATTTTACACAGTGAAGTTTCAAGACGTGCGTGAAGTCGACCTAATTTCGAACAGCAGAGGCAATCAGGAAGAGAGGCAGAGGGGAGAAAATTTAAGAAGCAAACCGAAAAATAAAATGGAGAGGAAATGTATGCGTACCGGAAGATTCTAACAACAGGATTTAGACGAAATGAGAAACCACGTAAAGTTTGAGTCTCCCTAATGACATCAGTATAAGGTCGAAGATTCTTCAATGGTGCTGGCAATAAACCGAGGCATCATAAAAAGAAAAAAAAAATAACAGTAGTTTATCTCTGGTTAAACCTGTTAAGTTGCGCGAGCAATACTACAATGGTTGCGCTTAAGTCTAGATGTGCACGACGCGCTCGTCTAGCAGCGTCTTTCGCTCGCCCTTTTGCTAGGCGTTGTTAACGTTATTCAGCAGTCTCTTGAGCCCGTTACCGTTTCCTGGCTTCGGCGCATCGCCGATGCTTCTCCTTGTAAGACAGCATAGCAACCGATTTACCCCGACGCGAACTCCTACTTCTCTGTTTCCACTTTCACTCCTGTTAGCGATCGTCTTTTTATTACTGCGCAATTCCTTACTGTGGGTGGCGGCCGTTCGCCCCTTTAACCCTGAGTCGTGCGTCCCGACCACCGTTTTGGCGCACGTTCCTGGATTTCGACGCGCGCATGCAACATCGGACCTTGCTCGCATCGCACGCGGTGAGAGAGTGCTATCCGGGGAACGCCAAGACTGCGAAGTGCGTGAGGGTGGGAGTGAGCGGCGCGTCAGCTTTCGTTCTAATGCTAACACTCCCCCCTTCCTCCCTTCCCTTACGGCGCGGTTCAGGTGTCGACGCAGCTGCGGCTCAACGTTGAGCGTGGCATCCGTCGGGGATACGCGACGGCTCGAAACCTGGCACAGTATTGCTTACCCAATAAAAAAGTTTTTGTCACGTTACTAAATCGAAACGGGAGCCTTCTTCCTTGAATTCAAGAGGGCACGCTTGCAGTGTGTACCTTATCTCACGACCACTTCCCTGCAATCTTGGGGCGCATTCTTCATTGGAACGCCGCTAATACAAGAAAATATATTAGGAAATCTTCAGTGTTGTTGTAGAGCTTCAGACTCTTTAGAACACAAAACTTCGTACCAAAATATCAGCCCGTATTTGAGCAATGCACAATGGAACTAAGCATAGTGGGGCTCAAGGATTACGTTTTCTTTAGCAAATGTTTATGCTGTCGTAATCTTTCTACCCCAGAGAGTTGATTGTTGACATTTGAAACATGCAATTTACATGTACTCCTAAAATATAGAAAGACCAAAACAACGTTGTGCTAACCAGCATGATGGGAGACTTGCCTGTGTAGAGCTAGAAAAGAACCCAGGAGATCTGCGTTGAAGCACTCATGTTAGTAAGTATCAAAACCTACAATCCCCTCAGACCTCTAACGCTTTCTTCGTATTTGTGCTCTGAAGTTTAAGGAGGAGACTTAAGTAAAGAAAGAAAGCAATGTGAGGTGATGTTGCATTCCCGAAGTCGAGTTGCGAGAAAAAAAAAAAAAAAAAACTAATCGCCCATAATGCTTGCTCTCTACGTCTAAGCCCATTTTAGTTCTAGTTGGTCCAAATATGTCTCCTTAAGCGGCCTTTCTTTTAGCCATACGCAGCGGCCGGACGTTAAATGGCATACAAAGCACAAACGCGAAACATCTGCTTTGAAAGAGCGGGTACATAGCAGCCAGCCCGACTAGGCAAGGCAGCTGTATGAAGCATAGAAAGGCGACGATAAATGTCAATGCGAATATCAGCAGTGATACAGGGGACCCTTCAGTCTAACGCCACGAAGCAGAACACAACTTTCACGCATGTGCACGAGGTAGGAAGCCTCCACAGCCCAGACCGGCATTGCCTAAGCAGCGGCATGGTGAGGAGCCTGGCTGTGTAAGGACATTGGCCAACTGTGAGCGTGATCTGGCTGATTCCACAGCAAGGTTTCTTTGATGTATCAAACCTCAACCCCCCGGCTTAGTAATGTCGGCATGTTTATCTTAGTCCGTGCCCTACCAAGAAGGCACAAGGCAGCTCCCATCATTTCGGCCTAGGAGTGGTCGTCATGAAAAAGACTTGAGTAAGTGTCAGCTGCTAGTAATGAACGCTGACGGAAAGGAAACCTAAAGATAAAAGGCGTTCAGTCGATGTGCAGACGTCAGTTCCAGACACGAACTTTCGAAGGCGCGGCCGATTTCAAAACTTTCGCAGCGGCGGTCTCCCAGTTTGAGGGGAAAGCAAGGACACGGTAGGCACAGGTCTCAGTAGGTTGAATAGAGGAACGATTTTATTCCACTTGAAAAGATAGTGATAGAATCACTAGTGCAGTAATGTTCGAAACACTACTGGCTACATCCCTGAAGACGATAAGCAATATTGGCGGACAGAGCAGAAAAAAAAAAAAAGAAAAGAACGGAGGTCGTGAAAGAAGCAAAATGGCATAATTTATTCCCAGGTATTTCCCTTACTTTGACCTCTGCGCTAGTAGACACAAGGATGAGCAAAAAAAAAAAAAGAAAAAAAAAAGGCGCCCCGTAGATAGGATCAGCCTTTAATGCTGCTGTGCTCAGGAAGCAATAAACTTAATTAGCCCCTTTACTGTCCTCTCTTTCTCCTCCGCCTCATGGCGTGTTTCGATAAAAAAGAATAGGCTATAAGAAGAAAAAGGGGTACTTGTTGCGGTTATGAATATAATTTTTATTTTTTCGCGGCAGTAGACTGCGTGCATTCAATACGGATGAAGTGTTTCGCAAGCGGTACCGAGGCAAGCAGTTGCGGTGGTATAGTGATGCATTTAAAAAAAATTAAAAATCTTGCCGAAATAGAAGATATCTGTGCATTATGATGCCCAGGCACGACATTTCTAATTTATTAAGGCAGTCCTCATAGAGCGGTTTTTCAAGAGAAAATGGCAACACAGAGCATCTCGGAATAAAACTGCTTATATGCGACTATCCTGATGCAATAAGATAAATTTTGGAATTAAACAAAAATATATGTTCGCAAACTTTTATGGCATTTGTTATTGAGCTCGTATCTTATGGCATGGATGAAATCAGTAGTACATTCATCACGTCGAGTGGGTCTGAAAACGTTATTCGGGCGGTAGCCAGGCACATTGCTTAGGGCCCTTTCACTGAAATGGGCGCCGTACTATGTGCATTACATTTCTTCAATCCGAAATTAAAATGCTTTATTCCTTCTTGAAACCATGTACGGTATACTAAAGCCAAGCGCTCGGCCAGTCGGCAATTTTGTTTCAAAAAATGAAACTGCAACACCATTTTACAGGCCCTTCACTGACAGCAAACAAAGAAAGAACAAAACGAAGACATAGGTAGGGGCTTCGAACTCACCTTACCACACGGGCCGCGTAAACAACCTATGTCATCACGAGTATAATATTTAGCGCAAGACGACGGGATGACAGAAAGGCAGGTAATGTCTTAGCACCTAGAAACCTGCTCAGCTGAGCCATCGCATTAATTGCGAAGATAAAAAGCGGGGCATCAGAATAGTCATGAAAAGCATTTTGGGCACTGTGCTACGAACGTCGCCTACAACATTTCTCTGTTGTGTGGCAAAGTGTACTATGTCGGCCTTACTGAGCTTTGCGTGAACTAACGTCTCAGGTAGCATGCAAAAAAAGAACTGGAAAAAAAAGGAGTGCGCGCACCTCATTAAACACTGCACTACTTGCTTTATTTGTGAGCCACGTTTCTGTAGCGTATCAATCCTTGATAGGAGTTATAAAAAACTACGCATGAAGCTTTAGAGGCATACTTTATCAGGAAAGTGGCTCAGAATTGTGTGAGTGACACTTCTCTCATTTTGTATAATGCTGAGATGGACTTCCTAGCGTCTACTCTGATTGTATGTGGCGTTCCAATTTCCTTGCTAGATTACGCCTGCTCATGCCTGTTGTATATTTATATGCCTAGATCTTCTTCAATAAATCAGTTGCCAGTAGTGTCCGTGTTCGTCCTGTCTTTCTGTCGTCCTGTCGTTTTGCGCTAAATATTATACTCGTTATGTCAGAACACCAATTAGCCCAACAATACCCTTTTTAAAGCAAACCTATGTCTCTCTGAGGCGGGTGCCTGCGATAAGGACAAAAGTAAGGAGGTGGAGCGTACAGCCATATTTTCTGCCACTCTGACGACTGCTTTAATTGTAAGGTGAAAGCCTTTTTAGGAAAAAAATACCGTGCGCGAGAGTTGTGCTCGAGATCTGTGCACTGATGTGTAACGTGCTAATAACAGATGTATAGGGAGGGCAATTAGCTGTCAATCATCCTGATGACATCATCTCAAGAATAAAAATCCTGTCTCCACCGAGAATCGAACCTGCATCCTCGGATCCCCATACGAGCATTTTAACCGACTGCGCCACTCCTGGGATCGTGAAACGCACATCATAATTCTCCTTGTCTACCGTGAGGATGATAGTAACGATGACAATAACGCTGCAATTAGTGATAATGAGAATGATGATAGCAGTGATTGCATTTACGGTGCATTTACAATGGTAATGAGCGCAAACGTGATGCACTGTGTGTGGTACCAACACTAGCGCTTTCGCATTTCTGCAGTTTAGATTTCACAGTGTTCTGGGAATATTTTTTTTTTTTTCGGCAGCCTTCGGTGATGAGTAAACGATGACTTAGAGCTATGTATAGTGGAGACTACTTACGTTGTATTCAAACAGAAGGCGCGAAAATGTATCTTATTTTGTATGCTCAAGGCATTGAACCCGCTAAACTAAATTTATGTAGAAAAACAAAACCTCCCACTTGATTGTCGGTACACTTAGTCAGCTCCTTGGGTACGAGTATACATATAGCAAACCCGTAATGAAGCTGGAAAATAAAATCGTTTCTCTATACATTGTAGAGATTAGGCTTTATTGTTCCAATATTATTTGAGGTTTTCTTTTAAAAATGCCAAGAATTGTTCTGATGTTTTCATATTTTGATAAAGGACTCACCTTTTCCATGTTATGGCAGTAATTTTACGTTTCGATAGTACACGTCGATCCGCAGCACTGGCTTCACAATCTTCCTACCAGCGAGGGGAATAACACGGGATCCCATTTTTTCAGCGCGTTGCGTACCAGCAAGACTACATGCATGACTAATGAAGTCAAGCGCCGATGTTAAACCACCGGCTCTATTTTCAGGTTTGGGCCCACAGGAAAGGCGCGAAATATTTACGCGAAGACCGCTTCTTGTGGTACTAGCCATGCGTACAATCATCGAAATACACGATCAGAGGTGCTAGTAGACTAAATATACAACCAAACGATCACTACAACGTTCCCGAACGTTAAACGACGTCATGCCCTACCGCGATGGCTCAGAGGATACAGGGCGCTCGACTACTAATTCCTATCACACGACCTTGATCCCGGCCCCGGCGGCCGCATTTCGATACAAGCGGAACTAAAGGCGCTCATGCACAGCGCGATGTCAGCGCACGTTAAAAAAAAATAAATAAATGGTCGAAATTTTGGCACCTTTCGCTACGGCGTCTTTAATAGCCAGTGTCACTTGGGATGTTGAAACTTATAAACCAAAGCAATCAAACAAGTTGTTTCTCATAAGCTACTCCTCTTATGCTATTCTTAACTTCCTTTATACTTTAAATGAAATTATAGCGCATATTTGTAAAATAATACCAGTCAGCACCTAATTGCCTCTTCGAAAGAGTACCACCCTTCTCTTGTGCAGCAGTATGTAGCATAAATCCAAATCCAGGACGTTGTTAAAGATCCCCAGGTGGTCGAAATTACTCCGTAGCCCTCCACTACGGCTCCCCTTTCTTTCTTTTCACTTTCTCTCCCACCTTTCTCCCTTCCCTTACGGCGCGGTTCAGGTGTCCACAGAGCAAGTGTGACAGATACTGCGCCTTTCCCTTCCTGTGAACTAACCAACCAACCAACCAACGTTAAGCAAAAAAAATTACAACGGTGTACTTAAGCCTACACACATGCGGAAATTCAAAATTATTGAGAGTTCGATTCTTGTTCAGTTTCGCTATAAGTTTTGCATTTCGTGTCTTAGTACCGTTTCTTAGTCTCTGTTTCTAATGGTCAAAATCGAACGAAATTAAATTTAGGAGCTCCAAGAGCCAAACTTTGGGATGGTCCATCTGAATTTGTCGGTCGCTACTGAGTGACCACGCTAAAATAAGGCCAGACACCAATTTAAGTCGAATTCTAACGAGGTAAAATTTTGAGGATCTAGGGGTCATATATGGGGTGGCCCATGCTAATTTGGAGGTGACCACTGAATTGGCCACACTAGAATCAGATTAGACATCAATTCCAGTCAAATTGTGAGAAGTTCAAATTTTGGTGCTGTAATGGGCAATTTTTTTTTTAGGATTTCTATTCCAGATTGGAGATCCCACAGCATCGGTCATAGTCGAATTAGGTTAGACATTATTTTGGTCTAATTGTGATGAGCTCAAATTTAGGGGTTCAGGCAGCCAAAGCTTTGGGGTGATCCATCAAATTTTGAAGTAGGCATCGGGTTTTGGATACCAAATTTCATCAATTTACCTGGCTATTCTCGCGGACACGCTCTGACAACAGTTCCTTCGGACATGCTATATCCAAAGCCTAATTTGATCAACCAATCATTTAATCGTTTCACTCAATAGTTTCTTCTGTTTAGATATGTCCCTAATGAACTGGTACAATAATTACCCGTGCAAGTGACGACTAACAGTTCGTGAGGACACGCTTTGTTCACAGGCTGATGACACGCAACATACACAGCCCCTGTCCATGCCCTCATGCGAGAAGAATTTCTCTTGCAATAATATACCTTCGCTCTTTGTTATCTTTCTCTCTATTGTGAGCCCTTCACGAATCTTCTTTCATTTCTACATACCATGATCTTCTTCTTTCATTTGTACATACCATCGTCATCGTCCCGCGGTGCCGGCTCCGGCACGCGCCTGGGTTAACCGTCTGGATTAAAACGCTGACATGGCATACCTTGCCTTCCCGTCACGACTTTGCCGTCTCGACCTGGCCTTCTTTCACAAGTGGTGGATGTGAAATTCGATCCCATTGCTGCCTTGTGCCCTGCCTCTCGCTGGAGCTACGTTCCGGTCACCGTTTGGCAACAGCTACCACCGTCACGTCAACCGAGAGCAGACCCGATCCGACCGGATCCTCTTCCTCGGCTACACCGCCGCCTCCGATGGTGCCCACATGACAACGCGACCCGCCGCTGTTCGCTGGTTGTCGCGATGAAGACGTGGATGACTGGCTCGACACTTATGAACGCTGCAGTGCGTAAAATCGGTGGGATGATGCTTTAAAATTCCTCAACGTTTCTTTCTACCTTATTGAGGTCGCCAGGAATTGGTTTATCAACCGCGAGCCTCGCACCACTAACTGGCCCACCTTCAAGCAGCAAGCAGTTCCGACAGTACTTCGCTGACCCAGCTGCTGTTCGGACTGAGATCGCCAAGAACAAGCTTGCTACCCGCCTTCAAGGTCCCGATGAGTCATATGCGTCTTACGAAGAGGCCGTACTTGCACTCTGTCGGCGTATCAGTCCCACCATGCCGAAACCTGAACCCGTACATCATGTCTTGATAGGAATCAATTCTATGGCTTATAACACCCCAGTTTCCCAGAATCCATCAAATTTTGTTTCATTATTACGACCTGCCAACGTCTCGAACAGCTGCAGTCCTCCCGATTGCAGCCCAGCTTCGCTGCTGGCCCGACCTCTTCTGACTTCGATCTACGAGCCCTGATTCGAGCGATAATCCGTGAGGAGCTCCAAGCCCTCAGCCCTTTCTACCGGCACGGGTGCGATCATTCTTCTCCTTCTTCTAGTGACACCGGCATCTGCCACATCATTAAAGAAGAGTTGGCCACTATCGCCCACCCTGTCGCAACTGACCCTCCTGCACCTCGCCCAGCGCCTACCTACGCACACGTCGCTGCGTCCCCACCTCCATTTGTTCCCCCACACCAACAAGCACCGCCCTACAACCACATCAATGCCCTGACGACGGCTCAGCCTACGCCACCCTATTACGCCCCTTGGCGCCCCTCTCACCCAGTGTGTTACTATTGTGAAATTCGAGGATATATATACCGCTTCTGTCATCGACGCATTCAGAACGAGGGGCGTGGTTACGACGCCTTCGAAATTGACATACCTGCATATGATCAGCGACAACCTATTCCCAGCCCACCTCGACGATCCTCTCCACCGCCGGTATTCGCGTCTGAACCAAGTGGGGCCCATGTATCCCGACGCCGGTCTCCCTCCCCATACCGCCTCTTTGTTTCTCCACTTCGACCAGCAACAACTCTCCCTGTCCGTCATACGGAAAACTAAGCGATGCAGTTTCCGGAGATGAAACTGCACTTTGAGAACTGACAAAAAGTCCTCCTCATCGCCCGTACAATATGATTGCCGTTTTAGCTGAAGGATTTTATCGAAGCTTTGATTGGCACAGGGGCTGCACTTTGCTATTCACGCTGATTTGTGCCACCGTTTGCGGAAAGTGACGGCATCATATGATGGACCTGAACTTCGTGGAGCAAATGACGTCCCTCTGCACCCTTCAGCAAAGTGTACAATTCGAGTTGTTATAGACGGCGTCCGCCACCATGTGCAGTTTCATTTGTACATACAATGACCTTTCATTTGTACATGCCATGATCATCGTCCCGCGGCGCCGGCTCCGGCACGCGCGCCTGTGTTCACCATCGGATTAAAACGCTGACACGGCATACCTTGCCTTGCCGTCACGACTTTGCCGTCTCGGCCTGGTCTTCTTTCACACTATTCTTGGATTGTCTTGCCCGAGGCGAGTAGGGCGCAGTGATAGGAGTCCCCAGAGCCGTCTCGGTTTCCGTGTCGTACCCGTGCTCTGTCGACACGAGCAAATGATACCGACCCCGGGGGCGTGCGAAAGACCACTCATTTGTAAAGCTCCATTTCCCCTGTCAGCAGGCATGCTCCTCCACCTCCCCTCTCACTCGTGCACTCGATCCTGCCCCAAGGAATGGAGCAGCTTACTATTTCTTTTTTTAAATCTTTTTTGTCTTTGTGCTTTCTACTAGACTAAACTCTCTGTGCACCGGCTTTTCTGGCTCGTGCTAGATTGCGTCAAGATAAATTTTTCTCTTGGCGCGTGCCTACAGGAGTACGTACGTACTTCCGCTATAGCTTACCTGCTACTTGTGACATCATTAGAGGGCCCATCACAGTTGCAGAGCTGCTCATACGCATGCGAGATGAGCCAGCAACGGAGTGCCCCGCACTCTGCTGTGGACTTGTCTTATTCTTTTACTTACATTGTTTACCTTATTGATCTTCTGGTATCAGTTCAGTTCAGGCGTTCAGTCGTGTCCGACTCTTCGTGACCCTATGGACCATGTCACGCCACGCTTTCCGGTCTCTCACTATCTTCCTAACATCACATAACTTCATCTGCAGTGCCTCGAGGATGCCATCTAACCATCGCGTTCGCTGCCTACCCCTTCTCCGGCAACCCTCAACCTTTCCCAACATCAAATCTTTCTCCAGCGACTCCTCTCTTCTCATCAGATGACCAAAGTAGCTGAGCTTTAACTTTAGAATTTGACCCTCCAATGAGCAGTCAGGGTTTATGGTCGACAATATTGACTGATTTGATCTTCTGGCAGTCCAAGGAACTCTCAAGAGTTCCTTCTGTTCTCTTCTGGTATAGCATCCTTCTATTGTGTTATTTTTGTGGCCTAAATCATGGATCTATTGGCATTTAGCTTTGCCTCCAATCACAATTTAATTTTTTTTTTGAACACTTCTAACCGAGAATCTCTACGTTTCTTTTTTTTTTACTTTTGTTTTAGCTTCTTTACTTCCTGTGACAGGCCGGAAGAAAAGAAAAGAATATTTGCCCATGTTATGGCGATAACGTTCATCTATTAAACTTCAATTCCTTCTTCCATTGTGTGCTATTCATTCATCACTTAAAGCCTCAATTTTTAAGACGAACACCTTAGATACCGTGCGATAGCTAGAAATATCTTTCAGTAGGTGCAATCCCTGGCCTCCTTAAGATTTGGAAAACGCCAAGACGGGAGGAAGAAGATGGGGCACTTGCGCAGTTGGGGCCTGCGCCCGGCACGGTGACCTTGGCTTTAGACAGCGTAATGTAGATTTCGCTTCAAGAAAGAAACAGGTACCATACAAGACAGCTGCAGAATAATTTCAACCACCTGGTGATATTTAACGTGCACTGACATCACACAGCCTTTTTTTTTTTTTTTTTTTTTTACTTCGCTTCCATCAAAACACGGCCTCCTCGGTTGGGATCGAACCTGGATACTCCGGCTCAGTGGCCGAGTGCCCTCGCAACTGAGCCACCGTGGCGGGTAAAGATCTGAAAGGAACTGCAAGAAATAGGGCTACCGATTGCATCGGCAGATAAAGGGTTGTGCAAATAGTAGCAAAAGTCGCGTCGGCAGATAAAGAGGGCAGATGATTTGAAGGAGAAGGCACCCGCGTCGGACCACCTGCCGAATGAATTAATCACGGACGCGCTCCCGCGATAGCAATGTTAGGTGCCCCTCAGTAAGGTTACAACCTTACTGCTTTACAGCTTTAGTTACAACCTTTCGACCACTAGTTTATATCCTCATGACAACATATTCATTTTAAAATACTGCCTTTGATAGTTGCTCCCATTTTTCTTGTATTAACCCCTGAATTCTGTTCTCATTTCGGACCCCTGCTGTCATGCGCCACAGACGGCGTTGAACCAACAGTGAATAAAAGGACACACTGGTTTCTGTAGTCCCGCTGAGCAGCCGTGATACCCTCGACAGAATCTAATTTTATTGATTATTTCTCCGCTCCTTGTTAGTTTAACCTTGTGACTGTTAAAAAAAATACAAGTCAAGAATTGAACAGCCCGCTCCGTTGTGCTCGCATCAAGACAAAAATCTTTCTTCCACGTCTACCCCTGTCTTCCTTTGAAGCACCTTTTATCTCGACTCTTTCTCCGCAAATCGCGCGGGCAAAATTTTTGTTAGCACCCTATGGTGTTCATTCAGCGATTCATGACAGCCAGTAGCGTTGACATCCCTACAGGTGTCATACTGCATATCTGTTATTCAGAGTTGGAAGTATTCGATTCTTGCACACAATTTGCAATGTCTCCCCGACACTGGGCGCTGTTTATCGGCTGTACCTTAATAATATATGTCTTGTCGAGGACTTTCTAAAGAAAACGTGTTTTGAAACAGGTGTTTTGTTGTTATTTTATATTTTTTTCTGAAGCTTCCGCAAGATGTTTCCTTCTGGCAATAACGTCAGATGGTAGCATGTGGATGCCTCCCTAAGATTTCTTTCCAGCGTTTTAAAGCCTTGCGTTCGGCTAGAAATAAATGCCTGCTGAAGAAAGTTATGTAATGCAAGCCGGAGTTATGTAACGAAAGTGAAAGATTTAATACATCGTCTCAACATTTTGCCGAGAAAGAAAAATGCAAAATCTTCATGTCAAAATCTATCGTACTACATTAAAGCCAAGAGAAAATGTAATTTCTACCGAAAGAGCCAGGGCGGGAAAACTACATGCTTCGCTATCTAAAATACAATTTTTGTGTTCGGCAAGGCAAGTCAATGCAACGAGAATAGGGCTGTCTATCAGCATTAAAAAAAATTGGCTCGCTAATGTTTTTTGAAGTCCTTGCCTTTCTTTATTTAAAACGGCTGATCATATCAGCTTCAGGATCATATCTGTCGACACGAGCTCAGCAATATACGCGTGGTTTTTTGTTTCTTCACGACATTATGAAACCTTATAGCGTTTAGTCAGAGCTTCCAAGCTTACAAATTTATTTACTTTTGACAGTTTTGTGAACAAGAGAGCAGAGAAACAAACATATTCCTAACATTGTTGGCTTGAAAAGAGTGTCTTGAAACTGCGAAGGTGGCTTCTGCAAACACGCTCGTTGAAAGCTGGAATGCACTTAAGGCCATCGGACAGCAAAGGGCAATTGCCTCCTGACATAATATACTTTGACAATTACTGCAACGATTTATTTTCAAGAAAAAAAATTAAGCAGCAGGTTAGCTTGGTTGAGCATGGATATAGAGGCAAAAGCAATGGTAAGCCATCGTTTAGCTGCATTTTACTCCGTTTAGCTTGGCTTCTCATGTCTTACCACATTTAGCTTCGTTAATCGTATCGAACTTCTTTCACGAAGGAGGCTTATATGGAGTCTTAAGTGAAACTTTGTGCGAGGAGATGAAGATGTGGTTGACGACGGCATCCTAAGCGTAGCGTCAAGTTCTGGCAGCATAATACATGAAGAAACCGGTCCCCGATAGGGCGCTGTGGTCAGATGCAGTGGCCAGCTATGCTGATTTTTTTTAATTCGGCCTTCATTCGAAACCCACCAGAAAAAGAAACAAGGCTTCCCTGCCACTAAAGCGAAATTGAAGAAAGCGAGCTATACTTTCCTGCTCTCAAGCAAAAATATTTGTAAATAAACTTTATTTCTGCTTTCTTCTCCTGCAGCAGCAAGAAAAGTGTCCTTCGTTTTCATCATCATTGGAGACAACAGCCTGAATACACACAATGCCACGAAAAGTTGACTCCCATATCGTTACAAATATCTCGGTCCAATGCAAGCTGCATCCATCCAGAGGCTGCGGCAGTGGTGAGAGATGTGGCCAATACGCGAGCACGTGAAACTAATCGGCCTATCGTCAGGGGTGCGCCACTCATAAGGATTGCATTATCGGTAGTGTGGTGTGTAGGTGTTGCGGGCCGTAGCGGTGGCGACCATGGGAGGGACGGGGCTTGAACTCTGGTGTTCCACGGTGCGGCTACAGGGAACGCCCAAGTTGGCAACCTCTTGACGGACGACGGCTTGAATGAGAGATATCGTCGCTAGGTTGCTGTCCGAGGAGGGCAAGTTGGATGCAGGAAGAGCGAGCGCTTCTAGTTCACGACGCATGATGCGGGTCACGTTTTCAGTGTTGGAAGGCTGCCTCAGGGTCGGCAGATCCTCGCACGTGGAGCTAGGGGCGGTGTTGGGCAGCCGGCCGAAGCGATGGGCTATACTTCTGTGTTTGGCCTGCTCGAAACGTTCGACAAACCTTCAGAACGGAGTCAACCGTAGCACATTCCCGACAGAGTAGAAGATTGAAGGCAGCGTCGGCTATGCCTTTGAGGATGTGCCCCACCTTATCAGGCTCTGTCATGTCTTCATCAAAATTTCGACAGAGGGCCAGAACGTCTTGTATATAGGTGATGTAAGGCTCGGTAGATGTCTGGGCCCGTGTGGCAAGGTCCCTCTTGGCAGCGAGTTGACGGCCAACCGGTTTTCCGAACACGTCACAGAGTTTTTGTTTGCAAATTTCCCAGGAGGAAATATCTGCTTCATGAGTTTCGAACCACACGCGTGCCGTGCCAGTCAGATAGAAGATGACATTGGCCAGCATCAGCGTGGCGTCCCACGTGTTGTGCTGGCTAACACGCTCATGAAGCGAAAGCCAGTCCTCGTCATCGACCTCATCTGTACCGCAGAGTGGGTCAGGGTCATAGAGGTGAGCTACGACGACCGGAGGTAGATGGAGCTGCGTTGATTGTCATCGTGACGGTTTCGAGGTGACGGCCAATGCGAAGATCCAGCATCAGATTGTGTCGAACCGGCGATTTCCACCAAGTTGTTACGGGGATGTACTTAATGTAACTAGCGCTGCGATGGGCTGGACTCGACGCAAAGATTTCAGTAGCCGTGCAGCATCCACTCTGTCAGCGTCGTCGTCTTTCTGAAGCTTCGTCGTCTTTGTCTTTAAGCACATCACTTTGGTCACGCGTTTCCCGGTAACAATATCTACGAACTTAGCAATCTCATCCATCCACCTAATCCCCCCCCTAGCTGCGATTAACTTCCCACATAATCTAATTCAAGGATTCCAAGAAAATTAAATACCAAATATTTGATTTCCAAAGAAAGACCACCCCTCCAGGGTCTATTTTATCATCTTTCTTTCTCAAAACCACGCTTATCATACTAGCGCGAAAATCGAAGGAAATCCCAAGACAAGGACAGTTGTGTGCAGGCCAGGTAACACTATCGAGGCCGGAAAACGGAGGTGATAGCGAGATTGAAGAAGCACTGATAGCAGGGACGGACCAGATATCGCAAATTAAGGCAAAAGGGGGCTTTTTATGCTCCTCTAAAAAGTCATATCTTCTGGAAATTAGACATCAGCCAAGTAATTAAACATCTCATCCAGACAATAAATGGGGGTTAGCCATCATGCAAGTGCCAGAAGGGCAAATATCAAATTTTAATGATCCACTTTGAAAAGAACTAAAGAAATGTCATCACCCTAAATACGACAATTCGCTCTGTTAGCCGAACCGTCTGATAAGGTTTGTGGCCAAAACAAAAAAGGAAGAAAACATGACGGCCTTAACGAATCATATAAAGGCTATTTATAAAGTCATTGGGACTTGTCCGCACAGATTATACTTTACAATACATGCATCCATACGCAGCTAAAGACAATAACTCCATTAGCAGAAAATCCTATAGGTAAGATAAAACATGCATTGTCCTTAGGTTCATCGAAGTTAAACGTAGCCCTATTAGAGATTACTTTTGTAAATTGTATATACCACGCCCGTGACGGATCTAATCGGTCGGCAATTTTTCAAGTCCTTGACGTCTCCGTTCGTATGGATTTAGGTATAGTTAGCGCTCTTCTAACATCCCTAAATTGCGGGACCATGAGGTGTTGCTTATAAAGGGCAGTCAGTTCTTCTGCCACGATATTCCCGATCGTCCTTCAACCGATCTGAAGATAATTGATCCTCTTCAACTGCTTTTTCCAGTTTCATTTCTTTTAATGTTTCCGTTATATCGTTCTTCGCGTTGCCGGTGAGAAAACTGGTTGTTCTGAGCTACTGCCCCTCGCATTAGGTTTGGCTCGGTTTATAAGGTTTAAGTTCACAAAACGACTCAGGCTATGAGAGACGCCGTACTGGAGGTTTCCGGATATTTCGACTACATGGGGCTCTTTAACGTGTACTGACATCGCACAGAATACGGGGGGCGCCTTGTTTTACGCCTCCATAAAAACGCGGCCGCCGAGGCCGGGATTTGACCCCTCATCCTCGGGCACAGCAGTGGAGCGCCCTAACCACTGCACCAGCGCGGCGGAGCTGCCACTCTAATTATTTGTGACAACATCAGTATTTTACCGGAATGTGTCAAAACGAAATGCTCTCGTCTTTCTTTTTGTCATGGCTATGATAGCGTAATACCCAGAAATGTGGCGCAACAAACACAAACACAAGCGAAGAGACACAACACACGCGCACACTAACAACTGAAGGTTTATTGCATTGTTCGCAATAAATACCAGAAGCATGAAAACTAAGAAAGAGAAGGCGAGGAGGAGTCCCTCTTGTCACTTCTTGCCGTCATGGGTTTGCAAGTGTGCGCGTGTGTTGTGTCTCTTCGCTTGTGTTTGTGTTTGTTGCGCCACATTTCTGGATATTATGCAGCACCAACTAGCCCCTCAAGCTGTTACTATGATAGCGTTTAGGTGGGACCGATGTCTATGTCAGTAGCCTCAAGTTACAGAACAGCAAACCTTTGATATCATCATCATCATCATCATGAGCCTGACGACGTCCACTAACGGAAAAAGGCACCCGTCGCCTGCCACCAATGGCTTCCGAGCTAATGCCCAAAAACGTTCCGAGCTAATGCCCACCAACTAAAATTGATACCACCGCCTGCTGTATGTTTAATTTTCTTATAATCTAATCTCTCACCATGTACGAGAAACGTTTCACTATCTTGCGGTGACTCAAAAACTCGAAACGGCTGCAAACGTTGCTTGTATTGGCTCGAGACACCACGTGCACTCTTCCGAAAGCGGGAGCGGATTTCCTTCCTTATGAAACAAAAAAAAAAAAGAAAAAGCAAATGCCATGAAAAGGCTATTTATAAACAGACCAATCGGCGATAAAAAGCCGACCCATACCCTGAATGGGGAAACGAAACGCCTGTTTTTGTTAGTCGTAGTTAGCAAGTCAGCGACTGACATGTTCAATTGATGCTTGTGATCTGTGTCAGTGTCAATTATATACATTAGGAGTGCCCTTGAAACTCAAATAAGGCACCTTTCTGGTACTCGCCAGTGTAGCATTCTTGCACAAAGTACACGAAAGGATGTCGCGAATTAACTTAAGCTCTTTTGTATCCACAGAATATTTCAGTGTAGCGCAGATTTTATCGTTAGTATAGCATACAGTTTCATAGTCACTTCTCTACTGGCCGGCTCGAATACTAAAGTTGAGCAAGAAATAGTTTCATGACATTGTTTCACAGAATCGCCGCGGAGAAGAATTTTGCGTTCATATGTAGCTCTTTCTGCAAACGCCGGCGCAAGACGCACGGGGAATGAATAAACAAGATTGTAATATGTGATTTAGTAGCAGCGGCGTTCGACAGGTGCGAAACCCTAAAGCCACTGAGTCTCGATACATTCTGCTCTCTGAGTGCCGGTGTTGCGTAAGCGCTGTAAATAGAGGCAGAAGAAGCTGAGGTGTGCGGGCTGCCCTTTCCTTTGCCGTGCTCGCGAGACGTGCTCGAGCCGAGATTCGAGAAATAGCCTTGCTTTCCCGACAGTAGGTGGCTTTTGGGACCCGCACTCAATCGGCAGCTCTGTTTTGAACAGCCTTCCGTCTCCGGCCCTGGTAACAGCAGCAACGCCAGCGGCAGTCGTCTCTCTCAGGCTTCAAACTGAGCCCGGGCACCATGACCAGAGACCCGCCCGCGTCAGCTGACGTGGGGCCAGTATCAAGCGGACCTCCTGCATCCCGCCCAAAGCTTGCGTCGTTGGAGGTCCTGCAAGGAGGTCCTGCAGCGGCTTTATCGCCCAGGCGAGCCAAGCACCAAAAATCTCACTTGATCGGTCCAAAGGTACTTGCTACGGGAGACGGGGACAGAAGCGCATTTGTCAGGGCTTTAGACGTTGTTTCCTAATACAGCCAGTTCAGCGTCGGTATCCTAACGCTTAGGTCGTTCAGTCACTACCTAGGAGACTTCGATGGCTTAACTTGTACAAGTTGCACTGATAAAAATCGGCCGACGGCACTGCTGCATGCGCCGATCTTACGAAAGTTAAAAAAAAAAAACTTATTTGGAATGAAAGCTGTGTCGGCAATTGCCATTCAGCAAAGTATTGTCCGATAATGGGTCTTGGCTCTATCTTTTGCGAAGTTCTAGGATACCGTAATTTAGACAGCTAAGCGCTCAGGCTGCCTCTAATTGTGAGAGCTGTAATTAAATGTGGACTGAACAATGGAAATAATTACGCCGGGTGCACATTTATTCACCTCTTATGCAAATAACATCCATGCAGTTCGAAACAGCGTTTCATGATAATGCGGGATTTTTGAAACCTAGTTGCAAATTATTTTAATATTGATGCTCCTTCTGGTCATTGAGGAATCACCGAAATTTATCATCGGGATTATGGAGCTACGGAGGTAAGTATTGGCTTCGTCACAGGTTGATGCAATCCGGTTATAATTTAACTGACAACCTAAAGTAATACTTGACAGTCTGAGGAACGAGGATCAATATAAAGGTATACGCAGAGGATAATTACTTTGAAGTATGTCTGTACCGATATAGTACCTTGTTCGAATCACATAGTGCAATCTAACCCAAAAATGCAGCGTTTGTATGCTAGAGAAAACCAAAGAAAAATACAGGAGTGCAACCAGTGGCCACTTTTGTAACTTAAATGCATGCGTCGATGCCAGTTTTTCAAAGATAAAATCGGAGGCCAGCCTGTACAGCTCATCATCATCATCATCATCATCAGCCTGACTATACGCACTGCAGGGCGAAGGCCTTTCCCATATTTCTCCAATTAACCCGGTTCTCTGCTAGCTGCATCCACTTGACCCCTGTAAACTTCTTAACCGCATCCGCCCACCTAACTTTCTGCCGCCCCCTGCTATGCTTTCCTTCCCTTGGAATCCAGTTTGTTACCCTAAGCGACCATCGGTTATACTCTCTTCTCACTACATGTCCTGTACAGCTACTCAATTCCAAATGGTAACCATGATTACTCGGTGAAAGTGTTAAGAATTTCATCCCATCAATTGTTTACTTAAAACAGTTACATCGAGTTATCTTCAGTGTCCTCTTAGGACAAGTAGAGAGCTGTAGGTGATTAAACATAAGCCAAGCAGTGATCGCGGATCTGTATTATGAGGAATAAATGACTAGAAGATTTGGACACTCGCATGTTGCGGGGACAAGTCATTACTGATATGTAGGGGGAGAAAAGTACAGAAAAGCTGATTGCTGCATGTTTGAGCCAAAAGAGCTAAAATAGAAGAGAGGAATGAAAATGCCTGAATATGGATTTCTTTATGAGGAATAATCCAATAACGCTGTGGCCCGATGAGGCCTAACAGTAGCCCACTCGGTCCGCACAAATAAATTCCAGGCACGCGATAAATTCGTGCGTAAATTGCGCGCATCCGCGATCTCAACCAACGGTTGTAACATGCATTATTGAACCAAATTTGAGCAGCAGTTCATCTAAGAAACGCAGAACCCGCCCCCCTCACTCTTTTGGCTGGGCGAAAATTTAGCGCGGCTATTTTTAAGAGCATTACTTGTCCTGTTTCCATTAAAGCTCACTAAAATGAATCCTGCTTTCTTAAATTACTTTTGCTTGAACGCAGTGGCTCACGGACCAGCGCAAGCATCGCCACAAGCATGACAAGCGAAAAGATCCCACGGATTCTCCTGGTGCGGACAATGGAGAGGCCAAGGTGAGCATCACCGATGGAAACTGTTCAATCTGTTTGCATTGCTGCACTCGTGGCTTGCAAACACCTGAATGGCTTCCCCTAGCTTCAATAAATTCATATCGATTTTCCCAGTAGCCTGCTTTACTTACACATATTTACTTCTTCTTCCTCGTTCTTGCATTGCTACCCTTCTATTAAAGATAATCCTGGTAGATGTCATGGGCGGATTTTTCGGAAGATGACGGCACTGGGCGCTTAAGTTTCCAGCATGGTGGACTTGACACGCACGTTGATAATGCGTTGACAGGATGCTAATTGATAATCACAACGAGGAATTGCGGATTTTGGAATGTTTGACTATTTGTTTCTTTACAGCTGGAAGTCTTTTGTAATCAAAGTTTCATGCAGCCGATCCCGTTAAACAGACTCCCACTGAGACCGTAGGTACACAAGCGGAACACATCTGACACTTTGTTTATCCGCCGTTCAGGCACATAGGCATGTCCTCCAGGGCGATCGTATCTCCATCACAATGTTCCGCGTACATTATTGAGCATCCTATTATCCTTGGCGGAACCCGTAGCGAGAGGGCTAGCAGGTGTTCACATCGTCCATATCGGGAACCGGCTAACTCCTCTGGGCATGACAAAGGCTTCCTAAATTTGAACAAAAAGACGATATGTTGCCGAAGCCAGCTGTCTCTTACCATTATAGACAATAGCCGACAATGCACAAGACAAGCAAGCAGTACGCAGTGTACATAGGGGACTAATCTTGGCAGAACTCCTTGCAGGGACCTTTACCCAACTTTTTGCTTTACGGCGGCGACTGGAAAGGTTTATATGGTTTGCCAACTAAACTCAAAACAGACAGATGCAGAAAATTCAGATCCCTTGAGCAGCCACCATAAAGATTACAAAAAAAAAAAAAAAAAAAAAGCGACCTTCGAGTATTATATTTTGGAGACATTTCGATAATATTTTCAAAAAATGTGGCAAAATATCAATCTCCTTCTATTGCCACACAAACATATTGGCGGTTTAGCTCTGGTTAAACCGGATTGAATTGCGTTAGCAATACCTCCATGCCTGCGCTTATGGTTTATCATGTATAGTGTACTTCATTGCGTAGCTTGAGATGTTTAGCTATGAGTAAAAAGACATGGCACACAAATGAACGACTAGTCTTTTCTTTGCCTTCCGTGTCCGTGGTCCCCTGACAGCAGCTGCCAACTTGGGTCTCTCGTTTCACATGGCACGGTTGTGTCAGAATCACCCTGCTAGGACCCTACCATTAACGTTGCCTCTATAGGCCACTAATGCACATTCATACGGCTGGTTAAAGCCGTATCCGGCTGGGCTGCGGCTCAAGGTCAAACGTGGCCTTTCCCTTAACTACGCGACGGGCTGAAACCTGGCGCAGTATTGCTAACAGAATAGAAGAGTATAGGCAGCCCGCAGTGAAGTTTGCTGTGTCGATCGCCGCGCCATTCCACGTGTCTCAGCGAGAACAGCAAATACATTTAGGGCGCTTTCTTAGGGCGTTTTCACGCCACCTGCAGGAGCCTGCAGGGATCAGATTGCACGCCCTGTCGAAGCTTTGCATGGCGTGTCAGATAACTGGGCTACATCGAGAGCGCCTAGACAAGGACTTTATCTGTCACATGCGTATCCTAACAGTGATGAATATGCTCGGTCGTTTATCGTCAGCCAAGCGGCTAACAGAAACATTTTTAGGCGCGCTGCGGCGCCGCCTAGCCAGTGCAGGCTCGCTATAGGCAAAGTATAATACCCTCTCAAAATCAGAGCCCACTTTCTAACGCATTCACGTCGACCTCAATAGTATTGTCACCAAAATATTACATTTTCCGTCCCTGTTCTGGCCTGAATTTCCTCCGCTTAGCTTCCATATTTGTGGTTTCATTTCCACCGCCCGTCAGTTTTTTACACGCTTTGCGCATATTCGCCGTCCCATAGCATACTTATTTATGCGTTATTTTATGTTAGTATTTACGGCATCTCCCACTTCGATGGCAGAATAGTCTGTTTTGAAGAAAGGTATAATGACTGTCCAGAATAATGGCATCGATGAAAGAAGGGTGGCTGGTCCAGCTGAAAGTTGCTTAATTATTGGGAGAACTCTTTCCTATAAATAGTTAACCATCGCCTCGCCGCGGTAGCGCATGTTGTTAGGCACTCGAGTGCTGAACTCAAGGTCGCGGGGTCGAATTCCGGCAGCGGTGGGTATACGTTTCGATGGAGGTGAGATCGAAAGGCGTTCGTGTGCTGTGCGATGTCAGTGCACATTAAAGAACCCTGGTGGTCTAAATTTGTAGAACCCTTTGCTGCGATCTAACTAGTAGCCTCCGTCGCTTTGAGACGTTAAGCGGACGCTAAACCAACAAAACCATTTGATACCCACAAAGGCGACGGTAGCTATTACAACGCTTGGCGGCGCCGAAAGATACAATGCTACCTGCTGCGGCCACGCTCAGCTCATAAACTCCATCGTGCTTTTGAAATACGCAGCACAAAAGGAAGGCAGGCATTTAGAATATCAATAAAGGAGTTCCACTTTATGGTTTCTCCAAGCCAATCCAGTCGCGTCTGGATTAATCGAGGTGCGGTATAACACAGCGCGCAGTCGGCCTTAAACGCAGGAGGTAACAAGTATCGCTTCACGGCAGCACAAATAACTGTTCATCGAGAAGATGCGTTACTTTCTCTGTGCGTCACGTCATCAACGCTGCACCAGAGAAAGTTCTCGAATGAGAAATAACTATAACCAACGTTAACGCTTCGGCATTTATCGTTACAGACTCCCGAACCCGTCAAGGCCCAGGATGTCGTTCTGTCACCTGATGTCATGTCGGTAAGCTATTGACTTGAAGCTTGCTTCGTTTACTTTCGTCAGCTAAGCGAAAGGGAAAGATGGAAGAATTCTCGCCTGATGCAGCGCGAATTGACGAAATTCCCGCTTGAGGAAATCCTAAGAACAATGCACGATAGCAATCGCTAGGACACATTAACTGAGGAAAGCGGAGTTTGATAGTTTGCACGTATTCGCTGCGAGAGTCAGCACACGCACACGAAATGGTCGTTCGGTAGCGAGCGTCTTTACGCATGCGTTTATGATAAGTAGCATATAATATTTAATAGAAGAGCGTGCACGTGGCATGCAGTTTGTTGCGCCAAATATTACCGCGTTTGTGCCGTCCGTCTCTTACACCCCATTAACTTCTGCAGGCTAGGTAAAAACCTCGAGCAGCCATTGTGGCCCCCACTGTGTGAACTCTAATTTTCAGGATTAGACTGCTTATATGTTGCCTTCTGCTGACACCATGCGTGATATCTTGGCTCATTCTGCGTGTTCTTATAGGTAGGAGAGAAACACAAGCGCGTTTCTGGGGGACCCATCAACCGTAAACTGAAAATTAAATTTACTTACAGCAGCGTACGGTACACAATAGTCACATGGGTATACAGGGTGTCCAAGCTAATATTAGCAAGGGATAAAAAAAATGAAAAATTTGAGGTAGGCTAGAGAAACCACTTGTACACAGCTGCCAGCCATCTGGTGTACCAGTGATAATATTTTTGTTTTGCAATTACCTAATTTTAAATAAGATATTTCTAGATTACAAACTATTGCCTTTAGATAATTAATGGATTTGCAAAGTAGGAGAGCATCTTCTAAAATCTCCATTCCATTTATTTCCGATAAAGAAAGCCTTACGTGTATCGTTATCTCAAGCTCTAAAGAAAGCCTGCGAAATTTAAAAAAACAAGAAGGTATCACGCGACTGGCGCATTCGTGTGCAACGAATGGGCTGCTCTCAACCTGGATTTCAGTAAACAAAATCAGCTAAGGTCTTGGCTCCACGACCCCGTTCAGTGGCAGGCCGAGATATCTGCGATGATTTATTCGTCCGCATCAGGCAGTCGGCGCACGTGATGGCGTAAGTCGCAGCGAGCTCATCGCACTGGCTGCGACCATCATCAATATATCACCCTATCGCTGGGACAGCGTTGTCGAGTCACGGCCGCAACTAATTTCGTTCACTCAAGCCACGACTGAGAGCACCGCAAGCGTGGCGCACGAATAATATGCGTTAGTCACGCAATAGTTTTATATGCCGCGGGCTTTATTTACAGCTTGGAAACACCTTACACCGAAGAGTTTCTCTGCCAAAACTAAATGGAATGCGAGTTTCAGAAGGTGCTCTCGAACTTTGCAAATCACATTTATTGTCTAAAGGCAGTCCTAAGTAAATTAGAAAAAAAAAATTGATCTTAATTACTAATTAGTTATTTACTAAACAAAAATATTGCCTGTGGTGTGCCAGATGGCTTTCAGCTGTACACAAAGGGTTTCTATGGCCTATTTCAAATGTTTCATTCATTTCTTAGCCCCGGTAGATACAGGGGTAAACTTTATATATATATATATATATATATATATATATATATATATATATATATATATATATATATATATATATAAAGCGCAAGAGACGCAATCAGCCCCGCAACGCATTTTACCAGATACAGTGGTAAAAGCAAAAAGAAAAAAAAAACTTAACAGTAACAGATTACCCTTGTATCTGGCGTCTGCACAGCAAAAAGTTGACAATGGCTGGAAGAGAAAAATGAAACGTGCTTCCATAGCACAGGAGAGCAGGACAGCAGCTTGGGAGAATGGTCCTTATTCTCTTGTTTATTGCAAAACGGGTTGGTGATAATTCAGGAAGCATCGAAGCGAGTAACGATTTGAAAGGAAAGACAAAAAATCTCTTTGCAACGAGTAGTGCGATTATAACGTTCTCTGCACTCGGCTGAGTGCATTTTGCAAATATGTCGTTACGAGGCACGGCGAAATTACAGATAAAGCGCTACAGGATTTGTCTTCAGCAACTGACTTATTACTGTGCCATGAAGTGTAGGAAACGAGCGGTGGCATGCAGGTCGACGTTCCTATGACAGCCTTGTTCGTTACTGTGAGAACCTGCGGTTTGAAAGTTTGCGATTGTGGAAAGAAAATTATATATTTCGACCCTGACGTGATAATTTTACGTTTAACCTCGCTGAAAGTGATTGCGCATTAAATGGTTTTAGGCTATAAAAGGCTTTGGAAAAAAAAAGCTATGGTTGTTTTAGCGCTGGACCGACCTCCGCCTCCCCCACCGGGGTGGCACAGTGCGAAGGGCGCTCGACTACTGTGCCCACAGATGCGGGATCGAATCCCGGCTTCGGTGGCCGCTTTTCAATAGAGGCGAAAGGCAAGGCGCCCGTGTGCTGTGCGATATTAGTACACGTTAAAGAACCTCAGGTGGTCGAAATTTTCGGAGCCCTCCACTACGGCGTCTCTCATTGCCTGAGTCGCTTTGGGAAGTTAAACACCACAAACCAACGAACTTTCCAGTCCTCTGGGTCGTTAGAAAAATGAATGACGTCCTTATTTCTAGTCTGTTACAGACAACACTGTGATCATTGTGAGGGCTGTTACGGTTGCTAATGGAATAACCGAATGACGCAAAAGAATTGACTCGAAATGTTTTCATATATGAAAAATGTTTTGATTGGATGCACATAGTAGAGGGCGACTGTATGTATGATAGTGTGTGAGCCCCTCCAGGCCTATAGGAGACTATAAGAGATGAGAAGTGAGAGGAGGCAGATTACAAATCGACTAGCAATAGCGTGAAATTTCTCCAATAAGTAATATGAGCTCAAAGATTCGAGAAAGGAGGTAGATAAATCCGGTAGAGGAAGAATAGAGATGGGATTTAGAACAGATTTGTTGCACATGTTTTTGATTCCGTAAATTCCGTAGCCATAGCTGGTAAAGTAAGAAGCTCCGTAATATCTGTATGTCCCGTGTCTCAGTGCAGTTTTCTCTCACTTCCAGGGTTTCTCGAAATCAGCACACGCGGCCCGCTCGCGACGCAACTTGGTGACCATCATTGCCTTCATCTTCGCAGCGGTATTTGTGGTCGCTTGCTTTTCAATAGTTATGGTGATTGTATTATCCGCCCATAAAACAGGAATATGTTCGAAGCCTGCGTGCATAATGCATGCCAAAGAGTTGACGAGCGCCATGAACACTTCGGTCAAGCCGTGCACCAACTTCTACAGCTTCGTATGCGGTTCTTGGAAACCCGTGGGAACAGAACGTTCCATGATAGAGCGAATCTATGCCAAGTCTCTAAGAATCGCCATTCAGGAACTCGAGGGAGATCCTGCCGATTCTCCGGTCAAGCTCGCGCCGCTGTACTTTCAAAGTTGTATGGCCAACCGCTCCGATGGTCTGCTTAAAAGTGAAATCGAGAAATTCAAGAGCTTCAAAGTTGGCCTAGGCCTCATGTGGCCCGAACAATGGTCAGAGACCGGCCAGCTCGTCAAAGACACATTGCTGATCCTGCTGAATATGACAGTCAACTGGAACATCAACATGTTAATCAAAGTGCGCGCCATGCCTGGTTACATGGGCAGACCAAAGTCGCTGTTCTTCAGCCGCGGCGATTGGTACAAGTGGGATGACATGACGGACGAGCAGTTCGCGGCACTTGTCAAGGAGCACTGCGACTACCTGGGAGTGTCTCCGCCTGGCGGCCTACTGGAGCTGAAGCAACACCTTCAAGCCATCATCACCGGGTCTCCGGTGTCCATATTAGACGCCAGGGAGGAGGAGGTAAAGCGGACGCTGAAGGACATCGACCAGCAGTTCACGGCGTCTTGGAGGGGTCAGTGGTTGCAATACCTGAACGCCGTTTATAAGCCTGAGTTCACCTGGAGTCTAGATGATATTGTCATTATACAGCACCCTGGTATACTTGGCTACCTAGACGGCTTGCTAGAAAAGATTCCGGGAGCATCATTTCGAAGTGCACTTTCCTGTCTGTTCATTCGTAAGTACCTATGGACTGTCATTGGGAAGCCTGAGATACGGCTAAAAGCCGACGCAAGGGCACTTCACACCTTCAGGGAGAGAACTTGCTTTTCGCATGTCGAAAGCATGTTCGGTCTTGCAGTGTCAGCAAGACACATTTACAAGCGCTTCAGCAAGGAAATCCGCGAAAATGTATCTGAGATTTTCAAAAGTTTGAAGGAGCATATGAAGCTTAGTTTCAAAAAATCCTCGTGGATCGATGACGTGGTCAATAAACATGCCTACGACAAGCTGGACGGAATTTGGGAGAGCGTACTGCCAGACGATCGTTTCTTTTCAAACTACAGCCTTGCCTCGCTGTATAAGAACTTTCCACAGATCGGAAACTCCTTCATGGACAACTTCGTTAATGTGGCCAAGGCGTTCCGGAAGACATTGGCTCGGGATGATTACGTCCGCATCTTCAGGAAGCGTCTGGGTGGAGGTAGCGTTACCAGCATCTACAGCTACTACTACAATAGCGTGTCCATGGATGTTGGGGCTCTGGAACCACCGATGCTGTACGATGACGGCACGTTTGCCATCTTGTACGGCTCCCTGGGCGCAAGTCTTGCCGCCTCAATGGCTCAATCGTTCGATGAACGCGGCATTCTTTTCAATGAGGAAGGCGTGGAGGAGCCTTGGTGGATTGTAGGACACGAACAATATGAGGAACGCGTCAAGTGTCACACAGACGCCACTGCTAGCGGACTCTCACCTCCAGATTCATCTAAGTCGCACGCACTCAACCCCATTTCTTCGCGGATGCCGGCCTTACACGCTACCTACCTGGCGTACCGAAAGGCAATTAAGGTCGAAAACATCGTGGACGTGTTAGAGCTGCAGGGTCTCGAAGGTTACACCGACGACCAGGTGTTCTTTATGACGTACTGCCTCATGACGTGCGCCACCAATAGCAATGGCGACGAGTGCAATGTACCTCTACGCCACTCGCACACGTTCGCCGCAACATTTCACTGCAACCTCAATGACAGTATGAATCCCAGCAAGAAGTGCTTGTTCTTCGACTGAACTTGCTTCGTCTACAGTGTTTGTGTGTATTTAGACGTTTTTGTCCCCATTCTGTTACTGCGCTTTTTTACCTTGTATTTTTTCTTTCTGCCTGAACTGCTTCTTTTACATGAACCCTCAGCTGCATTGACGGTTCCCTACACGATGTACTTATACACACGATACACGCTTGGGCTGGTGGCAGCATCTTGTACGCCTAGCTACGCTTGCCCGCAAAAGAGTGAATATTTCCCTAGCTTGCTTCACTTTTAAACATCTCGCTCTTTCGGGCTTTAATCAAGTGTGCTACTAATGCACAGGAACAGATTGTCATAAGCTTACAGTACAACTATTCTTAAGAAGCAGCACTAATGTAAGAAGGTCAATTATATAACATTAGCAAACATTAGGGGTTCACGACGAGTGCTCTCCAAACGAATTGAACAGAGTGACGCGTACAGGAAGGCATTTCTTTGAAGACATTCATTATTTCACTACAATGCGTGCCAGAACTCAACTGCTCTGAAATTAATGGTATGAGGGCGGCCTCTAC
Organism: Amblyomma maculatum; assembly: GCF_055883805.1. Classification (NCBI taxonomy): domain Eukaryota; kingdom Metazoa; phylum Arthropoda; class Arachnida; order Ixodida; family Ixodidae; genus Amblyomma; species Amblyomma maculatum. The sequence goes on along the minus strand of NC_139344.1, from coordinate 374,861,827 downwards.
AGCTGCAAATCCCACAGGCTCAGCACGAGTTGAGCCAAACAGATGAAACAGTTCAACCAAACGATTCTTCACTGTCCTCACAACATCGGATCATCTACTCCGACTTCTGTGCTTGATCACAGATTTTTGCAACTGATTTCAGCAGTAAAAACTATATTGCCTTCTAATGGCGCCCTGAGCTGTTAAGCAGCATGTTACGTAAGCTGCATCGTGCAGCTCTGAATTTTTCTGTATTCACCATAAAGTGTTTCGCATACTTTACTATGCCAAGTGCATGTTTTCCTTCGAAAGCATGGCAGCAAACGTAGGCATCGAACAACTGTGTTTCCTGAACTGTCTGCGTTATGAACTGTTCATCTGACTTTTCTACTTGTCTAGCTTTATCGTCTTTATTATATTCGATAGGTTTTTACAGAAGTTGGTAACGATCAAGAGTGCTACTAATGCATAGGAACAGATTGTCATAAGCTTAGAGTAGAACTATTCTTGAGAAGCAGCACTAATGTAAGGTCAATTATATAACATTAGCAAACATTAGGGGTTCACGACGAGTGTTCTCCAAACGAAATAAACAGAGTGACTAGTACAGGAAGGAATTTTTTTGAAGATATTCATTATTTCACTACAATGCGTTCCAGAACTCAACTGCTCTGAAATGGATGGTATGAAGGCGGCCTCTACAGCTGCAAATCCCACATCCTTGTTGAGTGCAATGGATGTTGTGAACAGCTGATTGCTGGCATCTGAGTTGTGTGGATGGCTCGTCAGCTCTTTAGAGCAACACATTTGTAAAAGCACCGCATCCCTTGTAGCATTTCGTTGCACTGAGATATAATTCAAGCACAGCTCCGGAAAAGCTGCAGCGCTTTTAACCCCCACGCATTTACGGAATACTCTGGATAAACGAGTGAACTATTTCTTTCGTGAATACGGGATTCATTACACTTGCGAATATCCTAAAACAAACACTTCTAAGTTTTGTTTTTTATTTCTTGACAAAGCGTTTCTGCTATCTTCATGACCTGGAAAAAATCCGAGACACATTGACCTTCATGTACAATTCCCTTGGTACAAGCCTGCCTGCCTCAATTTTCGAATCCCGTGAAGAAAGCGGCACTCATTTTGTGTCGGACAACGGTGGGCTGTCTGGCACGAGCACCATAAAGAGCGTGTTAGTGCAGTCTTTAAGCGAAGGGGGGGGGGGGGGGGGGGGGGGGGGGGGGGGTTGTGCACCTCCAGATGCATCACTGTCGGGCACATACACCAGCCCCCTACTTCGCTCGAAGCCAACGTGCCTCCTGAAACAAAGTACTCAACCTAACGTTAACAGTGTGCGTTTTTAACCAATCGCCACAGACCGTGGCACGCTTTCCTGTAAACGTAAACACAATTTACGAAGAAGCGCAGCGGGGTGGTGCAGTGGTAAGACGCCCGACTACTGTCCGGAGTTCCCGGGTTCAAACCCGACCACGGCGGCTGCGTTTCGATGCAGGCGAAACGAAGTGGCCTCCGTGTGCTGTGCGATGTCAGCGCACGTTAAAGATCCCCAGGTGGTCGAAATTACTCCGTAGCCCTCCACTACGGCTCCCCTTTCGCTCCACTTTCACTCCCACCTTCATCCCTTCCCTTACGGGAAGGGATGAAGGTGGGAGTGAAAGCGCTCGCAAGCGTTCGTGGTGTTCGTCTCTCGTCTCTTGTGTCCTCGTCTTTTGCTGCGCTGTAGTGTATCGGCACCATTTAACCTTTAGGAAAACAATCATGCTTCAGCGGGAATCAAACTCCTTTCCTTCTGATCACCAGCCAAGCGCTTTAACGAACTTTACCACGCCGGGCAAGTGAGAAACGCATTTTAGTCTTCCTTTTCTAGCGGCATACCAAAGCAGTTACCATGCAGACCGCCGCCGCTGATGTTATGGACGTCATGGGGCACCTGAGCAGAGTTAAGTGCACACTTAGAGTTTTTCCGCGGGCGCCTTGCCATGTTTCATTGTTCAGTAGACAGGAATAACACATGATGCAAATAGCACAAAAAGCAAGGGACCAGAGAAATGGACACAAGACGAGCGCTATGGTCTCAAATGCCAAGTCAATGTTCGGGGAAGAACACAACACCATTCCCTGCATGTAGACAGAGAAATTCAGATATGACGAATAGAGGGGGGAAACATCGTAAACATTCCCTCGTTAACGACTGCATGTGATGCTGCCGAATTCTACATACAAACGACCTTCTAGAAGTGTGGCAGTGCTATATGTTGGTTCTCGCAGGAATTGTTCTCGAAATCGGCTTAACTAGACGTCTGGGGGGCCGTGCTTTTGTGGATGCGTACTAGGCGGAGCTCATGGCTATTTGATTGTGTCTTTACGCAGGGTTTTATTTCTAAAGTTGATTGTCCTCTGCAGTTAATGATACACACAATTAAACGTTCCATGTTTAAGCAAAAGAAAATGTAGAATCGGCGCCGCTACATAAACAAAGAATGATTTGTCAAGTAGAGACTAGCACGCAACTACAAAAATTCTAAGGACGATTACAATACTCCCCTTTTCCTCCCCTATCTCTATCTCTCTCCCTTCCCCTCTTCCTGTTCCGGCTTTTGAAAAATTAGGGCCTTGCAACTGTGGTCGCTTAGTGCGCGGTGGTTGAGATGCGGATCTAAATCAGCAACGCAGGGTGAGAACAAAAAATGACGCTACCATTTCTGCCAGGAGGTGAGCAAGATTTGATTCTTTGCTCATTATGGTGCTTTATTAACTTCAATCATTATATGCGCTTTATTTTCTTTACTTCCGTCGACCCCTGTCATTGTTCAACTAAGCTGTTCAAGTGCCTCGTAGCGTAAAAGGAATTTGAACAAACGCTGTCCGTTAATTTGTTGAATGCATTAAGCTAGCCGCGATATATACGCAGAATCTCTTAGTCATGCGGGTGCGAAATTATCGAGTGAGGTATATGTGCACGCAGCGTTGAGTTATCGAAGCTTCCGCGCTTTTCGCAAAGCCAACAGCGTGCAGCAAACAGCATTTGTTAGGAGTATGCGCGGGAGTTGATCACTGCTCTGCAAAAACTCTCGGTATCGGCACCTGCTCGAAAAGTCGTAGAACGGTTATATAAGAAACGCAGGAGCATGATACTCAAGCTTTAGTACAGGCGCATTTAGGCCGAGTATAAGCGGGTTAACGCAGACCGAACGTAATAACAAAAAATCAAACAAAAGAAAACCTAGGTCCACCGACTTCGCTTGATCGTCAGCTCTTTTGTTTCCGGCGAGACTTTCGGATTCCTGCAACCAGACATGCTTTCTCTAGGGCTTTACGCCCTTGGCGCATTCTAATCATTCACCGAGCCTGCCGGGATTTTTTTTGTTTGTTTGTTTGTTTTGTTTGTTTTTTTCAGTGCCGATGGGCTACGTACAAAATATACGTCAAGTCTGAAATCCAAACAACGCTGCGCATGAGGCGGGTTATGAATCTTTCTACCGTGCCTCAATGTTTTGCTTTATTCAAACTGGTTCTTTTTACAAATTTTCTATTTTCGCCAGTGTCAAGTCATGCTTCTTTCATCCTTAACTGTATTAAGATCGTGAAGGCTCATTTCGGTACAGGCCCTTTTAGCATTTATATTTCGTGTTATTTTTTGAGGGCCACAAACAAGAAAACTGTGGCGTATACTGTGGTCAAAGAAAGTTGGCTTTAAGTGCTTCGGACGAAATGAAAAACATTTTACAGGTATATTCTATGAATTCAGTAACTATTGTTTGAGTATATGGTATAGGCACGTTACGCAGATGTGGTACACTATTCTCTTCCGGTGCATCCTATGGATCGAAACTGCATTGCTAAATGTGACAGATATCACAAAATTTTCCTTTAGGTACATTACTCAAGGCAGGGCTTGCTTTCATCAGCTCTGTATGTATGTTAAAACAGTGCATATTGAAAGGGCGAGTTCGTGGGTTAAAAAAAAAAAACTCACATCGCCCCGTCACCACACAAAATACATATCAGCATTGAGATGAGGCCATGTTCACCCAATTTTCACCCGCAATTGAAACAGCAGGTCTTCAACCTTTTCCTTTGCGCTTCAAGTACGCTGACCCGTTAGTATTTGAGTCGTGAAAAATAGACATTCTCGAGACATGCTAAGGGTCCTAATAAATCAGAAGACTACGTGTCTCTTTCGAAAGCTACAAACAATGCCCTTTATTATTCCAGCTACGCTTAACGCTATCAGGCTCGAGTCCTTTTCGGAGTAGGACAAGCTTTTTGGCAAAAAGCCACACTTATACGATATGGTGTAGAATTGTCAGAAAAATAGCAGTGCTGACATAATAAATCAGCTGACGTGAAATTCCGATCTTTCAACGATAGGGACCCAGAACTTGTTCCTCCTCATTGGTTGTATATCGACTTAAGCGACGATTGCGGCGAGGAAGTTCGCTTGAACACGACCTAATGTAAACCACACCCACTGGAGGCGAGAAATAATTGCAAAAATAAACACGATATACAATAACGGGAGCATTGCCTTACCCCACATTGCCTCTCGTCCCGTTTAAGACTGATTTTGCGGCTACTTATAATCTAAACAGTCACATAATGCATCATAAAAGGGAAAATACTACCATGGAAAATGGTAGAATGTTTATTGTTGTCAGCTATAAAAAGATAGCATAGAAAAAATACAATACTAATTAGATTCGAACCGTCTTTTCGGCATTCGGAAAGGCAGCGTTAATCTATTGTACCACAGAAGATTTTCGTTTTTATTATTGCATGGGAAAACTGCTGAGGAGGAGAAACTAAAACCGCTCATTACAAGAACAGCAGGATTTTTTTGCGCTCTTCTTCCTTTTAACAATATTTATGCTATTTGTTGCCAGGTGACGCTGCTTAGAAGAATCGACCGTTGAGAGAAAGAAGCTTTCCTCCCCCGTGATTCGAACTCTCCATCCCACACACTCCCCCTATCCCAGCCCTAAGGCGACGTAAGTGGAGAGGTTACAGCACTGTACACTCTCTCGCAGAAAATATCTACCCCCAGTCAAGGGGCATTCTAAAGCGAAGGAGGTTAGATGGCGACGCCTACAGACAGATACATGTAGCACACCAGCTTGTTAAGACACAATACACCCTTGGTTTTGCGACCCCAAATGTAAATATTACGAGCAGAAGGCAGGCCTGTACCATATGGTGTGGACCTTCGCGCACAATCCAGCCGATGACCTAAATGCAGTGCCAACTATTGAGGGGGTGGAACGCCGCCCAATCCAGCTCTGGACTAGAGGCCCAAAGGGCCCTCGTGACACGCGCGCGCATAGCAGCGGCAGTCGCTATAGTCCAGGACTAGGGACACCACCTACACATTACCCCCCTCCCCCCCCCCCCCCCCCCCCCTTACATCTGCTCAATCAAGTTTTTCAGACAGTCAGAGAAAGGAATCATGCCTGCTGGGAGGCGACCTTGTTCAGCTCAAACCTAGAGGAACAACGATGCCTCGTCGAAAAAGCACGTATAGCGGCCTTTACCAACAATTCTCCGGCCTATGGACCCGATCAGCCTTCTCCTTGTCAAAATTGTTGTCGCTCTAAATAAGCGTTTTCATCCTCATCATGAACAGCCGAACAGGATTTCTGAGAAGATAAGTAAGGTTCACGAGAGAGCGACGCAGAACTCGTGACTGTTCTTTTTCTTCTGAGCTCTCTTCTTTTTGGCTCTCTCTCTCTTTCTCGGTTACGCGACAACGGTGAGGCGGCTCAACCACCGAGCAGGTCCATAAGAGCATCACTCTAAAAACATTGTTTTGTCATTTCTTTTCGTCGTTTTGGGCACGTTTTTCTTGCATCCTGGTCACAGAACTCGTAGGTTTATTGCGTCACACATGCCTAGTGACATTTTCGATTTTCTCCCCTTTTCAGCGGTGAGCTCATGAATCCGGCTCCACCGAATCGACATTGTTACGCGCTTCCCTCGTGTGATTCACTCTTTCACTGCACTGAAGTGCGGGCTATGTGTTAGCCACAGCGAGAACACCGTGAGTGAGGTCGTTTGAATTAGGGTTACTCTTACCTGCGGGATTCTGCAACAACGATGACTACTTTAGAGCAGTAATTTATTAAATGCTCTCTCGGTTCAATACGTTTCACGTTTATTCTGTGTAATCGCAGTCCTTCTTTATGCCAGCAGACAGAATACAGATCTTTCTTATCTTCTCTTGTGTATACTGTGATGCGGTTTAGTTAACATTCAGTGATAAACATGCTTTGGCAAAGAGAAGTTCCAAGAAGGCATGCGGAACGAGCGGGTAGTATGAAGTTTTGCTTTAACTATCTGGCACAGTTTTCAGAAACGGCTCGGTCCTCACTTGAGAGGTGATAACTGTCTGGAAAGAAAAACAGACACGTCAATCAGAAAGGTCCGCCGAGATCATTCTTCTTGGTGACTCCACAATGCGCTTGTACAGTATGCTTGCACCTGTCCACTTATTGTTATTTCTAGATTTACTTAGAGATAGTTTCGTACAGCGGGCTTAGTTTTTGTGTCATTTACATGCAGGAAGTTAACCTCTCATTGTATATATGTTTTACCGTGAAATGCGACATATAATCTTGCTATCTGAACTTTCTTCAACTGTTCGGCACATTTAAGATGAGGAAGAGGAGAAAAGGAGGGCGGAAGGCAGGGATGCACATTTAAGAAAAATCATATTTCCCGCCTTGAGTTAAAAGTGAGGACGAAATTCGAACATGCTATCTAGAGTTCAAGTAAACAAGAGATAAAGATGCTTACAAAAGTAGTAATCGGTTTTCATTTCTGGCCAATGGTAAAGGGGCATTCGAGAATGTTCATAGCTGTTGTTTTCGACATTCGTTCATTTCTGAAAGACTGACTGCTCCTAAAAACTTTTCAGAACATTGCTTCTCCTTTCGTTTGCAATTTGCCTATTTTATTTATTTATTTTGCTTACTGCGTTCTAATTCAAGCTCCACTGACTCAGCTTTTACCTGCATTCATCTTCTCTTCTCTGTCTCTTTTCCATCCCTATCTCGCAGCAACCGCCCATTCTCGCGGTTGTGAAAGTGAAGCTTCGCTATACCTCTCTGCACTTTCGCGTCCTTTGGGCCCGCATTTGCCGAGCAAGCTGATAGCGAAAAGACGAGGGATCCTTTCGTTCCCCTCACCACCGCAGACAGAGGCGCCCGTACACAAGACAGGACGCAATTCGAAGCGGCCTCTTGCGGAAGGAAGCTTAACGATTATAGGCGTGCGGACGACAGGGCCACTCGCGGTACGCGGTTGAACGACGAAGAAAAGAAGAGAAAGGAGAGAAGGCTTTCAATAGAAGGCGCCTGTTTCGGCGTTCGTCTTTTGTAGGCAAGCGGTTGAAAGAGCCTGCGAGAATTTGTTTTCGACAGCACGTCTGTTGATAGTGGCGTCAAGCGAGAAGTGTCAGCAAGATGAAGGCGGGGCGCGGCAGGGAGAAATGGAGATGCGGGTACGTGCAGAGAAAGACTGTAGAACTGTTATGACCAAATTAGACAAAGCAAATAAGCTTGCGACTGCACTATGAAGAACGTGAGTGAGTGAGTGAGTGAGTGAGTGAGTGAGTGAGTGAGTGAGTGAGTGAGTGAGTGAGTGAGTGAGTGAGTGAGTGAGTGAGTGAGTGAGTGAGTGAGTGAGTGAGTGAGTGAGTGAGTGAGTGAGTGAGTGAGTGAGTGAGTGAGTGAGTGATATGAAAGAAAAGACAGGTCAGCCGGAATATGAGACGATGAGCGATCGGGTGCCCTGTAATCGGGTGAAGAACAAAGAGACTGAAAGCGAAGGTATAATTGCCAATTTAATATGCTTTATAGCTGTAGCATGTCAATACCGTCATTTCCGTTCTACTGAGTGATTTGTTACTGGTTTAGTGATTGAGTAAATAGGCGTCATTATGGAAGGATAAACGAGTAGCTTGAAGCTTAATGTATGGACTAAATATATTTTTAATTGACGTTAGCCAGCATTTCACATGTTTATTCTCTGAAAACTTGACAGGTGAAATGTTCCCGAAGGCGACCAAGGTTAATGCTCCAAAATGCTCCAACTCGAAAATACCTTATAGGAGGTATGTGCCATCGCATTTTTAAACGTATTCTATCATGTAGGCAATGCACCTAATTTTGAGAGAAAACTGTCGGAAATTAGACGAAACTGTTCTTCGTCTTCGTACATTTAGTGAGCATGGCAAAATATGTAGTTCATCAACAATGCCACTCAGAGTCATCATCTGCAATACAATAATTCTAGCATCAGAAGTGGAGATCCCGGACAATTGCACCAGTATTAAGCGTGAACGAATAACATGCGGTGGAAAACCGCGCGCACGCTTGTTGATGTTGATTTTGAAAACGGTTTCCAATTTGCATTATTTAGAGGGTGCGTAGGGAAGCGCCTCTTCTGTCCAACGCGGTCGTCCTGATACTGCAAGCGCTTTCTTTGCAGACACTTTTTCGGAGATCGCTTTACGCATCGAGAATCTTTTCTAATTTGCCTACACGCGCCTACTGTTCTTTACGCACAAGGCGTTATTCGATTTTAGCAGGCTAATCAATTGTGGCTGGCGTAGCCTAGCCCGTTAGAGTCGGCCTCCCACACAGCCAGTTTAGCGAAAGGCGACGCATAGGCAGCGCGCCCAGCGTTTCCGAAGCCGACGACCGAGCCAGAATTATTTTCTCTGGTGCCATACAAAGAAGGGGTAATTAATTTTCGTGCGTGCATACCACATCGGTTGAGCATATGAACAAGAAATAAGTAAAACAATTTTGAAACACATTTGCGAAGGCGTGCCCTAGTTTCACGAGGAAGTGCAATTAGGCTTCTTCGAGGCTATTTTTCAAAAGCACACTGCTTTGCGTGGGCGGGAAACTAAAATTGGCTGTTTCTAGGCGACCAAAGCACGTGGGTTAACCTTGTTTTCAGAACTACAGGGTAATTTTTTAGCCTAAAAGCACCACGACCCTTTTATTTTGCGTATACCATGTGTAATCTTTGTATCCTAGCGCTTATTGCTTGCAATCATCGAATAGTCGAGGGTTAGCTTAGAAATAAGCAGCACGTGATTCCTGCATTGTAACGCGGCCGAACTAAAGTGGATTCAATATTGGCGTAAGTGAACTGAAAGTCGCGGCTTTCACCAGCAATGGTGCGACAGCAAAATAAGATTCATAAAAAGTAGAGAAAAAAAAGTGACAAAAATGCACATTCTCTTTACAGAACGAATCTGCAGTAAAAAAGAAGAAATGGGAAATGATGAAACGCTAGTTGTTTTTTTTTTTTTTTCAAAGAAAATATTATTATTTGCGTACTTGGTTTGGTTGGATTTGTTCACACGGTTTAACGTCCCAAAGCGATCTCACGCTATCAGAGACGCCGAAGTGGAGGGCCCCGGGCATTTTCAACCCCCTAGTGTTCTTCAATGTGCAGTGACATCGCACAGCACAAGGGCGCCGTGTATTGAAAAGCAGCCGCCGCAGCTGGAATTTTAGCCCGGGTGCTTTTGTTCGCAGTCACGCGCCTTTATCACTAAGTCACCGCGACGGGGCTAATTGAGTATTTGCTTTTGTTTTTGCTGTCTTAAACGGGGATGGTTCGGACACAACTCCCGACTTGGTAGAGCAAGAAGGCAAGAGAAACTGAAATTGGAAAAGGGTAGTCTCGTCTCACTTTAATACCACAGACTAAGGCTGCAGTCTAGTAACGTTATTCGTAGTTACAGCTACTTCCTTTTGATTCTTATGATACTACTCCGCTGCTTGATGCCGTGAGGGCGATACATTCAGCTTTTAACTCCCAATTGAAGTTTCGAATCCCTCTCTTCTTAATTTAGGGCAATTTAGGTCTTTTTACGTTTAACTCACAAATATTGCTTCACCGAAACAATACGCATCTCTGTAGTTTAAAGTACACGAGATATTGAAGTGAACAAACTCGTAATTAGAGTGAACCAAATGTCCTGAGGACGGGAGTTCAAGCTAGCTAAACATACAACTACGTTTAAAGCTCCTCTGTCACGGCTCCGGTCTCCTCGCTTCATTTAATTTGCATGCGTAGTCTATTGTTTCCCTACACTATCAAAAGCGAAGTGTCTGTAAAGCATGCAGGAAAGTAAAGCCCTGTTCTCTGCCATCTGCACGTACTCAACAGGAGCGCGTAAACAGAATAAAAACCCGCTTAAAGCTTTGCACTGTATGCTGCTTCAATTGTGGCGTGCTTCAAACGCTCGCTCTGGATGTACATAAACTGTGTTGCTGTGCACGGCCCATATGAGGGCGAAAGTTTCGCAGCCTTTCTGCAAGCAACAAAGAGGTCACTTCTACGCAACGTTATTATTTTTTGACGCATTTGAACTCTTGTTCACGCATTCGCAAAAAAGCATCCGACAGCGCTTGTTTCAAATCTAGAGAACCAAACTGAGCTTGTAGATTTTGTAAAGCAATCCTTTTTCCACCCATCGGCTTCTCCATCTGCAAAACGTTTTTTTTTTTTTTTTTTTCGAAAATGTTTTCTGTTTGCCTACCTTAAATTAAAGCATAAAATGGAGGGAGGTAGGATTGTATAAATATAGCGCTTCTCGTATTCGCTTTGTACGATCTTCTTGTTTCCCAGACCTCTAACTCGCAGTTATATCAGACCACCGTGAGACCTATATGGATCCGAATTTCTGATATTTTAGTTCATTTGTCTTTGAGCTTTGAATTTTATTTTCCTCCAGATTTTTACCTTAGCTTCTATGGCATATATGCATCATTTTTAAATGATCTGAATTATCAATATTGCATTATAATATCGTTATTCGCTTTAGTCGTGCCTGAATGAAAGGGTTTGTCATGAAATGGCTAGTGTACCATCTAATGAAATCTCACCAGAGGGGCACCGGCGACAAATCATTGAGGGCGGACCATATTTCGCAACTACCCTCTCGAAAGAAGTTCGTCCATGAAGTCCGCACTGTAGCGAGAGCGTGGGAAGCACCTATGAAAATGGTTCTGATTATTATTCATGCCAAATTACGCGCACACACTGAATGCTTCAAATAAATACACAAAGTGGGTAGGTGAGTCAAAAAGCCAAGAAAATGTTGGTAAAGTTTGTGGGGATTCTCACGGGGCTCCGGCTCCGCTCTAAGAACCGAAGCCACACCGCTAGCTCTGACCACAGCAATGGCCGTGAAGAATGTCACACCGAGGCAAACATAGCCAGCGGGCCAAGTTATTTATTGGGAACGCCCAATGGGTTCTTCCTCGGTGTCATAGCAGCATCCCCGCGCTACGGCGTAGCGGCGTCATCTCTCTGGGTGAAGCTTCTGTCCGCCGAGATGAGAGGGGAGGAGGAAGGAGGGGCCGTTCTCTCACCCCCGCCCTCTCCGCCACAGCGCCAGGGGAAGGAAGCCAAGAGGGTAAAGATGAGGGCTCCCCGAGAGAAAGAGAGGATGTTCGCCGCGTCGTGCGGGCGAGGGAAATGTTGAATTCCCACAAGTTTGAGAAAGAAAATTCAAAACTATACTTCCAAAGAAATACGACCTAGTTGCACTGTAAATTTGAGAATAGTTTGCATATAAATGAATAAAAAGCAAGGTAATCTACGGAGCCAGAAATGACAGCCCTACAGACTATATATAGAAATGTAGTAGATAAAAACGGCATCAGCTACACGTTTTCTTCCCCTAATGTCTGGCGCATCATTTTGTCTTTAGCGCGGTTGCTAACGAACCGCAACACCTGTGTGCTTTAGCGGTGCATAATGCTTATATTGATTTTATTTCCACTCCGTAGTTTTCTACCTCATCTTCTGCGAAGAATATACCAAACGCTTCAAATCACGCGAAGCTTTAATTAATATTTGCTGAACTTGCTCTCGTGAAGACAACTTTAACGACTGCCCTCTGGGTAACATTTGATGCGGTGGAAGCTAGATAGCACTTACGTGCCGTAATAATTGAATATACTCTTTCTCATTGGTCGAATGTTCGGAGATTTTAATGAGCCGTCCATCGCTTCCAACTGAGATAATCGAAAAACTTCGGTTTTCGACGCAGTGGATAGGAGAAGGGAGGTGGCGAACAATACACGCGTAAGTGAAATTAACGTTGGAAATGAGATGCTGCTGGAATCAAAGAATACCAAACAGGAAAATAATTATAAGCGAAACGTTTGTCAAAACACATGAAGAAAAAATATGCTTCTCAATGTGTTTCTGCAAATCAGAATACTGCGAACCAAATGTTAGCTTGCATATATATGAAGTGTTATCGGTGCTATACTTCCAGGTTAGCTGGTGAACCCATATATGCATGGCTATTGGGCTGAAGCGCCAATGATATTTACACAAAGGAGCAGTTAAGTTGTTTTTAGAGGAGCTACCGACGAGATAGTAAAACACGGAGTGGGACCAAGAATAACACAAGCTGACGGCAGAAGAGCAGCTGCGTACCACATTACAGCAAGAGGGTATAAAGACGAACTTGTAGGGGGAAAGCTAGTGGAGGAGGAGGAACAGGAGGGGAAGTATAAGGCCGAAATTTCTAAGAGTGGGATATGCAGACAGCGAAAAGAAAAAAAGACTGCAAAGCAGAGTGGTGTATAAGTTAATTTGCATGAAAATTGCAAAAACTTGCATAAAACTTGGCAATCTCTGCTCTGAAAGGGAGGTTTGCGTGGGAAAAACAACGCTATAGTAAGGCGTGCATTCGGCATAACGAAGTTATAGCAGTTACACTAATGAATTGAAATTTTGTTGCCATCTGTTTGAAAGAAGAATAAAAAAAACGCAGGGTTGGAACTTATAAGCCGGATCAGGCTAACTGCACCAGAAAAGATGATTAACGCGATACAGTTTTACAGGTCCCGTTCTCCGGAAAATTGGTCGTCGCCGTTGTCTGCGTCGTCAGTGCGCAAAATATTACAAGCAAGGCTCTTACAGGTGTGATAGCTGGCAGCTGACATGACCAGTCACGTGACCACTTGACATGGCTAATTAGGCAGGAGTTGCCAACTCGGGCTTCTCATTTCAAAGCGGAGGACGAGGGGGAATCCACCCATCCAGGACCCTTGCATTCAGGCCAACGCCGGCACTTCCGTACGTTGTAGTTAAGCGCGGCTTTATTTCAAGATAGGATGATCTTCCTTGCAATGTGGTAGATTGAGACTGTAGAAAATACATGCGAGATAATAAGAGCACAAACGAATTCAATAATGATTAAGCGAATGGCACACTGCTTACGTTAAAGGTAACCATGCAAGAGAAGCCGCGGACGTCAGCCGTTGACACTGTCGCGTGTTAACATGTGCCCCCCTCCCTTTTCTTCTTTATTTTTCAATGAACGTTACAAGTACTCTCCTATGCCAAAATGTGAATGAATTCCGTCGACATTGGTTACTCTTGTGCGAATTTAAAGAAATAAATGCATTCTACATGTAGCTCATGGCATGTGCAGCGCTATAGCTACGTGCACAGATGTCATCAAAGTGACCCCACCAGTATCTGAAAGCAATTCCACTCAACTCCGCTCAGGGAAAAAAATCATTGTTACTTCGGTCTGGTCATGCGGCGGCATAGAAGTAGGTAACGTAAAAATCAGTGGACTTGTCTGTTTTACTAATGAAACACCCATAAACTACCCCAGGAGTTCACAGCCGAAGTGCAATCACGTCGCTTATATATAAGGAGCTCAACTAAAGAAATGGTGCTTTTAGTGTCAGTCAGTCGGTCGGTCGGCCGGTTGGTCGGTCGGCCGGTCGGTCGATTGGTCGGTCGATTGGTCGGTCGGTCAGTCGGTCGGTCAGTCGGTCGGTCAGTCGGTCGGTCGGTCGGTCGGTCGGTCGGTCGGTCGGTCGGTCGGTCGGTCGGTCGGTCGGTCGGTCGGTCGGTCGGTCGGTCGGTCGGTCGGTCGGTCGGTCGGTCGGTCGGTCGGTCGGTCGGTCGGTCGGTCGGTCGGTCGGTCGGTCGGTCGGTCGGTCGGTCAGTCGGTCGGTCAGTCGGTCGGTCAGTCGGTCGGTCAGTCAGTCAGTCGGTCAGTCAGTCGGTCAGTCAGTCGGTCAGTCAGTCGGTCAGTCAGTCGGTCAGTCAGTCGGTCAGTCAGTCGGTCTGTCAGTCGGTCAGTCGGTCAGTCGGCCAGTCGGCCAGTCGGTCAGTCGGTCAGTCGGTCAGTCGGTCGGTCGGTCGGTCGGTCGGTCGGTCGGTCGGTCGGTCGGTCGGTCGGTCGGTCGGTCTATCGGTCGGTCGGCAGGCGTATTTGACCTTTCGGGTCTATTTCCTTGCTACGTACATGCTCTATGTATAGCCATTTAAGTCTGGCAAGAGTGGAAGACGGCCACATCAAAATATTGCCAAATAAAGAGTTCAGCTCCCATACATTTTTCTTCTCGAAGACATTTTTTAAGCGTTATGTTTTTTCTGTTTTCTTATTTGCTAAAGTCTGTTAGCAATTCTCGGATCGCTGAGTCCCTTTTTCGTTTACCACTCCACATTAATGGTTGTTTAGAATAACCAGAGTCGTTTCATCTCGCAAGTGCAAAAATTCTATGTCGAGCGCAGTATTAGGAATCTAAAAATGTAAGAGCGAGAAAGTATGCACCTACAAGACTAGAGGATACGGCGCGAAACAAGCACTTCCATTTCAAGGATTCATATTGCTCCCTCTCGTCCAAAAAGAACCTTCCATTAAGCGCAGTACTAATAGGACAGAACGTACAGAAACCATCGTACTTCCCTTTGTAACATCTCGTTAATAGTGAACGTCCACGAGAAATCATGTTCTCCAGCATTGTATTGCATTTATAACGCACATGCCAGCCACGCTGTCAGGTGCCTTTAATAGCAAGCTTCCTATGGTGCTAGTATTTAAGAAATTTGCTTGTAGCTACAACATAGGGGGCAAAAACAAGATAGGTAGAGGTTTGAAACAGGAGTTGAACTCTGAAGTGATGAAAACAAACGTTGCGCCTCCTACTCTTTTTAAATCTAAAGCTTGGGAACGAAATCTCTCCGTATCTGCGAAAATCAGCAATATTCTTCACTGTTCTTAGCTTGGAATAATCCAGGTAAACAGCTACTGGGCGTGCAACGCTCTTTATCGACGCTAAGTCTTTATTGATGTAGACATATAAGCTGCCCAGTTTTGCTTTCTCACGCCTATGCATTATTTGGAGTGCTAGGAATCCAAAGATCTGTACGCGTTCTGTAGTGCATGTCAGTGCAGTTTAGGGCTTAATGACGAAGATATGTTATCAGCGTGGTGTCAACGATGCGGAAGTGGAATGACAATACATGTATGAGTTTCTTTAGCAATATTTAGCTCCACTAAATATCAGCATAGACTGATAAACGTAAACACGTATGAAAAGTGCCATTATGTTCTCTCGTTAGGAACATGTCGCTTAGGCGCGTGCGAAGTGTGACAACCCACAGGGGCATTTAAGCAGTAACAATCTTAAACTCTACATTTCTTGTCGTGGGAAGTTCACAAAAGAAAGGAAGCGTAATTGCGGGACGAACTCGAGAAAGCACAGAGGATCGACGGAATTCGACAGAGTAATATGCGTAACTTACGTTGCTAATTACTATCTTCAACAGCGCGGTGCATAAATTCCTAAATTACCTAATTGAATGAACTAAACTTTTACTATCAACAAGAAAACTCAAGTTAAGATATCAACTCACAGAATAATGCACATATGCACACGGCTCTCAGCACTTAACCTTAAACAGAATAGGACAGCTAATTATTTTAGTCTTCCAAGACGGCCCTGCCTGGCCGGAAATTTGGAAGGGGTGAACACTGGCCATTGCATAAAAATGGCTGTCATCGAAAAAAAAGCACCGTTCAGAGCTCATCGTTTTCTCGGCGCTACTGAAGGGGGGGCTTTCAGAGGGTCAGACGTGTGTGCAAAACATTCTGAAAAAATAACGTTGCTTTAGGAGAAACATTTCGCAGTTATTCCCGCAGACTGCTCAGACGCGAGGACAGCTTTCAGCTGCGGGACCGGAGAAAATATGTGCTCTGTACGTGACTCTAGAGCGGTCCAGAGGTTTAATGTAGGCGCATGAAAGCGACCGCATTCCAAATGCAGCGCCAGCGCTGGGAATCGAACGAGTCCCGCAGGAAAGCTGGGCTGAAGCTAGAGTCGCAGGGCTGTGACGGGTACCACGCACTCGCAGGTCCGAAGACAGCAAAACAGTGGACACTATCCTAGATAAAGAAGGTGGCTGCCGAATAAAACAACTAAAAGAAGAAATGAAGGAAGAGTAATCAGCGGAAAAAGAAACGAGCTGACTAGATAACCATCACATGGACTTTCTTTGGCGCTTTCTTCTTAACACTGCACCTGACTGTTTCGGAGAACTTTGCGCTTTGCACTCGCTTCGCCCTTTTTCACATCATTCATATTGGTTCAATCGTGGAATAAAATAAATCCTGTGCCATGAAGAAGAAGCGAAAATAAATAGAAGATAAGGAATTCAATGAAGGGAAACTAGAATGAGTGAAGAAAAGAAAGTGACAGTGCTCGCGCCATAGCTAAAAGCACATTTTACGTGTCAAAACCCAGAGTTATCATCGTTTCACCTATTTTAGGTACATTATAATTTGTTTAGCACAGCTTACGGCAAAAGTAATATTCATAATTTAGCTATGCAATTATGAACGCAGAGAAATCTCACGGTTGAGCAAGCTTGGTTCAAACTTCTACGCAGCACAATTCGAAGTCACACATTGACACTGGTGGATCATTCACTTCCACGAACACACTCTTATCATCGGTGAAATAGTTCGACTATAATGTAATGTTCCCAATAACAATCATAAATTTTCTGTACGCGGAGTGGGACATACCAGTTGTTATGCCCTTCACAACAATTTATGACGCTAGCGGCAGTTAGCTCTTCGAGTTGTTAGCGGACGTATAGTGCAAGTTCCCTTGTATCGCTGAGCATACCTACAACTAGAACGTATAGGTACGAATTACGCGCGTACACCCATGCACACACGCATACAAAAACCAGTCGAGATTCATAAATTAAATTATCATGTGAAAATTATCCAGCACAACTATATAAATACTCACGAATATGCCTGCATGACCTAGGGGTACAGTATCTATCTGCAAGATCACGCAAGTGATAATCAACAGACACTATGTTATAATGTTAGACCACGTTATCGAGATAGGCTACCTATAACTGTTGTACAGCGCGTTAGGTGTCGCTGGTAAAGCCATTTCCTTTTTTTTTTTGTAAAAAACGCTTCCATTAGTTCAAGTGAGAGTGAATTGCGGCTCATGTCCCGAATCCAAATTTCATTCAGACGAGGCTGACAGCCCCTGCAGGTTAGACAAAGCTTAGCCAAATTAAAACCTTCCCCCGTTGTAATGACAAGCTATGTTTTTAGGACTGCTGCAGCTGAGGCTCTAAGGGAGCACTTCAGGTGAGGGGTCAAAGGAAGTACCTTTGAAAGACAAACAGAACCACCTTTGCAGGCTGCGAGGTTCGAAACTGGGTTTGGGCCCACTGCGGAGGAGGGGCGCGCAGCGGGGTTTACGGAGCTTCTCCCAAACGCACACCCCTGGAAAAGCCGAGCGCCAGGCCGGGGGACGCTTGTACCCATTTTTACCGGTGGGTGTCCGGCGGTGGGTTTCGAACTGACCACCTCCCGCAGCCGAGACGGGCGCTCTTCACGAAGCGTCCAGTGTGGCTTACATACACTTTCTCACGAGACAATGGTTTTTCATAGACAACTCCGACGGCGCATTCTGCAGTCGGAGTTGTCCGTTTTTGCTGCGCATGCTCTAAGTGTCTTTTTTTTTTTTTTTGCTCAAATATGTGCAGCATTTGTACAATGAAATGAGTTGTCAGTTCGCGCTCGTCCCATATCCCGTCTTGTCTATGTGTTTTTTGCGCAACAATTATGTCTTAACTATTGCACCAACTAGCCGGACAACACATCCTACAGAATAAAATTATGTTTCGCACTAATTCTGCTCAAATGCGGTGATTAAATTTCGTGGTCAGAGAAACATATTTTGGGAGTATCCCAACTCAACTGAAAGCCGCAAATGAATTGGATGTAATCGAATTAGGTTGGACGATAAAGATCAAATTCTGAAGAAGTCGAGTTTACTGATCCACGGGGCCAAACTTTGAGGTGTCTCATCCTGATTCTGAAGGCAGAGTGAATTGATCATGCTCAAATTAAACTAGAGATCCATATTGAATACATTCTAACGAGGTCAAATTTGGGGTTTAAGAGCCAAATGGCGGAGGTAGTCCCTTCGAATTTGGAGGTCACCACTAAATTGGTCATACATAAATCAGGTTACACAATCAATTTTGATCCAATTGGTCCAATTTTGACTGGGTAAAGTTTTGTAGCTCCGCGGGGGGGGGGGGGGGGGGGGGGGGGGATTTTGAGGTGGGTTATTCGAATTAGGAGATCATCATCGAGTTGACTATATTCTAATTAAATTTGATGTCAAACGTGTTACACTTACAATAATTACCCGTGCAATGGAGTAGTGGAAGTTCGTGCAAATCTGCTCTGATAATGGCCCTGTCCACAAACCGCGCGGACAAATACGCCGACGCGCTCTTTTGACGTCAGTCATGAGACAAAAAAGGTTTTAGCATTAAAATGGGAAGCTTAAGCTTTACTTAGAATCTTTAACATCCCAAAGAAACCCAGGCCATGAAGGACTCCGTAGGAAGGCGAGGGGGGGGGGGGGGGTAAGAAATTTAGACCAACAGTGGTTCTTCGTGGTCTGTCATCGCCCAGTAGACGGGCGCCTTGGTTTTCGCCTCTATCGAAAAGCGGCCACCGCGGTCTGGATAAGATATCAGGTCCTCGGTTTCAGCAGCCCAGCGCGCTAAACACTGAGACACCGCGGCGGGTGTAAGTGACAAGGAATAAAACCAATATGCGCATTGAGTATATGCTTTATACGAGCTGTCAAGATCTTGACTTTCTCGGCGTCTTCCTTTTCGTTTACGTGCTTGATGAGAACATCGCTGGCGCTTACATTTCATAGGCCAGAAAAATAAAGGAGAGAAAATAAAAGAAGCCACTGAGTGAAGCGAAACTTTTCTCTTTCGTTATAATAATATCTTCACCAAAAAAAAACACCCCTTTTTTGCCTGGACGCATGAGGCGAGCAAAAGAAGGCTTAGCAATCACGACGCCGTGTAACAAGAAAACCCCTCCGTGGGAGCACGGTCGCACGAGCTTCATTTAATAAACATTAGCGCCTGGAGGGAGTGAAGTAACAAGGGGGAGAGAAAGTGTCTGAACTTTTTGCTCTGCAAAACTTCTGATGAGAATTCGATGCCCTTCAGCGTTTCACTGGGAACCAGTCATAGCCTTCATAGTTTTCATTTCAATTTATTTTTTCAATTCATTTGTTTTCGTGGAACTCAGCGGTAAGCACAAGAAGAAGAGTCCGGCGAGGCTTATGCAGATGGCCTGCAATACAACTGAATGGTGCTGTTAAAAAGGAAGGCTGCGCGTTGTTCGTTTCAACTGCACTGAAATCCCGACTTTTCGTTTTTTTTTTTTTTTTTTTCAAACCAGCTTCCTATATTTTCTAGATTTTCAGCCACTCGAAAAGGCTTTTGTCCCGTCATTCAGCAATGAGCCAGTCAGGCATAGGCCAGGCATACCAGACGTACCTGGCGAGGTTTTCTTTACCTTAACGGATGAGAAATTCATAACGTTTGCATCTGTTAATGCGGACCCTTTCAATAAAAGTAGTCAAACTTAATTAGTCTCAAGAAAGGAATTATAAAGATTAACTAGTTTTTATTAGCTAGTTGGCAATGAATTTTTATGTATGCCAGTTGCAACTAAAACTGTCATTTTACGTGCAATGTTCCACCTGCTGAAAACTTTTCTGGTCTTCTCAATCGTAGCATGAGAGCGCAGACGAGACAAAGTTGGTAAAAACAGGTTTCAGCAGCTTAAACCCAAAGCGTTAGACCTCTGTTTTAAGGCCACGTTGTGAGGTACAATAGAGCGGCATGTGTCGGGAAAAGAAAACAGCGGCGCCGGAGGTGTGCTTTGAGCAGACATGGCAGTAATTGAATTACAGTAATGAAATTACTGTAATTTAATTACGTTTCTCGGTAATTTGTAATGTAATGAATTCCTTTTTCTCGTTGGTAATTTAGTAATGTAATGAATTACTTTTTGGCAGTAATTTCGCAGCAAAAGTAATTAATTCCTTTCGAAATTACTTTTACTAAAGTGCGCCACTACTCCTTCAATAGTCAACGAAGTAGAGTGCCGCGAAAGCAGGAACGACGTGCGGCAAGCGAAGCCAGCGCAACGTATCTGCAAAGGGGGACAGAATTGAGCAGAACGGTGCATCTGAGACCTCGTGTGTAGCATGGGCAACCATTCTCCAAGCAGCAGGATACAAGGCGTCAAGGGAATCCCGAAGGGAGAGATGGTGCAAGAAGGCTGGAGCTGAAAACTAGTCGGAAGCGCGGCGCAGCGGCACTCCCCGTTGCGTCGGCTAGGGCACAGTGGTGCCTGGTTACACTCAACACCACGGGGCGAGGGAGGATTGGGGTTGGGGGAGATAGGCGGAAGGGTCCATGACGTGAGGCACCGTGGCTTGAGCATTACTGAGCAGTGAGCACAAATGTGCCGATGTCGATTCTTGGAACTGCGGAAGCAATAAATAACCCGCCGGGGTGGTGCAGTGGTAAGACGCCCGACTACTGTGCCGGAGTTCCCGGGTTCGAACCCGACCACGGCGGCTGCGTTTCGATGGAGGCGAAACGAAGTGGCGTCCGTGTGCTGTGCGATGTCAGCGCACGTTATAGATCCCCAGGTGGTCTAAATTACTCCGTAGCCCTCCACTACGGCTCCCACCTTCATCCCTTCCCTTACGGCGCGGTTCAGGTGTCCACAGAGCAAGTGTGACAGATACTGCGCCTTTCCCTTCCTATGAACCAACCAACCAACCAACCAACCAACAAACCTAGCTTCTTCGGGACCTTCAAATGGCGGAGACAGCTCCGTGCAAGCTAGACGCTGGGTTCGCCGGTCATTTCACGACCGTTCGAACACGTGCTTTTTTTTTTTTGTAATGGACCGTGATGTAGGAGAGAGGGAAGGAATAGCTCTCTGGGACAGAATTTGGCGGGAAGACGAAAGAATGTGTGTCCTTCGCGTCCGAAGAACAAGTTTTTGATTTGTTTATTAGCTTTGATTAGTTTTTGCATGGTTGGAAACTAGAAAGTAATTTAAGAGTAATTTAATTACTCAGTAGAAGTAATTGTAATGTAATTTCAATACTTTAAGGAACAGTAATGAGTAATGTAATTTAATTACTTTTCTAAGATTTTCACCAAAGTAATTAATAATGTAATTTAATTCCCTTTCAAAAGTAATTTTGCCATGTATGGCTTTGAGAAAGGGCAACGAAGCGCAATCGGAGTTGAGCGAAATGCCAGTAGCGGCACCTGATGGCATTGAGGGAGAGGCTAACAGCGACCATGGACAGGAGGAGGGAAACGTAGACGGTGGCAGCTCGCTGGTAGCGCATTCTCCCGTCTTGTATACGTCACCGCGCGGGCTTAGAGCTTCATTCCAATCGCTATGGGAGACAACGCACCGGTCCCTAGTCGTAGATGCGGAAGACCGAGAAGGTACGCCATAGCGGAAGAAGGTAGAACTGCTCGTCTCGACTGCCGCCGGAAATTGGAGAATGAGGAATGCGCCATGGAGACTGTAGAGTGTGCTGGGAGAATTGGACGTCATAGAAGGTGAATAAAGCATATAAGAATTTTGCGGACCGTCTACCACGAAGCTCGTCTTCAAATGCTTAGAAAGTTCTAAGCATAACCCGCAACTTTTTCTCTTTGCTGTGCTTAGTCCCATCGCTGCTGTGGGCATAGAATTCCACCGATGAGAGTCCTCATTTCGCCTCTAAAGCCAATTGCGACCAGAGAGCTAGAAGAGTAGTGGAAGCTTTAAGAGAGTGATTTTAATGCAAGCACTATTTTTACACTGTTAGTGAAAAGAAAATAGAAAACAAAATAAAGGATGATACCTACATTCCTCTGTTTCTCTCATTGTAAACGGTGCCACAAATAAACAGGCACGAGGTGTCAGTAATAATTCTGTTTGCACGCAATAATCGTATGATGTGGGATTAAATATGAATGCAGTAAAATCCCAAATAATAACATGCAATTTTTCTCTACTACATAAATATAAATAAGGAAATAAAAATTACTTCAGCTAATGTCAGTGTCAGTAACGAGAAATTGATGCATGTAGACACTTGAAGCATTTCTTTCTTTCATAAACAGGAAAGGACACTGCTTTTAGTAAAGCGTTTTTGCTAAGTATGCATCTCGCGAGCTGTGGTATACTAGTCTGTGTATGCTGTTTTCATATATTATTTTTGTTTGGATCCCATAAATCTTTATCTGCATTTCTGCGGCTCCCGGCAAGCTAGAGAAGCATGCATGCCGAAGGTGTCATAACCTCGACAATGTCGAGGAAATATTACTTCATTAAAGCCCGCTGTATACTCTCCTATATTTAATCAATCTCAACATCGGTTCACGGGGAAGCGCTTCTCGCTACTAGGTGAGGCAATAAAGTACGCAATCGCTTTGGAAGAATCCAATGTTGGGCAACGAAACACCGTTTCTCCACCAAATGGGGAACAGCGGTGCTCTTGGCGCTCAATCGGCAGTTGCCGCAACGATCAAAACAAAAACAATGAAAAAATACAAGGTTGTAGGCATGACCTTTCGCCATCGATGTGGACAGATGGCGTAGGAGGACCAGCAATGAAAACCTAACGGGGAAGCACACCGTGCGTCTGGTCTGTTACCTTGAGATTAAGCCCCATTCTCAGTTCTCTCGCAACCTCAACCCCGTCTTGCTCCAGCATCTTTCTCGCGGCATCTGTCCGGTGCTGGAGTGCATCACAGACAGCGAATCCCTAGGCGTGTATTCGGTCCGAATCATGGCTACGTGGTCTGTTTGCAAAAGAACCTACTTTCCCGCAACAGCGTTCTTGATCAAGGTGATTTCTCTAGTGCATTTCTCCCTTTTTTCACACCCACGGGGTGAAATCTCAGACATCTGAGATAGCAGTGAGCTGAGCAGAATTGGCTGTGGGCGTTGCCTGCCAGTGTTCCGGCCTCTGGACGATGTCATAGAGCTAGGCTTGTTGTGTGCAACTAGACCTCTTTCTGCGTCATCTAACCCAGACGCTAGAGCTGCCCGGAATGGGTAGGCCCATTCGACGCTGCCCGTGCGCAAACGCGAGTCAAGTTTAAACAATACCAGTTGTTGGGCGAGTAGTTGGTGTGCACGGTGATCCATAACAACAGCGCGAAAGACTGGACGTGGAAGAAAGGACGACACCATTACGCGGGTGGTAGAAAACGTTAAAATGCCAGTGCGGAAGCTTTGTACCTCAAACGGCCATACTTAAATGCCGTGGGTGGTGGTATGGCGTCAGTTAGAGATACAATAAGTGATTACAAAGCGTGGTATGCAACTGAATTTTACGGGAAAGCAGCACAATACGAACTGAGAATAGAGACCTTTGTCGTATGTACCTATAAGTTTAACTTAACGTAATTTGGTTATTGACTGATTTATGGATGTACGTGTTAAGACTGATTAAGTGGTTGATTGAATAATTCATTACTCTATTAGTTTACTGACTTAACGCCCACTGATTCCTCGCAAACGGGTGCCCTTATATTGCCGATTTAATTAGTGTAACGTAGCAAGGCCCGCAGTTCTAAAAACAAGCATATGCTGAGATAAAATTGGCCTGCTTTGTCAGACATCTCACGACTCTTACTTAGCGTGATATGGGCAAGTGTATAATCAGTTTCAATTATGAGTGAAATAGGATATATGCCGTATCGTATATATTCTTAAAGTTCTTCCGAAAACAGTCTTGATAAGTAACAGTCGGCAGCAGCCACTAATACAGAGCAATATCATTGCGTCTTTCTGAGAGACGTCAAGTGCAAGAGGTCGAAAAGTGGCTTGAGAGTGAAGCAATGCAGTTACAGCTCAAGGAAACGTATAAGACTATACCTTGAAGTGCTCAGACACCTTATCGTTTCTCTGCAAATGCCATTAACGTGGTTTTCATCGAGGGATACCGAGGCACAGTAGTCGATCCGGCCCCAGCGGCCAATCGCTTGAAAGGGCGAATCACTCTTATCGCCTTTTTCAAGCGTTACAGCGAGGTGGACAAAAGTGTGTTAAAGATCCTGCGTGCCTAGGATAAAAAGACAGACCATTAGGAGAAGATTGTAGCCCTACAGAGATAAGAGTGTACGCCTCAAGTCAAGCGGGCTTATACTCTTTCTTGCTGAACAGTCTAGCCGAAGTGGGAAGCTTAGATAGGGCTAAGAAAGTTCGGTAAAGCCAATTTGGCTGTCTTTCGCCTAGAGCCTTTTCTTTATCTTGCGTTATCTTGCCTCGATTACCGACTTATGTTTCATGGTCATCACTTGGATTTTACACTGGCGGGCAACAGTGGAACCATCAAATGGGTTTAGTTGCTGGCAACAGAGACTAGCAAACGGCACACTGGCGACACTCGGTGACATACGTATGTAAGGGTGGTTATCGTCCAGTTTTTTTGCGATACGTTCTGCAAATTTCTTGTCTATTTGTTCCCTATACATTTTAAGGCTTCTTGGAAGCTTGCAGAAGCTGTCACATTTCTTTTTGGCCTTAATCCTTGTAAACAGAAAGCAAACAGTACGAAAATATTTTCTTGCCAAAAACTCCTTTTCGTTGCATTCGAACACAAGTTCGGGTTGCTGGAGATTAAATCGGATGAAGCGGTGACTGGGTTCGGTGAGATGTATTTCAAAACGTAACCCTTTTACTTCCAATTGCCGCCTAACAATTAATTGCGAGTTTTGCAGCGGACATACCGAACCGACACATGTGGTATGAGAGACGTTTCAAGTGATGGCTTCATATTCATTTACCTCTACCAGGGCCACTTGCCGTGCACTGACATCGCACCGCACACTGACCTTTTCACATTGCATCGGCATACGAATGCGGATGCGTGGCCGGGCCGGATTATTCAGGGCTCAAAGGGTTCAAATGAATTGAACCAGCTGTTCTCAGGGGCTCCTGAGAGCTTGAAAAAGAAAAAGTGCGATTCCGAGGTTAGGTCTGAAACATAACCAGAACATCTTCTTCCTGATTGTGCAAGATTAAATTTAGAACCTATGTATAGCAATGTTGAATATTTCCAAAGCTGTTTGTCGCATCGTATGCTTAATCTGAAATCCAGCCAGATAGCTCCTCTATCAAAAGTGAAACTTTCTACTCGCCCAAATAGATTTTAAAAATCCAAATTGTTTTAGCTGGTACTAACTAGATTTAGCTGGTTTCAGCTATTCCAGCTGGCACTCAACTGGCGGTAACTGGTTCCAGATGCCTACCAGCTGGAACTCAGCGTGTCGTAGTTCGTAGTCAAGTGGAATTAACGGGTTCTAGCCGACTTTCAGTTGGGATTCAGCTCGTACCAGCTGGCAAAGCAACTAACCTCTGTCATTACTGCTGTTGATGTCAGTTGTGTGTTTTATTAACCTGAGAGTAAGCAGTGAAAGCGGCGACAAAAGTAATCAGTTATTACTCAAAGATTATGACTGCTTTACATGACAGCCGCCTCTGCAAGTTGTCGCTGCTGAGAGTTAAGACGGAGATTCTAAGGCAAGTCAACGTTGAAGATGTCATCAAGAAACTCACCCTTCAAAATCCTCGAAAACGCTTATAAATGCAAACATCTTTCTTCCTTTGCTTAAACGGGAAATCGGATAAGCAATTTGCTGTACGAATAGTCACCCCATTTTTCCTTCGTATAAACATGCAATGTTTGTATAAAACATTAGGAGGAAGCTTAAGCGTCGCCTTGTACACACTATAGCCCAATTCCAGGGCGTGTTTATCCTATTTCAAAGGGAAATGCGCGTACGCCTAGCAAGGATCTACATGGTATCCGGCAAACGTGAGTCGATAGCCCTATCCCTTGAAACGCTTAAAAGGCAGAGCTCAAGTGCCTATTGTTTCCTACTGCCGTCTACAGCGGTAGCGGTTTCTAGGTGGAGCGAGCTGCATCCGCCATCTCTAAACTGTGAATTATTTTGCAAATTGAAGCAAGAAAAATGTGCGCGATACATGCACACGTGTTTTCTTGGGTTTTAAAAGAGTAAATTATGTGCAAAATATAAATATACTGTCTTTGTAATTGTGGGCAATCTCTATTTGTAAATATATATTACTTATTCATTTTAGCGTGTAAAATGTTTAATTTTGTGCCAGCTCAGTCACGATGTCCTATTCTATAGGTGCCACCACTTCGAAAAAATTTAGATCCCTGTATTATGACCATGCTTGGAGTAATAAACAATATTTGCTGTACTTCAAGTCAGTGCATAGAGCATAATCTCACAATAACTTTATAAACAATGTCGTAGGCGAGCTTCAGTTTGGTTTGCTTGATGAATTCACAAATATCTAGTGGATGGTTGGTAGAATAGTTACACAAAAAATATGCGAACAACTTTTGAACAAGAGCGCAGCCAATCGCCCTGTGCTATCACATTACTCAAGACAATAACTACTCGAGAAATTTAATCTTAGCGAATGATTATTCTGATTATTGAGGGAGAATGTTGCGAGTCCTGTCATTTCCTGGAATAGCTCAGTCTAGGCTCGAGTTTGTCCATGTGCGCTGCAGGAAAGTATATGCTAGGTGATGTTCATAAACACTCAGCAGATTATTCGAATATTAGGGAGCATGGTCTTTGGAGGAAATTGTACAACGCGTCAAGCCTGAAACAATGACCACAGGGGACGGGAGAGGATGGTGGCGGGTTAGAGGGGCCCGCTTAAATAATTTGAACCGGAGCCTTATGTCTGTTATTCCGGCCCTAGGTGCGTCATCACATAACACCACGTGACTTGCCGCAGCCGCGCCCTCCATGCGGGTGCTGCCTCTCCAGCTGCGGCCACACAGCTAACCACTTGACTTGCATTGGCTTACAGTGCTGCTTACTCTCCAGAGACTGCATTTCGACGGAGGCAAAACAAAGAGGTGTCCGTGTACGTTAAGCGTCCCCAGGTAATTAAAACTACTCTGCAGCACCCTACTACGGCACCCCCTGCTATTAGCGCTCTTACTCCTAACTTCCTCCCTTCCCGTACGCTGCGGTTCAGGTGTCCAAGGAGAATTTTTGACAGATGCTACGCTTTTCCGTTCTGATAAAACGAGTTTTCATTTCGGTGTTAACTGAGATGTTGTAGATTGCGCTAAAAAGCAGCCGGTCGCAACCTTCGCACCATGTGCAATTAAGGAGCTATATTTACTTTCCTGGCTTTAAAACAATGCTACATCATTAGCAGAAAGCGCATATATCTCTCCCAGCGCCTACTCAAAACCCTATCATCGAGCCCGGTTCACGAAAATGTTGGGCGTGTCCACAGAGGTGTTTTCGACGCTGAAGTAACACCGTTGTCAAGCGGAAGCCTGTATTTTTTTTTTTTTGTCAGTTATCGCTTCGGATCAGTAAAACAAAACTACTTCACGTAAGCTGCAGCTCTGCGAAAACATTTCAGGCAGTTGTTTTCAAAGACTTTGTACAACTGTCGAAGTCGCGCATCATTCTTGAAGCCAGTAATTGAATAGGTAATTTGTATTTACTAATATCAAACGCTACTGAACGAAAGCAATGCTGCGGACTAGTCTAGTGGACTTTCAACAGCTCTGAGTTTGTTTCACCGTGCCAGGACACTCCTTCTTTTATAAATGTTTGGTTACATTTAGTTAGTGCACCCATTACAATACGCGCATGCCACTATGCCTCCTTGGAAAGCAGGAAAACTTTGTCATCCGTTATTGTCACTGCTTTGTGGGGCGCAAGGTAGAGTTATTAAACACAATTATATGGTTCAGGTTCAAAACGTTTTGTTCCTGCAACTCATCAAAGCCTAAAGTTTGCCAAGTAAAGCGACACGTAACGTGATATATTAACCATACTGTGCCCTACCGGCCACGCAAGTATGCATTATTTTCTTTCGCTGCCTGTAGTATCACTGATGCGTCTACATACTCCCTTCACATAATTAGTCGTCGGCAGTGTAGCAACCTACACCCGGTTCCCATACACGCGTCTTCGGTAGGCTTATTATGCACCCACAGTGGGTTCGCAGCCACGCCAAAACATGCTTCTCACTTCTGCACTGCTCCTCACGGACATACGCATGACATGAGATGTGTTTCACGGGCGACTCGATTGTTTTTTTCCTCGAGCAGTAGTGTTTCGACGACGCAATTAACATCCTCGCTGCAATAGCGTTCTGTGTTTTTAATTTTTCCTTTTTGGCTAACGAGAAATAGATGGCTGTACAGCGGAACCTGCTAAAGTTGAGGTTAGTCGGCGTTGCGTGAGAAGAATGAATAGCAACAAGCACTCCTATTTATGTATTCATGCCATACGCGATCTGACATAAGCCATCCTTACGCACAGTAAATATAGAAGGAAAATCTGTCTACCGCTCACAGCTTGCATGTGGAAATAAGCAGCTAAGTTTTTCCCGGTGCATGACACATTTGCGCAGGCAGGCACCCGCGTGCTCATTCACACGCACGCACGCATGCACGCACGCACGTACGCACACACGTATGCACGCACGTAAGCACGCATGCACTTCCACAAGCGTGCGAGAGCTGGCGTTTACATGCTTGCTCATTCACTAATCAGAAGAATGCATAGAGGAGACAGCCATTCATGACGACTATAAAACAATGACTTGTAATGCGTCCTTGTTGTTATTGCAGTTAAGCAGGAAAAGGTTTTATATAAGTCCTTAATTCGAAGCGTTAGGTTTGGTTTGGTTTATGGGGTTCCAAGTCCAAAAGTGACTCAGGCTGTGGGAGATGCCTTAGTGGAGGGCTCCGGAAATTTCCACCACGTGGAGCTTTTTAACGTGCACTGACATCGCACAGCACACGGGCGCCTTGCTTTTAGTCCCCATCGAAGAGCGGCCGCCGCGGCCCGGATTCGATCCCGCATCCTTGGATACAGCGGTCGAACGACTTAACCGCTGCGCCACCTCGGCAGGTTCAAAACGTGTACCGAGTGTTCAGTAGCTTCAACTCGCTTCTATCAAAACGTTTGGCTTTAAGGGAACGTTCCTCTCGGTTGGTTGGTTGGTTGGTTCATAGGAAGGGAAAGGCGCAGTATCTGTCACACTTGCTCTGTGGACACCTGAACCGCGCCGTAAGGGAAGGGATGAAGGTGGGAGTGAAAGTGGATAGAGAGAAAGGGGGGCCGTAGTGGAGGGCTACGGAGTAATTTCGACCACCTGGGGATCTTTAACGTGCGCTGACATCGCACAGCACACGGACGCCACTTCGTTTCGCCTCCATCGAAACGCAGCCGCCGAGGCCGGGATTCGATCCCGGGAACTCCGGCACAGTAGTCGGGCGTCTTACCACTGCACCACCCCGGCGGGGCACGTTCCTCTCGGTGACAATGTTTTTCGTCGTTATGGCAAACAGAAATGAAAAAAAAAATTATATTAGCAAGTAAGCACCAGTGATATGGAAGCTGCGTTCGACATAACTTGATGCCCCCCCCCAATAATGAAAACAGGTAACTTGCGAACGATGAGAGAAAGGAAAATAAAAGGCTTCAACTGGAGAACCCTAATTAGCAAATTTGTAAAGCAAAAAGCCAACATACATAATCCTAAACAAACAGCGCTGGAAGTATTTATTCCCATGTTTGAAAGTCACGTAGGGGAACTGCACATTCAGGCACGGTCTGTTCTAGCGGCAATGAAAATATTACGAGTTGTTTATTGCACAAAAAATAAGCATGCGAAATTTCAACACTTTCAAGAGCAGCGAGTAACAGGTGGCAGACAGCCTCAAGCTGAGATTTCGTAGAGCCGAAACGAGTCTCCCTTCTCTTCTTTTTTTTTTCGGTTACTTCCTGGCTTATATGCTTTGGTTTCAAACTTGTAAGCAAAACGTACGTCTCTCTCTCTTTTTTTTTTTTTTTTTGCCATGCCTATCATCCGCTGCTATTTTTCATCTTGAAAGGTATTGACAATTAAGCCAGAACGCCTTCATCCAGATGACAGAGTGCAAGCCAGCGTAGGTCCGCATGTACACACACACACAAAAAAAAAAAATGAAAAGATAAGGAGAGAAAGAGAGCGAGTGAGAAAATGGGGTGAAGTTATACAAGCCAAGAAGTACAGAGCGAGGTGAAAATTAAAAAGAACACTCAAACAAGTTCACTGTTTTTTTTTTTCTTTCTCTGCATTACCTAAGAGGAGGGTTCATAAGAAGAGCCTCCTTGATCCTAGACCGTCCTCAGGGTGCAAGTGTCTTGCCCCCATATTGAGAATGCGGATCTGAGCAACGACAGAGGGGAGGATGAGGCTCTAAGTAGGATTGTGAAAAGAGGTGGAGACGCTTAACTGGTACTAAACTTGGTAGATTTCCTCAGCCGGCGTGATTCCGGGTGTCTTCCGGATGCCGGGGAGAAGCTCGACGTGGGATCGACATTTGATCTTTTGGGCTTAACTGGGAGTAAACACTTTTGTTTCTTCTTTTTCTTGAACTAAAGAGGTATTAAAGAAACCTTGAAGAACTCGTTTTGTTTTGATATTGCTGGCTTTTGCAGAAGGCACGTTTGCATGTATTGAGACACGTTTTAAAAGCGACAACTTCGGAGTTATCGTTACGCGTAAAAACCGCCGTCGGCGCTTTTGGAAAATTTAGAATTCTCGAGAGATTCCCCGATGTGGTCGTGCACGAGCGCGTACGCACTGACGTCACTTGAAAGAAGAGTTTGCTGGCTAAGAGTGGAATCGAACCCTTGGCTCTACATTCGCGTGTGAGACATACTACCCTACGACACTGAGGCGAACTATGTCGACTGGATAAACAAAACAGCATGTTAACGCAACAGTTAAAATGCATGCCAGGGCCCCCCAATATACCACAGAGGCTCTCCGTAATTTTTTTAACGCTATTGGGACATACTCATACGTAGAATTACGGTGACTTGTGCCTGCCTCACTTCCGTTTTTTTTTTTTTCGTTTCTTCCGTTCATGTCATCATCATCATCATACGCCTGACTATACACACTTCCGGGCGAAGGCCTCTCCCATATTTCTCCAATTAACCCGGTTCTGTGCTAGCTGCATCCACTTGACCCCTGCAAAGTTCTTAACCTCATCCGCTCACCTAACTTTCTGCCGCTCCCTGCTACGCTTTCCTTCCCTTGGAATCCAGTTTGTTACCCTAAGCGACCATCGGTTATCCTCTCTTCGCACTACATGTCCTGCCCATGCCCATTTCTTCTTCTTGATTTCCACTAGAATGTCAGTAACTTGAGTTATTTCTCTGACCCACTCTGCACGCTTCCTATCTCTTAATGTTACCCCTACCCATAATGCCTTTTTTATTTCCCTCAACGTGAGAAATAAGGTGTACTGCATCATTAGCAGAGATACATAAGTATGTCAGGCATGCTTATTCAAAATGGTTTTTGCAAATTAACTTGGTCCGAATGCTACAAAAGGCTAGAATTTACTTAGTGATACCTAGCAGTGAATATTTTACGGCGAAATACTCGCTAACTGCAGAAATCGCTTAACAGCTTTGCAGTATTCACCTCAATTGATGGTTACCTCCGATAGAAGTGAGTTTCTTTGATCAAGAATATTTCTTTCAATAAGTGCTTAATTCACGGAAGCATATACTTAACGCTTTCTCACACTGGAAATATGCTGTTTTGTTAACTTAATAGGAGTTTCTTATTCTGCTGTTCAACAATTTTTTCGGAGAAACCAGTGCAGGCTACTGTCCGTTTAAGACGGTTAGTTTAGCCTGCTTATGATAATGCATGCTCTACTCGATGTAAATTCAGTTATTGGTTGCTCGTATGGTCGCTTATCTAGCATCGTTTAAGAAGCCGCGTTAATTGAGCTTTTATTAACTTATCCTTGGTGCATAAAAGGATGGGTTTTCAAAAGAAACGAACTATCAGTGTTGCAGAAACATGTACTCGCAGTGATGTACAAGATGACTCAGTTAATCCTACCTGTAGCTTTCTTTCAGCAGCTACAACCTCTCAAGGTGACTCAATGAAAGGTGCCACACTTATTCCGTGATCAGATAATAAGGAACATTTTCCGCCTCCGATATGTTTCTCGTGCAAGTAAACAAGCACTTCTTAAATTTTAGCGTCATCACACAGATGGATGCGTAGCCCCCAAATGTTTGCAGCGTCAATCTAGTGTGCAAACTATATAGATTGAAATACCAATACAACGACCTTAATAAAGCCTTATGGAAATGAATCCAATGCGACTCATTTTGATGAACATATATTGACTGTTTCATTTATTTCATACTACAACTGTGGTGAATTGTTCAATAACTCGAAGTAGAAAATTTATTAGTCCGATGTTTAGGGGGAACCCTATGGTATGGTTTGTAGTTTCCCACTGGTTCACCTAAGCGAAGCCATACTGCAACAAAGGAGTTTTACTAATATTGTCATTATGAAGATTCATTCCTCGTTTGTAATGTACGGCAATGTCTGACGCAGATTGATAAGGGCACGCATTCCTAGGCGCCATTTGCAGCATTTCTCAGAGAAAGCGACGCATCACATAATTGCATGAATTCTCCAGCGTGACAAAGAATCCACCTCGGTGTTACAGTGTGGAGGCGTAATTAGGCTATGCTCCTTGGAGATCGCCCTGCAGTTGTGCAAGAATATGATCATTATGCGTTTTGCGTGTAGCTTGTAGGAAATCGATGCATCCGCATATTCTGAGGGGTTAGGGTCTTCTTGGGAGGGGCCTTAGATACTATTGATTATTGGGAACGTCTCAAGAGTAGCTGTAGGATAATTATCTGCCTAAGAACCAAGGGTGTGCCACAGCCTGGGTGCTATCAACAAGTTAATAAGCAACTGCTCCCAACTGAGTCTGAGAAGCATCTTTGTAAACGACTGTCGAACCATTGGATGAGCAAGACTGGTAACGGGACCAAAACTTCTGGCTGCATTGGTATCGGCTATAGCGATCCTTAGAAAAGGCGATCC
Organism: Amblyomma maculatum; assembly: GCF_055883805.1. Classification (NCBI taxonomy): domain Eukaryota; kingdom Metazoa; phylum Arthropoda; class Arachnida; order Ixodida; family Ixodidae; genus Amblyomma; species Amblyomma maculatum. The sequence goes on along the minus strand of NC_139344.1, from coordinate 374,828,649 downwards.
GAAAATTGTCTCAAAGCAGGAAAGGAGGGTTAATGAAAGAGAGGTCGGTAAGTTTTAGAGCCGCCTGTTTTGTGCATGAAAAGACGAGTCATTTGCGGATTTCGATGCTGTTGGATGAGTAAAAACAAGCCTGTACTGCATAGGAGGAGCTCTAAGTAAACCAGCATTTAGCTTAGAAACATTAGTACAAGAGACAATATTATACAATAATTGCACTATATTATATTTTAAATGAATGAAAAGTACCACAAGGGGCAGCTGCCTGCACACATGTCAGATGTATATCACAACTCATTCATCATCATTCTTGTCGAATTCATTAGCTTTTGACTTGCTTCCTTCAGATTGTGTGCTTCAGAATCTCCGACCAATCTGAAGGAAGCGAATCGAAAGACAAGCTCCTGAGTCGACAAGAGCGATGATGAATGGAAAACAACATGCACCTGACACGCGTGCAGACAGGTTCATGGCTTGTTTTGTAACGCCTTCGCCTTTCCTTACTCCACAAGTTTGGAGCACGAGTGGTGCTCATCTGCTTGCAGATTTATGCGGGGAAGTTTGAAATAAGATATGAACTTTTTGCTTTTGCCCGGTTCAGACAGGAACACATAGCTTCTAACCAAAACAGAGGTCGCTATATCCCCTTTTAAGGCACTAGATATTTTCTCTTTCCATTCAATGTACCAAGTGTATTATTCTTACACTTTCTAATAAAAAAATTTGGCAAAAGAAGAAAAGATCATAGAAGAAAAGAGCAGTGAATGGATGTATGCATATTTAGAAGCGCGGTCAGCAGAAAAACATATAATGACTGACCGAGAAGAATAACGAAACTTAGATTCCGCAATGTTTGGTTTAAAACTGTCACAACTGCGACCAACAAGTCTTAGTCCCCAATACCACATCGGAGCTACGTTACAACAGCTTTGAGCCCATTTCTATGCAGCACTGCAATGTTTTTCACATTTGTCAAAAACGTAGAGGACGCTCTCGTCTTACGCTCAGTGGACGCTTGTGATCACGTGGCAGAAGGAAGCAGAGCTCGAGGCAGAACAAAGGGTAAACGCACAAAGAGCCAGTGAAGGGAGTTGAAGGTAAGGAAGAGAGAAATGACCCTCTCCATGATAAATGTGGTCTAGTTGGTCGTTTATCCTTACCGCAGGCCAAGGCGGACACGCTTATTTGTACCGAAAGAAAGAGCACAGAAATACGGCGAATTCGCTCGTGGGTGTAAAGCAAAAACAGCGATTGAAATACGATCATGTTCACCTCAACTGCTGTAGTAGCCGCGTGAGGATAGCTCGAGCCTTTAGATTAAAATACGGGCTACTGGACCTCACGCTGTAACAGAGCTGCGCAGACAGTTTAGTGTTGAAATAATGCACCCAACTGGAACTCTCTGACCGTCTCATCACATGCAACAGGGAGTCTAGCACACGTAAACGAAGTAAATATTCCCCCAAGATAAAAAAATAAGTGCTTTTCACCTGAGTTTAATTTTTTATTAAAACAGCGACAATGGTATATACAGACCAATTTTTTCAGACTGCAGCCCAGAGGGGCTACAGCAGGATTTGTGAAAAAAAAAAAAAGAAAAAAAAACAATATGCAATAACCGCACACGGCAATAGCTGAATTCTATATAGGATAGAATAAACGAAACCTCGAAGCTTCAGTTATAAGCAAGCAAAAAGGCAAACTGGTTTAAGGAAAAAGAGGGAGTAGTGTCTAGCGTCTGAGAGGACGTTTAAAGGGGTCATGACAGCTAACATTTGAGCATAAACTGATTATTGCATTTCACTCCTGGCACATAAAATTAAAGATCCTCGAAATTTGAGCTCATTCGGTGCAGTAGACAGTTTTAAAATTATTTTTATTACTGATATCAGAATCAGTTTTCTGGTCTGGCAACCATCGGCCGCTGACGTCACAGCGATATATTATTCTCATGTCCTCTGCTATTCGCGGTGTCGGCTGCACCCTTGCATGCACGCCGCGGGTGCTGGTCACTGAGTTTTTTTTTTTTTTTTCTTTTACCAAAAATATTTTATTCACATATTCTCTTTTCTTTGAGAAGCCTCCACTGTAATATTGATATCTTACTGATCCACGGACTTGTTTTGGGCTTCATCTAGAGATTTCCAAGGAGGCCGAAATCGACGGGCGTATGCTGTATAATTTAAGCATACAATCAGAAGCATATTATTCTTACTTTATGGGAGTTAGCTTGTTTTAGCAACAAGCGCTCCTACATATACAAAGGCACAATTGTCCAACGATTCCTTCCGCCGTGTACATGCGCCGCAAAAGGGGGGGGGGGGGGGGGGTAGCATTATGTGCCTGATTACTGAGCTATTGCCGTCGCTTCGGCCCCAAAAATATAGAGTAAATCTTAACCAAGCATACCTTGACGCGAAAGCATCCCTGGCGACATTAGAGGAGCAGAAGAACCGTTTCAACGAAGTGGTACACTCTGATTTGCAGTTATATGCACGTGTTATAGCCAGAATTATTTTAGCTGATAGGTCATTTTTGCAAAACTATGTTCTGTCTGGCCACGGCCAGCGTACGAAAGCATTTGCTGCCGCCGCCGCTTCAGTCCCGTCATTACAAAACCCAACGCGATTCGAATGCTCTTACTGCATGCTCGAATGCTCTTTAGAAGAACCCCCCAGTCGCCGCCATGTTCGTCTGCCTTCCCCGCAGCCGCGCGCGCGACTGCGACTGCCTCCCGAGTATCACCTTGCGTTTTTCTAGTGTTTCTCCAGCAAATGACTCGTGTGAGCTTCAATGTAAGCATACATACTTTGTATTTACTTTGTGTACCCTAAGCTCCCGCAGGAATGCGACGATTCGCAGATTAAGACTGCGCCCCCAGCTTGTTTGTTTACCAGCACCTCCACCAGATTTGTCCCGGTATTGGCGACTAGGGCTAGGTTATCAGAGCCGGTCCAGGTGGAATTACACGGTCCAAGCTTTAGATACGTCCTGCTAGTCCGGAGCCGGTTCACTTAGTCCTTTTTCTCCGAGCGCCACTTCAACGTCTTTCGCTCCGAGTGCCCCCTGGCAATATATTTTGCAATGACTGAATGTATGCTGCGCTCGTTTTCACGTTATAAAATGTGAGCTGAGCTGGCAATACCAAAACTATCCACTTCTTTTCGCCCCGGTTGCAACTTTATTTGTACACAAACTACAACTGCGCTGCAAGAAGCGCCGTGGATGCTACGTCCCCTGCCTGCGCCGGCTATACACGCAAGCGGCACCGACAGCTGCCTGCTGGGATCGCTAGACAGGGTCACATATCGACGCTTCCCGCTCAATGTGCACTCGGTTTGTAATGTAAGCAGTCGTCGATTTGGAGTCGCTACTGCCAGAACTACACTCGATGGCCACATGTCAAAACTCTAATCGCCGAAACTCTAGAGTCGAACCGCGTGTACTCGCGCTATAGGCCTACTCGTCGCTGAACAATCGAGCCGGCAGTTCGGCGCCGACTAACATTTCTGGCCAAGGTCATTGCTGATGACAAGGAGGAACATACAAAGTGTAGCTTCTTGTTTACCGTTTTCTAACGTGGTTAAGTTAAAAACAAGCACAGCTGTTCAGGCCGTTAACTCATCGGGTGTCAAGTTCTCGCTCGGCCTCTGATGCGACCAAAACAGATCGGATGACTGTCCGCAGATCAGTTTCGTCGAAGTCGCGGGGCCGAAAACCTCCCACTACGGTGATAACCGACCATTGGCCGTGCTGGCGTCGTATGTCGCTGGTGTAATGTGAAAGGTTAGTGCATCGATAAGCTAACGAACCTACAACCGTGCAGCCCACTGTCTGTGATCGTGTCTTGTGCTGAATAAAACATGGCTAACTCTACTTCGCTTTCGTGCGGTAACATTTTCATGAGCATTTTAAAATGACAGTCACTCTCGGTGGGAGGATCTTCCCGATTCCGATTTCTGTCGCGTTTTTCTGTTTGTAATATGCGCAGCGCGCTTGGCACTAAACCTTTGCGAGTGCAATCACAGACATGTATATTATTCATACAAGTATAAAACGCCAATACATCGAACAGCCCCTTTCATCGCCCCTTTAAACAGCATTGGCATTAAATGAAGTCTACAGATTTCAAGATGAATTTCAGTGTTTCCAAAGAGGAAAACGAAAGAGGGGAAAGGAGACCGAAAGGTGTTTACTCACACCATATCTGCAGCTAAGTTTGCACCGGCATTACTAAGAACACACGGACGCTACGTTCTAAGTGAATAATTTTGTTTCCGGCTGTTTATGTGATATGCCATCCACGGAAGACTGCAGGCAAGTCGCCTTCAAGGGTCGAACTGTTGAATCCTCCTCCTTCTAAAAAAAAAAAAAAAGCTTTTATCGAGAATTTCTTCGCCTGTTAATACCAAATAGCCTTGAAGGTTACAACATGAAAAAAGATGGTCTATTTGGTTCTAAGCTCAATTATGAATTTATGTAGACAAGAACTGTGTTAGAGTCTGCCTTGATAGGCGGATACGACCCTTAGGGCACTACTACCGTTGCGAGCTTGGTTACCCCTCCAGAGCAAATTTCATGGCCAGTTTTCTTTCCAAAAATGAATCTTCTGAGAGCTGACCCATAGACAAAGTTCCAGCTAGACAACCTGCTTGTTTCCGCCATCCCAGCATTAATTTTTTTTTCCTGCTGCAGTTTTACATCAAGTTTTAGAAGTAGGTTAGTTGAGGAGAAAGATCTGAATAACTTTGTTCTTCACTACCTGCCATTCGGCTCTTTGGTGTTTGGCCAGGCAATATTTGGCCATTCAGCTGATAACCAAATCTTGTTCCGCCAAAGAACACCTGCCCTCAAACTTCTCTCTACGCAGAAGTGTTCCCAAATAATGTCTTCGTTGATAGCCATCGGGCATCGTTCATAAAATTCAATATCCTGCACTTGAGCAGCCGAACCGTTCAGCTGCTGAACTACCGCGACCAGTGGTCGGATAGGATGTCATGTCGGAAAGGGACTAGCATTGGTCTTAGTTCCAAACAGACCTTGTTCGAAGTCAGAGTTTGAGCGGATACATCACATTGATTTACAAACACCGGCCACGTTGCTAGAGAGCGCCGGAAAACAGACTGCGTCAGAAGCAAAAGCTCTCAGCTGCAAGTCGCGGCGAGATCAAACAGAATATCTAGATAAAGAAATTTACGGAATAAGAATATAATGAGCAGCGTTCCAGTATGTATGAGGTGAAATAGGAAGCCACCAGAAAGGCCAATTGGCGGAATGAACGCCCCTGCTTTCAAGCTTTGGGTCATAAATCATCCTGCAAACATGGCCCAGCAAAGCTGAGCTCGGCTCTGCACATTTTTCTCCTTTGGATAAGGGGTCTTCGACCAGGAGGCGCACAAAAACAGGAAGAAACCACTCTATTTCATGCTGTCAAGAAGTTTTTTGTATTTTCAACGGCTTCATTCTGAAGTAAAAGAAAGAACAGAGCGAGGAGAAAACAAACAAGAAACAAAAGGAAGCAATAAACAAGCAACCTCTTGCGTGGAACCAACCAAAACGTGCAGAGGAAGCGGAAGGGAGGGGTTGGAGGAGAGAATGCAGGTGTATAATATGAGGCAAACCACTCGAAGACTGAACTAGTGTCCAGAGGTACACTAGGGTGACATTAGACCGAAACATATTGTGTTAGCCACTCTCCCTCCTCGTATACCCCCCTTTCATGATTTCTACTCAGCTTGCGGCTCACAACAACGCCTCCAAAGATGGCGAACAAAAGGAGCCCTCTCCGTTCGCAAACTGAGTGGTGTAGGCCTGTTGTATGAAAAATATATCAGTGCCTCAAAGCGTATACGATACGGTCGAAATACTGCATCCGCCAACGCGCCACGTCTCACTTTTTCGCAATGGGCTCAGACCAAAGCTCGGCTGGCTCCCAGCTGGGCGCCTTCATCCTTTTTATACCCTGCATAGACAATCTCTTTCCCTGTTTCTGTGCGTGCGTGCGTGCGTGCGTGCGAAGGTCTCTCGTCAAGCTGACTATCAGGGTAACGTCAATCGGATCGAAGTTCCTAGGAAGTTAATGGCGATGGTGACGTAACCGCCGCCAAAATGACAAGAAATGCAAAGAACAGCTCGCTTGTAGTCCGCCTTTTATTTTTTCTCTCATTAAAGCAAGTGTGTGTTAACGCCGTGTGCGATGTGCTTCATGGTAGTTTTATTGTTCGGTCTTTACTAGTTAGCGCCCGGGTTAAAACACTGGTTAATTTTCACCTATACTGAGTAGAGCCTAGAAAACCTACAAGGACAGATAAAAACAGTAGAAGAAGGCCGCTTTGTTCAATGTTTTAAATCGTACAACCACCCCAGTTTAAATCACACAACCAGCCTTGACCCAGAGTTCTGTTCAATGCCCACAAATGAAAATATTTGGGATATTCCAATGGGTTCGGTGCATGAGCTTCCTTCAGCAGTGGTGATGGGATATATTTTGGACTATTGTGGCATTACGCATGCGTTATGAGCGTTTTTTATTATGAATATCGTAAGTTCAAGAACGTTCAAAGTTTTTACGAGTCTCTCTTCAGGCACTTCTTGAAGATGTCGTGCATAAAAAGATTCATGAACGTCATCTCTCGTACTGCGTATTGTTTACAAATTTTGTTAACGAAATGCACGTTACCTTTTGCTTGATCAAGTTCGATTTGCAAAAGCTTGAAGTATCCTAGTGCTAATGAGGGAAGCAGCAACGCAGCATTCTCGCGCCGTCGCGATATCTCTAGCACCTTCTTTGCTAGCGCCATATTGGTACTTCTACAGCGTAGCTTTTCATCCAACTGAAAACTACGCCTTTACGTGTATGTTTCGTTTTGTAGAGTTTTTAAGTGTTATTGACGAAGAAATAAGTCTCCCCTGTAATAAAGAGGCGAGAAAGGTAGCTGACAAATGCATTCGTGCCGTTAAAAGAAGTTGCTGCTGCCAGTCCTCTACGCTGTTTTTCTCAACTGCAGTTGCTTGAACCCAGTTCACCAGTCACATCACTAAGTAAGTCAAGTCGAATTTCAAACTCGGCGACTGAATTTCAGCGCAGACAAAGCCCAAAAATGCCACGTGTGCCGAATATACATATCCGTTATTTATTTATTGATTTAATTTTTGCATAATCCCACAGTGCCGTTAGGCATTACAGTAAGGCCGGGTGGGGGGGGGGGGGGGGGGGGCGGGATGTATCCAAGCTGGATACAATCGTGCATGCAGGAAATTTCACAATTCCTCTTGACAATGCATGACAATAGTACACACATTTCACCTCAATATCGCGGCACACGGGACAGCTATATTTTAAAACACTGATTTAAAATAACTAACAATGAAGGAGACTACAAAAGAAATAAAATCTTAAGCGCTCAGCGCTAAAACAAAATCGTCAGTATATAAATAGAAGCCAGAGAAGCTGCCAAATTATTTCACCGTTCTCGGAAAGAGAGAATGTTTAAAATAATTTATTTTGCATTGAAATTGTTTGATCTTTTATCGGGTGGTCTCTTCTTTTCGATACATAGTTCGGGGGCTGAAAGTAATTTCATTCTTTGATACCAGTGCAATCCTGAAATATATTGCCACGTGCCTAGCGCCGCGCGACAGCCGTGTTTGGTGCCGACGACGACGAAGCGGTGGTTGGCACGAGCGGCGCGCTGGTGCTGAACTCTGTGACTGTGTGTTCGGAACTACAAGCAGACCTTATTCTCGGGTCCACGTCTACATGTACTTTCACGGCTCCCTCTGACTTCAGTCGTGACACTGGTGGAGGTGCCATCGATGATCCCTTCTCCTGCGGACGACCCTACGCGGCCGCCTCTCGTGACCACTCCTGTTCATCGTACCAGCCGACGGCTCCGAGGCTTGTCCCCCAAGGCCTTCCCTCTTGACGAAGAGACTCTGGCTGTGGCAACGACACCGCCCGCCCGTACCATGACTGTCCCTTCCACACCTTCGTCCTGTCTCATCCTTCAGACCCCACGTACCCCTAAACCATTTCACGGTGAGCAGTTTGAAGACGCCGAGGACTGGCTAGCTCACTATGAAAGGGTCGCGACGTTTAACGGCTGGGACGACGCTGCGAAAATGCGGAACGTCTACTTCAGCCTTGAAGACGCTGCTCGGACATGGTTCGAGAACCGCGAGGCCACATTCTCTACGTGGCCGGCCTTCCGAAGTCAGCTCCTCGGTACGTACGCCAACAGTGACCGCCGAGAGAATGCCGAGCGTGCCCTGACCTCTCGAGTTCAGCGTCAGAACGAGGGGGTCGCAATGTACGTTGAAGACGTCATGCGCCTTTGCCGTCGCGCCGACCCGTCCATGAGTGAGGAGAAGAAGGTTCGGCACCTGATGCACGGCGTCAAAGAACAGCTTTTTTCTGGCCTCGTGCGGAACCCGCCCACCACCGTCGCGGCGTTTCTGGCTGAAGCTGTGACCATGGAGAAACTGCTACAGCAGCGATGCAGCCAGTACGGTCGGCCGCTGAATTCCATCTCCACACTACCGCCGTCTGACCGAACGGACTACAATCCCGGAGCAGATATGAGCTCCCTTCGCGACCTCATTCGCACCGTGGTTCGCGAGGAGCTCCAGCAACTTCATGGATCATTTACTCCTGGCGCAGCTTCCCTGGCCAGCATCATCCGTGAGGAGGTCCAGAACGCACTCACGCCGCCAACAAGTACAGTCGTTCCACCACCACCCCCGGGCCCCACCGAGCGGATGACTTATGCTGATGTCACACGCCGCCCAGTCCTGCTACCTACCCCTTCGCCTTACACGCAACCTCAGGTCGCTGTGCACGCTGCGGCACCAGCCCTGCTACCTACCCCTTCGCCTTACACGCAACCTCAGGTCGCTGTGCACGCTGCGGCACCGCTGCCCCTTTGGGCAGATCGGCGCCAGGCGCCCCGGAAGACTGACCTCTGGCGCGCTCCAGATAACCGCCCTCTCTGCTACCACTGTGGCGAGGCAGGTCACCTCTTCCGGCAGTGCCCTTATCGTCAGATGGGCCTTAGGGGATTTTCCCCCGACAGCCCTCGTCCACGGCCTGGTCAGCGGCCTCAGGACATCGCCGAGTACGTCACCCGCCAGCGTACGTCCCCCGCCAGTCTGCCACTCCCGCGGGTCCCACTCCACACTGCGAGTCGCCGATGATAGCCTCACAGTGCCACCACGCGCCAGCATCCTCGCCAGAGTTACTTGTGACGAGCCACATCACGGCCTCCGGGTTGTTGAGCCTAATGTCTCCCTCTCACTCGCCTTGGGAGTTTCTGTGGCAAGAGGTCTTTGTTTACTTCGTGGAAGAGAGACGGAGGTACTTGTCACCAATTTCTCCAATGAACATCGACATCTATTCCGTGGCACTGTCATTGCTTACGTCGACCATCTGCGAGAAGTCGCCGAATGTTTTGCTTCAGAGGAAGCTACGCCTAGCACTGAACCGGATGATGCCATACACGCTGTCGACATCAATTCTAGCCTTTCCTCCGTTGAAAAGAGGCAACTCCAAGATCTATTGCTGGAGTTTCGTGTGTGCTTCACGTCTTCATCTAAAGTGCAGCAAACGTCGGTCATTAAACACCGGATTATCACGCATGAAGGCACTCGACCCATCCATCAGCAGCCCTATCGTGTGTCTCCTCGGGAGAGAGACGCTATCCAACAGCAAGTCAAGGAGATGCTCGCCGATGGCGTCATTCAACCTTCAAGCAGGCCATGGTCCTCGCCTGTAGTCCTCGTTAAAAAGAAAGACGGAACACTTCGTTTCTGCGTTGACTATCGGAAACTTAACAGTATGACAAAGAAGGACGTCTATCCGCTCCCACGGATTGATGACTCTCTCGACCGACTTCGCCGAGCCAAGTACTTCTCCTCCATTGACCTCAGGAGTGGTTATTGGCAAATTGAAGTTGATGAGAGGGACCGTGAAAAAACTGCCTTCGTAACACCAGATGGGCTCTATGAATTCCGCGTCCTCCCATTCGGGCTCTGCTGTGCTCCTGCCACCTTCCAGCGGATGATGGACACTGTGCTCACAGGTCTTAAGTGGCAGACATGCCTTGTTTATCTCGACGACGTAATAATTTTTTCACCGACGTTCACGGAACACCTGCGCCGCCTGAGAACTGTTCTCGAAGCTGTCCGGTCTGCCAACCTTTCTCTCAAGCCTCAAAAGTGCCACTTCGGGTTCACCGAATTGAAGTTTCTTGGGCACATCGTGAGTGCTGATGGCATCCGAGCTGACCCTGAGAAACTTGCTGCCGTTGCTGCCCTTCCCGTCCCCGCCCACAAAAAAAGCAGTCTGACGGTTTTTGGGGATGTGCTCCTGTTATCGTCGCTTTATCAAAAACTTTGCACAGATGGCCAGCCCTCTGACTCTCCTGACTCGAGATGACGCATTATTTTCCTGGGGCGCCGAGCAGCACATGGCTTTCGACGAGTTACGACGCCGGCTCCAGTCACCCCCGATCCTGGCACATTTCGACGATGATGCCGACACAGAATTACACACGGATGCGAGCAACGTCGGCCTTGGTGCCGTTCTAGTTCAGCACCAAGACGGGGTCGAGAAAGTAATTGCCTACGCCAGCCGTGCACTTTCCCGTGCTGAGTGTAACTATTCCACCACTGAAAAAGAATGTTTGGCGGTAGTATGGGCCGCTGCCAAGTTCCACCCGTACCTTTATGGCCGACCGTTTCGCGTCATCACTGACCATCACTCGTTGTGTTGGCTGAAAAACTTAAAGGATCCTTGTGGCCGCTTAGCACGTTGGGCATTGCGCCTACAGGAGTTCGATTTCGATGTTATAAGTCTGGCCGGAAGCACACCGATGCTGATAGCCTGTCCCGCGCGCCCGTCGGGCCTCCTTCGTCAGATGCCACCGACGACGATAGCTTCCTCGGAGCAGTCACTACGTCCGATCTCGCCTCCAAACAGCGTGCCGACGGCGAGCTGCGACTGATCATTGACCATCTTGAAGGTTGGCATCCTACAATACCCCGGTACCTTGCTCGGGGGTTGTCGTCGTATTGCCTCCGCAATGGGGTGCTTTATAAGAAGAATTCTACGTCGAGTGCGAAAACATACCTGCTAGTCATACCGGCTGATCTAAGGCACGAAATCCTCCTGGCCTGCCACGACGAACCAACTTCAGGGCATCTTGGCTTTACACGCACCCTAAACCGAGTCCGGCAGAACTACTACTGGCCACATCTTTCTCCGAGCGTTAGACGTTACGTACAGACTTGTCGACAATGCCAGCGGCGAAAAAAACCCACGCTCAAGCCATCCGGTATGTTACAATCTATTGAACCACCCCTCACACCCTTCGAGCAAGTGGGCATGGACCTTTTAGGCCCATTTCCTTTATCCTCGAACGGACACAAGTGGATCGTAGTCGCCACAGACTACTTAACACGCTACGCTGAAACGAAGGCCCTTGCCCGAGGTACTGCCGGCGAAGTTGCTCGATTCTTTATGAACGACATTGTGCTCAGACATGGTGCACCGTCGACCATCATTACTGACCGAGGAAAGGCGTTTACAGCTCGGCTACTGCGGGACACCTTAACTCTCAGCCATACCGAGCATCGCACAACAACAGCGTATCACCCTCAGACAAATGGATTAACGGAACGGTTAAACAAAACTTTGGCGGACATGATCTCAATGTACATCGACGTTGAGCATAAAATGTGGTACGAGATCCTGCCGTATGTCACCTTCGCCTACAATACGGCGCTGCAGGAAACCACGAAGTTTACGCCGTTCCGTCTCGTATATGGCAGAGAGGCCCGCACGATGTTGGACGCGATGCTCCCGTGCGGGGAAGAAGCGGTCGAGCCCGACGCCGCCCATTTCGCAGAACAGGCCGAGCAACCCCGTCAGCTGGCCCGCTTGCACATAAGGAGCAGCATGCCACCGACGCTCGACACTATAACCTTCGGCACAGGGAGGCCCACTACGAACCAGGGGACCAAGTGTGTGTGTGGACCCCCGTGCGTCACAAAGGCTTGAGCGAGAAACTACTCCACCGCTATTTCGGGCCCTATAAAGTCCTGCGCCGCTTAAACAACGTTAATTACGAAGTCATTCCAGATGGAACTGTGACCGTCAGTGTTCGACGTCAGCGGCCTGAAATTGTGCATGTGGTGCGCTTAAAGCCGTACTTTTCGCGTGACTGAGCGTTCCCTGCAAGTGAAACCTTGCGTTATTGTACAGTTCACCTCACGCCTAATTTTTTTTTCTCCTCTCACCTTGTCATCGGGACAATGTTTTCTTTCACGGGGGGGGAATAATGTCACGTGCCTAGCGCCGCGCGACAGCCGTGTTTGGTGCCGACGACGACGAAGCGGTGGTTGGCACGAGCGGCGCGCTGGTGCTGGACTCTGTGACTGTGTGTTCGGAACTACAAGCCGACCTTATTCTCGGGTCCACGTCTACGTGTACTTTCACGGCTCCCTCTGACTTCAGTCGTGACAATATTATCTTTAAATTAAGGCGGTGACATTTTCTCCTATGACTCAACTCTTGCCATCCCAAGATTTGCTTAGCACTCGTAATGTTCAGATTCCTATTATAATTACCTAAAACAAAACAAGCAGCTTGGTTCTGGACACGTTCATGTTTTGTTCTAAATGCTGCGGTTTGAGGATCCCACACCCCCCAGTGCGCGCGTACTCAAAACTCCCAGAAAGGCTGCAATCTATTCAGAGCATTCGACTATGGCGCTCCTCAAAGCCCGCCTGGCACTTCAGGTTAAATGTATTGCCATCACACGCTAGCAATAACCACAATTGAAAACCACCGCAGCTCGGGAGCCCAAAAAACTGACAATTCAAGGCCAGGATATGAAACAATGTCAGCCACAAGCATATAATTATTCACGACTGTTTCTGGCGAGAATAATTAGGGGGCACCCTGGGGAATGTTGTTTTGACAGTTCAACAAAATTCTAAGATTTGAATGTGCGAAGCTTGCAGACATGGCTATCCTGTCATTTAAAATAACGAAGTAATATACAATTAAACTTGCAGTGTTGTTCTCGCTTCTTTTCACTGGTATGACGAATTGTGGAGAAGCTTGTGATGAAGCATTCTTGCTAAAAATACATATTTCAGATGTCTGCCGCCAGCACTGCCCCGTACGTCACATGTTCAGTTCAGTCGTGTCCGACTCTTCGTGATCCTATGGACCATACCACGCCACGCTTTCCGGTCTCTCACTATCTTCCTAACATCACATAACTTCATCTGCAGCGCCTCGAGGATGCCATCTAACCATCGCGTTCGCTGCCTACCCCTTCTCCGGCGACCCTCAACCTTTCCCAACATCAAATCTTTCTCCAGCGACTCCTCTCTTCTCATCAGATGACCAAGGTAGCTGAGCTTTAACTTTATAATTTGACCCTCCAATGAGCAGTCAGGGTTTATGGTCGGCAATATCGACTGATTTGATCTTCTGGCAGTCCCAGGAACTCTCAAGAGTCTCCGCCAGCACCACAATTCAAACGCGTCAATTCTTCACACGACACCATCGTAAAAGCGCTTCATGGGATTTATCCGCGGTAGTGTGTTGTTGTCATCCTTTGAATAAATGTTACTGCGTTGGGAACGTAGCATTTTCGAACATGACGTCATCACTGAGTTCCCTACCAAGGGGTGTGCGCTGTGGAAACGCATTAATGCCGTCCTGACTCTGTTGTTCGACGACGTAATCGTTCCGAAGCTTGCAAACAAGGACTGCGCATGATTTGCCTAACAAATATAATATCGTCAACCTCTTTGTGCCCACTGAAATTAGAAACGTATCCATTTGCCCTTTGAAAACGAGCAGAAGCCAGATTTTGACAGAGTGTTTTCCCAATCGCACAAAGGGCATTCACTGGAAATATCTGCGATTGAAAGCCTGTGTTGGAAAGTTCTCCGCAATTATGAAGCTCAAAGCCCTTTTCTCCGAAGAAAATGTCACACTTAAAAACCATGACGTCGTAGCTGTAAAAGCTGTCACCAGTAAACCTTTTTTCTAGCATATACGGATGGGATGTCAATATTATCGCTTTCAATGTTACATTGTAAATGAAAGAAATAAATGACGGAGGCTGTTATTGACTACAAACCTGGAAACAAAATCATCATTTTTAAGAATTCCGCAGTAAAAAGAACATCAGTTTGGTAGAGTTCATGTGGTCTACAGCATAATTTTATCGCGTTTTATTTCCGCATTTATTAGGCCAAGCCTTACGGCAGAAATAGTACTCCATGGAATTGAGGGAAAGGTAACGAGCACCTTTTTCTTTCTCAAAGTTGGCTTGTCTCGAGGTCTACTCTACACAGAAACGGCAGGGCCCGTGTGCCGTGCGATGTCAGCGCACATTAAATAATACGAAGCTGCTAACATTTCCGTAACCCTTTGCTACGGCGCCTCTCATATCCTTATTCGCTTTGGGACGTTGAACTCCATAATCCAAACCAAACCATATTCGCAGAAATTTGTTTGCACTTGCGCAGCAAAACAGAACAGAGCTTTGCGAGGAGGACATGTTGCATAAGTAGTCCCCAAGGAGCTGCTCAGCCAAAAATATATTGACAGACGCTGGGGCGCCCTGCACACAATAAGGCAAGGTATTTAGATCACCAGGTGACGAAAATTCCTTTGACGCCTGCATGATGATGAATCGAGGCACAGGGTTTGTGGCGTCACATTGACGAATGTTACGTTGATGCGACGTTACACACAAGAAAATAAATCAAGTTACGTCACAATGACCCATATAAGGAGTGGCTCTTTGGAGTTTTTGTTTTTAAATCCTAGACGAAAATAAGGCCAAAGATACCGGAGTCAGAACGGTGCAAGAGTTAACAAATAATTGACACCACATCTACCTAGATGATTAAACTTGACATGAATGTTTATTCCCAAGTTAAGTCTGCTTGAAAGTGGCGAACCCAGCACAGAGATAACCCGGCTTACTATACCTGTCTAGACAGCGTCGTACTCAGTCATCGATAGCCTTGTCTTTCTTCGCGTGACATATAAATGTATGTTGTAGTTAATTTCTCCAAACGCCTCTGTAGTTACATTTGTTCGTAATGTGAATGCTGCAGGGTTATGAAAATAAATCACATGGCTTGGGTTATTTTACTAAGCGCATAAATCATTGATATGAATTTGAAGTTGCATAAATGCGAAATGCGTGCTTTATTAACTCACGGTTACGTACACAGATGCGCCAGAACAATAAAAATCATTAACTGAAGGAAGGTGGCCAACTTTGATTAGTCTGGCATGGTTTTCAAACAGTCCAAATTTTAAAAAGACCTTAGCCAAGCATGTGCGCAC
This sequence comes from Amblyomma maculatum, assembly GCF_055883805.1. Lineage (NCBI taxonomy): Eukaryota > Metazoa > Arthropoda > Arachnida > Ixodida > Ixodidae > Amblyomma > Amblyomma maculatum. Next base: position 374,813,273 of record NC_139344.1, on the reverse strand, counting down.
GAGACACGGTCAGAATACAAAAGAATCACGACACTTGCGTAGACGCGACGTAGGATGATCATAAAAAGAAATACGAACAGGGTAAGTGAAACGTGGAGCGCTAAAACGCGAAGCTACAAGCTCCTGGGTAGGAAATAAAAACGTGTTTCGTTACTACTTACTAAGAGATGATATTGCGTCTGCGTAGTGCAAATCAGTCCCGATATTGTCCAGTTCCTTCCAATGGAACTATCGTCTTAGTTCGTGTGATTTATTTGCTTTGCTCTCGTTTTATTTCACGGTGCTAGGAGTCAATTCAGACAACGCTTCTGCTTGCCCAAGACTGAGCGTCGAAATTCGTACAACGTACTATAAATATGAGTAAATATTGCGCCATCGATTGCAACGTCGGCAAATGCGGTCCCCGAAGCCTCACGGTCATACCGCTAGACCTAACTCCTTTGGCACGGCCTACTAATCACATTAATGCAACGAATTCAGATCGCCTTTAGCTTTTAGATATATATAAAAAATGCAGTGCACGCTAGAATCTGGTAACTTCTCGGTCACATGCCGCTAACGTGGGTATGTTAATGCTACGCAGTAACCAAAACGCGTGCCTCAAAGGGAACGAACAGGAGGCTTTTGCGGTATGCGACATGCATACAGAGAGTAATAAAACCTTGCCCTCACAGTTCACTGAAAAAGCTACTCAGCTAGACCCGGCATAAGCCGCCAATTGCAGCTCCATCTCCGGGAGGCAAAGCACCGACTCAACATTCTGGTCCCGTCCGATAAGGCACGCACGCAATTACAGTTACCGTCGGCGACGTTCACTTGCCGCCCTCACCTTGCTGAAAAGCTTTACAGCGACCAACGCAACGAAATGCAGGAAGTTAGGTTACCCATGATGCACGCAGACGCTGCAAAAGGCGACATGGTAGCGCTGAACCGGAGCCGCTACCGCAGGATGTTATTCTGGCAGTTGTCGATGTGATTGAGGTTCCTGCGCTCATTGGTGTGCGTTTTTGTTGTTTTTGTTAATGGTGGATGTTTTTTGGCTGTTGTAGTTTGTTATTGTTGTTGGACTTACTAGCTATTCTCATAAAGACGCGCACCGAACGAACAGTAGCTCCCGCAAGCATTCATCACTGGTATAAAAAACCAAATAGGATTTTTTTTCTTTAGGCGGACTTTCCCGTTAAGCTATCGTGTCGTGGTCTGTGTTGTAAGCGGGTGAGTAAGACACGTACAATCGCCGCTCAAGCAACCAATAACGAATATTGAACTGATAAAAGAGAGAAAAGGGGAGGTTCCCGCAAAGGTGACGCAGCCCACTGCACGCTTTCCTCTGCCACACATGCGTCTTGTATGCGTATACTATTTTCTTCTGTACTTCAAACCCCCCTTTCTAGAACAGATTATCCGGTCATCTGCTCATTTTCCCTAATGAATCTCGCCACCCATCTACAAATTAAATACTTGGGCTCCATTTTTGAGTAGTTTCAGCCTCACTTCTAGCCAAGTACGTAAGCCAGAGTAGAACAAGAAATACACACATAAAAGAACAATGTGAGGTAAGGACATCAACTGAATTCTTTCCACCTGGCGACACATTTCGATGTGAAGAGATGATAATAGGGACGAGGTTTGCACCAGGCTTCATGCGAAACCAGGCTCTGCTAAAAAAAAAAAAAAAAAAAAAAAAAAAAAAAAAAAAAAGAAATGACGTATTGCTGAGCAACGTATAGAGACGAGTGTAGGCTTATACAGTCATAATTACGCATTCGAGAATAAACCGACAAGCAAGCGGCGTAAAAAAATAACCGTTCGCACGCCAAAAATCAGGCCTTTCGAGTAACAACTCGGGACGGTAGATAGAGTTATTTGTATAGGCGCATCCGAGAGTATCTCATTCCTTATAGTATGCCTTGTGGCTACTATTACTGGGATGAGCGCAAGACAAACCTTGCCACTAGGAGGCTAACTAGACGTGAAAGAGAATCATCTAATACCGGTCGCTGCAGGCAGATATCGTTTTCAGAAAGTGGGGCGAAATGAGAAGGATGCATAGCTAACATGAACGCATCAACACGTTAGCTATGTCTGCATGCTAACTCACCCAGGTATCTGCGCTGACCACAGTTGGGCTCTGAAGATTGAGTCCGACTCCTAAGAACGTCTCTTAACAAGACGCTTGCATTCGGCCCGCATTTTCACGCCTAATATTGCGCATCTAGAGGCTTACCAACAGATAACAAGCAGTCCATCTCAGATGAGTGCTTTTCAGCACAAAAGCACTTGAATCATTCATCCTAGAATGAGAACTGCGCTTGCAGTAGAGATGGATTCCGGTGTTATGATAGAAATACAGGCCCTGAGTCGTTCCTTAGTCCGCCTGATGTTTCCTACCGTCATTTTTCGTCAAATTTCCTGTTGAATTACCACTATAAAATTAATATTAAATGGGCCTTTCATCTGTGCACCTTTGAGCCATGTGCACCTTGCGTTCATCTAGCTCACATTAAGTCACCCACTGCTAGTCACCCGGTATCCATTGGAAGTGACCCAGAATCCGGTGCGCAATCCCTCGGGATAGACAACGCGGTATTTTAACACCAGACAAATGTCATATGACCACTCCCTCAACTAACGAACGCAATCGACCGCACTAGTGCCGCTCTCGACGACACCCTGCTGCATAAGAGAGAAATGGGAAAGTGCAAGGCAAGAACCTTATCAGACCTCGTATAGATTAAAAAGGGAGATCTTTATTTTAATGGCGTAAAAACAAAAAACTAAATTCTCCATCTTGATCTCTAAAGGAAGTAAGAAATCAATCATTCTCCGTCTAGGCTAGCATTCATTTCTAAATTGCGAAGCAACAGACAACTCTGAGCAGCCTTCGAACCTAATTGGCTTGTCACCACGAGTTTCTTTTTTTCACTGGCATAACATTTCAAATCTTTCAGATACTGTAGGATGCGATTGTTTTATCCCTGATTGATTCTTGATGACATTAATGAGGGATTCATTTCATAATCATTCTTCTTGAATGACACGCCATTACTGGATATTTATGAAGGAAGCGAAATATATAGCTTATAAGATGAAATAAGTTTACACAGAAGGAATTGCTGGATCAGCAGCAGCTACCTTTCTTCATGTAACATCTTGGAAACACGTAGGGTTGAATAGCATAATTCGATCATATGCTGTTACGCATTTTTTTCTCCTTCTGGGGCGAATAGGATAAATCTCTTCTCATTTTATCGGACAAGGGAGTATTGTCTCAGTGTGACCTAGGTCAGTAACGTGTGCTGTTAAGTTCCTTAGTTCTTCTAGAACAAGCTGTTGACTCGTTTAGCTTCCATTTAAAAGCTGTCATTCAAGGGCTGCTATTTAATGTTTATTTTTAAAGAAGCATGAAAACGCTTGTACATGAGGCACTGGGGAATCTAAGAACAGAAGATGACCTTAGTATTCCCCCCTTTTCTTACAACATTATTTCAACTTTTCTTTCCATAGCAGTTGACACAAGAAACGGGAAAAAAAAACGAGTGGCATACAAAAGAAGCATTACTCGCTCCTACAGAAGTTAAAGCGTAGCTTGTGCGCGAAGAAAAATGAGCATTTAAAAATTTATACTGGGTGCTCCAAATATTGCGTCCGTCAGATGCCTATCCTACCTTCTTCAAACTGGTCTCAGATATCAAAGCCGTAACCGGTTAAGCGTTACCACATGTTACCGGTGTATGCTACATGCTCCCTGGTGCTCTTTCACCGTCTGTGTGTGCGTCGCTGTATGCGTAGTTGCGTCGGATACCTGACGACATATGAAATGTTGACCTAATAAAAATTTTTGTGCTAACTTCGTGGTGGCAGCCGCTGTCAACGCGATGGACACCGCGAGGCAAGAGTCGCTCATCATCTACTCCAGTCTTCACCGCTGCAGTCCACTTCTCTGTTGCTATTTTTAACGCATAGAAGAATAGCTGTGGGAAATGCAAGCCTCTTCAAGAATTACGCATGTCGCCATCGAGTGGTATAGCTTGGATTAAATACTACATAATATTTTTATTTTGAAGTCACATACAAGGTGCTACCTAGCACAAAAGTTCGCGTGGAGTGGAGCACGCTCAATCACATTTTGATGAATTCGCATGTGCCCCTTCATGTGTTACAGTAGCCAATAAATTAAGACAGACTGCTGATACCGTGCAATTAAGAGAGCATTTCGTGCCGGCTGGCATTGGATGTAAGCTATGCAGCTATTGCACCCGAATTTATTTCAGAGCGAACATGCCTGTGGCCGGCCCGTCCAAGTATTCTCTGTCTCGTGGGTCATGAGTAATGCTATAGACAACACTGGCCAATTCCGAAAGGCTAACGTCTATTTGTAGCTAAGGCCCGGCTGCAACAATGATTGTGGTTTGGTTTAGTTTATGGGTCTTATAAGGTCCCAAAATGACTCAGGCTATGAGAGACGCCGTAGTAGAGGGCGTTAACCTCGTTAACTAGTTTCGCTCTTGCTATTGTAATCGAAAATGCTTTCAGATTCCCCACCAGGAAAGAATTGTTATAGTGGATATTGTTTTCTACATGCTCCAAATCTTAGCAGGATGACAAACATCCACAACAGAAACGTAAACAAGAATGAATATGGGCACGCATAGGGTGATACATTGTCAGGAAGTTACGAAACAAAATATCAAAATCTCTGATTTAAACCAAGACGAGAACATGGCTGCTATTTTTGTCGCTATCTACACAGACAGATTCGAGATGTGCCGCAAATATAATCGTCAGCAGATTCCTGTAATCCCTAATGTGATTCGGATTTCATAGTTTCCAAATTTAGCATTGTGTGGCTTTATCACTGGCCGTGCAGATGCGCCATGCCGCAGTAGATGTAAGAAACGTCGGCCTTACCTCGCCGGTGGATCGGCTTTGTTGAAAACAGCGAATACGTCCTTCTGCAAACATGAGAAACAAAAACACCTCCCTTAAACTCATACCGGGGAACCGCGCAACAAAGGGCGGGCAAGGACAAGACAAACCAGTGTTGCTTGCGCTGTTCCACGGTATTAATGCATACCAAATCACCCAGATGTCAGCTTTACTCCCTTAATCTAACGCCGAAGATATAAAAAACAGGGTAAATAAAAAGGAGCGAGGATGTGCAATACTTCCATAAGGGCTCGAACATCAAAACTTAATTCAATCAAACAAAATACGAGAAAACACAATGCAGGGCTGTAAAATGCAGCATGGCGTGACAGCACCCAATATGACACGGCACTCTGCACTGCAACCGCTGCGAGTTTATTCAAGGTATGGTGGATCATTACCTCAGCCAGTGCAAGTGCTTAACATTGTACAGTACCTCTGAGAAGATGTTTACGCTGCTTTCAATGTGGAAAGCTGCAGGTAGCAACGTCACAATTTCCATACACAATAAGTAAAAATCGAAATCTAAAATCAGGGAACTATCGAAGGTGACTCGCACGAACGCCAGCAATCCAGAAAAATGCTTCCTACTATAACAACAAATAATGCTGTGGATGGAGTACATGGTGCACGAAGGCAACCCAAGATAAATTAAAGTAGCCAATATTCCCTACCCCGCCTTCATTATGCCGTCTCGGTGTTGGCCTGCATCGGTCTAGGAAGGGCTGACCAGGCACAATCTAGCAAAAAAAAAAAAAAAAAAAAAAAAAAAAAAAAAAAAAAAAAAAAACCTTTTGTGTCGCGTTCTTGTAGCGCAAGAAAGAGCGTGAAAGATGAAAGAGGAAAGCGGCTGTGCGGACTCATCAACCCTAATGGTGGCTGGCGCGCTTGTACTAACGACAGGTTTCCAGCATGCAAACGCTTGTCAGCCTATTTCTAGTACACGTTACCTTCTACAGCCTAGCGCGTTTCTTCTTCACCATCGATTTTTTCAGTTTTGAAAAATCGATTCGCTTATTTTTTTATCATTTTTTTTTTAGTGTGTTCCTGATGTAAGACTCTAATGGCCCCACCTGCTCACGATCGCTTCGTCGCACCCACAGGTGCCGTTTATTTGATCGGTGGCTTTTGCTGCGGCCAGTTTCTTTCGGGACGACATTGTTCATGCGATATATACGTTACGAGTAGCCGGACAGTCATGTGCGGTATCCAGTACTCACAGAAGCACAGTATTTTGATTTCATTTCGTTTTTTATAACAGCGCTTAATGGGAGTTCACCTGAAACCGCTGCACAGTTGAAGAGCGCTATGGTTTTTACCATTGATTCAGCCTCTTCGGCTCCAAGCCACGGGACCCCAAGATAAGATCCAAGCAGATCCAAGCAAAGAGAGACAGAATAAAAGCGATAACATTGAAAATAGGAAAAATGAATGGGCCCCGACGTGAAGAGGCAGTTAAAAGATACCATCTTCGGACACTTACCAAATACTCGTATATCCACCGAACAGCAACCGATTTTAGGAATTTTTCCTATTGTTTTATTTTGTTCTGCAGGCATTTTTAATATCGTACAGTTTCGCATCCTTCAATAGAATCGAGAGTTTTATGCTTTGTTCTAATTAGCGTCTTTTCTGTGCTTATCTGCCTTTTCAACAAATGATAAAAAACACCACTCGACACGTTTTCAGCCGCTCTTGATGTATACATAGCTTCGGTTGATGCAAAAGCCGTGAAAACTACTCTTCAGATTAGTACAATGCTATGACACCTTACTGACTTCAATCGCATAACTGCAGTAAAATTCTAAAAGAAGTTGTAATTACAATATCCCGAGTAATTTTGTCAGCTTTATCATTAAGGCAGCTTTTCACTGCTGTTGCAAGAGAATATTCAGGAATCTTGCTTTCAAGCAGTAGTTTGAGGGAGACGGCGCAAAAATAGTTGTAGCTTGCGCTGTAATTCGAAAGAGCAGCCAGAGCTGTCAGCCAGAAATGAACAAAATTACTCCATGTGGGATAACGATTGTTCCTTTATTATCTACACAAGTACCTACCTTCCTGTAAGCATACCCAGAACCGGCTAATTGCGTTTGTTTAATTCCAGTACACCAATATTGGTATTATAGAAAACATTATACCGCTGAATACTGAGCTCACTTCAAGACCCTATCCCCACTACTTTGTTTTCATCGTTTCATTGCTAATATTCACCAGAAAATTGCTTTAGTATCTATTCATGCATCACAAGTTCACAAGACACCTGTCATATAATTGAATGTGGTGACGGCGGCACCATATTCTATGGCTGCTAGCCACAGAGATGGCCATATACTTTCGCCCCTGTATTACTACGAATTTCAATAACAGCACGTATGGTTTGGAGAGGTGATGCTATTGGGAGTGTTCAATGATTTAATATACTGGTTTACGACTTCTGATCCGCGAATGGGGCTTACGTGAATAATAATGGCGTCATATGCTGGAACCAATCGATGGCTGACATTATGACCGGTGAGCGTGGCACATTAACGTCATGCCTGACGTCACTTCTTTCTGACCAACTGACGTGCTTCATAGTCATGACAACATGCACAACGCCCCTCAAACTTCAAGAGCCAGCCTAAGGGTTGCTTCTGGTGCGATAAGCCGACGACACAGACGCCCACGCCGCATGTTTTGGGAAAAGTGTCCTTAGAACCGAGGCTCCGTACTACCACGAATAATTTCGCACATCAACCCTGTTAATTTAGCAAAGCAGGTCTATTCCTCCTTGTCTCTCGTTCTTATTTTGTTTGCACAAAAACGCATTCGAAACTGAATTAAGTCAGATTTTCGCAGACCTAGCTTCTGAATTCCCACTTTTTGGCTGCACTTTTAGGGCCTGCTTTTCACAGCTCATACAAATAACAGTCATGAGAGAACGAACAAAAAATTTTCCGCGTTAACTATGCCAGTTTCTGTTGTGATAGTAAATGCCGTGCGCCCTTGTTTTTGTCTGCTTGTTTTTCGT